>NC_090928.1:166125398-166766542 GCF_040938575.1 Ambystoma mexicanum | reverse complement strand
TCCCCACTCATGTCCAACTCATGTCTCCATCACCCCCACCCCCCAGCACTGTGGGGCACACTCCACCAGGCCCCACTCATGTCCCCTATCACCCCCACCCCCCAGCAGTGCAGGGGCAGCCTCCACCAGGCCCCCACTCATGTCTACCACCACCCCCACCCCCTAGCAGTGCAGGGGCAGCACCACCAGGCCCCCACTCATGTCCCCTATCACCCCCCACCCCCCCAGCAGTGCAGGGGCAGCCTACACCAGGCCCCCGCTCATGTCTCCCACCACCACCACCCCCAGCATCCAGGGGCACCCTCCACCAGGACCCCACTCATGTCTCCCATCATCCCCACCCCCCAGCATCCAGGGGCACCCTCCACCAGGCCCCCACTCATGTCCCCCTGCACCCCACCCCCCAGCATCCAGGGGCACCCTCTACCAGGCCCCCACTCATGGCCCCCTGCACCCCCACCCCCCTGCATCCAGGGGCACCCTCCACCAGGCCCCCACTCATGTCCCCCTGCACCCCCACCCCCGAGCATCCAGGGGGAACCTCCACCAGGCCCCCACTCATGTCCAACTCATGTCTCCCATCACCCCCACCCCCCAGCACTGTGGGGCACCCTCCACCAGGCCCCCACTCATGTCCTGTATCACCCCCACCCCCCAGCAGTGCAGGGACAGCCTCCACCAGGCCCCCACTCATGTCTACCACCACCCCCACCCCCTAGCAGTGCAGGGGCAGCACCACCAGGCCCCCACTCATGTCCCCTATCACCCTCACCCCCCAGCAGTGCAGGGGCAGCCTCCACCAGGCCCCCACTCATGTCTCCCACCACCCCCACCCCCAGCATCCAGGGGCACCGTCCACCAGGCCCCCACTCATGTCTCCCATCACCGCCACCCCCCAGCATCCAGGGGCACCCTCCACCAGGCCCCCACTCATGTCCCCCTGCACACCCACCCTCCAGCATCCAGGGGCACCCTCCACCAGGCCCCCACTCATGACCCCCTGCACCCCCACCCCCCAGCATCCAGGGGCACCCTCCACCAGGCCCCCACTCATGTCCCCCTGCACCCCCACGCCCCAGCATCCAGGGGCACCCTCCACCAGGCCCCCACTCATGTCCCCCTGCACCCCCACCCCCCAGCATCCAGGGGCACCCTCCACCAGGCCCCCACTCATGGCCCCCTGCACCCCCACCCCCCAGCATCCAGGGGCAGCCTCCACCAGGCCCCCACTCATGTCTACCACCACCCCCACCCCCTAGCAGTGCAGTGGCAGCACCACCAGGCCCCCACTCATGTCCCATATCACCTCACCCCCCAGCAGTGCAGGGGCAGCCTCCACCAGGCCCCCACTCATGTCTCCCACCACCCCCACCCCCCAGCATCCAGGGGCACCCTCCACCAGGCCCCCACTCATGTCTCCCATCACCGCCACCCCCCAGCATCCAGGGGCACCCTCCACCAAGCCCCCACTCATGTCCCCCTGCACACCCACCCCCCAGCATCCAGAGGCACCCTCCACCAGGCCCCCACTCATGACCCCCTGCACCCCCACCCCCCAGCATCCAGGGGCACCCTCCACCAGGCCCCCACTCATGTCCCCCTGCACCCCCACCCCCCAGCATCCAGGGGCACCCTCCACCAGGCCCCCACTCATGTCCCCCTGCACCCCCACCCCCCAGCATCCAGGGGCACCCTCCACCAGGCCCCCACTCATGTCCCCCTGCACCCCCACCCCCCAGCATCCAGGGGCACCCTCCACCAGGCCCCCACTCATGGCCCCCTGCACCCCCACCCCCCAGCATCCAGGGGAACCCTCCACAAGGCCCCCACTCATGTCTCCCATCACCCCCACCCCCCAGCATTGCAGGGCACCCTCCACCAGGCCCCCACTCATGTCGCCCATCACCCCCACCCCCCAGCAGTGCAGGGCACCTCCACCAGGCCCCCACTCATGTCCAACTCATGTCCCCCTGCACCCCCACCCCCCAGCATCCAGGGGCACCCTCCACCAGGCCCCCACTCATGTCTCCCACCACCCCCACCAACCAGCAGTGCAGGGCACCCTCCACCAGGCCCCCACTCATGGCCCCCTGCACCCACACCCCCCAGCCTCCAGGGGCACACTCCACCAGGCCCCCACTCATGTCCAACTCATGTCTCCCATCACCCCCACCCCCCAGCACTGTGGGGCACACTCCACCAGGCCCCCACTCATGTCCCCTATCACCCCCACCCCCCAGCAGTGCAGGGGCAGCCTCCACCAGGCCCCCTCTCATGTCTACCACCACCCCCACCCCCTAGCAGTGCAGGGGCAGCACCACCAGGCCCCCACTCATGTCCCCTATCACCCCCACCCCCCAGCAGTGCAGGGGCAGCCTACACCAGGCCCCCGCTCATGTCTCCCACCACCACCACCCCCCAGCATCCAGGGGCACCCTCCACCAGGCCCCCACTCATGTCTCCCATCACCCCCACCCCCCAGCATCCAGGGGCACCCTCCACCAGGCCCCCACTCATGTCCCCCTGCACCCCCACCCCCTGGCATCCAGGGGCACCCTCTACCAGGCCCCCACTCATGGCCCCCTGCACCCCCACCCCCCTGCATCCAGGGGCACCCTCCACCAGGCCCCTACTCATGTCCCCCTGCACCCCCACCCCCGAGCATCCAGGGGGAACCTCCACCAGGCCCCCACTCATGTCCAACTCATATCCCCCATCACCCCCACCCCCCCAGCACTGTAGGGCACCCTCCACCAGGCCCCCACTCATGTCCTGTATCACCCCCACCCCCCAGCAGTGCAGGGACAGCCTCCACCAGGCCCCCTCTCATGTCTACCACCACCCCCACCCCCTAGCAGTGCCGGGGCAGCACCACCAGGCCCCCACTCATGTCCCCTATCACCCTCACCCCCCAGCAGTGCAGGGGCAGCCTCCACCAGGCCCCCACTCATGTCTCCCACCACCCCCACCCCCAGCATCCAGGGGCACCCTCCACCAGGCCCCTACTCATGTCTCCCATCACCGCCACCCCCCAGCATCCAGGGGCACCCTCCACCAGGCCCCCACTCATGTCCCCCTGCACACCCACCCTCCAGCATCCAGGGCACCCTCCACCAGGCCCCCACTCATGACCCCCTGCACCCCCACCCCCCAGCATCCAGGGGCACCCTCCACCAGGCCCCCACTCATGACCCCTGCACCCCCACCCCCCAGCATCCAGGGGCACCCTCCACCAGGCCCCCACTCATGTCCCCCTGCACCCCCGACCCCCAGCATCCAGGGGCACCCTCCACCAGGCCCCCACTCGTGGCCCCCTGCACCCCCACCCCCCAGCATCCAGGGGCAGCCTCCACCAGGCCCCCACTCATGTCTACCACCACCCCCACCCCCTAGCAGTGCAGGGGCAGCACCACCAGGCCCCCAATCATGTCCCCTATCACCCTCACCCCCCAGCAGTGCAGGGGCAGCCTCCACCAGGCCCCCACTCATGTCTCCCACCACCCCCACACCCCAGCATCCAGGGGCACCCTCCACCAGGCCCCCACTCATGTCTCCCATCACCGCCACCCCCCAGCATCCAGGGCACCCTCCACCAAGCCCCCACTCATGTCCCCCTGCACACCCACCCCCCAGCATCCAGTGGCACCCTCCACCAGGCCCCCACTCATGACCCCCTCCACCCCCACCCCCCAGCATCCAGGGGCACCCTCCACCAGGCCCCCACTCATGTCCCCCTGCACCCCCACCCCCCAGCATCCAGGGGCACCCTCCACCAGGCCCCCACTCATGTCTCCCATCACCCCCACCCCCCAGCATTGCAGGGCACCCTCCACCAGGCCCCCACTCATGTCTCCCATCACCCCCACCCCCCAGCAGTGCAGGGCACCCTCCACCAGGCCCCCACTCATGTCCAACTCATGTCCCCCTGCACCCCCACCCCCCAGCATCCAGGGCCACCCTCCACCAGGCCCCCACTCATGTCTCCCACCACCCCCACCAACCAGCAGTGCAGGGCACCCTCCACCAGGCCCCCACTCATGTCCAACTCATGTCTCCCACCACCCCCACCCCCCCAGCAGTGTGGGGCACCCTCCACCAGGCCCCCACTCATGTCTCCCATCACCCCCACCCCCCAGCATCCAGGGGCACCCTCCACCAGGCCCCCACTCATGTCCCCCTGCACCCCCACCCCCCAGCATCCAGGGGCACCCTCCACCAGGCCCCCACTCATGTCTACCAAAACCTCCACCCCCTAGCAGTGCAGCGGCAGCACCACCAGGCCCCCACTCATGTCCCCTATCACCCCCACCCCCCAGCAGTGCAGGGGCAGCCTCCACCAGGCCCCCACTCATGTCTCCCACCACCCCCACCCCCCAGCATCCAGGGGCACCCTCCACCAGGCCCCCACTCATGTCTCCCATCACCCCCACCCCCCAGCATCCAGGGCACCCTCCACCAGGCCCCCACTCATGTCCACCTGCACCCCCACCCCCCAGCATCCAGGGGCACCCTCCACCAGGCCCCCACTCATGTCCCCCTGCACCCCCACCCCCAGCATCCAGGGCACCCTCCACCAGGCCCCCACTCATGTCCCCCTGCACCCCCACCCCCCAGCATCCAGGGGCATCCTCCACCAGGCCCCCACTCATGGCCCCCTGCACCCCCACCCCCAGCATCCAGGGGCACCCTCCACCAGGCCCCCACTCATGTCTCCCATCACCCCCACCCCCCAGCATTGCAGGGCACCCTCCACCAGGCCCCCACTCATGGCCCCCTGCACCCCCACCCCCCAGCATCCAGGGGCACCCTCCACCAAGCCCCCCACTCATGTCTCCCATCACCCCCACCCCCCAGCATTGCAGGGCACCCTCCACCAGGCCCCCACTCATGTCCCCTATCACCCCCACCCCCCAGCAGTGCAGGGGCAGCCTCCACCAGGCCCCCACTCATGTCTCCCACCACCCCCACCCCCCAGCATCCAGGGGCACCCTCCACCAGGCCCCCACTCATGTCTCCCATCACCCCCACCCCCAGCATCCAGGGGCACCCTCCACCAGGCCCCCACTCATGTCCCCCTGCACCCCCACCCCCCAGCATCCAGGGGCACCCTCCACCAGGCCCCCACTCATGTCCCCCTGCACCCCCACCCCCAGCATCCAGGGGCACCCTCCACCAGGCCCCCACTCATGTCCCCCTGCACCCCCACCCCCCAGCATCCAGGGGCATCCTCCACCAGGCCCCCACTCATGGCCCCCTGCACCCCCACCCCCAGCATCCAGGGGCACCCTCCACCAGGCCCCCACTCATGTCTCCCATCACCCCCACCCCCCAGCATTGCAGGGCACCCTCCACCAGGCCCCCACTCATGTCTCCCATCACCTCCACCCCCCAGCAGTGCAGGGCACCCTCCTCCAGGCCCCCACTCATGTCCAACTCATGTCCCCCTGCACCCCACCCCCCAGCATCCAGGGGCACCCTCCACCAGGCCCCACTCATGTCTCTCACCTCCCCCACCCCCCAGCAGTGCAGGACACCCTCCACCAGGCCCCCACTCATGTCCAACTCATGTCTCCCACCACCCCCACCCCCCCAGCAGTGTGGGGCACCCTCCACCAGGCCCCCACTCATGTCCCCCTGCACCCCCACCCCCCAGCATCCAGGGGCACCCTCCACCAGGCCCCCACTCATGTCCAACTCATGTCTCCCATCACCCCCACCCCCCAGCATCCAGGGGCACCCTCCACCAGGCCCCCACCCATGTCCCCCTGCACCCCCACCCCCAGCATCCAAGGGCACCCTCCACCAGGCCCCCACTCATGGCCCCCTGCACCCCCAGCCCCCAGCATCCAGGGGCACCCTCCACCAGGCCCCCACTCATGTCCCCCTGCACCCCCACCCCCCAGCATCCAGGGGCACCTTCCACCAGGCCCCCACTCATGTCCAACTCATGTCTCCCATCACCCCCACCCCCCAGCATCCAGGGGCACCCTCCACCAGGCCCCCACTCATGTCCCCCTGCACCCCCACCCCCCAGCAGTGCAGGGGCACCCTCCACCAGGCCCCCACTCATGTCTCCCACCACCCCCACCCCCCAGCATCCAGGGGCACCCTCCACCAGGCCCCCACTCATGTCCAACTCATGTCTCCCACCACCCCCACCCCCCAGCAGTGCAGGGGCACCCTCCACCAGGCCCCCACTCATGGCCCCCTGCACCCAGGTCCTCACAATCCCCAATCATGTGCGTTATGGTCAGCCTCCACAGCCAAAAGGCCCTACCAAGTAACCCATTCACCCACATGGAATGGAAATTACATGTTACACCCCCAATGTTCATAAAGCAAATGAACCCATGTCCGTCACACACAAGGGTTGCAATTGAATGGGAAAACACCCAACATGACATGCATGAAACCAATGAGATGATACCACACAGTGAAGTATGAAAACAAAATTGTATTAAAAAAATTGAATGCAAGTGAAATGAAACAAACTACAATGGCAATGAAAAAAAGATAAACTGCATGTCCGTCCAAAAAAATCAAAGCTACAAATCCAAATCCAAAAAAATGTTGTTCAAAGTCACATTAAAAATAAAATCCATCCGAGAGAGAAAAATAAATGCAAAGACCATTGCTCCATGGTGAATTAATAAAAACAAAAAAAAAATAAAACAATCCAATGAAGAACTATGTACAAAACATCCAAGGTCCATGAGCCCAACTGAACAAAGGAAACCTACAAAAAACCCTAACTAAAATGCAACTATATACAAAAAGTGGAGCAGTGTCCGTCGACTCCAAATCATAAGAAGAAACTAAAGAACTATATACAAAGGCGGCAGGCAAGTCCAGCGGCTCACTCCGTGGTGTTCCAGGCCAGGGCATCATCAAACTCCTCTTCGATGTCCCGGAGGCGGTCCTGTTCCATGGCCCCGGGGGTCCGCAGGGACGACACCATCTGCTCCTCCAACCCCCTGCGGATTGCCTCGAGGCACTCGGCCCGCCTCATGGCCCTCCGCATGGAGTTCTCCGCCCTGACCATCGTGAGCCGCGCCTCTTCCGCCCGCCGCCGCTCCGCACCTATCTGCTGGCCCAACCGCAGCCACACAGAAGACACTTCCCGTCCTGGGTCCTCCTGCCCTCCGGCCGATGCCTGCCCCTCCGATGTTGATGGCCCCGAGCCATGATGCCTCCCACGTTGACTCTTCTGCTGCCTCCGACGCAACTGCCTCTGCCAGCACGACGGCATCCAGGCTGATGGAATCCACCGACGCCGTCGTGCACGTGCCCTGCCTGATGATGCCGGCACATCCTCCATCTGCTGGGGTACAGTTGCTGTGGTGTCCACTCCTGCTGGACCTCCGACTCCCGACTGTGGCAGGTTTGGGATCCCCACCGAGCTGGCTGCATTGGTCAGGGCAGGTCCACAGGGGGCCCTGGTGGCATCTGGGCCGAAAGACGGCAAGGAGAACGACCGGCGTATAGCCTCCACAGAGGAGGAGAGGGCCGCCAGATTGGCCGACACATGCAGGAAACCCCCGAACATGGAAGATCCCAATTGGGCCACGTCGGCACGGTGCTCTTCGTGATGACGTGCGTGCTCCTCCCGGGAAGCACGCACGTC
Organism: Ambystoma mexicanum; assembly: GCF_040938575.1. Lineage (NCBI taxonomy): Eukaryota > Metazoa > Chordata > Amphibia > Caudata > Ambystomatidae > Ambystoma > Ambystoma mexicanum. The sequence continues at coordinate 166,758,918 of NC_090928.1, read as the reverse complement.
ATCACGAATTGCACCTGCGCGCATCGCGACCCCAATCAGGACCTTCTCCATACGGCCACGGGTCCCCTCGTCCACAGGTGGAGGGGAGTCAGGTGACATGGACATCCCCTCTACCTGCGGACGGGCCTGGGACAGGGCATCCCTGCTGGTGCATGGTGGTGCACTCACAGGGTCAGGGACAGCGACATGCACAGGCCCCTCCACGGTGACCTGTGCTGCCTCCTGCCCCTGCCCCTGGACTGCACCACTTGCACCAGCAGGGATGCCCCCACCAGGCCCCATATGTGCCTCAGTGGCGGCCTCCTCCTCCTCTGTGGAAACCACCAACCTGGATGGCTCCTCACCGTTTTACACCGTAGCAGGCCCCTGTGGGGGCTCACCCACCCCTTCCGCTGCAGCCGTGGGGGCATCCCCGCCGCCTTGCTCCACAGCGCCGTCTCCGCCCTCTTCTTCACTAGCCGCTGCGTAGAGGGAGACATAGAACACAAGCATCAGGGTACTGTACAATGGTCCCCTAGACAGGAAGCAATAGCAGATGAGTACCACTGTCAAAGTACACTTCCATCATGTCCCTCCACAACACATGGGTCAGTCCAGGCAAAACACACACAGTAACAGGCATGGTGCATGCCATGGACATTTCCATACATGTCCAATGGACTCTTGAAACATACAATGATATGGAACTCACATGCATCATGGGTCATGCCTATCACATGCACACACTTCACCTCAGTCACATCCATCTGGCCTCATACACCCCAAACACAGCGGATACAAGGGTAACTAGGCTGCATCAGTGAATCTGTGCATTTTCACACACATGTGTCATGCATCCATGGCATTCACAAGTCACAGACACGCAGGTCAGGCACACAGACATGGCTACCATATATGTCCTGGCACCAGCACCCATCCCTCACCCCCACCCATGTCCAGGAACAGAGACTGGCATGCTCTCATGTGTAAAATCTGCATAGGGCTCCCCATGTCACATTTAAACACATGCAACGACCATGTGGTTCACACATCACTGGTCGCACATGCATCACCATGATGTCCCTGCACACATACATGCGTACATGGCCTATGTCACACATACAGGCAAGTATCAGACAACCAGCACACCGCAACATGCCCTGTCTCACACAGCAATGCTTGGCCACTTACCGCTCAACTCCAGACGGGTCTCCCTCTCAAGGATCTGGGCGTGGAGCGCTGGGCGTATGCGTTCCAGGACCCTCATCTGGATGGAACTCATGCGGCCCCGGCCCCCCTCCACGAGGCGCCGGGCCTTCACGAGGGTCCTGGACCTCAAGTCCTCCCAGCGCTTCTTGATCTTCTGGACGTCGCGGGTTGCCACCCCCTCCGCGTTGATGGCAACCACACAGTCGGCCCAGATCCTCTCCCGTCCTTCCTTGCTGGCGCGGGACGATCCAAAGAGGGCATCATACTGCCCCAGGACATGCTCCACCAGGACACCAACTTCGGTGGCAGTGAAGCTGGTGCCCCTCTGCCCCTCTGGCCTGGGGTTTCCACTGGTGCCAGATGTCGAAGTGCCCGACATGGCAACCCCAGAGGCAGGAGTGGGTGGGCAACTGGGTCCTGGGGCTGGGCTGTGGAGCGATGCTATCCCAGTCGGGAGTCTTCTGTTCCAGCAGGGGTGGACACAGCAACTGGACCCGTGCAGATGGCTGATGTGCAGGCACCAAATGGCAGGGCACGGTGGCAGCAGGCAGGCAGGCAGCAGCAGATGGCACGTGGGAGGCTGCTCGGGGCACTGGGGGGCAGTAATTCGGCCTTCTGGGCAGGAGCGTGGTCTTCCGTGTGTTTTTGCATGGCCAGCTTGATACGGAGTGATTTGGCACGTGAAAATCCTGCACGTCAGCGTGAAATTCGAGGAAAGGCCCTTAGCGAGTAAGCGCGTCAGAACGCATACGCGATTCTATTGGACCAAAGGCCCTCAGTGCGTAAGCGCGTCTGTGGCGTGACCCGCACGGGTGTTTCCCTCATAGCTGTTAGGCGGAAACCTGTGCAGTTCCCTCTGGGACCACTGCAAAAGATTTAGGACTACAGGCGTTTGGCGGTGAACCCACTTGGTAGCAGTCTGCACCACACAGATTCACTTGGTAGCTGTGGCTGAGCAGTCAGACTTCTCTCAAGAAAAGTTGAGCAGTATGTGGAGTATACAAAATAGGGCAATTCTTCACAGCAAGACAAGCAAACACGCAACGAGGCTTAGTGTAAAGATATTAAGGTATTTATTTATAACAAAACATCTATGAAAAACACTATAGCAAATTCACGGCAAACAAATCAAACACAATACTCTACGAAGCAGAAAACGATCAATCCTCCTAGCAATACTTCGACAACTCTAGGTTCTACTGGTACCACTTATTTTCAGACAGAGGTGTATACCTCAACCTAGATGACACTCGAATATTAGTTAGGACGGGAGAGAAAAAGATAGGCAGGTTATGAATTCAACACAGTTCAATCCTATGCGGATAAAATGCAAGGCAAGAAGGCATGAATCACAATAGATCATAAAGTTCAGAGGCCAGGCACACTCGGAGAGAGGCAAGGCGCGATGTCCCAAAAGTCTCTAGCGGAGATGCATTCAAGTCTTTGTAGCAAATTGTTATCGGCAGATTGAACCAGTTCAGAACAATGAATGAGAAAAGCTTGGAGGCAACCCAACGGAACGGAGAGGATTAAGTCACCTCACTCAAACCGATCGAAAGGGAAGCCAGGCGGACACGGTACCTTGTTGTGGAGGGCAGCTCCGGCGGGGGCATTAGTTCCTGGTGGTGGATGCACGTCGGGTCTTTGCCAAGAGTAGAGATGATCTCGTTGTCGAAGAAAAGTGAAGTCCGGTGCACCACCAGAGAAGAGACCAGCCGCGGAGTGCTCCGTCACAAGGCACCACCTTTTGGTCGCGGTGAAGGGTAGTGGCTATCCGGTTGCCGAGGTGCTCTGCACGGGAAATTCGACCACTGCGTCCTGAGGCGAATAAAAAGCAAAGGGGGCTGGTTGTTCCCACCAGCCAGGGGAAGAGACTCTCCGGCAGGGAGATCTCCTCTGTCGTCGGGAAGTGGTGAGTCGGTTCTGCAGGGCTCCACCGGAGGTGTCGTCGTGCAGGTCGGCTCAGCGTTACCCTCGTCGGATTCTTAGGTCCTGTGGCGACTTCTGAAGATCCAGTCCCAAAAGCCCTGCTTTTATGCAGAAAACCCCCATTCATTCAGCCTAGCTGTCAATCAACACATGCTAAGTGGTGAGCGGGAAGGCTCACCACTTGGGCCAATCACTCCAGAGTGCGACCGGAGTTGGCAAGGCAACTCGGTCCAGGGTGCCTAAACCCCCTCCCACACCCCTGTGGTAACCCAGACAGAATGGCACCACTTTGGAGGGTCTCTGTCCAGAGGCCCGCCAAAAGTGGAACAAAGGGCTCAACCTTTGGTTTAGGAGTCACAGAGACGAACACAGATGCCATTTTACAAACCGAGTTTTGGCAGAAAATACCATCCGATAAACCTATTTAAGATAAGTAGATCGGTGGTACGTTAGGGATTAACGAGAAAAAGTATCAATCTCCAACAATGGGATGAATCCCATAGGGTTATGTTCGGGGTCGAACATAACAAGTAGTTTCCACTGCCACCAGTCAAAACTCGACGAGGGGGGACGGGACAGTGCCCCCTCGAGTAACAGATCTAGGAGTAATCGAATTACCCCTACTAGTACGTCCACAATAAGATGGTTTGTACTAGTTCTGTTAGTAAATTTAGGTCTAGTAAAGCCAATGGTGACTTTACATGCCCGGGGAGACAGTAGTCAGTCCCCGGGTATGGAGTCTATGGTGGGGGTCCGCTAGGACGCCCCAGTGTTACGGCACGTAGGGTGCGGTGTAACACACATAGAAAAACATATGAGACCCTATGGAGTAAAAGACCCCATAGCCCATCGAACACATTGACATTTCAAAGGAATTACACACATACATGTCCAAGCGTGGGAGAAAAGAGTCTCACTCTTGGCAGGATGGAAAAAAGACAAACTCCAGAAATCCAGCAAAGCTGCTGGGGCACTCACTAGGTTAGGAAATTCAGCCTAAACAGAGAATTCTCCCTAACACTCGCTCCCCCCAGACTAAGGGACAGGAGGATTTAATCCACTCCTGGATGAATCTCATACCTCTAGTCGATGACATACATCCTAGAGAGACCATCAGCATTTTGGTGGTGACATCCTGACCTATGCTCAATGGTGAAATCCAACCCTTGCAGGCAGATCGACCATCTCAATAGTTTTGGGTTTTCCCCTTTTATTTGCATTAACCATCTCAAGGGTTGGTGGTCAGTCTGAATGACAAAAGTAGAACCATACAAGTACGACCTAAACTTCTTCAGAGCCCACACGATAGCAAAGCACTCTCTTTCGATTGTTGTCCACCTTGTTTCAGGATCCTTCAGCTTGCGGCTGATGAAGCAAACGGGGTGCTCCCTACCTTTCCCATCCAGTTGACTGAGTACGGCACCTATTCCTACATTTGAAGCATCTGTCTGCACAATGCAGTGTTGGCGGTAATCAGGAGCTCTGAGTACTGGGGCTTGGCAAAGAGCCTTTTTCAGGTTTTCAAAAGCCTGATTGCGCTCCTTGTTCCATTTAACCTTTTTAGGAAATTTGGACGAGGAGATGACATTCAGTGGAGAAGCCATGGTCCCATAGTTCTCTATGAAATTCCTGTAATACCCAGTGAGGCCTAGGAAGGCTCTCACCTGGGTTTGAGTAGTTGGCATTGTCCAATTTTGCACAGCTTCAATTTTACTGAGCAAAAGCCTTATTTCTCCACTGCCTACCTCATGCCCAAGATAGACTACCTTACTCTGTCCAATTTGGCATTTACTCGCCTTTATGGTCAGATTGGCTCGTCCAAGAGCCTGCAAAACATCTCTTAGGTGGGTTACATGTTCTTCCCAGGAATTGCTGAACACTGCGATGTCATCCAAGTATGCCATGCAGAAGTCCTCCATCCCATTCAGAACCTGGTTTACCATCCGTTGAAACGTAGCAGGTGCATTTTTCAATCCGAAAGGCATTACCTTAAACTGGTATAAGCCAACGGGGGTAGAAAATGCAGTTTTCTCCTTGGCATGGTCTGTCAGGGCTATTTGCCAATAGCCTGACGTCAAGTCAAATGTGCTGAGGAACTTGGCGGCGCCAAGTTTATCCACCAACTCATCTGTTATTGGAAAAGGGTGGGCATCAGTCTTGGTGACTGCATTAAGAGCTCTATAATCCATGCAGAATCTAAGTTCTTTAGATCCGGCCTTTGGTACTAACACAACTGGGCTAGACCATGGACTAGTAGAGGGCTCTATTACCCCGAGATCAAGCATCTTGCTGACCTCACCTTTGATGTGGGTTTGTACGTTTTCTGACATGCGGTATCCTCTGCTTTTGACTGGCAGACAGTCACCAGTGAGTATGTCGTGCTGGCCCCAAGGGGTCAAGCCTGGTGAAAGCGAGAACAGAGAGGCAAACTGATTCAACATAGATTTGCACTCTTCCTGTTGCTCAGGTGTCAGATTGGAGGAGAGATTTACTCCTTCAATTTTTTCATGTAAAGGCAAGCCTTTGAGGAGATCCGGAAGAGCTTCACTCTCTTCTTCTTCCTCGGATGATGCTAGAAGCAACGCTCCTACATCAGGTCGTGAGACATACGCTTTAAGTCGGTTGGTGTGAAAGACTGTCGGAGCCTCCTTGGGATTGCCCAAGTCCACCAGATAGTTAACCTCTCCGAGTTTACCCACTACTCGGAAGGGTCCCATCCACTTATCCTGCAAGGCCCTCTGCCTTGTTGGGATCATAACGAGAACGAGCTGGTCTTGAGCGAACTCAACCATGTTAGCCTTTTGATCGTGCCAGTGCTTGACCAATGCTTGTCCAGCTTTCAAGTTATTGCTTGCTTCAGTCATCATGTGCGACATTCTCCTCCGGAGACCTATCAGGTAGTCAGTCACTCTGACTGGCTTGGGGGAAGAAGCACTCTCCAACCCCTCCTTAATCAGGGCCAATGGACCTCTGACGGGATGACCATAGAGTAGTTCGAAGGGCAAGTAACCTACGCCTTCCTGAGGGACTTCTCTATAAGCAAAGAGAAGGCATGGCAGTAGAAGGTCCCACTTACGCTTAAGGGGTTCCTCTAAAGCACCTATCATGCTCTTCATGGTTCGGTTGAACCGTTCTACCAACCCATTGGTTTGTGGGTGGTAAGCCGTTGAGAACTTGTAAGTAACTCTGCAGGTTTTCCACATGGCTTCCATGTAGTGGGACATAAAGTTTGACCCCCTGTCAGAGATTACTTCCTTCGGAAACCCGACCCTAGTAAAAATACCAAGGAGGGCCTTAGCCACAGCCAGAGCTGTAACAGTCCTCATAGGAATTGCCTCAGGATACCTAGTAGCATGGTCTACTACAACAAGTATAAACCTGTTGCCTGAGGAGGTTGGAGGATCAAGGGGACCAACGATGTCAATCCCTACTCTCTCAAATGGGACTCCCACGACTGGGAGAGGCACTAAAGGTGCCACGTTCTTGGAGCCAACCTTACCAGAGATCTGGCAGGTGTGGCAGCTCCTGCAGTGTTTTTCTACTTCGGCCCCCATCTTCGGCCAATAGAAGTAGAGAGAGAGCCTTTCCTTAGTCTTCTTGAAACTCAAGTGACCAGCCAAAGGAATCTCGTGGGCTAACTGCAAGAACTGTGGTCTGTTCCCTTGGAGTACTACAAGTCGTTTGTAGTCTCCAGGTGCAGACTCGGTCGGTTCACTGTAGAAGAGGCCATCTTCCCAGTGCAACCTGTATTTCCCAGGCACTTGCCCTTCAGCCTGAGCTTCTGCCTGGTGGCGAAGACCTTCCAGAGTTGGACATTCTCTCTGTCCCTTACTGAAGTCTGCCCTGCTGGGTCCACCTTCTGCCAGTAAAGACTGCAGTTCAGGATGGTCAACAGGATCCAGATCTCCAATTACTTCCTGGCCTTCCATTAGCTCTTCCTCAGAGTCTAATTCTACCACACAGGGTTGTACCTCCCTCTCAGCCTCGGCTGGAGGTGGAGTTACGGGTGTAACAGTGGACAACCACAGGGAAGTCCATGTTGGCTGCACTGGAATTCTGGCTGCTGGTTTCGGGATAGAAGTCTTAGGTTTCCCTTTCGCTTCTGATTTCTTGGAGACAGCGGCCGACAATTCCAGTGGAGCAGGAGTGATATCTTTCTTCATCATCTCCTGGAGAGTACCGCGCATGGTCCTCTCTCTTGCAGGTCTGGTTAGCTCCTGTAACCGTTTACTAGGAGGTCTGGGAGTATGCGATACAACTCCGAGAGTTTTTAAATCGTTACCCAACAGTACGCGTCCTGGTACCTCACTCTGTATGCTGACAGGTGTCTTCACAGTCATGTCGTTACACTGGATGAGAACTGGTAATTGGGGAAGCATCTGCACAGGCCCTCCAGCTAACTTGGTGAGGCGTTTGGGTGCCTTAGCAACATCCTCAGCCTGAAAAAACGATTTATCCATCACAGTTATGCTGGCCCCAGTGTCCCTAATGGCAGGAGTCTCCTGACCATTCACCTGGACACTGTCCTTATAATACTCTTTAGTATTATCGGGGATAGAATTATAGACATCTAAATTCTGCTGTTCCCACAACCCCAGAGATACTAAAGAAACGCTGGCTGAGACTCCAATGGGTTCGTCAGCTAGCAGTAGAAAGTTTCCACTTGCCATTTGGACTTCCTCCTCTGGAGCGAAGGCTAAGGAGACAAGCTGGACCCCTGAAGGTTTACCCTTACACCTGGGATCTCCTTTCACGCGGTCAGTCGCGCCACAAACAAAGCATTTACCAAATGCTTTCTGGAATGGTGGCTTGTTCTGACCTCCTTCCAGTTTGGCACCAGAAGGCACACTATTCTGCTGTGGTTTTCCTGGTGGCTTACCCTTCTGGTTTTGTTTGGGGCCCTCTTTGGAATGTGAGTTATTAGCATTCTCTTTTGAGTCTTTTTTAGGCTGTTTTCCCTCATCCTTTTTCTGAGTTGTCCCAGAATCCTTATGAGTAGCCCTGTTGGTAACCCACAAGTCAGCAGCCTTAGCTAGCTCCCTGGAATCCAATTCCTTCGAATCAGCCAAGTGCTGTCTGAGCTCCGGAGAACAGGCATCATAAATAGACTCCAACATAAAAAGATTTCTCATACCCTCATAAGTGTTCACTTTGTAACCCTTAATCCATCCCTCTAAGTTGTTCAACCCTTCACTCACCCAGGTAGCCCAAGGGGTACCATCATGCTTTTTGAGGGTTCTAAACCTCTTAAGATACTGGGAAGGGGTCTTCCCGAATCTAGCTATTAAAGCTAGTTTCACACTTTCGTAATCCGTCTTATCCGCCTCCCCCAACTCCATTACCACATCAGTCGCAACAGGAGGGAGCCTAGAGAACAACCAGGGAAGTAAAGCATTCCCGGTGATGTCCTGGAGCCCATGATTGTATTCAAACAGTTTCAACCAATCCAACACATCCAATCTCGGTTCATACATACCCACTAATTCCTTCGGCATCCGGGGTCTTTTGGGACTGGAGCTCCTAGAGGAACCAGAGGAGAGAGAAGCATTTTCCATAGACAACTTTTTCATCTCTAACTCGTGATTAAGTTCTATTTCTCTGAGTCTTAACTCAGCTTGCTTTTGATCACCTTGGGCATTCATCCGTCTGAACTCGAGCTCTTGGTTTCGTTCAGATTGAGCCAAGAACCGTTTGTATTCTAGTTCGAGCTTCATTTTTTCAAGTTCAAAATAAGCAGGGTTACTTGTGGGACCTGGTATGGGCCCCGTAGGCACAGCTGGTAAGGCGGGTAGAGGAGCAGGGGAGACAGTTTCGTTAGCCTCGCCGTCCTCGTCAGCCTCTTCATCGCTATCATCAGAATTACGATTCAGATCAACACTATCACTGTTATCTACAGTCGCTGGGGAGATTGGTTCCTCTGAACCAGTACCCAGACTTTGGTTCACCAGCAATCTCTCGATTAGTTCTAACTTCTTGCCTCTTACGGAAAGATTCGCTTGTCTACAGAGAGCTCGCAAACTCTCAGTATTTTCACCTGACAAGGACTCTTGACTGTAAGTTTCCATCGTAGACATGTTTTTTTAAAGTTGCTTTTTGTGCAAAGTTTTGTGGTTAGTTATCCTACAGTGTCGAAAAGCACTCTAGACTGTATACTCGATACAAATCCCACCGCTGTACACCAGTGTTAGGCGGAAACCTGTGCAGTACCCTCTGGGACCACTGCAAAAGATTTAGGACTACAGGCGTTTGGCGGTGAACCCACTTGGTAGCAGTCTGCACCACACAGATTCACTTGGTAGCTGTGGCTGAGCAGTCAGACTTCTCTCAAGAAAAGTTGAGCAGTATGTGGAGTATACAAAATAGGGCAATTCTTCACAGCAAGACAAGCAAACACGCAACGAGGCTTAGTGTAAAGATATTAAGGTATTTATTTATAACAAAACATCTATGAAAAACACTATAGCAAATTCACAGCAAACAAATCAAACACAATTACTCTACGAAGCAGAAAACGATCAATCCTCCTAGCAATACTTTGACAACTCTAGGTTCTACTGGTACCACTTATTTTCAGACAGAGGTGTATACCTCAACCTAGATGACACTCAAATATTAGTTAGGACGGGAGAGAAAAAGATAGGCAGGTTATGAAATCAACACAGTTCAATCCTACGTGGATAAAATGCAAGGCAAGAAGGCAAGAATCACAATAGATCATAAAGTTCAGAGGCCAGGCCCACTCGGAGAGAGGCAAGGCGCGATGTCCCAAAAGTCTCTAGCGGAGATGCATTCAAGTCTTTGTAGCAAATTGTTTTCGGCAGATTGAACCAGTTCAGAACATTGAATGAGAAAAGCTTGGAGGCGACCCAACGGAACGGAGAGGATTAAGACACCTCACTCGAACCGATCGAAAGGGAAGCCAGGCGGACACGGTACCTTGTTGTGGAGGGCTGCTCCGGCGGGGGCAGTAGTTCCTGGTGGTGGATGCACGTCGGGTCTTTGCCAAGAGTAGAGATGATCTCATCGTCGAAGAAAAGTGAAGTCCGGTGCACCACCAGGGAAGAGACCAGCCGCGGAGTGCTCCGTCACAAGGCACCACCTTTTGGTCGCGGTGCAGGGGTAGTGGCTATCCGGTTGCCGAGGTGCTCTGCACGGGCAATTGGACCACTGCGTCCTGAGGCGAATAAAAAGCAAAGGGGGCTGGTTGTTCCCACCAGCCAGGGGAAGAGACTCTCCGGCAGGGAGATCTCCTCTGTCGTCGGGAAGTGGTGAGTCGGTTCTGCAGGGCTCCACCGGAGGTGTCGTCGTGCAGGTCGGCTCAGCGTTAACCTCGTCGGATTCTTAGGTCCTGTGGCGACTTCTGAAGATCCAGTCCCAAAAGCCCTGCTTTTATGCAGAAAACCCCCATTCATTCAGCCTAGCTGTCAATCAACACATGCTAAGTGGTGAGCGGGAAGGCTCACCACTTGGGCCAATCACTCCAGAGTGCGACCGGAGTTGGCAAGGCAACTCGGTCCAGGGTGCCTAAACCCCCTCCCACACCCCTGTGGTAACCCAGACAGAATGGCACCACTTTGGAGGGTCTCTGTCCAGAGGCCCGCCAAAAGTGGAACAAAGGGCTCAACCTTTGGTTTAGGAGTCACAGAGACGAACACAGACGCCATTTTACAAACAGAGTTCTGGCAGAAAATAACATCCGATAAACCTATTTAAGATAAGTAGATCGGTGGTACGTTAGAGATTAACGAGAAAAAGTATCAATCTCCAACAATGGGACGAATCCCATAGGGTTATGTTCGGGGTCGAACATAACAAGTAGTTTCCACTGCCACCAGCCAAAACTCGACGAGGGGGGACGGGACAGTGCCCCCTCGAGTAGCAGATCTAGGAGTAATCGAATTACCCCTACTAGTACGTCCACAATAAGATGGTTTGTACTAGTTCTGTTAGTAAATTTAGGTCTAGTAAAGCCAATGGTGACTTCACATGCCCGGGGAGACAGTAGTCAGTCCCCGGATATGGAGTCTATGGTGGGGGTCCGCTAGGACGCCCCAGTGTTACGGCACGTAGGGTGCGGTGTAACACACATAGAAAAACATATGAGACCCTATGGAGTAAAAGACCCCATAACCCATCGAACACATTGACATTTCAAAGGAATTACACACATACATGTCCAAGAGTGGGAGAAAAGAGTCTCACTTTTGGCAGGATGGAAAAAAACAAACTCCAGAAATCCAGCAAAGCTGCTGGGGGACTCACTAGGTTAGGAAATTCAGCCTAAACAGAGAATTCTCCCTAACAATAGCACGTGATGTCGGAGCACACGTGGAAAGACTGCACGTCAGAGTGTCATCGCGTGTAATTGGACAAAAGTGCGCGTACACGCGATTGGCCTATGTACGTGTATTTCAGGGGTGCGCGGGCACTTACACAAGCGAGTACATCAGCGCACGTGTATTCCGGGGTGCGCGGGAATTTCCACACGCTATTTGCCTGGGTACTGGATTTCAGGGGTGCGCGGGAAGTTTCACACGCTCGCCTACAACACGCGCAAAGAAACACGTATGCCAGTAGGAAGCAGGCATACGTCGACCCGCGGCTCAAAAAACTAACAAGCTCAGACGTCAGGATGAATATACCGTTCATAGCAGCAGTGGCCATGGGCTACCAAAGGAGGAGGAGGAGGATAGTCAGGGCCAGAATTTTCACACCCAGAACCAGCCTTTTCGGGATGCCTGATGACCAGGTGTATGGAAGGTAAAGGTTTCCACCACACATAATACTGTACCTGGTGAGTGAGTGGGAGGATGACCTCACATCACCCACCCTGTGCTCCCAAGCACTCAGCCCCCTGGAGAAGGTCCTCAATGTACTGCACTTCTTAGCCACTGGATCATTTCAGCGGACAAGTGCCATAGTGGGTTGGGTGTCACAGGCCACGCAGTCACGCTGCCTACACCAGGTCTTGAACATCATCACTGCACGGCACATATACCTGCCCAGAACACCTGGAGAAAGGCATGCTGCCGCCCTGGATTTTTACGGTGTGGCACGATTCCCCAAAGTGCTAGGTGCCATCGACTGCACCCATGTGGCTCTACGTCCCCCCAGGGCATCTGAGCACATCTATAGGAACCGCAAGCACTGGCATTCCATCAACGTGCAGGTAGTATGTAATGCCAAGGGAATCATCACCTCAGTATATGCCAACTATCCCGGGTCCACCCACGACAGCTTCATTTACCGAATGTCCACCCTAAGCCGGGACCTAGAAGCTGGGCGGCATGGCGATACAGGGCTGCTTGGTGAGTATGAATGCCACTGCACATGCATGCATGTCAGATACTGAGCAAGGTCACAACCCCACCAATGATACCCATCACCACCTCCACAGGGGACAGTGCCTACCCTCTCAGCCCCCACATGATGACGCCAATTCGGAACCCCAACACGCCACCCGAGGTAAGATATAACACAGCCCACATTGCAACCCGGGGCATAGTGGAGCGCACATTCAGAGTGCTTAAGTCACGCTTTCGCTCCCTTGACCGTTCTGGCGGGCAGCTGTTATACGCTCCCCCAGTAGTGTGCAGGATCATAGTGGCAGCATGTGTCCTGCACAACGTTGCAACACGCCGGGGCCTGGCCGTGGACATGGTCGTGCCCCCACATCCCCAACCACATGCACGCCCGCTGCGCATGGGAGGGGACAGGGCACGGGGGAGGCAGCCCGTACACAGCTAGTGGCTAATTACTTCACATAGAAATCACACCCCTGTGGAGTGCACACTGCCCTGGCACATACCATCTGACAATCAATGATGACTCAACCTGACACTGATCCTGAATGTCTGGAGAATCAACCGTCAAAACCATATCAGCCTGAGATTGTTCACCTGGAAGTGTTACAATGTGTGCATCCCTACCTACACAGACACCACCAATGCAGTTTCGTGAAAAAACACATTCATGCAGCTAAAATGAATACCCACTTGCAAAATGCAACATGAGGACAGTGCCATGTGACCCAACCCATCCCCAGCACCGCCACACGACACACCATGCCATGTCATGCTATGTGCGGGTAAACAAAGTAATCCCCACAACATGACACACGTGTCATAAAGTACAGTGTCCCTAATTGAAACTCGCGACACCTGAAATGCTCACAGTAATGCAGGACCAACAACACACTTGAGCAGGTATTTAGCAATAACACTTATCAGCTACTGACCCTCAAAACTACCATTAACATGACATTACGAATGTAAGGAATTAGTAGTCTCACCACCTGGAAATGCCTGCACTCCCACCACTTCCAACTGTACAGTGTTGCCGCCATGTAGAGTTGTAGGTGCACTGCTGCCAACATGGACTCCATCTCCAAAGTAGAGGGCCTTGTGTAGACATGAGGAAAGGACCTGCAAATTAGGAGGTAGACATGGATGATGAGTTACACATCAATGCAACATGCAGTGTACAACACAACAGCAATATGCACTAGGAATGTATACACAGTATTGACTAGACTACCCACACATGTAGTGGGAGTCCAATGTCACCATGTACGTCAATGTCACTTGGGCACACCCTTTGCAAGCCCATGGAAATGGGAAGCAGGAGGGGTGTGTGTGACAAAAACCCAAGCATCTGAAGCAAATACATGACAAGCCTGCATGTGCCCAGCCACAATGCAGCGTATGCCCATGGGAGCCACACAAGGCAACACACTGTCCCCCAAAAAAATAATAAATAAATAAATAAATAAATAAATAAAAATCTAAAATGATAAATTAATGGGCCCGGGGGGGGGGTTGGGGAGGCCACCCAGGAGGTCCGAGGACAGGTGCACACCAAAACCCACCTAGGTGGATCTTGCGAAAAAAAAACACCTCCATGGGCTCATGGCCCAAACGGCTACCCTATTGTGGGAGTATCACTGCTGTCGCTATTCTCACCCTGTGCAGCTGCATCCGGAGGTGGTGGCACTATGGGGGGCAGCCCACGCAAGGCCCTAGTCTGTTCCTCCATGGCTGCAAGCATGCGGGTGTGGTAGGTCTCGTTCTGGAGGATGAGTGTGCGGGGGTCCCCATGCAACAACTCACGGGATGCCTGGACCTCCGCCCTAGTTGCCTGCATCTCAGCTGAGAGCATACGGGTGAGACGCTCCAGCTGCTGTTCTGTCCTTCGGTTTGTTGAAGCCTCAAGCTCAACAAGAGTCGTCCTGAGGTGAAGGAGTTCCAGCCTCTGGGCTTCCCTGTGGCCCTGGGACTCTATGGAGATGGCTTCCTGCAGAGTCGCCAGTGCCGCCCGCCTGTCCCTGTTGGACGCCAACATGTCCTCCCTGTGTGACTGGCAGATGGAGTCGGCTGCCTGCTGTAGTCGCTCCATCAGCCTTTCGGGGGGGACAATGGAAGTGGCCACCCTATCCATGGCCTGAGCCATCATCTCTGATGATGCTGCCTGTTGGGTTGCCATACCGTAAATGGATTGCTCCCATGTGGTATTGCCAGGTGGCGTACGGCCACCACGTCGGCGGGTACCACACCTGTCTGGGGCAAGGCGAACTGCGCCTTGCTGTGCCGGCACTGCCTGAGGCTGCAGGACTGCATTCCCCCTCTGATCTGCTGGCCCAGGAACAGGATCAGATGTCGCGGAGTGTGACCCTGCATCCGTAACCACCAAAGGCATAGCTGCCAACACTGACATCCCCATTGAGGCTTCTGACCCTGGTGCAGGTGGGTCGGACAGAACAGAATCCCTCCCAGGAACACTCACCTGCGACGGCACTTAGGTCTCATCATCCGAATCAATACCTGAGTACAGCTCGTGGGAGGTGCAGCCAGATACACCCCTTGAGAGCACGACCTGCAGCAGTTGTGGGTTCTCACCCACCACCACACCACGTCCCTCACTGGTGGTCGGTCGGCCCTCAGACCCCTCGTGGGTCTGCACCATCTCCACAACCCCAGCAGTATCAGGTGCGTCTTCCCCTGCAAAGACATAAAAGCAAACAAATGGAAACAGGCATTAGCACCATGGCACACAATGAGGGCTGAGAAGCAACAGAACCAGTACTTGATTGACACATGTCCCACATGACTAAAACCCTCCCATGCATGCACCCTCACTGCGTATGAAGGGTAGGCAAATGGCACACACTGATGACACCAAGATGGAAGATGAACACATTTTCTGCATTCTGCCTAGCAGTGGCATCACACATTGGCCTGTGATTGCCAGGTGAAATGCACATGCCATCACACAGATGGCATGCACCATTGCTATTGAGTGAAGATGGAGAGGAGGGCAGCACTTATACATTCAGTCCAGTTCCCTCATGTAATAGCTTTTCTAATTCAAACAGGTCTGAATTTTCACCTGGAGCTGCCAGTCCAAAATGGTCCGATTGCACAGGGACATGTCTAAACAAATGATATCCAGGTAACAAAGTCACACCACTTTACCATAGCCATGTCAGACATGTGACTAGAGGACTGACAAATGCCTAGTAAAAGTGGTGGAATGCAAACAATCTGCCTGAATGAACAGAGAAAAATAAGCAACAATGTTGTGGCAAGGTGACACTTCAAGGGCAACTGGCGTGCTGTTGGGCTAGATGTCTACTGTTGGCAGAAGGGATACTGCTATGGCCAAATGCTGCTGCGCAGAATGTATTGCATGAAGCACATGGGTGACCCAAACGACTCAGGCGCACACACCCTCACCTGGCACACAAACAGAAGCCCTCACACACACACTATGCACATGGATGACACACACATGCATGTGCACTCACCGGACAATGCCTCATAATCAGGCAGATCTCCCACCCCTTGGATCTGTTCCTCCGTGATGTAGGTCCCAGCGACTGACTCATGTGGAGTGAGTTCCATGTCTTCTACTGGAGACCCACCTCCAGTCACTAGAGTTGCGGCATGACTTGAGGCCATCTTATTCTTTGTCCTGCGCTTTAGGTCATTCCAGCGCTTCTAGCAATCATTGGCTGTGCGCCTCACGATTCCAAGGGCACTTACGATGTCCGCAACGGTCTGCCAGTGTGCCTGGCGTTGTGCAGGTGTGGTCTTGGATCCTGCAACAATGACCATTTCGTTATCATGTGCGGACACATACTCGACAAGTGCATTCAGTTCGGCATCCGTGAAGCTGGGCTTCCTCGATGGGCCGGACTGTGTAGCCGTGTCTGGGGCATCAGCCTGTGCCGGACGAGCACTCTTCCTCTTCCGCTTGGAAGGTGGTGGTGATCCTGAGTGTCCTATGCCGCTCTGGACACTAGGGGCAGGAGCCCTGGTGGACTCTGTATCAGGAGTGTGGGATTGCACACTCAGCATGGGAGCTGGTGCAGGCATTGGCTCAAGTGTAATGGTGTCAGGGGGAATGTCAGCAGGATGGACTAGGACCGACACTGTCCTGGCTGGGTGTGTGAGAGCTGGGGTGGATGGAGCCGCAGCTGCCCCTGCAGCCTCTCCACCCTGCGTACTTGGGGCAGCAGATGACCTTGCTGCCCCTGATCCACGTGGCCTGATGACATCAACGTACACCAGCGCACGTGTCATAGGCCTGCTGACCTGGAAGTCAGCCATGGAGTCAGCCATGTCTGGTGCCACAATGGGCTGGTCCAACAAGGGCTGAGCATGGATGGTGTCAGCCACATCAGCATCAACCAGGGGGGTGGGGGGGATTATGGGTGCCCTTGACTGGTCCTCCACACATGGGGGGACAGGGTCACCCTGCAAGTAACGACCACGTCCCCTACCGGATCCACCACGGCCACCACTTGTGGCTCGTCCACCTTTGCCACCCTTACGGATTCCTCGCCTCCCAACCATGGCACTGATGTTAATGTGCGTATGGGAGTGGATGTAAACTATTGTCCTGGACGATTGGGGGTGAAAGGGGTTGCGTACCAGATGGTAATTGTACCCGAGTGCTCTAGCAAGGCTGAATGTGACCCCTGGGGAAAGATGACAGGTCACGCAACGCACAGGAAGCCCAAAAAAGGGAGATGACGTGCACGCAACCCCTCCTAGACCACGTGTGCGGAAAAAAAAACCTGCACTACGCTGTGGCACCCAGTAACACAAGAATGAACGTATGCGTGTCACACGCAGCCTAGAATGACCTCTGAAGGGGTAGGATACACAGGGGGCGAGCACAGATGTTAGATACATGCGTGACTCACCGTCTGCCAGGAAAAAGAGGGTGAAAAAGAAGCGTGTGTGCGCGTTGGCAACACCCCCGCCAAAAGAAGAATTGTACGCTGTCTGAGGAGACAGGACAACATTAGAAGGGAACGCTGTTTGAGGGAACAGGCCCAGGAAAACCAGAAAAAGAGAAAAAAGAGAAAAAGCTGTCAGAGGTAACAGGGAGTACGAACTTGAAACGCCGTGAAGTAAATCGCGTGTGAAACGACAAGAAGTACAGATTTCACCAACTCGCTCTCCACGAAAAGCACATACAAGGAAATGGTGTTCTACACGTACCTTTTATGCAGGCCCACACGTCCAGCGTCACTTCCGTGTGTACGCGCTAGGGCCATTTCCACCAATTACACGCTTTGTCAATTCCGCGTGTATGCGCTAGGGCCATTTCCACCAATTACACGCTTTGTCACTTCCGCGTGTACGCGCTAAGGCCATTTCCACCAATTACACGCTTTGACACTCGGACGTGTCTTTCATTTTTTTAACACACAACATTTCAAACGTGTGCCATATTCAACGTGCACGTGACTTCATAGATGCGCATACGCTGGTGGCCTTTGGGCCAATGAATGTACAGACGTGTGCTGACGCGATTACGTGCTAAGGGCCTTTCCTTGAATTACACGCAGACGTGCTGGATTTTCACGTGCACAATCACTCCGTATCAAGCTGGCCACGCGTTCACACACGGAAGACCACGCTCCTGCCCAGAAGGCCGAATTACTGCCCCCCCAGAGCCCTGAGCACGCTCCCACCTGCGATCTGCTGCTGCCTGACTGCCTGCTGCCTACGTGCCCTGACATTTGCTGCCTGCACATCAGCCAGGGGTGCTGTTGCTGTGACCACCCCTGCTGGAACCGAAGACTCCCGACTGCTTTTCCATCGCCCCACAGCCCAGCCCCAGGACCCAGTTGTCCACCCACTCCTGCCTCTGGGGTTGCCATGTTGGGCACTGCAACATCTGGCACCAGTGGCAACCCCCGGCCAAGGAGGCAGAGGGGCACCAGCTTCACTGCCACCGAAGTTGGTGCCCTGGTGGAACATGTCCTGGGGCAGTATGATGCCCTCTTCGGAAGGTTGCGCGCCGACAAGGAAGGACGGACTCGGATCTGGATGGACATCATGACTGCCATCAATGCGGAGGAGGTGGCAGTCCGTGACTACGAATGTGTCAGGAAGCGCTGGGAGGACTTCAGGTCCAGGACCCTCAACAAGGCCCGGCGCCTCCTGAAGGCAGCGGATGCTAAGGGGCGCCGGGGCCACTTGTCGGAAGATCAGATGAGGGTCCTGGAACGCATATCCCCAGCCCTCCACGTCCAGGTCCTTGAGAGGCAGACTCGTCTGGAGTCGAGCGGTAAGTGTACATGCATACTGATTGTAAGCTGTGCGTGTGGTGTGCCAGGAGTGTGCAGGTTGAACATGTATTTTTATGTGGGCAAGTGGGGGGGGTGTACAGGGCCGTGAGGGTGACACATGCGAGGGGTCTCATGTGTGACACATGGATGGTACTTGTGTGTGTGGGCTTGCATGGCACAGGATGTGGAGGAATGTTTGTCAGGTGTGTCATGGATGTCGATCGGAACACTGCGACAGTTGGCGGAGGTGTACACATGCATGCAAGTTTGGTGGTGTGTGTGCATGTGTAGTGTACTCCCTATGTTGCATGTGATGTGTGGATGACCTTTGGCTGCTCATGCTGTTGTATGTGAATGGATGGTGCTGGCTGTTGCAATATGACTGTGGTATGGCTCATGTGTGTAAGTTGAAATGACATGTGTGTTGGGGATTGTGATGCCATGTCTGAGGTTTACCAATGCCACTCATGTATGACTGTCATGTGTGTATGAGTCCATTGTACAGTGCCCTGATGCCTGTGTTTTCTTTCTCCCTGTCTGCAGCGTCAACTGATGAAGAGGGCGGAGAAGCTGCTGTGGTGCACAGCGGCAGGGGTCGCACCACCAGCCGGACACGCAAGGCCCGGATCCCCTCCCAGGTTCTGATCTCGTCGGGGAGTGAGGAGTCTGGTGCCGTGTACCAGGCCGCAGCTGCCGAGGGGAGGTCCAAGAGGCGGAGGTTGGAGTTGGACTCCTCAGCAGCAAAAGGGGCAGCTGGGACCCCAAAGGGCCCAACCGAGGAAGATGGCACGGAGTCATCCAGGTTGGTGGGGGGTTTGGAGGAGGAGGAGGCCGTGCAAGCGACAGAGGCGGGGTCTGGAGGTGGGGATTCCACTGGTGCTAGTGGTGCAGTGCGCCGTCGCGGAGGTACCTGTGTGCAATCCTGTCCCTGCTCCTGTCACTGCATCATCTTGCACCAGCGGGGATGCCTACCTCCAGACCCGTTCTCAGGGAGGGGATTGGCTTACAACACATGGCCTTCCTCTCCCTGCAGATGTGGCTATCCTGCACCAGGTTGAGCCTGTCCAGGGTGGGGTGGCGTTGCATCAACGGGCAATGCGAGCTGGCCTGGAGTCTTTTCATAATGAGTCTGCACGTCTTCTCGCATGGCTCGTTGACCGCGTTGACCCACTGGGACAGCTCACCAGGGCTGGATTCCTCCGTTTCCTGGACCTTGTTCCGACCCCTTCCTCCACGGAACCCCCTATGCCCCAGTCGTCCTCCATGCCATCTTCCCACCCATGTGTCACCTGGGTGCCCTGTGGAGCTGCCTCCGACCGTGCGGCCAGGCTGGTGGACAAAAGATCCCTGCCACAGTCGGGAGTCGGACGTCCAGCAGGGGTGGCCACATCAACGACTGCACCCCAGCTGGAGGAGGATGTGCAGGCACCATCGGACAGGGCACATGGACAGCAGCAGCTGCAGCAGCAGGAGGCTGTAGGTGGGAGCCACGATAGCTCGGGGCCTTCAACATCGGAGGGGCAGGCATCGGCCGGAGGGCAGGAGGACCCTGGACGGGAAGTGTCTTCCGTGTGGCAGCGGTTGGGCCACGCCATAGATGCGGAGGGCGGCGGGCCGAAGAGGCGCGGCTCACGATGGTCAGGGCGGAGAACTCCATGCGGAGGGCCCTGAGGCGGCCCGAGTGCCTCGAGGCAATCCGCAGGGAGTTGGAGGTGAACATGTCGGCGTCCCTGCGGACCCTCGGGGCCATGGAACAGGACCGCCTCCCGGACATAGACGAGGAGTTCGATGATGCCCTGGCCCGGAACACCACTAAGTGAGCCGCTGGACTGGCCCGCCGCCATTGTATATAGTTATGTAGATAGGATTCCTTTATAGTTTATTTTTATTTGGAGTCGACGGACACTGCTCCACCTTTTGTATGTAGCTCCATTTTAGATAGGTTTTTTGGTAGGTTTCATTTCTTCTGTTGGGATGATGGACCCTGAATACTTTGTACATAGTTGTTCTTTGGATTTGGATATTTTTTTTACTATGAATATTTTTTCCCATGGAGCAATGGTTTTCTATTTCTTTTTTCCCTTCATTTCCTTTTTATGGACTTGAACTTTGGAAGACATTTTTTGGATTATCATTTATTGATTTTAATTTGAAAAGGGACAGCCAGCTTAATTTTGTTATTTTTTTACTTGTGTATTTTGTTTAATTTTGATTGCCATTACTGTTGTTTTTAATACATTATTTGGATTTTTTCATTCTTCAATGTGTGGTTTCATCTCATTGTTTTCATGCATGTCATGATATGGGTACCCAGGTTCACTTGCAACCATTGTGTGTGTGTGAGACACATGTGTTGATTTACATTGTTTCCATTGGAGTAGTATCATGGGTGCATGTAATACTTTGTTGTGTCTTTGGGCTGTGGTGGCTGTCCATGTGGCCCATGCTTGAGGATTGTCAGGGCCTGTGGGCAGGGGGACATGAGTGGGGGCCTGGTGGAGGCTGCCCCTGCACTGCTGGGGGGTGGGGTGGGTGGGAGACATGAGTGGGGGCCTGGTGGGGGCTGCCCATGGTGGCTGGGGGGTGGGGGTGGTGGTAGACATGGGTGGGAGCCTGGTGGAGGGTGCCCCTGGATGCTGGGGGGTGGGGGTGCAGGGGGACATGAGTGGGGGCCTGGTGGGGGCTGCCCATGGTGGCTGGAGGGTGGGGGTGGTGGTAGACATGGGTGGGAGCCTGGTGGGGGCTGCCCATGGTGGCTGGGGGGTGGGGTGGGTGGGAGACATGAGTGGGGGCCTGGTGGGGACTGCCCATGGTGGCTAGGGGGTGGGGGTGGTGGTAGACATGGGTGGGAGCCTGGTGGGGGCTGCCCATGGTGGCTGAGGGGTGGGGGTGGGTGGGAGACATGAGTGGGGGTCTGGTGGGGGCTGCCCATGGTGGCTGGGGGGTGGGGGTGGTGGTAGACATGGGTGGGAGCCTGGGGGAGGGTGCCCCTGGATGCTGGGGGTGCAGGGGGACATGAGTGGGGGCCTGGTGGAGGCTGCCCCTGCACTGCTGGGGGGTGGGGGTGGGTGGGAGATATGAATGGGGGCCTGGTGGAGGCTGCCCATGGTGGCTGGGGGGTGGGGGTGGTGGGAGACATGAGTGGGGGCCTGGTGGAGGCTGCCCCTGCACTGCTGGGGGGTAGGGGTGGTGGTAGACATGGGTGGGAGCCTGGTGGGGGCTGCCCATGGTGGCTGGGGGTGGGGGTGGTGGTAGACATGGGTGGGAGCCTGGTGGGGGCTGCCCATGGTGGCCTGGGGGTGGGGGTGGGTGGGAGACATGATTGGGGGCCTGGTGGGGGCTGCCCATGGTGGCTCGGGGGTGGGGGTGGTGGTAGACATGGGTGGGAGCCTGGTGGGGGCTGTCCATGGTGGCTGGGGGGTGGGGGTTGTGGGAGACATGGGTGGGGGCCTGGTGGAGGGTGCCCCACACTGCTGGGGGGTGGGGGTGGTGGTAGACATGGGTGGGAGCATGGTGGGGGCTGCCCATGGTGGTTGGGGGGTGGGGGTGGGTGGGAGACATGAGTGGGGGCCTGGTGGGGGCTGCCCATGGTGGCTGGGGGGTGGGGGTGGTGGTAGACATGGGTGGGAGCCTGGTGGGGGCTGCTCATGGTGGCTGGGGGGTGGGGGTGGTGGTAGACATGGGTGGGAGCCTGGTGGGGGCTGCCCATGGTGGCTGGGGGTGGGGGGTAGACATGAGTGGGGGCCTGGTGGGGGCTGCCCATGGTGGCTGGCGGTTGGGGTGGTGGGAGACATGGGTGGGGGCCTGGTGGAGGGTGCCCCACACTGCTGGGGGGGTGGGGGTGGTGGGGGACATGAGTGGGGGCCTGGCGGAGGCTGCCCATGGTGGCTGGGGGGTGAGGGTGGTGGGAGACATGAGTGGGGGCCTGGTGGGTCTGCCCATGGTGGCTGGGGGATGGGGGGTGGTAGACATGGGTGGGAGCCTGATGGGAGCTGCCCATGGTGGCTGGGGGGGTGGGTGGGAGACATGGCTTGGAGCCTGGTGGGGGCTGCCCATGGTGGCTGGGGGGTGGGGGTGGGTGGGAGACATGAGTGGGGGCCTGGTGGAGGCTACCCCTGCACTGCTGGGGGGTGGGGGTGGTGGTAGACATGGGTGGGAGCCTGGTGGGGGCTGCCCATGGTGGCTGGGGGGTGCGGGTGGGTGGGAGACATGAGTGGGGGCCTGGTGGGGGCTGCCCATGGTGGCTGGGGGGTGGGGGTGGTGGTAGACATGGGTGGGAGCCTGGTGGGGGCTGCCAATGGTGGCTGGGGGTGGGGGTGGTGGTAGACATGGGTGGGAGCCTGGTGGGGGCTGCCCATGGTGGCTGGGGGGTGGGGGTGGGTGGGAGACATGTGTGGGGGCCTGGTGGGGGCTGCCCATGGTGGCTGGGGGGTGGGGGTGGTGGTAGACATGGGTGGGAGCCTGGTGGGGTCTGCCCATGGTGGCTGGGGGGTGGAGGTGGTGGGAGACAAGGGTGGGGGCCTGGTGGAGGGTGCCCCACACTGCTGGGGGGGTGGGGGTGGTGGGAGACATGAGTGGGGGCCTGGTGGGGGTTGTCCATGGTGGCTGGGGGGTGGGGAGGTGGTAGACATGGGTGGGAGCCTGGTGGGGGCTGCCCATGGTGGCTGGGGCGGTGGGTGGGAGACATGGGTGGGAGCCTGGTGGGGGCTGCCCATGGTGGCTGGGGGGTTGGGGTGAGTGGGAGACATGAGTGGGGGCCTGGTGGATGCTGCCCCTGCACTGCTGGGGGGTGGGGGTGGGGGTGGTGGTAGACATGGGTGGGAGCCTGGTGGGGGCTGCCCATGGTGGCTGGGGGGTGGGGGTGGGTGGGAGACATGAGTGGGGACCTGGTGGGGGCTGCCCATGGTGGCTGGGGGGTGGGAGTGGTGGTAGACATGGGTGGGAGCCTGGTGGGGGCTGCCCATGGTGGCTTGGGGGGTGGGGGTGGTGGTAGACATGGGTGGGAGCCTGGTGGGGGCTGCCCATGGTGGCTGGGGGGTGGGGGTGGGTGGGAGACATGAGTGGGGGCCTGGTGGGGGCTGCCCATGGTGGCTGGGGGGTGGGGGTGGTGGTAGAATGGGTGGGAGCCAGGTGGGGGCTGCCCATTGTGGCTGGGGGGTGGGGGTGGTGGGAGACATGGGTGGGGGCCTGGTGGAGGGTGCCCCACACTGCTGGGGGGGTGGGGGTGGTGGGAGACATGAGTGGGGGCCTGGCGGAGGCTGCCCATGGTGGCTGGGGGGTGGGGGTGGTGGGAGACATGAGTGGGGGCCTGGTGGGGGCTGCCCATGGTGGCTGGGGGGTAGGGGTGCTGGTAGACATGGGTGGGAGCCTGGTGGGGGCTGCCCATGGTGGCTGGGGGGTGGGGGTGGTGGTAGACATGGGTGGGAGCCTGGTGGGGGCTGCCCATGGTGGCTGGGGGGTGGGGGTGGGTGGGAGACATGAGTGGGGGCCTGGTGGAGGCTGCCCCTGCACTGCTGGGGGGTGGGGGTGGTGGGAGACATGAGTAGGGGCCCGGTGGAGGGTGCCCCTGCACTGCTGGGGGGTGGGGGTGGTGGTAGACATGGGTGGGAGCCTGGTGGGGGCTGCCCATGGTGGCTGGGGGGTGTGGGTGGGTGGGAGACATGAGTGGGGGCCTTGTGGGGGTTGCCCATGGTGGCTGGGGGGTGGGGGTGGTGGTAGACATGGGTGGGAGCCTGGTGGGGGCTGCCCATGGTGGCTGGGGGGTGGGGGTGGTGGTAGACATGGGTGGGAGCCTGGTGGGGGCTGCCCATGGTGGCTGGGGGGTGGGGGTGGGTGGGAGACATGAGTGGGGGCCTGGTGGGGGCTGCCCATGGTGGCTGGGGGGTGGGGGTGGTGGTAGACATGGGTGGGAGCCTGGTGGGGGCTGCCCATGGTGGCTGGGGGGTGGGGGTGGTGGTAGACATGGGTGGGAGCCTGGTGGGGGCTGCCCATGGTGGCTGGGGGTGGGTGGGAGACATGAGTGGGGCCTGGTGGAGGCTGCGCCTGCACTCCTGGGGGGTGGGGGTGGGTGGGAGACATGAGTGGGTGCCTGGTGGGGGCTGCCCATGGTGGCTGGGGGGTGGGGGTGGGTGGGTGACATGAGTGGGGGCCTGGTGGGGCTGCCCATGGTGGCTGGGGGGCGGGGGGGTGGTAGACATGGGTGGGAGCCTGGTGGAGGCTGCCCATGGTGGCTGGGGGGTGGGTGGGAGACATGAGTGGGGGCCTGGTGGAGGCTGCCCCACAGTGCTGGGGGGTGGGGGTGATGGTAGACATGGGTGGGAGCCTGGTGGGGGCTGCCCATGGTGGCTGGGGGGTGGGGGTGGTGGGAGACATGAGTGGGGGCCTGGTGGAGGCTGCCCCACAGTGCTGGGGGGTGGGGGTGGTGGTAGACATGGGTGGGAGCCTGGTGGGGGCTGCCCATGGTGGCTGGGGGGTGGGGGTGATAGGGGACATGAGTGGGGGCCTGGTGGAAGGTGCCCCACACTGCTGGGGGGGTGGTGGGGGTGGGAGACATGAGCATGTGTGCAGGGTAGTCCCCTGTTTTGTGGGCTGCCTGCAGGGGCCGTGGAGGGTGTACAGGGAACACCTGTGAGGACCCACCCAGCCTAATCGCGTGTGTAACTTCCCGCGCACCCCTGTAATACACGTACTCAGCCAAATCGCGTGTGATAATTCCCGCGCACCCCTGTAATACACGTACCCAGCCAAATCGCGTGTCATTATTCCCGCGCACCCCTGTAATACACGTACCCAGCCAAATCGCGTGTGACAATTCCTGCGTACCCCTGTAATACACGTACCCTGGCTAATCGCGTGTAAAACTTCACGCGTACCCCTGTCATACACGTACCCAGCCAAATCGCGTGTGATAATTCCCGCATACCCCTGTAATACAGGTACCATGGCTAATCGCGTGTAAAACTTCACGCGTACCCCGTCATACACGTACCCTGGCTAATCGCATGTAAAACTTCCCGCGTACCCCTGATATGAACGTTACCCGCTTTGCGTTCCTTGTTTGGCAGCCGTGTAAACTGGTCTAGGGTTAGCGCAGCCCTTTGCGATGATTTAGCGATTTTGATGGCTTTTCCTTGCGCGAGGGCGTTCTTGGGGGCGTTACTGGCGCTGCTGCAGGGTCGCTGCGATACTCTGCGCCACGGCTGGTTTGGGAGCCTAAAATCCATGAATACGCTGTGCGCGGAAATCGGTTTTGGCGCACGCGCCTGGCGCAGACAATCGCACGCGGACACTCTGCGCCAGCCGCTTGCGACACTTTTCTGCGAAATTCTATGAATTACCCTGTCAGTGTTTAAGGAGACTCTCTCAGAAGCTATCACAAGTTACTTTGAAATAAATGACGTTGGAGGGATGTCTTTGAACACCATATGGGAAGCAGCAAAGGTCATGATAAGGGGAATCCTAATATTCGAAGGGGCTTCTAAATAAAGACTCAGGCAGCTCAGGGAGGCAGAACTCAAGACTACTATTTTGCATCTAGAACGCGATCTGCGCCAACACCGTACCCAAGCAGAAGACAGGTTATCTCAGATAGCGGGGCTTAGGGATGAACTAAAAGACATATGGAACAGTAAGGCACTCACACAACTTAAATACCTCAAACAAAAAAAGATTTGTTGAGAACGGAGATAAAGCCCACACAATGCTCGTGAACTGAATACGAAAACAGAGAGCCGACAGGGCATTATACAAAATACACAACAAAAATAGGGCCGCGCTTACAGACCCCCATGAGATAGTGACCGCTTCTTGAGGTTCTACTCGCAGTTGTATACTGCGGGAGGAGACAGCGCACTTTCAGTAATGGACGAATACTTGCTGGCCCTACCTCGGCCCTCCATAGCTCTAGAACACCTGGAAATGTTAAATGCTCCAATTACCACCATAGAGGTTCAAGGAGCAATCTCTAATCTAGGGTCAAGATGGCTACACCACGGCCTTCTACAAAATGAACAGTGGGACCCTTTCCCCCTTCCTTGCCAAGCTATTTAACTCAATACTTATGACTGGCCAAGCCCCCAAATCATTCACTGAATTGATAATAATAGTAATTCCCAAGGGAGGAATAAATCCCCTAGACTGTATGTCAGACCGCCCGATTTCCCTTATTAATGTAGATGTGAAAATTTACTCCAGCATCTTGGCTTCCCGCCTCTGCTAGATCCTCCCCCAGCAAATACATACAGACCAAGTGGGTTATGTCAGGAGCAGACAGGGAGCAGATAATATTAGGAAAACCTTAGACATAATGGCCAGCCTCCAGGAGGAAGACAGTGATTCCTACTACTATCACTGGATGCTGAAAAGGCGTTTGATCACTTAGAATGGCCTTTTTTAAGAGAAGAATTGAAAACAGTGGGGATTAGGCACGCATGGACACAGGGAGCTGGGGCACTATCCCACACAACACAAGCCAATGGCTCCATCAATGGCACCTCCTCAGCCCCCATTGCCATCACACGAGGCACTTGGCAGGGCTGTCTGCTCTCTCCCCTGATTTACGCCCTGGTTATTGAACCCTTTGCCCAAGTACTGAGATCAAACCCCCTCATTCATGACATGACACGGGGAACCAAAGAATACAACCTGGCTATGTTCACCGATGACATTCTGATGTACCTCACTCGGCCGGAAGAATCTATCCCAGTCCTTTTTCAGGAACTCTAAAAATAAGGAGCCCTGTCTGGTTTCCGTGCAAACCTTCAGAAGACCATAGCAGTCCCACTGAAAATGGACTGTAATCTCCCCCAGTCATTAGATGCGAGCAGTGCTTAATTTGTGGGGGTGGTTGCCGGTGCCCAACACCGGCACTCTTTTTTGGGGACCGGAACATGGCTGGGGCACGTGCAATTACTTTGTTTGTTCAGTTTCCAAAGTTCCAAGATCATAAATCATTCCGAGTCTGCTCTGCGGCTCTGCTTGCAGTTGCAGGCCATGGCTGGCTGCTGGGCCTGGGAGTATAGCAACAAACAGCCAATGGAAACCAACATTCTGTTGTTACTATGCAGTATTTGATACATTCTGTATAGTAACACAGAATGTACAGTTTTCATTGGCTGTTCATCTGAGTCTCCAGCCAGTGAAATGACATGATGACATGTGGGGGTAGATCACGTGTGTCTGTTATTGTTGCCGAGGCAGGCCACCTTCACCTCAGGAGGCACACTTGCTTTGTTAAGGCGTGGCATGACTCGTGAGAAAGGAAAGCCTGCACCTGCACGTGTGGTCCGGTGCGCGGCCTACTTGCAGGCAGCTTAAGAAGGCCTGGCTGGCTGGCTGGCTTAGTGTGCGGTGTAAATTCAACTCAACTCAGTAACGTAACGGTAAGTACTAAGCCCCCCTTTTCCCCCCCAACTTTGACTGTGGCCGGCCGATGTGGCACGCTGTGGTGACTGGCGCGTGCAGGAGGCAGGCAGCTGCCTACCTGCGGCTGCTGCAGGCTCAGGATTTGGCCCGAGCTGGCAGGCAGGCCACGGGGCAATGGGAGCGGAGCAGTGTTATGCCTGCTGCTCTTAGCAGAGTCCTAGCAGCAGGATGGTACGGCAGCTGGGTGTGTGCAAATGTTTTCTGGGCTTGCCGATGGGCCTGCCCTGCTCAAAAGGTGGCTTGGCAGACAGGTGCGACAAAGGGTTAAACATTAGTTACGCCCTGGATGATGGTGAGGGGGCTGCAGGTGTTATTTGGATAACCCGTGACATCTGCTTTCCGGGGGAATTAATTAGGCTAGCGTGTTAGCCGCGTTAATTTAAAGGCATGTTGTGAATTGGCCGTATATGGGCAGTTAGGCATGGCTGGCGCAGCCACGCGTTGCATTTGATTATTTATGTTACTGTAAAGTTGATGGCTAGTTGTGCATGGGACATCAATAGCTCAATGTGTAGAGCATCAGTCTATCAGAAACCACATGCAGGGTTCGAGCTACATATCATCAGGCATGTTACATTTGGCCTCCGGGACGCACGCCTTTTCAGTGTTCTGAAAATGTTTTATTAAAAGTGCTCGTGTGTGTTTAGCCCCTCTCCCCCACACATATGTATCTTGACAATTATCTGTTGGTTGTTAAGCTCAGCTGCGCATTTTCTCCATGCTGCAGCAGCCATTGCAGGAATAAACTTGGAATCAAATTTCTTTTTTTTTTTTTTTTCTTTTTTTTTGCAGGCCGATCGCCATACTGGCTACTAGTGGCCATGAACAAGACAGCGTTTTTAAATAAGCTCTCTAGCAAAAGGAAACAAATAATGTTGTGGGACTGCAGTCTAGCATTGCAAATTAATGAATATTAACGCATTAATATCTGTCACCTCGATTAAGGTCATATGGGAAATGGGCGCCATAACCGTAGTTTCTTTCAAATTCAATCGTGCATGGGGTTTGTTATTACAATCACTGTAGTGATGGCTGGGACACTTTAAGTTACAATGTTTCATTCAGATGGCTTTGCGCCTGCTCCCATTTTTCATTCAGTGTTAAAGATCCCTTCTTTGGTAGGATTACACGCGCAGGGCAGAGAGGCATGTAGAGTTTGTTCCCCATAGGCGTCACTATGTCTTGGTGTGATTTATTCATGCTTGTTTTCTCCAGCTGGTGTGGGTGCCTAAGTGGGGGTAGTGAGCACGCCAGCATAGCACTATGTGGATGGACACCAAGCCGCACTCGTTTTAAGACCATTTAGCCATATGGATTACGCCAGGGGGGTTATTGCCAGGAACTGGAATGAGAGGTGAGAGGGGTTTATGTGCTGCGTTACAATACATTCATGGATTGTGATTTGCTTCGCTCGTTGTTCCATCCAATGCGGTGCACAGGAACAACAATTTTTTATTTGGGACGAGTTTTTGTGCGTAAGGGGCTTCAACTGGTAAAATAGCTCAGTGAGTTGAGCACCCGCTGTGCCAATAGGGACGTGCCATGTCTGTCACAGGTCCAAACAGGAACTGCTTTTCGGGGTGGCCCAGTTATGGCAACAGCGTGTGTGTGTGACGAATTTAGTTTTAAGAGGTGGTTTTTATCATGGTCCGTTCTACCGACACTGCGAGGGAGGTATATAAAGGGTTCAATCAGCCAGAAACCTCCTATTTATTGTCTCGGTCTGCTTAGAGAGAGGGCGCAGTCTAAAGGGGGACAGCAGTAGGGCTCCATGCCTGCAAGTTAGGTGGCTACCCTACCGTTCACGTCATTATGCAAGCAAATATATACAAACAATAATAGCACTAAATGGCCATTCTGTGTTATTATACTCTTGTCAGGTGCCACTAATTCGACCAGGCCATTATTAAACATGGTGATGGTATATATCAGTGGTTCAGACGTTCATCTTGGTATGTGGCTTTCTTTTTAATGTGTGGTGGATGTGAGCCGACATCAATGACGCATTAATATTTTTAGAAAAAATGAAAAGAAAGCAGTTGAACATGTCACCCAGTGCAATTCATCCCCATCATCCACAATATTGCCTTGTGCACAGTGCAGTTTAGCACCAGTGGAGCAGAATAGCCAAAAAATGCAATGCAGCACTGCATTCTTCATTTGTGAGTTTGTGACAGTGGTGCAGTTGCCCTAATTTGGCCCCCTGCCGGTAATGATCAGAACGGCCAGAAGGGGGGACTCAAATATGCACCGGGACTTAAAATGCCTTTTCAAACACAATGAACGATTTATCGATAGCAACATTTACTTCATGGGACACCGAATAATGTTCAGTTTGTGCACTTTGGATGCCAGTGGCGCGTTTGAATAGTTAATCTGTATAATTCACCAATACATATAATAATGTATACCTTAATTCATAGCAACTGAGATTTTAGTTTGGGGAAAGTGCATGTTTAATGTTCCTTTTTCATGCTCACTGTGCAAGTGAAATTGGTCAATACTGCCGACAGCACGTTGTACTAACATTAAGTGATGAAACATGCCCATGGTAGCATACAAAAGAGACCCCCTTTTCCCTGTTGGACCAGGCCTTTGGGCATTACCTTATTGACATTTGGGACAGTTGAGTCTGTGGGCGGAGGTGAGGAGGAGCAGGCGTTGCTGAAGGGGGGATTGATTGAAGGCGCCATAACCCCACTCTTTTGCCTCTGGCATTTTTTGGCACTCTTTTGCCTCTGGGGTTGCCGGAATGCTGGAACCACTACACCTACCATAACAAGTGTTTTCCAACTTTAAAGCATTATACTTTCTCAACCCATGTGTGCCCTTCCCCATCCATCCCACTACTAGCCTGTGCCAGCAGTTGCTCATGCAGCGCCAAACATGTGACATGAAGCAGCAGCAGTGTGATGGGCTGGTGGTGGGCTGATCTAGGTCTAGCACTGAACTGGTGCGGGCAGCGCGCTGGCGCCACGCCCCCACTGCAGGGGCGTTGCACCCGGTATTATGGGGCCAATATTTTTTGGGGACTGGCACTTATTTTATTACAAATTAAGCACTGGACGCGAGCTAGGCCTTTCGCATACTAACCCAATCAGTGATATATATAGGGGTAACCATCACTGTTTCCCTATCAAACATTTTCGAGGCAAATTACATCCCCTTATGGAAAGCTGTCAGAGATGGCATTAATAGATGGACTAAACTGTCCCTGTCGTGGGCTGCTCAATTCTCCTCCATTAAGATGAACATCCTGCCCCGGTTCCTGTCTCTCTTTCAGTCCCTCCCAATACTGGGCATCATCTATATCTACACAATACAAGATGCACAATGCACACATATTGGTCAGGTGGCATTACACTCCTAAACGATTGTCCAAGATGTTCCCAGGCACCCCCTTACACTGCTGGAGAGGCTGTGGAGAAATCAGCGATTACTGGCACCAATGGTGGGGTGTGGCTAAGTGAAAACGTGTTGGAAAGAGGTCCTGGGGTGGATCCAAGAGGTAGGCGGGATTCCTAGAGCACTCACACCAGCCTTAATTCAGTTTGGGGTGGAATCCGATGAGGAAGACTCCCATGTTACCCTCACACACATGCCACAGAACCTATTATTAGCAGCCAGGGTATGCCTAACCATTAAATGGTAGGCTGCGTCCCTCCCCACCAAAGCTCACACAATCTATGAAATGGAAAGCTTGACAGCAGCAGTCATGGAATCTCGCAAGAACATAGATTTAATTTGGTTACCCTTCAAAGAATATTACGCAGTGTACTGGGATCCCCTGAGTCAAACTGTGTCAAACCATCATTGAGCCCTTTGCACCGCACTATCAGGCGAGCCTCAAGTCGTGGACGCTTCCACAACCCAGTTGAAAACATGCAATGCAACTACAAGCTTAGCGACATTTTGCAATAGAGGTTTTGTGAGATTCTGATTGTTCCCCACATGACTATCACAGTTCAACTGCTAACTGGAAGAGTGAGGGAGAAGGAGGAGGGGGGGGGAGGCATGAAGGAGTGGGAGGGGGCTAGGATGACAAACAAGATACAGGGTTTCGGTCTATTGCATTCACCTTCTTTGTGTGTTTTAATAAAAAAAGAAATAAAGTTGTTTTACTGACCGCTACTGTGAATTTAACATGTATAATTTGTTAAAAAATCAATAAAGAAAATTTTTTAAAAAACTGCCCCATAAAACGGTCTTCAGACTCATTGCCGGATTTGGTGTCCGTGGACAGCTCTGGACCAATCGTAGGGTGACTCGGTGTTCGCAGACATCAACGGTACACAAAAAGACTGGAAAACATATTTAGGGTTAGTTTGTGGCTGAAAGAGGGTCTGAAAAGAGAGGGGGAAGTGCTGTGATTTTTTATTTTTAGTTCTATTTTTTAACTGTGAAAGTGGGACCTTTCTTCTAGATTTTCTTTTGTTTGTAGGGGTGAGGAGGTAAGGTGGGGGAAGAAAGTGAGGGAAGGGCACCAACAACTTATACAGAGGGGCAGGTGGACAGGGGAAGATGTTGGGTGTGCCTTAAATCTCAGGTCGGTGGCAATGTTTCTCGTGGTCCTTGACCGTGGTCTCAAAAGCACTCTGAAACTGCCCCCCTCCCGCAGATCACCATGTTCCAGCACAACGAGAGTATTAGGACCCTCAAAAGGTAAGGGTCAATAGCTTTCTATATGGCCTGCGTGACAGCCAGTGGATCCTCAGCCCCACAGAAGTAGCCTGTCTGGTGGCAGGAGCAGTTGAGGAAGATGGGGTAGAGGAAGATAACCTGCTTCTCTCTGAGAAAGGAACAGCCTTTCTCTGAGCACCATGGTGGCTGGAGCGAGTGTGGAGTTGCATGGAGGTGGTCCCAAAAGAGTACTGCCCAGGTTGTCTGCGACTGAGTACGACTCCACACTCAATACATTCAACCTTGTCAGTCCAAGCTTTTGGTACACCCCTAATGGTCTTTAAGAACCACCACACCCATGAGTCTCTGTGGGTGCTTGAGGTAGTAACTTCATCTTCCTCATCATGCACATCTGTATCATTGCAACTGTTCCCCTATCCATGCCCTCCACATGGTGATGGTGTTGGTGGTGGTAGCCACTGAGAAGGTGGGATGGCCATGACAAATGTCATTCTTAAACTTCTGGAAGTCTCCTTGAAGTAACTGTCAAAAAATGATCTCTTCTTGTGTACCAGACTGAGAAAGACCAAAAGTAGTGGGTGGGTCCCTTCAGAGGAAACACCTCAGCGGACCGTGCGACTGTATGCGGACTACTGTGCCAAAATTAAGCCTTGTAAGGTTGTAAAAAGTTGACCAATCAACAAATGAATGGGTCTAGGAGCTCTGGAAGGGTAAACCTTCAACTTGAGACACCCTAGGTTGGCCGAAAATGCAGGTTCAAACTGTGCGCGGTGATGGACGTGGTCACATGATGACGTGCAGGGAGGTGTGCAGCCACCTTGGGTGTCTGCGGACCCCGGCGACTGGGAGATTCAGGGCTCATTCGCATGGATTTCTGCAAACGAGTGCGTTGTCCACCGAGTCATTAAAAGTGCGTCATGCGAGACTGGACATGCCCGGACAGGGAGCGATGTCCGCAAATGCCCCATTCCATAAACAGACCGACCCTCCAAACAGTCATGATGTCTGCTGACTATTAATTAGGGTTTTAAAGAAAAAAAAAGACTATTACACAATAATATAAAAGATATTTATAGCAGAAAAGATACATGTATTTATGAAAGTGATGGGGTATTAGAATTGGAAACATATATGGGAAAGTTTGGAATTTCAATGAAGTCATCATCTGGGGAGGGAGAGAGAGAGAAATGTAATCAAAGCATATTTTATTTATGTTTTGTGTGTTTGATTGTGCCTATCCTTGGAACCGTCTCCCTGCTCCTCTCAGACTTGAGCCTGACTTCTTTAAGTTCCTGAAATGTCTCAAAACTTGGCTTTTCTCTTCCTCTTTGTAGCTGTACCTTTCCTGCTAACTCATACCACTGTCACTGAGACTGGTGGCCTGGGCCATCATGATCCTAACAGGTTCCATGCCCTATACCTATTCAACACAAGTATGCCCCTCTTGAGCAATGCCCTCACGGGCCTAGCGCCTGGCGGCTTTGCACCCCACCCGTGGGACTTATCCACCCTAGCACCTGACCAGTGGCCTCAGACCTTGGCATCCTTTGACATTTTCCTAAGGTGCTCCGATTAGCACTTGTCCCTCCCTACTCCCTCTTCCAGTCATACACTTCTCTCACTGCACAATTCATTTGTACATTTATAGCCGCACTGTGTATATGTATTTTATAAGTAAGGGAAATGCAGATACAAAAGATTTCTATAACATTGTTAAATGGCAGTTGGTGTGTGGACGTTTAATATGTTGATAAAGTTACTTGTAGAGTTTTTGGAAGTGATTGGTGGATGAATGTGTGACTGTCTAAAAAATAGAAGGGCTGTTCTGTGCGATGGTGTTCACATGCCATCTGGGTCTTTTAAGGATGCCTCTCCTGAAAAGCGGGCCGCAGATACTCTGGCTGGTCATGAAGGCTTGTTGATTATGGTCTTTATTGTATGCTAGAGAAAAGTATTTGTGACAGAAAATCGTTTCTATCCTTTTTTTCTTTTTCTTTAGTATACAATTGTCCATTATTTCCATAAGTGTAGTACAAAATGCTAATAGAAAAGTTGGAGAATCTTATTCAGTCTAACTACTTTACTGAAAAATGTTTAGCAGATGGAAACTATAAGATTACGTTTTTTGTTCTAATTTTTTACTGTGAAAGGTAGCTCCAAAAGGAATCTTTTTTGGTGTTTTTGGATTTTTATTTTTTGCAGGAGAGGTCAGGAATTAAGGTGGAGGGTGAAATGAGGGAAGGGGCACCAACCACAGATACAGAGGGGCAGGTGGACAGAGGAAGGTGTTTGGCATGCTTTATTTCTAATGTAGGGGGCAGTGTTTCTCATGCCCTTTAATTGCAGCCTCGAAAGCACTTCAAAAAGGCTCCCCCTGCTGAGTGGCGTGTTGCAGAATATACAGAGTACTGTTGTCTTGGAAATATATGGATCGACAGCCTCTTTTATGGCTTGCAAGGTAGCCGGTGGTATCTTCTGCGCACAGGAGTAGCCTATGTGGTGGCAGTAGACGTTGAGGAAGATGACATTTGTGATGTCATCTTTGATGTCCTGGGTGTTAGTCTTAGCAGTGCACAGTGGTGGTGCGAGTTATGGTTGCTTAGCATACCATAACTGGTGAATTTTTGGGATTTTTCAATTTTACTTGTAACCATAACATCCCTTTAACAATGTTTTGTCACTGAATTGTATAGGTTTTTATTAGTGCAACTTAGCCATAACATCCCCTTAACAAAGTTGTTTCACTAAATATAAACATATATATATATTACATGGCCACGGTAGTGGCCATGTAGTTATGGTTAAGTTGCTGTTTCCATAGGAAGAGCACTTTTTGGGTGGCTTATAACTTCGCTCTCCCTGGACGGATCCTCACCAAACTTTGCAAAAAAAGTATTTGGGTCACTCTGAATTGTTTTGCAAAGTTTGGTGAGGATTCGTCCAGGGGGGGGCAAAGTTATAGGGGTGTCCCAAAACTTTTTTTTTATCCCATAGACTGAATGGGAAAAAAATGTTGCTCGCGCCTACAGCCCAAACCGCTGGACGGATTTCCACCAAATTTGGACCAGGAGCAGCGGCTTGGTCCCGAAAGCGTGCTTTTGCAAATTTGGTGAAAATCCGTCCAGTAGTTTTTTTTAAAATGACCAAAAAGTAGGTAAAAAAAAAAATAGTGATATCTGTGTTCGGTTCGCGGACACACTTCCCTGTTCACTCCGTGGACAGTGTCCTGATTGGCCAATCATCTTGCGTGATGTTCGCGGACATGCAACGTGTTCGCTCATTGGACGGCATGGAGCGTGAAGCGCGTCAGATTTTTCGGTAGCGCCCGCCATCTTGGATTCGCAGACATCCGCGGACAGCGCGGTGAAACTTTGTTCAAAATGTGTATTTTGTAGAGTGTGTTGGTGTGTAGGAGTGTTTGGGGAGGATGGGAGTGTATGAGATAGGATGAAAGTTGTGTTTTTTATGTGTTAGACGTTCTTTTTGTGTTCGATTTGTTTGCGGACATCACGGGTGTTCTGAAATGTTCTAAATAAACTGACTAGGGGGTGTTCTAAGGACTCAATATGTGTCCGTTTTGTTCGCAAGCAAAGTGAAACTGTTCTAAGAACACTTGCGGTGTCCGGGGAGTGTTCGTAGGGGGTGTCCTGAGGACGCTGTCCGTATTGTTCTCTGTCAAGTTGAATGTGTTCTAAGAACACCCGTGGTGTCCTGAAATGTTCACAAATAAACAAAATGGGGGAGTTCTGAAGACGCTTCTAAGAACACTTGCGGTGTACGGGGAGTGTTCGTAGGGGGTGTCCTGAGGACGCTGTCCGTATTGTTCTCTGTCAAGTTGAATGTGTTCTAAGAACACCCTCGGTGTCCTGAAATGTTCGCAAATAAACAAAATGGGGGTTTTCTGAAGATGTTTTTGAGAACACTCCCGGTGTCCTGAAATGTTCGTAGGGGGTGTCCTGAGGACGCTGTCCGTATTGTTCTCTGTCAAGTTGAATGTGTTCTAAGAACACCCGTGGTGTCCTGAAATGTTCACAAATAAACAAAATGGGGGAGTTCTGAAGACGCTTCTAAGAACACTTGCGGTGTACGGGGAGTGTTCGTAGGGGGTGTCCTGAGGACGCTGTCCGTATTGTTCTCTGTCAAGTTGAATGTGTCCTAAGAACACTTGCGGTGTCCTGAAATGTTAGCAAATAAACAAGATGGTGGTGTTCTGAAGACGCTTCTAAGAACACTCGTGGTGTCCGGGGAGTGTTCGTAGGGGGTGTCCTGAGGACGCTGTCTGTATTGCTCTCTGTCAAGTTGAATGTGTCCTAAAAACACTTGCGGTGTCCTGAAATGTTTGCAAATAAACAAGATGGTGGTGTTCGCTGATTGGACGGCGTGGAGCGTGAAGCGCGTCAGATTTTTCGGTAGCGCCCGCCATCTTGGGTTCGCAGACATCCGCGGACAGCGCGGTGAAACTTTGTTCAAAATGTGTATTTTGTAGAGTGTGTTGGTGTGTAGGAGTGTTTGGGGAGGATGGGAGTGTATGAGATAGGATGAAAGTTGTGTTTTTTATGTGTTAGACGTTCTTTTTGTGTTCGATTTGTTTGCCGACATCACGGGTGTTCTGAAATGTTCTAAATAAACTGACTAGGGGGTGTTCTAAGGACTCAATATGTGTCCGTTTTGTTCGCAAGCAAAGTGAAACTGTTCTAAGAACACTTGCGGTGTCTGGGGAGTGTTCGTAGGGGGTGTCCTGAGGACGCTGTCTGTATTGTTCTCTGTCAAGTTGAATGTGTTCTAAGAACACCCTCGGTGTCCTGAAATGTTCGCAAATTAACAAAATGGGAGTGTTCTGAAGATGTTTTTGAGAACACTCCCGGTGTCCTGAAATGTTCGTAGGGGGTGTCCTGAGGACGCTGTCCGTATTGTTCTCTGACAAGTTGAATGTGTTCTAAGAACACCTGCGGTGTCCTGAAATGTTCGCAAATAAACAAAATGGGGGTGTTATGAAGACGCTTCTATGAACACTCGCGGTGTCCGGGCAGTGTTCGTAGGGGGTGTCCTGAGGACGCTGTCCGTATTTTTCTCTGTCAAGTTGAATGTGTCCTAAGAACACTCGCGGTGTCCTGAAATGTTCGCAAATAAACAAAATGGGGGTGTTCTGAAGACGCTTCTAAGAACACTCGCGGTGTCCGGGGAGTGTTCGTAGGGGGTGTCCTGAGGACGCTGTCCGTATTGTTCTCTGTCAAGTTGAATGTGTCCTAAGAACACTCACGGTGTCCTGAAATGTTCGCAAATAAACAAGATGGTGGTGTTCTGAAGACGCTTCTAAGAACACTCGCGGTGTCCGGGGAGTGTTCGTAGGGGGTGTCCTGAGGACGCTGTCCGTATTGTTCTCTGTCAAGTTGAATGTGTCCTAAGAACACCCGTGGTGTCCTGAAATGTTCGCAAATAAACAAAATGGGGGAGTTCTGAAGACGCTTCTAAGAACACTTGCGGTGAACGGGGAGTGTTCGTACGGGGTGTCCTGAGGACGCTGTCCGTATTGTTCTCTGTCAAGTTGAATGTGTCCTAAGAAAACTCGCGGTGTCCTGAAATGTTAGCAAATAAACAAGATGGTGGTGTTCTGAAGAATCTTCTAAGAACACTCCCGGTGTCCTGGAATGTTTGTAGGGGGTGTCCTGAGGACGCTGTCCGTATTGTTCTCTGTCAAGTTGAATGTGTCCTAAGAACACTCGTGGTGTCCTGAAATGTTCGCAAATAAACAAGATGGTGGTGTTCTGAAGACGCTTCTAAGAACACTCGCGGTGTCCGGAGAGTGTTCGTAGGGGGTGTCCTGAGGACGCTGTCGGTATTGTTCGTTGTTAAGTTGAAAGTGTTCTAAGAACTATCGCGTTGTTCTGAAATGTTCGTAGGGGGTGTCCTGAAAACGGTGTTCGTATTGTTCGCTGGCAAGTTCAAAGTGTTCTAAGAACACTCATATTGTTCGCGGACATTAAAAGTTTCCCATAGATCATAGTTGAAATGTTTGACTCTATGGATGTGATATGCTGCGGTGGTTGTTGCCAGGGCATAGAGTCTTGGGTGCATGGCCATTTGGCCATGCACCCAAGACTCTATGCCCTGGCAACAACCACCGCAGCATATCACATTCATATTTGCTTATAACTTTGGGTGAAAAACAAATGTATAAGGAACAAAGGTATTAGATACTATGGATGTGATATGCTGCTATGGTCGTCCTTATTATTGTATACTTACTGTTTGGTCTAGTAATGGGAGTCCATGTTTTTCTTCTTCATTTCTGTGATAAAAGAAAATAGCATGTTAGTATTAGTATTTTGTAATGACTTATTACATTGTATAAGTAATCGACCCTCATATTTAGTAGAGTACAAATCAGAGTACTGTGCAATTTGCTCAGTTTCTGTATTTGTTGCTAAAATCATTGGGTCTGTGGGAGAAAAAAAAATCCATGTTGGATTAAAAAAAAAACCTTTTTCTGTTATGCTACAGTTTATTTGTTTGTTTGTTTTCAGTGTTCACTTGTTGTTTCTGGCTAATGCTTTATACTTTGCTTTGTTGTATTTTTTTTGGAGCAGTAACAGATTCTTCATTTGTTTTGATATTATAAAATTTTGGAGCAGTTAGATACCAATTGGCGTATTCTAACTGTCTATTTTCTTAATATATTTTAGTGGTTTTGATTTATCTATTTGGATATTGTTAAATTTTGGGACAGTTAGATACCAATTGGTGTATTCTAACTGTATTTTTTGGCCTAATTTAGTGGTATTCATTTATCTGATTAGTTGTTGTAGAATCTTTGAGCTGTTAGATAGCTTTTGGAGTATTCTAACAGTTTATATTATTTTAACACAAATTTATAATTTTGGGACAGTTAGATACCAATTGGCGTATTCTAACTGTGTATTTTTTGGTCTAATTTAGTGGTATTCATTGATCTGATTAGTTGTTGTAGAATCTTTGAGCAGTTAGATAGCTTTTGGAGTATTCTAACAGTTTATATTTTTTTAACACACATTTATTTAAAGGTTTAAATACAGTTTATTTATCAGATTTTGGTTTTAAGAACATCAAATAAGCGTTTGTAAGATTTGCTGGTAATCTCTGCTTTAGAGTAATGGTACTATCATTACATTCAAACCATCCACATTTCTTTTTTATATATGCAGTGTAGTGCCCTGAATTGGTTGTGGCTCCTGCGTGGTATATTATACCTATTGTTGTGAAGGTTTTCTTACCAAGTGATATTTGACCATGTGTGAATCCAGTCAGCTTGCAGTTCCTTTTGGTACCATCTGCATTGTAACGTAGAAGCATTAGTATTACGTATTTACTATGTGTTTGTATTACTAACGTGGAGCCATTATCTGAATTGCAGGTAGAGCATAATCTACCATGGTTTGCATTTTGTACAAGTTGCTGAAATGGAATGGATTCACAATTTGGTATTGATATATATATGAATCGTTCATTGGGGATTTCTTCTTGTGTCACATTGTTGCAGAGAGTGCATGTATGTTTCCACATGTATGAAATCTGAAGGATTTCATTTATAGGTATGTTTTTGTTTTCCAGTACTTGTAGTAAGTACATTAGAAATTCTTGTGGATCTTCCTGTGAGTTTATAGTGAATTTCACCATTCCAGCACAGTAGTCCAATTGTCGTCTTATTCCAAAAACACTATATGTGTTGTCAGGATTGTTTGCTGCATTTCTGTGAAGTACTAACATTTGCAAACACAATGGGTCTGTACTGTGTAAGTAAATGTTGTCAACAATTGGTGGTAATTGAAATAGAATATTCATTGCTACATTTGCATAGCAACTTACACCAACTATATTTGAGAATTTAAATGGTCCAGGTAGTTCTGTATCTAACTGCTTTTTTTGGAGTTTGTCTTCCTTCTTTAAAGAAGTACCTGGTTTACTTTCTCTAATTGATTCTTTTTTGTTTGTGGTACTTGATGAAGTATTAGTTTCTTTTACTCTCTTTGGAGGATTTGCAGTGACGTCCTGTTGCATTTCTGTTTTACTTAGTTTTCTTTTACAACGTTTTAGTTTTTGTGGAACAGAATATGTGTTTAGATGGGGAGTGTATAGTGAGCGAAGTCTATTATATTCTAAAATGCAAGAAATATCAGCGTTTACTTTACTTGCATAAAAGTTGATGGGAAATAGACCGTCAAGTGTACGTAGGCGTGATAGTGCTACGTAGATCATGCCTTCTTTAAAGACTGTGTTACCAATATCTATCATTTCTTTGTCTAGGGTAAGACCTTGTGATTTATGAATCGTGACTGCGTATGCAAGAGTTAGAGAAAATTGTTCTCTGCGTACATACATATCTTTGAAGAGAAGGAATCTAGCTGTTGAGCGTCCAATCCGTTTTACTTCTGAAAGTTTGTCAAAGAGTATATTGACAAACAGAATTTTGTTGTCACGTGGGTATGTTTGAAAGCCAACAACTGTACCCAGTGCTCCATTAACTAGTCCTTGGTCCACATCAAGGTTACGTTTAAGCATTACTCTGCAATTTAAGGATAATTTTAACATCTTTTCTAAGCCTGCTGTGTTTGAGATTGATTTTTCTAAATTATTTAGTCTTGTTGTGGCTTGGTCACACATGGGTAGTGTCATACCATGTACATCTAGTTTGTCTGTGGCGCTAATTTCCATTATTGGTTGCATTTCTTTACTTAACATTATTTCATTGAATTTGAGACAGCTTGCAAGAGTTGGCATTAATGCCATACAATTGACATTTCTGTGGGCTAATTGTTCCATAACATCTGTAGCACATGCATTATCGCCATGAAGTGCATTAATGTGCCGGGTTTTCAATGTTGCTTCTGCTTCTTTACCAACTCTCAAACTTTTTAAAATGTTGGCATAAGTTAGATCTGCAGATTGGCGCATGTTTTCTGTTAATTCTCTGTATTGGAAATGTTGCCAAAGGTTGACATTTCCAATGCTGCCAACAGTTATACGGCAGAGTTTGTGCCCTAATGTTTTAAAAATAGGTTCACATTTTACTGGTGTTAATAGAAGCAGATCTCCAAAAACAATAATGTGTTTTCCTGCAAAGAGCTCTTCATAGTCTGTTTTGAGTACTTCTTGTAATCTGAGGTGAATCAAAGCTAACATCAGGTTGGAGACCATGCTCACTTCATCTATTAGTAGCATTTTCATTTGTTTCAATACTCTGCGTAATTCCATTGCAGCTTCTGCAGAAAGTTTGTAATAGTCTAATTTGTTCTGGTGTTCTACTGGTAATAGTAGTAATCGGTGTAATGTAACACCACCTATGTTGTAGGCAGCTAAACCTGTGGGGGCAGTGACAACAGCAGACAGTTTGTTGTTTGTCAATTGTTGAAGGAACTTACTAATGATTTTGATTAGGAATGTTTTGCCAGAACCAGCTTCACCACTGATGTACAGTAGTATAGGTTTATAATTATGGCAGGAACATTCTTTATTTTCATGTTTTACACCATGTGCAATTTGTTTTGTTACTTCTTGAAAAATGCTAC
The DNA here is from genome assembly GCF_040938575.1 of Ambystoma mexicanum. Taxonomy (NCBI): domain Eukaryota; kingdom Metazoa; phylum Chordata; class Amphibia; order Caudata; family Ambystomatidae; genus Ambystoma; species Ambystoma mexicanum. The sequence goes on along the minus strand of NC_090928.1, from coordinate 166,716,612 downwards.
TTTGCTCATTGTTTAGTTTTGATTGTAGTATAGTTAAGACTTCCTTACCTTCATACTGACACATGGTGTTTTCTACTTTTATCATAGCTAATTCTGCCTCATTTGTTATTAGTGGTTCTCCCAGTGGTTCTTGGCTTCCTGTTACAGAAGGTTGACTACTGTCAGGAGTATCCTTATCTAGTTGGGCTTGGAGTTCTTCTTCATGTTGCTGTTCATTGTGCAACATTGTTTTGTACTGTGTAAAGTTTACATCAGTTATAGTGCTTTCATTTGCTTTGAAAGCATCCTCATATGAGTCATAGTTATCTAGTAATTGTTCTTCTTTTCTCCATGGTTTGAAGAGTTGTAGCAGGGACATGTAATATACTTCTTTATGTCGAGGAGTCTTCAATGACAATTTGATATGATTAATTAAATTTGCTTTAGTGAGTTTAACTAAGCTGCCTTCACAGTCTGTCACTCTATATTTACCTTTTCGTTGATCAGGTTTCATATTATTTTTGTATGTGTAGTTTTGGGCTATTTGGTATAGACACATGTTTTCCAAAGTATTACTTCTGTTTGGGTAGTATGTGTCCAATAAATAGTTTTTTAAAATGTCTTGGCTGTTGGGATCATGTTTGGCTATTGTTTCTATATCTTCATATGATTTTAGAACTCTTTTTCTAGATTTAGCTGGACCAAGACTTAGCCATACTATATTTTCAGATTTACCATACAATGAAGTACCAGTTAAACGATCAGCTGCTTCATAAGATCCACATTCTCTATGGGTGAGCATTTTTATGCCCAAGCTGTATAATTTCTGAGATACTGTTTTATCTGATGACAGGTCATTCCAGAGGTCTTGGAGCTCTGTCTTTTCTGCTTTAGTTAAGTATGCTGTGACATATCGTGCAACTGCAGTAGAATTGTCTGCAATGTACTGCACATCTATGTTTGCATTCCATAAGTGGGCAATGATTGCATTATTATCATTGATATATTTTTCTTCTTCTTTTCTTTTTATGTAATATGTATTTTTAGGTGACTTACCTTTAACACTATGTCTAACTGAAGACATGAGGTTGTTTACTTGACCTGTATTTGTAACTGGTCTAGGGAAACCAAATCGGCATTTGGTGTAGTATTTGCCTTTGTTTTTGTATTTGCGACGACAATATTTTCCACATTTGTGTCTTTGAAATTGTAAAATTTGTGCACGAAGATCACTATTTGTGGCTTCTGATGGAATTTCACAAGTGACATATTTTTCAATAAACTGTAAAACAGTGGCATCACTGTCTTGACCAAATTTAGGAGCATCTTTAATCCATAAAAGCATGTGGATATGTGGTGCTCCTCTGGCTTGGTATTCTTTTCTCGAAAAGAAGTGTTGGACTTCTCCAAGGGGAGGAACAGTTTTATTACAAATAAAATGTAGCATAGCAATGAAGCGATGGTGAAAATATCTTGAAACATTAACAGGATCCAAAGAACAAAGTTCTCCAGGTGTTAGAATATCTATGTTTGTTTTGTTTTTATTTGATATGCGTAGGAAATCATGTAAATCTTCCCATGCATATTCTGCACAACTTAACAAACCAAGTGGGTGGGCCAAGGTTTCTGATCATACAACGTACATCTCCATGACGTCGAAACCAGTACTTTTTAGTACCACGCATATTTGCTAATAGATTTGTAATATTTGATTGTAAAACCTCATCCTTTTGTTGCACTTTCTCTAATAATTGTGTAGCTGTCATATTTTGAAAGTGTGATCCTGATTTTAATATGTGTGCAACTCCGTAAGATAAAGTTGCTAGTTCACCTTCAAAGAGTAGGTGGAATATGTATTCCACATTTTGTCTAAATCTGGAATCTTCAGAATACATCCGCAATGAGCGGTATTCTGAAGCTGATATTTGAATAGGTCTATCATCATACCTTCCTCCTTTGCCAATAGGAAAGAGTAGAGGAAAAGAGTTTGACGCATTTGGTAAGTTTCCAGTACATCTTGTACGGTGTCATTACAGTGCAAAGGATGAATTGTATAATGGTCTAAAGTATTTGATATTGTAGGAGGATCTAGTAGCTCAAATTGACCAGCTTCTTGTGTTTCTTGAATTATTTCAGTTGTATCTTTCAAGTTTTCTTCAATATTAATTTCTTTGAAATATTCATTATTTTCTTTAAGATATTGGAAGGCTTGTCTAACTTTATATAAATCTACCAGCTGTTGCCATATTTTTTTGTCTTTTGTAGGTACTCCATTTACTAATATAATTAAAGATTGCTGCATTGGACGTTGCACTCCTAGAGTATGCACATTTTCTTTTAGATTTAATGGTAAATAAACTACTTTTCCACAAATGCCTTTTACCAATTCAGAGGGAGGTAATTTTGCTGTTTTTGGTTGAAGGTGTATTATTGCTTGAAATGGGTGTACTGTTTGAATTATGATGCCCTCATATAAATTAAGTTGTTGTAGAGGTTTTGGTACTGGGTATAATTCCAAATTATTTGTGATAGAACGTGAAGGAGTTTGGTTGTTGTCAAGTTTTGTAGTGCAATAACTGCAAAGTATTAAGGGCTCAGTTATTTCAAATTTGTTTTCTGCTGCAAGGCAGAGAGCTAATTCAAACCATTTAGAATCTTCATTGTCTTCTATTTTCTATGATAGGTCCACAGTTTTTGTGTTACTTTTATAAAAAATTCTACGGCAACATACACATACATGGTTTGGTACTTCAGCTGATGTACTTTTAAATTTTAGTATTTCTTTTTTGTATGTGTTTAGCAAAAGGTTGCCATGTGTAGAATTGTTGCTTAATTGGTTTAAAGCTATTTCATTCTGTAAATGGCTTTCACTTCCAAAATATTTTCTGGATATCATGAATTTCTTCAAGTAGGTCTTTTGCTGTACCATGTAGAAGGATGTTATTTAACTTTGCTAGTACTAAAGCAGGACTTTTAGCATAGTACAGTTTATAGACTAGATTTCTTATAGTTGAATGATGTGTTGATATCCTTTTGATATCATGGAAAGTGGTTTTACAAGTAGGTCCTGTAATGCAGGCCAATGAATGTCCTTGTAGTCTTGTGTACTTGCGCACTGGACAGGTATCTATATTTTGCAGTAATTTAATTTTGATTTTGTCTTTGCTTGTTTTCTATATATTTATTGAGGAATTGGCGTAAAGATTTGAAACATTGTTTGGGAATGTTACGCATTGACGTGCATGGCCATATGTACACTAGACGTTCTGATTCAGTTGAATGGAGGGGTAATTCTAAGTTTTCAGGGCATATTTTTGTAAGGAGTACTTCTTGTTCCATTATGGTATTATTCACTTTTTCATAACCTCGACCACTGCTATTTATGGCAATTGTATTCGTTTGCTTTTGTTTGTACGCTTCTTCATTAAAATATGGTTCTGTGCTCGTAGTGTGATTCCATTCACCTCCGCAGATACTTAAGAAGTTCTTTCTGTTGACATTTCACTTATTGAGAAGTCTTTTTTGTAATTTACTTATTAGTTTTGTTAGTGGTTTCATTTTGTTTAACAGTAAAATAAATACATTTCTTTTGAGAAGAATTGCACTGTCCATCAATGCTTCTAAGATTAATTTCCTACGATAGGTTTTAAGCTTTGAACCTGATTTCTCTCCTGTTTTTATAAGATTTTGAAGGACTTTGTGACGGTATATTTTGGTTAAAATACTTTTCTTGGTATGCTTACTTTGCACTATATTAAAATTTGAAGAAGTAGTTTTATCTGTACTGATAGCTGATTTTCTGTTAATTGTTTTTTGGTTTGTTTTACATTTTGATAGAGGAAGCAAAGTTGTTGTACTTGAAACTTCTTGTGTTTCACTAAATGATGGTATTAGCTGTTTTGTTTCAACTTTTTTTACACATTCTGCTAGAGATGGATGCTTATGTTGGACACCTTTATTTTCATTTGCTCTACTTTTGCGTTGCTTTCTACGGACTTGACTTTTGGTAGGCATTCTTTAGGGTCTGTTGAAAAAAATAAAGAAGATATGGGTTGGGGTGTTCTGGAATGTATGTGTTCTGTGTGCATGAGTGTTTGAGTAAGATGATAAAGATGTATGTAATGGTGTGTGATTGTGCATTGGGAACTAAAACTAGTAGGGATAGGTATTCTTGAATTTATGTGTTACTAAACTGGGGTTCTGATGACAAAAAAAGTAAGCTAGTGGTGTGGAAAAGTACAAATAGTAAATCTAATGTATACAATTAAAACAGTTGTTTGTTCTATAATATAAAAATTGTAGTGGTTCAGTTGGCTAATTTGTGTGTCCAAAAATAGAAATTTGTGGGCCATTCTGGCTGTAAATCGCTGTTTAAGACATGGACATTTTTGGACAAAATGGTACAAAATCTCTATTTTAAGAAACCAAAATAGCTCGTATTAATGTTATAGTATATTTGATTAATAATACAAATATTATGGTGATATTTTACTTACTGTTTTTTTTTTAATTAACAGGTAACTTCTTAGTTTTTCTTTCTTCTTCGAATTTGGCTGCTTCTTTTCAGGAAACTGGTCTTCACTGCAATTGTAAAAGCTTCAAATTAGTAACTTTGTTTGTATATAGCACTGTTTTTAATTTAGATATTGATTTGTTTAATTGAAATCCTCAGTGCCTTCTGTAAAACCATTAAACTAATTTATTTACATAAGATACATTGCATCCTTTCAGTACATACGATATGTTCTTAATGAACAAATTGTATTGAATGACTAACTGTAGCAAAAAAAATATCTTTACTATGTCTTGTGAAATTTATAATATATTAGTGAATACCACTATTTCTGTAAGTAAACTGTTCTAGTTAATAGCGCCTCAATGTCATGTCCAATTTAAAGTAATTAAGTAAATAAATAAATAAAAACAAAAAATATGAAATTGTATAAGCATTTTTATAAAGGTTTAAACATAGATTGTGTTTGCATGCAATTTTATTTGAATATATGTAGTCTATATATTCCATTTAAAAAATGTTAGTTTAACATGATTTGAGTGTGTGTGTATAAAGAAAGTAAAACGTATAAAGGTTTATAAGTGATAGTTGATTTTAGGAAATTGAAAAAAGTACAGTAAATTCATTTTACAGATTTTACAAGGTAAAAGTCTGTTTGAAAATGTGTTCATCTACTATACAGAAAATATGCATACCTGAAGTTTGTGTTCATGCATATGGATATGCATGGCGCTGCAAGTAGAAATCTTGAAGGCTTGTACAGTATTTCTGGTAGATGCTGCTTGCCAATGATATGACACTTGTACTCAGAGAGATTCAGAGTACATTTGCAGTGCTGATCTATGATGATGCAGTTAGATGTAGAGGTCTTGAATGTGATTGGTGCATGGTCATGTGATTTTTGAGGTACATCCAATGAGGGAATGGCAGAGAGAGTGTAGTGGAAATGGTAGAAGGGCTGTTCATGTTACGATATGTCCGCGGACATGGTGGTAGTTCGCGGACATCGGGAGTTACATCTGGGGATTTTTGGGTTCAGAAGTCATGCAAATGAGAATAAGCACTGAAAGGGATTGGTCAGGAAAGTTTGGTGGGTGTGTTGTGCCAGGAGAGATTTTCTCAGATACTCTTTTTGCTGAGAGAACAAAAGATAGCTATGGCTGTGTGTTTCAGAAAACAGATTGTTTGGATTTTAGGAGATTCGTGGATACATTGGTTGAAGGTGCATGCAGAAAGCTGTGGAGTAGCTGTAGATCTTGGATTCCCACATGTGGAAGTACACTGGCATGGAGTACGTGGAATGAAGTGGTTGGACTTGCTACCTCTCTGTGCTACTTTGGAGACAGAGCAACATCCAGACATAATTGTAATTCATTGTGGAGGGAACAGTTTAGGACATGTGACTGGAATTTTTTTGCAATTTGCTATGAAAGAAGGATTTAGGAAGGTTATGGACATGTTTCCTAATTCTCAAGTGATATTTTCACGGATTGCGCAGAGACAAATGTGGCTTCGTTCTTATTCATTTGGTCCACAAATGGAAAAAGCAAGGCGCAATGTTTATAAGGCTGTTTGTGGCTTTCTAAGAGATTTTGGCATGTCTTCTTTTCACAATGAAAATATTATGTTTTGTAGTACATACATTTTTCGCAGAGATGGAGTCCATCTTACTTATGCTGGCAATCAGATTTTTCTGAGAAATGTACAAAATGCATTGCGACCTTTTTTGGAATTACAACAACGATTCTGAAGTAGATGTTAAGCATTTACAATTTTTGACTTACAAACACCACCCAAAGGCTCTTTTCAGAGCCACCACTTCTCTCCAGAGAAACTTACAATGTTTGTGATGGAGTAGGAACACAATTTTTTTAATGTTCGCGAACTGTCCGCGGACTTCTAAAAAATACAAAGAGCCCTGCTTCATTTATTTTCACTTCTATTTTTTAACTGGGAAAGGCGGCTCTGAAAAGAGCCTTATTTTTTTTTGATTTTTGTAATTTTGTATTTTTTTTGGTTTTTCAGACACGACACACTAGGAGAGGAGGGTAAAGGAGGGTAAAGGGGGGGACACCAACCACAGGGATAAGAAAGGGCGAGCTGAGAGAGGAAGATGTAGAGTGGGTTTTATTTGGGTAGTGAGCAGGTCTTCTCGTGCTCTGAGACGATAGTCTCAAAAGCACTCTGAAGTCGCTCCCCCCTGCAGAGTACTGTGTCACAGTACATACATACAACTGTGACCCTCGAAAGGTAAGGGTCATCAGCATTCTGTATGGCCTGTGATGCAGCTTGAGAAAGACGCTGTCCCACAGAGGTGGTCCTTGTGGTGACAGGATCAGAAACAGAGGATGAAGTAGAGGAAATCAACCTGCTACGTTCTTCGCAAGGTACAACCCTGCGAATAGCCCCAGAGTGAAATGACCTCAGGTGTCGCTTCATAGTACTGGTCCCAAAGCTGTACTTACTGTGCTTCCCGCGACTGAGTATAATTTTGCACTCATTGCAGGTAACACGGTTCGCACAAGCCTTAGGACCATTCCCATGAATGGTAAATAACCGCCACACCTAAGACTCACGCCTAGTGCGGGTAGTAGGGATTTCCTCTACCTCATTCTCATCATCCTCTTCTTTCTCCTCCGCATCCTCACTCCTGTTCCCCTCTTCAGGCCCTTGGGGAGGTGGTGGTGGTGGAGGGGGTGGGGGTGGTGCTGAAGCAGGTGCAGCACCAAGTGGCAGTACAGCAGCCAAGGATGCCATCTCGATGATGGTGTAGTCTGTAGGTGGCATCAAAAATCACTGTGTTCTGAAGAATAGCCAGAAACACAATGGGAATAAGCTCTTGGGCGTGGTCTTTTATAGGGGTGCTTGTGCGCGGTCTGCGGACATGCGCACTGTCCGCGGACAGATCAAACACAAAAAAAGGATCGGAAAGTTTCAAAAGGTATATAGAAACTCAAGATTGCTATGTGGGACTTGTGCCATGGTGAGATTTTATTGAAAAATATTATGGATTAACTGAAAATGTACTTTTAAATTGTTCGGGGACACAAACAGTGTCCGCATTTCAGGACACACGATGAGTGTGGGCGCGGTCATATGATCTGTTTGCGAACTAGTCCGCGAAGGAAGCGCCTGTCCGCAGGAAACCAAGTGCACGGAGATTGGTTAGCGCATGCGCATTGATGTCCTACGGACACTGTTTTGGTTCTGAAGTAATTAAAAGTGCGTCACACGTGAAACGAACATTTCAGGACACCGCGTGTGTTCTTAGAACAGTTTAAACTTGGTAGCGAACAGTAAGGACAGATATAGTGTTCTTCAGGACACGTGTAATTTAGTTTATGTATGAACATTTCAGGACACCAATTGTGTTCTTAGAACAGTTTCAATTGGGTAGCGAACACTACGAACAGGTATAGTGTTCTTCAGGACACCTCCATTTTCGTTTACGTACAAACATTTCAGGACACCAATAGCGTTCTTAGAAGAGTTTGAACTTAATAGCGAACAGTACCGGACAGGTATAGTGTTCTTTAGGACACTTTCATTTTTGTTTGTTTACGAACAATTCAGGACAGCGCGTGTGTTCTTAGTACAGTTTCATGTTGCTAGCGAACACTACGAACAGTTGTACTGTTGTTCAGGACACATCATTTTTGTTTATTTACGAACATTTCAGGACACCAATTGTGTTCTTAGGACAGTTTTAAGTTGATAGCGAACATTACGGACAGATATAGTGTTCTTTAGAACACTTTTTTTTTCTTTTTTTTATTAAAATGCATTTGGTTTACATCTTAAACCTTACATTTATCGTTTACATTCAATCTACATTATTCTCCTCATAAAAAATCCAATTACAAACACCAATGTCTTTTATCTTTTATCCTTCTTCCTTATTGTTATTATTGTCCGACATGATGTTTTCCCAGAAGTGAATTATGATTGCGACCATCTTTCTATTATTTCCCATTAAGATTTGACTCCATCTTTCTTCTTTTCCCATTTCGATTATGGCACTAGCGTATTTGGCGCTAAAGATCAGTCTTTTTAGATTGAGTGCCTCGCACTCCATAATTACATGATAGAGTGTTTCGGTTTTCCCTATTATCTGACAGAATCTGCAGTCACTACTTGCACTTTTATTTTGGCTCCATTTCCCCAACACTTCTCTTGTTGGCAGTAGGTTTAGTCTGAATCTCAGGAACATGTCTCTGATTTTTCGATCTGGATATAATTTTAAGTAATTTGGCAGTTGATTAAGTGCTCTTTCCTCTCCCTCACATTTAAGTGTCATCTTATATAGATCTTTCTGCTCTTGGGTTTCAATCCAATCAGTTTGACTCAGTTTCTTTTTTGCGATTTGAGGCCTTTTCGTCAATGTATCCAGTGTAATCCCTTTTTTGTTGCATATACACGAGGATGCTTCTTTCCATTTGTCCAGTGCAACATTATTGACGTGTACTTTTGAAGTTCTTAGAATTTCTTATGCCGGTATCCTTTCTTCGCTGTTGATTTTTCTGTAGAGATCTATTATTTTCCATTCGATTATTGATTCTAATGATTGGAGACCCAGTTCATATCGTATCCGTATCATAGGTGTGTTCTGAGGTAGGCTCAATACTTTCCGCCAATACATCGCTTCCAGTTTCATCCATATGGTTCTATCATGATTGATCATGGTTTCTGCCCCATATGCGAGGATCGCTGTCACTTTTTTTTTTATAAAAAGTTACTGATGGTATGAGCGAAAATTTTCCAAATTTCTTATGAATTGACAGGCCTTGTCTGGCTAGCATTCTAGTTTTTGCTTTTAGCTGTTGGGCCCATGGTGCTTCTGTCAATGATTGGTTTATCCATATCCCTAGATATTTATAGGTGGTAACCTGGATCAATTTTTCTTCTTGGAGGTAGTATTGGGATGCTTTTTTCCCATTTAAATGTTTCTTTGTTAGATACATGATTCTTGTTTTCTTAGTGTTTATTGTCAGTTCGTTTTGTTCCATGTACTCGTAGGTTTGTTTAAGAGCGTTTTGTAATCCACACGGTGTTTTTGCTAATAAAATGATATCATCCACGTAGATCAAACAAGGTACCGCAGTCGCATTTAATTTTGGAGGATTGATGATTGGTGTATTTATAGCCTCTTCAAAATCCGACGTAAATAAGCTGAACAGGGCCGCTGCAAGCGGACACCCTTGCTTTAAGCCGTACGAGGTGTTTATTTGTCTTGTTATTATTCCATCCGCTGTCATTCTTACTTTTATTTGGTATACAAAAGTTTAATTGGTTCTAGGATGTCACTAGGGCATCCCCATTGTTCCAATTTCTTCCACAGCAGATCTCTATTAATTTTATCATATGCCAGGCTCAGATCGACGTATGCTACTATTGTGTTTGTTTTTGTTCTTTCAGCTTCATGTTTCATCAGATTTAGAATCATGAGGTTCACATTTGTTCCGACGTTGCGCACAAATCCTGTTTGGCGCATCGCTTGATGTTTCGTTTGTTTTGCCCATATGTTTAGTCTTGTCAGTATAAGGTTAGCAAATATTTTCCCTAGCGGATCCAGAAGTGCAAGAGGTCGATAGTTCTTCGGTTCTTTTGATGATCCCTGTTTGTATATAGGGTTTAGCGTTGCTAATTTCCAGGACTCGGGCACGTTTTTCGTGCAGTTGATCAGATCTATAATTTTTCCACAGAATTGTGCCCAAGCTTCTGGATTTTATTTTAATGTTGCGTTCGGCATGCCATCCGGCCCTGGTGCCCTTGATATATTTAGTTTTTTTATTATTTTGGTAATCTCTTCAATGTCATATATAAAGTTCCATTGCTTTGGCGGATGTTGTTGAATTTCCTTTATCACTGTTGTTCATTCTTCATAAAGAGCTGTAAAATAGTCAACCCACGCTGCTTCTGGGACATCCACTATCATTGCATTTTCAGCCTTTTTACTCGCTTTCAAGAGATCCCACAAATTTCTGGTGTTACGATTTTTCAGGGTGGCCATCATGGATTCAGCATTTTCTTGGTCTTGCATCATTTTGGCGTTTTTGTGCCAGTTTTTGAATTTTTGTTTTGCTTGGCCGATTATTCTTTTTTTGGATTGTGGTGTTTCCTTTTGTGCTCTTTTAATAGATTCCCTTTTTTCTTTTTTCTTTTCTGCAATCTCTTTATTGTAGATATATTTCCGTTCTGGTTTTGGTGATTGATTCGATCTCTGTTTCATTTGGAATTGGTCTGTTAGCCACCCATAATTGATTTTGTTGGAATCTTTCTGCTCTGAATTCATTAATGTTTCTATTATTTCCGTTAGTCTATTCTGCGGAATTCTCAACCGGTTCATTCTATTTACTAGGGTCAACTTGGGTATGTTTATTTTGTGTCGTTCTTCTTTATTCATTACCCAAGAACGCTTTAGTATATAGTGGTCGCTATGTTCACTGAATAGATTTTTTGCTTCGACTTTTGCTTGGGTGATTCCCGTACTAGTATAGATGTAATCTATGATTGATTTATTTTCCACTCTTGACCAAGTTGGTATCGGTTTTTTTACTGCATTGAGGGCATCCCATCTTTCAAAGTTTCTGTTGCGTGTCTCTATTTTCCATCTTCGTGCTCTATTTTCCAACAGTTGATCTGCTATTAGGTCTCCTTTGTCATCAAAAATATGCAGGTTGAGATCTCCACATATAATAAATTCTACATCTTTATGTTCCTGGGCAATGCTGTCTATCTTAGTGAAGATAGAATCAATTATCGTTTCTTCTGGAACTTTCTTTGGATTCCAATATATATTGGTGATGTTTAGGTATTGGGTGCTTATGGGCTCTTTGTTCCTCTGCAGATCTATCCTTATTTGTCTTTTGACTAGAGTATTTTGCGCCCAGTTTCCAATATTCTGATATTCGGTAATTTCAGTTGCCAAATCTTGACTGATTAAAGTAATGAGGCCTGCTGATGGTCTTCCTCCAATGTTGTTAATAGCCGGGTTCATGTATGTTAGAAATCCTTCACATACTGGGGGGATTGATAGCCATGTCTCCTGTAAACATATCACCTGTGTTGAATTTAATTCGGGTCGATCTGTTTGGAACAGATGTGTATGTCCCCTAGTATTCCATGAGCATACTGTTACTTCTTGTATATTGTTTGCCGTTCGTTGTTATTGTCTCGGTTTTCTCACTTCTTCATTTCTACTTTTTTCCATACTAATTTCCCGCCAGAAGGGTGATTTTTCAAAATTCCATTTGTTCGGTGTTTTATTGTCATATTGTTTTAAGTTCCTTCTTTTTTGTTCATCGTTATATCTTCTTGCTTCCTCTGTGTCGTCCCATCCTTCATTATATGTATTGTTTTCTGCACTGCTGATTTCCGAATATGTTCTCCTACTCATATGCTGCGTCATCCTGATAATTTCATTCATGTCGTCCACTTTATCCTCATTTGCCACTCTGAATCCTCTATCTTCCAGTTCTTCCGCACATGATGCTATTAAGCGTTCCAATTCTCTTGAGTAACAGTATATCCAGATTTTATCCAATCTCTGTTCGTCTCTAAATTCGATTTGTTTCAGATCTTTTGATTTCAATTTTTCCAATTTTGGAATTGCCTTAAAGAGGCGTAATAGATTAGTTCTATTCATCACAATATTTGCCTCTTTTTCCGATCTTCCTTCTAACTTTAATCTAATTACACTTTCTTTAAAGTAAGGGTCAACAAATTGAAGTTGTTCGAGCTTTGATCTTCCTTCATACCTAGCCTGTTTCGTTCTTCGATCCACTTTTTCATCTCTGTTTTTGTTTGTTTCTTCAGGTTGCTTTTCCAGATCTGATCTATCTTTTCTAATTGTGCTCATAGTGCTATTTCCTGTATACAGATCTTCGTCTGAAATTTCTTTGCAGGATAGCTCAAATGATATATATGATTCTGTAATAGTTTCCTCATAACAATCAATTACCAACATAGATGCAGGATTTGGTTGTTGTTCCTGTTGCGCTTCTCCAATTTTGTCTTCATTTCTAGCCTTCTCAGGTTCTTGTGTTGAATAGGTGGAGATGTTCAACAGTAATTCCATATTTCCTTCTTCACTTGATGAAACATTCACAGCCTGTCTATTATTGTCCTTACTTGTTATTTCTTGGGTTTGGGTGGATTCTTCTACTCCTCTTATTTTTCCTTCGCTTGTTTTTGTTGTCACATCCACTGTACTCGTTTCTTTGTGTTGTTGGGGCTGTGGTTTTTTACTATTATCTGTAGCACTTTGAGCAAGATTTCTGAGAAATGCTCTGGATCCTCTCTGTTGTTTTTTTGTCTGTTTTTTCGTCGTTATTATTTTTGTTTTATTTGAATTATTCATAGTCTGTTGTTCGAAAATGCTATAATTCACATTCCCTTGTGTTGATTCAGGCTGCGGAACTATAGTGTCTGTTCTTAATTCCTCTGTCCGATCTGTATGTTTTTTGTTTATTTTTGTCTTAGTTTCTTCCGTTGTCAAGTCTATTAGTTGAGTGTCGTTCTGGTTTTCTGTTTCATTATTGTGATTATTCTCTCTCATATTCTGTATGCTATCTCTTGTTGTCTTAGTGGAGCCTGTCTTAGGTGCTCCCGAATTTTGATCTTTCTCTTTTTGGTTTTTTCCTTCTATGTTGTTCTTCGTTATGGTTGTTTTTGTGAACGAGATTAGGGCTTCCATGAGTGTTACTTTGTCCATTCTGTCTTGTCTTGCTATCTCTTCCAATCTTTGTTGCCATATGTAGCTATTTTCTATGCTGAGCCGTTCTTGTATTTTGTGTATGAACAGTTCTAGATTCTTTTGTTTAGTGAATATGGAATTAAGTATCATAGTGTGTTCTTTCATTATTTCATGACTTGCTTCTTGTAACTTTATATATGGTATCATTGTTTGTGTTGTTACAGCTATCAGCATGTTCTGTAAGTCCAGCATTGATGTAGCCACTGACTCTTGTTTATTTTCTGCCTTAGGTGTACCATCGCCAACCATTTCCCCAGTCTTCTGGACTGTTTTCCTTACCTTTGTTTCTCTATTTGCTCTTTGTGTCTTATTTGTAGTTGTGTAACTTGAGTCAGTATAATTGTGCCAGCTACTGGTTTCATAACATGATTCTACTGGTCTTTCATCTAAATTAGCTTGTTTTTTGTTGTTCCTATTTTTCTGTTGTAATTCCATCAATGTTTCAATTTCTGTTAAATCCAACGATAAACGTTCCATTCTACATTGACTAATTGGAGCAGTCTCTTTTATAAGTCTTTCTGATTTAGTCGCTCTTTGGTAATATAATTTCCATTGCTCTTTTGCCTTAATTGCTTTTTCTTTCTGTGATACTATTGGCTGATCGTGTTTACTAGTATCATTTTCTTGCTGTAACTTTTTTGGGCCAAGCTTTGGTTCAGTGGATGTTATTTGATCTTTTATTTCCTTTTTTTCTGTTTTTTCCAATTGCTCTTTTTCCCTCTGTCTTTGGGGATTAATTTCTTCCTCCATGTTTGTAATTTTGGGATTTGTCTCTTTGTTGTCCTGTTGGAGGCAACTTAGTTGCCTAATTTCTTCTTTCTGCGTATCGCCGGTTTTGTCATTTATTGGTAGCGATATTTCATGGTTTGTGTTGTTAGTGTTATTATTTAGACCCTTAATAATTTCTTTCTCTTTTAGGAATGAGTTGTCCAGCATTTCCGCCAGGCTCAGATTATGGCCCTCTTCCATAACACTGTTCTGGCTCTCATCTTGTTCTTTACATTTCCTAACATTAGCTTTGATGTTTGTCTCGTATTTCTTCTCGATTTTTGAAGGGGTAATGCTGTGTTAGCTTCTTCCGTTATGGTAGTCATTTCCCGAGCTTCGCCCTGTTCTTCTACGGGCAGCCTGGGTTCTATCAGTCCTTCCTCTGTGTCGTCCACCTCTTTCCCTCCTTCCGACGCTGCTCCGCGTTCGGCGTGAGCTGAAACGCGTGTAACAAGCGCCGCCCGCACACCCCGCTTCCCGCTTCTTGCTCTGCACAGACGTCCGCTCTCTCTGCCTGCACAAACGCACTTCAGCTGGGCTCCGCAGCCTCGAATCAAGGTAAGTTGCTATCGGGGTATTGGGACGGGGTAACAATTGCTGTTTCTTAGAGTTTGTGGGGGTCAAAGGACAAATCTCCCGCAGTCCCCCCACACTGATTGCTTTCCATTAAGGGTACACAGTCAATAGTATTCGATGTTCCGCCCTTCTTTTCTCAATCGGAACGGCAGGTACAATTTCTTTTGTTATGATGTTTCCCACGGCTTCGCTGTATTCACGATCTCTGGTATTTGAGGTGAGGGGGTCAAAGGAAAAATCCTGCAGTCCCCCCTCTCTACACTTCTCACCGCTTTTGGCAGAGAGGCAGCGTGAGGTGTACTCCTATGTTGCAGTTGTTTTACTTTATCTGATTTATCGATATGCTGTGTTTTTAGCTGTGTTTTTATTTGTTTTTCCCTTTCTTTCACTTTTCCACATGGGCTAGTAAGAGTAAGAGTCCTGTTGTAAATTGAATCTTTCCCACTGTGTAGTTCTTACCTGCCAGGGTCTGTCCGCCTTTCCGCTGATCACGCGGAATCCTGCAGACTCCACACTCTGCCTCCACACTCCACGGCCCGCTCCGCAGCCGGTTGGGGTAAATAACGCCTCCTCCAAAAATGAACAGGGAAGACAGACTTTGCCTCCTGCAGACTCCACACTCTGCCTCCACACTCCTCTTAATTTTTGTTTCTTTACGAACATTTCAGGACACCACGTGTGTTCTTAGAACAGTTTCAACTTGCTAGCGAACAGTACGAACAGATGAAGTGTTCTTCAGGACACCTCCATTTTCGTTTATGTACGAACATTTCAGAACACTCGCACTGTTCGCGGACACTTTTATTGTTTTTAAAAAAGAAAAAAGGAAACTATTCACAATACATTATAAAAATTAAACTTTATTTAACATATATTAATAATTTATGACAGAGGAGGTGAGGCAGAAACAGAAACAAAAACAGGAGAATTTGGGGTTTCAACATGATTGGTATTAGGTGAAGAAGAGATGGAAATCTCATCAAAACGTTTTGGATTATGGAGAGGGTTTGGGGATAATTGACTGGGATATGGTGAGGAGGGACAAGTACATGTGGGGCAATGGTACGAGGTTTTTGGTTTGAAATGATTCTCTACAAAAGTTTTTAAATTATTAAAATTAGCCAACAATACATCCATTTTTTCTTCTATATTGTGAAGACTGTTATCCATAACAGGGTTTTCTGAAGTTTTTTCTATTCTGGTATGCTCTGTACAAAAAAATAATATATATGTTAAATGTATATAAAAAAAATAATAAATAAATGGTTCATATTATAAAGTGTTTACCATTAGTTTCACTATCATGTGACATTTCTTCATGTGGGAAATTGTCCTCTAGCCATTCCAGAGTACTAGACATTTCTGTGAGAAAAAAAAAATAATAATATATTTTTTAATCTAATACAGAAAGTTTATAAATATATGAGTAAAATGAAGTACACTTACTATTTCTGGTAAGATAAGTCCTATGTATTCAGTGGGTCTGGTCTTGTTCTCAGTTCTGTTGTGTCTGTGAGGTAATTATGTTGGAAGCCAATTTATCTTCTTGTGGTATATTCCATTTCAGAACATATTGTATTTAAATGAATGGTTAGTGTGTTACATATATGGGTTACATTTCTTATGTATTACTATATATAATGTGTTTGTGTGCTGCTTTTTGAATTTGTTAAATGTTCCTATATTATGATATAACAATCAAACATACCCCACCACCCCCAAACCCCCACAGTTTTTAGGTAGTGGTATTGTTCTCCGAACATGTCCGCGAACATTAAATAAGTTCGCGGACATCAAGTTCATAAGAAGAGATCTAGTCAGTTCTATATGACATGTATATAAAGTCAAAGTCATTATTGTTAAGTTGTGCTACTAAAAAAACTATGAAATTCAGTGAAAAAACTTTGTTAAAGGGACGTTATGGTTAAGTTACGCTACTAAAAACCTATTAAATTCAGTGAAAAAAACTTTGTTAAAGGGACGGTATGGTTAAGTTGCGCTACTAAAAACCTATGAAATTCAGTGAAAAAACTTTGTTAAAGGGACGTTATGGTTCCAAGTAAAACCGAAAAAAACCCTTAAAATTCGCCAGTTATGGTAAGCTAAGCAACCATAACTCGCGCCACCACCGTGCACTGCTAAGACTAACACCCAGGACATCAAAGATGACATCACAAATGTCATTGATGACATCACTGATGACATCACATGTCTGGCTCACTATTTTCCCTTTTGCTGACATATCTAGGCCACATGGTTTTCTTCAGTAACAGTCAGAAACTAAGAATTTTATTTTATTTGTAGACATATCTTTCTAGTAGGTTCTTACAGTAATTCCCTCAGAGTACAGTCACATCATATGAAACATATACATATGGGAAAACACAAGCTTGAAAGACAGCAATCCTTTTTGTGCATAAAGATAATCACTAGACTTATGAGCACTTTCTGATAGTTCTGTTGTTTTTTTTTATGGCTGTACTTTCCCTGTATATGGTCATATTTGTATACATTGTACTCACACTACTTTCCTTAGGGTCCAATCACATCAAATGATACATATACATAGGGTAAATAGCAGCTTTGAAACAGAGCAATCATTTATTTGCATGAAACTAATCAGTTAAGTTATAAATTGTTTCTGCTACTACTTGTGCTTTTTTGCTAACTTCACTTTCCCTGTATATACCCATATTGGTATGTGTTCTTGTGTCTTTGTGTTTTGTCTATAGTAATGCAATTATGTCATACATGGGTTTTATTAGCTACTTATTACATATTTCACAGTACACAAAAATCTATTAAGAAAGCAATTATCATTTCATTATTCAACATATTAACATTACGAATATCATACCTTCATCTTGTACGCTGCACACAATGTTATGTTTCTGTATGAGTAGCTTAGTATACTAGATAGAACCCCATAATAGGATGCTATTTATATCAATGCATCGTTCAATGCACTTATTAGGGTATATTTCTTGCAATGATTCTTGACACTTTTTTCGCAACATAATAAGAATCCCTTCTACACATATTTCATGAGAAGTACATACACATGTGATGTCATCAGTGATGTCATCAATGACATTTGTGATGTCATCTTTGATGTCCTGGGTGTTAGTCTTAGCAGTGCACGGTGGTGGCGCGAGTTATGGTTGCTTAGCTTACCATAACTAGAGAATTTCAAGGGTTTTTCGGTTTTACTTGGAACCATAACGTCCCTTTAACAAAGTTTTTTCACTGAATTTCATAGGTTTTTAGTAGCGCAACTTAACCATAACGTCCCTTTAACAAAGTTTTTTCCACTGAATATATATATATATATATGTATTACATGGCCACGGTAGTGGCCATGTAGTTATGGTTAAGTTGCTGTTTCCATAGGAAGAGCACTTTTAGGGTGGCTTATAACTCCGCTCTCCCATGGACGGATCCTCACCAAACTTTGCGAAAAAAGTATTTGGTTAACTTTGAATTATTTTGCAAAGTTTGGTGAGGATTCATCCAGGGGAGGCAAAGTTATAGGTGGGGTCCCAAAACTTTTTTTTTCCCATAGACTGAATGGGAAAATAATTTTGCTTGCGCCTACAGCCCAAACCGCTGGACGGATTTCCACCAAATTTGGACCAGGAGCAGCGGCTTGGTCCCGAAAGCGTGCTTTTGAAAATTTGATGAAAATCTGTCCAGTAGTTTTTTTTTAAAATGACCAAAAAGTAGGTAAAAAAAATTAGTGATATCTGTGTTCGGTTCGCGGACACACTTCCCTGTTCGCTCCGCGGACAGTGTCCTGATTGGCCAATCGTCTTGCATGATGTTCACGGACATGCAACGTGTTCGCTGATTGGACGGCGTGGAGCGTGAAGCGCGTCAGATTTTTCGGTAGCGTCCGCCATCTTGGATTCGCGGACGTCCGCGAACAGCGCGGTGAAACTTTGTTCAAAATGTGTATTTTGTAGATTGTGTTGGTGTGTAGGAGTGTTTGGGAGGGTGGGAGTGTATGAGATAAGATGAAAGTTTTTTATGTGTTAGACGTTCTTTTTGTGTTCGATTTGTTTGCGGACATCACGGGTGTTCTGAAATGTTCTAAATAAACTGACTAGGGGGTGTTCTAAGGACTCAATATGTGTCTGTTTTGTTCGCAAGCAAAGTGAAACTGTTCTAAGAACACTCGCGGTGTCCGGGGAGTGTTTGTAGGGGGTGTCCTGAGGACGCTGTCCGTATTGTTCTCCGTCAAGTTGAATGTGTTCAAGAACACCCGCGGTGTCCTGAAATGTTCGCAAATAAACAAAATGGGGGTGTTCTGAAGAGGTTTTTGAGAACACTCCCGGTGTCCTGAAATGTTCGTAGGGGGTGTCCTGAGGACGCTGTCCGTATTGTTCTCTGTCAAGTTGAATGTGTTCTAAGAACACCCGCGGTGTCCTGAAATGTTCGCAAATAAACAAAATGGGGGTGTTCTGAAGACGCTTCTAAGAACACTCGCGGTGTCCGGGGAGTGTTCGTAGGGGGTGTCCTGAGGACGCTGTCCGTATTGTTCTCTGTCAAGTTGAATGTGTCCTAAGAACACTCGCGGTGTCCTGAAATGTTCGCAAATAAACAAAATGGGGGTGTTCTGGAGACGCTTCTAAGAACACTCGCGGTGTCCGGGGAGTGTTCGTAGGGGGTGTCCTGAGGACGCTGTCCGTATTGTTCTCTGTCAAGTTGAATGTGTCCTAAGAACACTCGCGGTGTCCTGAAATGTTCGCAAATAAAGAAAATGGGGGTGTTCTGAAGACGCTTCTAAGAACACTCGCGGTGTCCGGGGAGTGTTCGTAGGGGGTGTCCTGAGGACACTGTCCGTATTGTTCTTTGTCTAGTTGAATGTGTCCTAAGAACACTGGCGGTGACCTGAAATGTTCGCAAATAAACAAGATGGTGGTGTTCTGAAGACGCTTCTAAGAACACTCCCGGTGTCCTGGAATGTTCGTAGGGGGTGTCCTGAGGACGCTGTCCGTATTGTTCTCTGTCAAGTTGAATGTGTTCTAAGAACACCCGTGGTGTCCTGAAATGTTCGCAAATAAACAAAATGGGGGTTTTCTGAAGACGCTTCTAAGAACACTCGCGGTGTCCGGGGAGTGTTCGTTGGGGGTGTCTTGAGGACGCTGTCCGTATTGTTCTCTGTCAAGTTGAATGTGTCCTAAGAACACTCGCGGTGTCCTGAAATGTTCGCAAATAAACAAAATGGGGGTGTTCTGAAGACGCTTCTAAGAACACTCGCGGTGTCCGGGGAGTGTTCGTAGGGGGTGTCCTGAGGACGCTGTCCGTATTGTTCTCTGTCAAGTTGAATGTGTCCTAAGAACACTCGCGGTGTCCTGAAATGTTCGCAAATAAACAAGATGGTGGTGTTCTGAAGAAGCTTCTAAGAACACTCCCGGTGTCCTGGAATGTTCGTAGGGGGTGTCCTGAGGACGCTGTCTGTATTGTTCTCTGTCAAGTTGAATGTGTCCTAAGAACACTCGCGGTGTCCTGAAATGTTCGCAAATAAACAAGATGGTGGTGTACTGAAGACGCTTCTAAGAACACTCGCGTGTCCGGGGAGTGTTCGTAGGGGGTGTCCTGAGGACGCTGTCCGTATTGTTCTCTGTGAAGTTGAATGTGTTCTAAGAACACCCGCAGTGTCCTGAAAGGTTCGCAAATAAACAAAATGGGGGTGTTCTGAAGACGTTTTTGAGAACACTCCCGGTGTCCTGGAATGTTCGTAGGGGGTGTCCTTAGGACGCTGTCCGTATTGTTTGTTGTTAAGTTGAAAGTGTTCTAAGAACTATCGCGTTGTTCTGAAATGTTCGTAGGGGGTGTCCTGAAAACGGTGTCCGAATTGTTCGCTGGCAAGTTCAAAGTGTTCTAAAAACACTCACATTGTTCGCGGACATTAAAAGTTTCCCATAGATCATAGTTGAAATGTTTGACTCTATGGATGTGATATGCTGCGGTGGTTGTTGCCAGGGCATAGAGTCTTGGGTGCATGGCCATTTGGCCATGCACCCAAGACTCTATGCCCTGGCAACAACCACCGCAGCATATCACATTCATATTTGCTTATAACTTTGGGTGAAAAACAAATGTATAAGGAACAAAGGTATTAGATACTATGGATGTGATATGCTGCTATGGTTGTCCTTATTATTGTATACTTACTGTTTGGTCTAGTAATGGGAGTCCGTTTTTCTTCTTCATTTCTGTGATAAAAGAAATTAGCATGTTAGTATTAGTATTTTGTAATGACTTATTACATTGTATAAGCAATATACTTTTATTTTTTTTCGACGCTCATATTTAGTAGAGTACAAATCAGAGTACCGTGCAATTTGCTCAGTTTCTGTATTTGTTGCTAAAATCATTGGGTCTGTGGGAGAAAAAAAAATCCATGTTGGATTAAAAAAAAAAACTTTTTCTGTTATGCTACAGTTTATTTGTTTGTTTGTTTTCAGTGTTCACTTGTTGTTTCTGGCTAATGCTTAATACTTTGCTTTGTTGTATTTTTTTTGGAGCAGTAACAGATTCTTCATTTGTTTTGATATTATAAAATTTTGGAGCAGTTAGATACCAATTGGCGTATTCTAACTGTCTATTTTTTTAATATATTTTAGTGGTTTTGATTTATCTATTTGGATATTGTTAAATTTTGGGACAGTTAGATACGAATTGGCGTATTCTAACTGTGTATTTTTTGGCCTAATTTAGTGGTATTCATTTATCTGATTAGTTGTTGTAGAATCTTTGAGCTGTTAGATAGCTTTTGGAGTATTCTAACAGTTTATATTATTTTAACACAAATTTATAATTTTAGGACAGTTAGATACCAATTGGCGTATTCTAACTGTGTATTTTTTGGTCTAATTTAGTGGTATTCATTTATCTGATTAGTTGTTGTAGAATCTTTGAGCAGTTAGATAGCTTTTGGAGTATTCTAACAGTTTATATTTTTTTAACACAAATTTATTTAAAGGTTTAAATACAGTTTATTTATCAGATTTTCGTTTTAAGAACATCAAATAAGCGTTTGTAAGATTTGCTGGTAATCTCTGCTTTAGAGTAATGGTACTATCATTACATTCACACCATCCACATTTCTTTTTTATATATGCAGTGTAGTGCCCTGAATTGGTTTCGGCTCCTGCGTGGTAGATTATACCTATTGTTTTGAAGGTTTTCTTACCAAGTGATATTTGACCATGTGTGAATCCAGTCAGCTTGCAGTTGTTTTTGGTACCATCTGCATTGTAACGTAGAAGCATTAGTATTACGTATTTACTATGTGTTTGTATTACTAACGTGGAGCCATTATCTGAATTGCAGGTAGAGCATAATCTACCATGGTTTGCATTTTGTACAAGTTGCTGAAATGGAATGGATTCACAATTTGGCATTGATATATATATGAAGCGTTCATTGGGGATTTCTTCTTGTGTCACATTGTTGCAGAGAGTGCATGTATGTTTCCACATGTATGAAATCTGAAAGATTTCATTTATAGGTATGTTTTTGTTTTCCAGTACTTGAAGTAAGTACATTAGAAATTCTTGTGGATCTTCCTGTGAGTTTATAGTGAATTTCACCATTCCAGCAAAGTAGTCCAATTGTCGTCTTATTCCAAAAACACTATATGTGTTGTCAGGATTGTTTGCTGCATTTCTGTGAAGTACTAACATTTGCAAACACAATGGGTCTGTACTGTGTAAGTAAATGTTGTCAACAATTGGTGGTAATTGAAATAGAATATTCATTGCTACATTTGCATAGCAACTTACACCAACTATATTTGAGAATTTAAATGGTCCAGGTAGTTCTGTATCTAACTGCTTTTTTTGGAGTTTGTCTTCCTTCTTTAAAGAAGTACCTGGTTTACTTTCTCTTATTGATTCTTTTTTGTTTATGGTACTTGAAGAAGTATTAGTTTCTTTTACTCTCTTTGGAGGATTTGCAGTGACATCCTGTTGCATTTCTGTTTGATTTAGTTCTCTTTTACAACGTTTTAGTTTTTGTGGAACAGAATATGTGTTTAGATGGGGAGTGTATAGTGAGCGAAGTCTATTATATTCTAAAATGCAAGGAATATCACTACTTGCATGAAAGTTGATTAGAAATAGACCGTCAAGTGTACGTAAGCGTGATAGTGCTACATAGCTCATGTCTTCTTTAAAGACTGTGTTACCAATATCTATCATTGCTTTGTCTAGGGTAAGACCTTGTGATTTATGAATCGTGACTGCGTATGCAAGAGTTAGAGAAAATTGTTCTCTGCCTACATACATATCTTTGAAGAGAAGGAATCTAGCTGTTGAGCGTCTTATCCGTTTTACTTCTGAAAGTTTGTCAAAGAGTATATTGACAAACTGAATTTTGTTGTCACGTGGGTATGTTTGAAAGCCAACAACTGTACCCAGTGCTCCATTAACTAGTCCTTGGTCCACGTCAAGGTTACGTTTAAGCATTACTCTGCAATTTAAGGATAATTTTAACATCTTTTCTAAGCCTGCTGTGTTTGAGATTGATTTTTCTAAATTATTTAGTCTTGTTGTGGCTTGGTCACACATGGGTAGTGTCATACCATGTACATCTAGTTTGTCTGTGGCGCTAATTTCCATTATTGGTTGCATTTCTTTACTTAACATTATTTCATTGAATTTGAGACAGCTTGCAAGAGTTGGCATTAAGGCCATACAATTGACATTTTTGTGGGCTAATTGTTCCATAACATCTGTAGCACATGCATTATCGCCATAAAGTGCATTAATGTGCCGGGTTTTCAATGTTGCTTCTGCTTCCTTAGAAAGTATACCAACTCTCAAACTTTTTAAAATGTTGGCATAAGTTAGATCTGCAGATTGGCGCATGTTTTCTATTAATTCTCTGTATTGGAAATATTGCCAAAGGTTGACATTTCCAATGCTGCCAACAGTTTTACGGCAGAGTTTGTGCCCTAATGTTTTAAAAATAGGTTCACTTTTTACTGGTGTTAATTGAAGCAGATCTCCAAAAACAATAATATAATGTGTTTTCCTGCAAAGAGCTCTTCATAGGGCCTCATTACAACTCAGGCGGTAAGGGGTTTACGGCGCCGTAAACAGCGCCGACCCTTACCGCCTGAGTACGAGGTCCATTAGCGCCATGGCGGATTTAACACCTGCTGTTAGCAGGTGTTAAAATCCATGGCGCTAAGGGACCATGGAGTTAATTACGCCACCGTAATTTACGGTGGCGTAATTAACGCCTTCCCCACTCCCATTATGCCCTATGGGGCAAAAATGGGAATGGGGAAGGGTAAATGGGGATTGGGGACTTACCGCCCCGCCAAACTCGGAATGGGGCGGTAAGTCCGCCAACCACCATGGCGTAAACGTAGTTTACGCCATGGTGGTAAAGTCACGGCCCAGGCGGTAACTTACCGCCTGGGTCGTAATGAGGCCCATAGTCTGTTTTCAGTACTTCTTGTAATCTGAGGTGAATCAAAGCTAACATCAGGTTGGAGACCATGCTCACTTCATCTATTAGTAGCATTTTCATTTGTTTCAATACTCTGCCTAATTCCATTGCAGCTTCTGCAGAAAGTTTGTAATAGTCTAATTTGTTCTGGTGTTCTACTGGTAATAGTAGTAATCGGTGTAATGTAACACCACCTATGTTGTAGGCAGCTAAACCTGTGGGGGCAGTGACAACAACTGACAGTTTGTTGTTTTTCAATTGTTGAAGGAACTTACTAATGATTTTGATTAGGAATGTTTTGCCAGAACCAGCTTCACCACTGACGTACAGTAGTATAGGTTTATAATTATGGCAGGAACATTCTTTATTTTCATGTTTTACACCATGTGCAATTTGTTTTGTTACTTCTTGAAAAATGCTACTTTGCTCATTGTTTAGTTTTGTTTGTAGTATAGTTAAGTCTTCCTTATCTTCATACTGACACATGGTGTTTTCTACTTCTATCATAGCTAATTCTGCCTCATTTGTTATTAGTGGTTCTCCCAGTGGTTCTTGGCTTCCTGTTACAGAAGGTTGACTACTGTCAGGAGTATCCTTATCTAGTTGGGCTTGGAGTTCTTCTTCATGTTGCTGTTCATTGTGCAACATTGTTTTGTACTGTGTAAAGTTTATATCAGTTATAGTGCTTTCATTTGCTTTGAAAGCATCCTCATATGAGTCATAGTTATCTAGTAATTGTTCTTCTTTTCTCCATGGTTTGAAGAGTTGTAGCAGGGACATGTAATATACTTCTTTATGTTGAGGAGTCTTCAATGACAATTTGATATGATTAATTAAATTTGCTTTAGTGAGTTTAATTAAGCTGCCTTCACAGTCTGTCACTCTATATTTACCTTTTTTTTCATCAGGTTTCATATTATTTTTGTATGTGTAGTTTTGGGCTATTTGGTATAGACACATGTTTTCCAAAGTATTACTTCTGTTTGGGTAGTATGTGTCCAATAAATTGTTTTTTAAAATGTCTTGGCTGTTGGGATCATGTTTGGCTATTGTTTCTATATCTTCATATGATTTTAGAACTCTTTTTCTAGATTTAGCTGGACCAAGACTTAGCCATACTATATTTTCAGATTTACCATACAATGAAGTACCAGTTAAACGATCAGCTGCTTCATAAGATCCACATTCTCTATGGGTGAGCATTTTTATGCCCAAGCTGTATAATTTCTGAGATACTGTTTTATCTGATGACAGGTCATTCCAGAGGTCTTGGAGCTCTGTCTTTTCTGCTTTAGTTAAGTATGCTGTGACATATCGTGCAACTGCAGTAGAATTGTCTGCAATGTACTGCACATCTATGTTTGCATTCCATAAGTGGGCAATGATTGCATTATAATCATTGATATATTTTTTTTCTTATTTTCTTTTTATGTAATATGTATTTTTAGGTGACTTACCTTTAACACTATGTCTAACTGAAGACATGAGGTTGTATACTTGACGTGTATTTGTAACTAGTCTAGGGAAACCAAATCGGCATTTGGTGTAGTATTTGCCTTTGTTTTTGTATTTGCGACGACAATATTTTCCACATTTGTGTCTTTGAAATTGTAAAATTTGTGCACGAAGATCACTATTTGTGGCTTCTGATGGAATTTCACAAGTGACATATTTTTCAATAAACTGTAAAACAGTGGCATCACTGTCTTGACCAAATTTAGGAGCATCTTTAATCCATAAAAGCATGTGGACATGTGGTGCTCCTCTGGCTTGGTATTCTTTTCTCGAAAAGAAGGGTTGCACTTCTCCAAGGGGAGGAACAGTTTTATTACAAATAAAATGTAGCATAGCAATGAAGCGATGGTGAAAATATCTTGAAACATTAACAGGATCCAAAGAACAAAGTTCTCCAGGTGTTAGAATATCTATGTTTGTTTTGTTTTTATTTGATATGTGTAGGAAATCATGTAAATCTTCCCATGCATATTCTGCACAACTTAATGTAACAAACCAAGTGGGTGGGCCAAGGTTTCTGATCATACAACGTACATCTCCATGACGTTGAAACCAGTACTCTTTAGTATCACGCATATTTGCTAATAGATTTGTAATATTTGATTGTAAAACCTCATCCTTTTGTTGCACTTGCTCTAATAATTGTGTAGCTGTCATATTTTGAAAGTGTGATCCTGATTTTAATATGTGTGCACCTCCGTAATATAAAGTTGCTAGTTCACTTTCAAAGAGTAGGTAGAATATGTATTCCACATTTTGTGTAAATCTGGGATCTTCAGAATACATCCATAATGAGCGGTATTCTGAAGCTGATATTTGAATAGGTCTATCATCATACCTTCCTCCTTTGCCAGTAGGAAAGAGTAGAGGAAAAGCATGTGCTTCTATACTTTTTTCCCATATACTGATTGGCGATCCTTTTGTTTGACGCATTTGGTAAGTTTCCAGTACATCTTGTACGGTGTCATTACAGTGCAAAGGATGAATTGTATAATGGTCTAAAGTATTTGATATTGTAGCAGGATCTTGTAGCTCAAATTGACTAGCTTCTTGTGTTTCTTGAATTATTTCAGTTGTATCTTTCAAGTTTTCTTCAATATTAATTTCTTTGTAATATTCATTATTCTCTTTAAGATATTGGAAGGCTTGTCTAACTTTATATAAATCTACCAGCTGTTGCCATATTTTTTTGTCTTTTGTAGGTGCTCCATTTACTAATATAATTAAAGTTTGCTGCATTGGACGTTGCACTCCTAGAGTATGCACATTTTCTTTTAGATTTAATGGTAAATAAACTACTTTTCCACAAATGCCTTTTACCAATTCAGAGGGAGGTAATTTTGCTGTTTTTGGTTGAAGGCGTATTATTGCTTGAAATGGGTGTACTGTTTGAATTATAATGCTCTCATATAAATTAAGTTGTTGTAGAGGTTTTGGTACTGGGTATAATTCCAAATTATTTGTGATAGAACGTGAAGGAGTTTGGTTGTTGTCAAGTTTTGTAGTGCAATAACTGCAAAGTATTAAGAGCTCAGTTATTTCATATTTGTTTTCTGCTGCAAGGTAGAGAGCTAATTCAAACCATTTAGAATCTTCATTGTCTTCTATTTTGTATGAAAGGTCCACAGTTTTTGTGTTACTTTTATAAAAAATTCTACGACAACATACACATACATGGTTTGGTACTTCAGCTGATGTACTTTTAAATTTTAGTATTTCTTTTTTGTATGTGTTTAGCAGATCTTTTGCTGTACCATGTAGAAGGATGTTATTTAACTTTGCTAGTGCTAAAGCAGGACTTTTAGCACAGTACAGTTTATAGACTAGATTTCTTATAGTTGAATGATGTGTTGATATCCTTTTGATATCATGGAAAGTGGTTTTACAAGTAGGTCCTTTAATGCAGGCCAATGAATGTCCTTGTAGTCCTGTGTACTTGCGCACTGGACAGGTATCTATATTTTGGAGCAATTTAATTTTGATTTTGTCTTTGCTCTTTACATATTTATTGAGGAATTGGCGTAAAGATTTGAAACATTGTTTGGGAATGTTACACATTGACGTGCATGGCCATTTGTACACTAGACGTTCTGATTCAGTTGAATGGAGGGGTAATTCTAAGTTTTCAGGGCATATTTTTGTAAGGAGTACTTCTTGTTCCATTATGGTATTAGTCACTTTTTCATAACCTCGACCACTGCTATTTATGGCAATTGTATTCGTTTGCTTTTGTTTGTACGCTTCTTCATTAAAATATGGTTCTGTGCTCGTAGTGTGATTCCATTCACCTCCGCAGATACTTTCTTTGCTTATTGAGAAGTCTTTTTTGTAATTTAGTTATTAGTTTTGTTAGTGGTTTCATTTTGTTTAACAGTAAAATAAATACATTTCTTTTGAGAAGAATTGCACTGTCCATCAATGCTTCTAAGATTAATTTCCTACGATAGGTTTTAAGCTTTGAACCTGATTTCTCTCCTGTTTTTATAAGATTTTGAAGGACTTTGTGACGGTATATTTTGGCTAAAATACTTTTCTTGGTATGCTTACTTTGCACTATATTAAAATTTGAAGAAGTAGTTTTATCTGTACTGATAGCTGATTTTCTGTTAATTGTTTTTTGGTTTGTTTTACATTTTGATAGAGGAAGCAAAGTTGTTGTACTTGAAACTTCTTGTGTTTCACTAAATGATGGTATTAGCTGTTTTGTTTCAACTTTTTTTACAAATTCTGCTAGAGATGGATGCTTATGTTGGACACCTTTATTTTCATTTGCTCTACTTTTGCGTTGCTTTCTACGGACTTGACTTTTGTAGGCATTCTTTAGGGTCTGTTGAAAAAAATAAAGAAGATATGGGTTGGGGTGTTCTGGAATGTATGTGTGCTGTGTGCATGAGTGTTTAAGTAAGATGATAAAGATGTATGTAATGGTGTGTGATTGTGCATTGGGAACTAAAACTAGTAGGGATAGGTATTCTTGAATTTATGTGTTACTAAACTGGGGTTCAGATGACAAAAAAAAAAGTAAGCTAGTGGTGTGGAAAAGTACAAATAGTAAATCTAATGTATACAATTAAAACAGTTGTTTGTTCTATAATATGAAAATTGTAGGGGTTCAGTTGGCTAATTTGTGTGTCCAAAAATAGAAATTTGTGGGCCATTCTGGCTGTAAATCGCTGTTTAAGACATGGACATTTTTGGACAAAATGGTACAAAATCTCTATTTTAAGAAACCAAAATAGCTCGTATTAATGTTATAATATATTTGATTAATAATACAAATATTATGGTGATATTTTACTTACTTTTTTTTTAAATTAACAGGTAACTTCTTAGTTTTTTTTTCTTCTTCGAATTTGGCTGCTTCTTTTCAGGAAACTGGTCTTCACTGCAATTGTAAAAGCTTCAAATTAGTAACTTTATTTGTATATAGCACTGTTTTTAATTTAGATATTGATTTTTTTAATTGAAATCCTCAGTGCCTTCTGTAAAACCATTAAACTAATTTATTTACATAAGATACATTGCATCAGTTCAGTACATATGATATGTTCTTAATGAACAAATTGTATTGAATGACTAACTGCAGCAAAAAAAATATCTTTACTATGTCTTGTGAAATTTATAATATATTAGTGAATACCACTATTTCTGTAAGTAAACTGTTCTAGGTAATAGCGTCTCAATGTCATGTCTAATTTAAAGTAATTAAGTAAATAAATAAATAAAAACAAAAAATATGAAATTGTATAAGTATTTTTATAAAGGTTTAAACATAGATTGTGTTTGCATGCAATTTTGTTTGAATATATGTAGTCTATATATTTCATTTAAAATGTTAGTTTAACATGATTTGAGTATGTGTGTATAAAGAAAGTAAAAAGTATAAAGGTTTATAAGTGATAGTTGATTTTAGGAAATTGAAAAAAGTACAGTAAATTAATTTTACAGATTTTACAAGGTAAAAGTCTGTTTGAAAATGTGTTCATCTACAATACAGAAAATATGCATACCTGAAGTTTGTGTTCATGCATATGGATATGCATGGAGCTGCAAGTAGAAATCTTGAAGACTTGTACAGTATTTCTGGTAGATGCTGCTTGCCAATGATGTGACACTTGTACTCAGAGAGATTCAGAGTACATTTGCAGTGCTGATCTATGATGATGCAGTTAGATGTAGAGGTCTTGAATGTGATTGGTGCATGGTCATGTGATTTTTGAGGTACATCCAATGAGGGAATGGCAGAGAGAGTGTAGTGGAAATGGTAGAAGGGCTGTTCATGTTACGATATGTCCGCGGACATGGCGGTAGTTTGCGGACATCGGGAGTTACATCCGGGGATTTTTGGGTTCAGAAGTCAAGCAAATGAGAATAAGCACTGATAGGGATTGGTTAGGAAAGTTTGGTGGGTGTGTTGTGCCAGGAGATATTTTCTCAGATACTCTTTTTGCTGAGAGAACAAAAGATAGCTATGGCTGTGTGTTTCAGAAAACAGATTGTTTGGAGTTTAGGAGATTCGTGGATACATTGGTTGAAGGTGCATGCAGAAAGCTGTGGAGTAGCTGTAGATCTTGGATTCCCACATGTGGAAGTACAC
Organism: Ambystoma mexicanum; assembly: GCF_040938575.1. Taxonomy (NCBI): domain Eukaryota; kingdom Metazoa; phylum Chordata; class Amphibia; order Caudata; family Ambystomatidae; genus Ambystoma; species Ambystoma mexicanum. The sequence goes on along the minus strand of NC_090928.1, from coordinate 166,686,444 downwards.
TGGCATGGAGTACGTGGAATGAAGTGGTTGGACGTGCTGCCTCTCTGTGCTACTTTGGAGACAGAGCAACATCCAGACATAATTGTAATTCATTGTGGAGGGAACAGTTTAGGACATGTGACTGGATTTTTTTTGCAATTTGCTATGAAAGAAGGACTTAGGAAGGTTATGGACATGTTTCCTAATTCTTAAGTAATATTTTCACGGACTGCGCAGAGACAAATGTGGCTTCGTTCTTCTTCATTTGGTTCACAAATGGAAAAAGCAAGGCGCAATGTTAATAAGGCTGTTTGTGGCTTTCTAAGAGATTTTGGCATGTCTTCTTTTCACAATGAAAATATTATGTTTTGTAGTACATACATTTTTCGCAGAGATGGAGTCCATCTTACTTATGCTGGATGTCAGATTTTTCTGAGAAATGTACAAAACGCATTGCGACCTTTTTTGGAATTACAACAACGATTTTGAAGTAGATGTTAAGCATTATCAATTTTTGACTTACAAACACCACCCAAAGGCTCTTTTCAGAGCCACCACTTCTTTCCAGAGAAAATTACAATGTTTGTGTTGGAGTAGCAACCCAATTTTTTTAATGTTCGCGAACTGTCCGCGGACTTCTAAAAAATACAAAGAGCCCTGCTTCATTTATTTTCACTTCTATTTTTTAACTAGGAAAGGCGGCTCTGAAAAGAGCCTTATTTTTTTTTGATTTTTGTAATTTTGTATTTTTTTCACCAACCACAGGGATAAGAAAGGGCGAGCTGAGAGAGGAAGATGTAGAGTGGGTTTTATTTGGGTAGTGAGCTGGTCTTCTCGTGCTCTGAGACGATAGTCTCAAAAGCACTCCGAAGTCGCTCCCCCCTGCAGAGTACTGTGTCACAGTACATACATACAACTGTGACCCTCGAAAGGTAAGGGTCATCAGCATTCTGTATGGCCTGTGAGGCAGCTTGAGAAAGACGCTGTCCCACAGAGGTGGTCCTTGTAGTGACAGGATCAGAAACAGAGGATGAAGTAGAGGAAATCAACCTGCTACGTTCTTCGCAAGGTACAACCCTGCGAATAGCCCCAGAGTGAATTGACCTCAGGTGTCGCTTCATAGTAGTGGTCCCAAAGCTGTACTTACCGTGCTTCCCGCGACTGAGTATCATTTTGCACTCATTGCCGGTAACACGGTTCGCACGAGCCTTAGGACCATTCCCATGAATGGTAAATAACCGCCACACCCAAGACTCACGCCTAGTGCGGGTAGTAGGGATTTCCTCTACCTCATTCTCATCATCCTCTTCTTCCTCCTCCGCATCCTCACTCCTGTTCCCCTCTTCAGGCCCTTGGGGAGGTGGTGGTGGTGGAGGGGGTGGGGGTGGTGCTGAAGCAGGTGCAGCACCAAGTGGCAGTACAGCAGCCAAGGATGCCATCTCGATGATGGTGTAGTCTACAGGTGGCAGCAAAAATCACTGTGTTCTGAAGAATAGCCAGAAACACAATGGGAATAAGCTCTTGGGCGTGGTCTTTTATAAGGGTGCTTGTGCGCGGTCCGCGGACATGCGCACTGTCCGCGGACAGATCGAACACAAAAAAAGGATCGGAAAGTTTCAAAAGGTATATAGAAACTCAAGATTGCTATGTGGGACTTGTGCCATGGTGAGATTTTATTGAAAAATATTATGGATTAACTGAAAATGTACTTTTAAATTGTTCGGGGACACGAACAGTGTCCGCATTTCAGGACACACGATGAGCGTGGGCGCGGTCATATGATCTGTTTGCGAACTAGTCCGCGAAGGAAGCGCCTGTCCGCAGGACACCAAGTGCACGGAGATTGGTTAGGGCATGCGCATTGATGTCCTACGGACACTGTTCGGATTCTGAAGTAATTAAAAGTGCGTCACACGTGAAACGAACATTTCAGGACACCGCGTGTGTTCTTAGAACAGTTTAAACTTGGTAGCGAACAGTAAGGACAGATATAGTGTTCTTCAGGACACGTGTAATTTATTTTATGTACAAACATTTCAGGACACCAATTGTGTTCTTAGAACAGTTTCAATTGGGTAGCGAACACTACGAACAGGTATAGTGTTCTTCAGGACACCTCCATTTTCGTTTACGTACGAACATTTCAGGACACCGCGTGTGTTCTTAGAACAGTTTAAACTTGTTAGTGAACAGTACCGGACAGGTATAGTGTTCTTTAGGACACTTTAATTTTTGTTTGTTTATGAACAATTCAGGACACCGCTTGTGTTCTTAGTACAGTTTCATGTTGCTAGCGAACACTACGAACAGTTGTACTGTTGTTCAGGACACATCATTTTTGTTTCTTTACGATCATTTCAGGACACCACGTGTGTTCTTAGAACAGTTTCAACTTTCTAGCGAACAGTACGAACAGGTGTGGTGTTCTTCAGGACACCTCCATTTTCGTTTATGTACGAACATTTCAGAACACTCGCACTGTCCGCGGACACTTTTATTGTTTTAAAAAAAAAAAAACGGAAACTATTCACAATACAATATAAAAATTAAACTTTATTTAACATATATTAATAATTTATGACAGAGAAGGTGAGGCAGAAACAGAAACAAAAACAGGAGAATTTGGGGTTTCAACATGATTGGTATTAGGTGAAGAAGGGATGGAAATCTCATGAAAACGTTTTGGATTATGGAGAGGGTTTGGGGATAATTGACCGGGATATGGTGAGGAGTGACAAGTACATGTGGGGCAATGGTATGAAGCTTTTGGTTTGAAATGATTTTCTACAAATGTTTTTAAATTATTAAAATTAGCCAACAATACATCCATTTTTTCTTCTATATTGTGAAGACTGTTATCCATAACAGGGTTTTCTGACGTTTTTTCTATTCTGGTATGCTCTGTACAAAAATATAATATAGATGTTAAATGTATATAAAAAAAAATAATAAATAAATGGTTTATATTATAAAGTGTTTACCATTAGTTTCACTATCTTGTGACATTTCTTCATGTGGGAAATTGTCCTCTAGCCATTCCAGAGTACTAGACATTTCTGTGAGAAAAAAAAAAAAAGATAATATATTTTTTAATCTAATACAGAAAGTTTATAAATATATGAGTAAAATGAAGTACACTTACTATTTCTGGTAAGATAAGTCCTATGTATTCAGTGGGTCTGGTCTTGTTCTCAGTTCTGTTGTGTCTGTGAGGTAATTATGTTGGAAGCCAATTTATCTTCTTGTGGTATATTCCATTTCAGAACATATTGTATTTAAATGAATGGTTAGTATGTTACATATATGGGTTACATTTCTTATGTATTACTATATATAATGTGTTTGTGTGCTGCTTTTTGAATTTGTTAAATGTTCCTATATTATGATATAACAATCAAACATACCCCACCACCCCTCCCCACAGTTTTTAGGTAGTGGTACTGTTCTCCGAACATGTCCGCGAACATTAAATAAGTTTGCGGACATCAAGTTCATAAGAAGAGATCTAGTCAGTTCCATATGACATGTATATAAAGTCAAAGTCATTATTGTTAAGTTGTGCTACTAAAAAGCTATGAAATTCAGTGAAAAAACTTTGTTAAAGGGACGTTATGGTTAAGTTGCGCTACTAAAGACCTATGAAATTCAGTGAAAAAAACTTTGTTAAAGGGACGTTATGGTTAAGTTGCGCTACTAAAAACCTATGAAATTCAATGAAAAAACTTTGTTAAAGGGACGTTATGGTTCCAAGTAAAACCGAAAAAAACCCTTGAAATTCGCCAGTTATGGTAAGCTAAGCAACCATAACTCGCGCCGCCACCGTGCACTGCTAAGACTAACACCCAGGACATCAAAGATGACATCAGAAATGTCATTGATGACATCTGAAGACATCACATGTCTGGCTCACTATTTTTTCTTTTGCTGACAAATCTAGGCCACATGGTTTTCTTCAGTAACAGTCAGAAACTAAGAATTTTATTTTATTTGTAGACATATCCTTCTAGTAGGTTCTTACAGTAATTCCCTTAGAGTACAGTCACATCATATGAAACATATACATATGGGAAAACACAAGCTTGAAAGACAGCAATCCTTTTTGTGCATAAAGATAATCACTAGACTTATGAGCACTTTCTGATAGTTCTGTTGTTTTTTTATGGCTGTACTTTCCCTGTATACGGTCATATTTGTATACATTGTACTCACACTACTTTCCTTAGGGTCCAATCACATCAAGTGATACATATACATAGGGTAAATAGATTTGAAACAGAGCAATCATTTATTTGCATGAAACTAATCAGTTAAGTTATGAATTGTTTCTGCTACTACTTGTGCTTTTTTGCTAACTTCACTTTCCCTGTATATACCCATATTGGTATGTGTTCTTGTGTCTTTGTGTTTTGTCTATAGTAATGCAATTATGTAATACATCGGTTTTATTAGCTACTTATTACATATTTCACAGTACACAAAAATCTATTAAGAAAACAATTATCATTTCATTATTCAACATATTAACATTACGAATATCATACCTTCATCTTGTATGCTGCACACAATGTTATGTTTCTGTATGAGTAGCTTAGTATACTAGATAGAACCCCATAATAGGATGCTATTTATATCAATGCATTGTTCAATGCACTTATTAGGGTATATTTCTTGCAATGATTCTTGACACTTTTTTCGCAACATAATAAGAATCCCTTCTACACATATTTCATGAGAAGTACATACACATGTGATGTCATCAGTGATGTCATCAATGACATTTGTGATGTCATCTTTGATGTCCTGGGTGTTAGTCTTAGCAGTGCACGGTGGTGGCGCGAGTTATGGTTGCTTAGCTTACCATAACTGGCGAATTTCAAGGGTTTTTCGGTTTTACTTCGAACCATAATGTCCCTTTAACAAAGTTTTTCACTGATATATATATAAATATATATATATATATATATATATATCATAGGGCGGCGGTCGCTGCCCTATATTTAAGGTGAGTCAGAGACACATAGGAGCTCCTCAAAATTCGATTGTTAATAACTTTTGATTCAAGTAACGAATTTGGCCGAAATTTTGAAAGTTATTAAGATAGGATATTATTTGTCTATTAAGATAGACAAAAAAGGTCAATTTTTGCTAAAGTGCACAGCCTAAACCTCTGGATGGATTTAGACCAGGTCCAAAACCACTTGGGGACGAAGCGTTGGCTCGCGATCCATGCCTGGTTTGGGGTTAGTCTGTGCCGTAATTATTTTAAAATTTGATGGAAAAGGCAGTGCTCCCTTCCCCAAAAAATATAGTTATATCTCCCATGGTGCATTGCAGGATCATGGTTTTCAGAAATGATATGACTGCCATCTTGTGTTTATCTCGATGTTATGGGAAAATGAAATGCAGTAAAAAAGCTATTTGCAGGTCAAAAACGCTACAAATGGCATCAAAGTAGAGGTGGGGCGATGGCTAGAAAGCAATGAGTGAAATTTGGGAGTTGGAGAGGGTCCAGGGACGGAGTTTGCAATACAAAACTTTCTGTATCCTCAGACATAGCTGACATCTGAAAGCAAACCGCATCACAGGAACAGGGTGTGCTCTGGTCTGAAAGGGAGCGGGCGGGGGAGGTCAGGAGGCCGTGGGGAGTGGGGAGAGCTGGCACAGATGAGGGGGGCACTTGGTACTGGCCTGCAAAGCTTTTTTTCTGTCTGTTTTGCCAATAGCTGCCACTATATTGAGGTTACAAAGGACTACAGATAACTGCTGTTATGTGTAGTTCAATACCCACGGTTACATTTTTTTAAAGATATTTTTACAAATATAGTGACGTTGGGGGTGAAAAACCACATGGCATGCAATCCAGGTGTCTCATTCATGCAGGAACGAAGACAGACTCTGCTTAGCTTCATAGTGAGGAAGAGGCCAGTCTCCTCAGGCCATTTTTCCTGACCAATGATCCAAACTTACAAGACAGATGGGCTGGATGTTTTTTTGCTTTGAAGCTAAGCAGGGTAAGTCCCGGTTATTGCATGGATGGGTGACGAAATGGGAATCTGAATTACTTACTTTTTTAAAACCGTGCTACTGTCAGTTCTTGAAGGCTTTGCACTCAGATACAATGTTTTGCCTTTTGCTGAATTGCATTCTGGTATTTGTAATCTCCCAGTCAATAAAACATTAAATAAATAGATATTTTACAGCAACAGTGGGTTTCCTATCCCTGCAGTAACTGGTGCGAATGCTGCTTAGCTTCAAAGTGAGGAAGGGTTCGGCCCACTAAGGCCATGTTGCCTAATGTATAACCCCCCCCTTTAGAAGAACACTTACAGAAACATGGCATAAGGGGGCTGGATGCTTCCTTGCTTTGAAACTAAGCAGGGTTGGTCATGGTTACTGCATGGGTGGCAGACAGTCCACGGTCCTGAATGCTGTGTGTTTTCTTAGTTTAAATATCTTATAACACACGGCATCCAAATATTCATAAAACAGATTTTTGTTTTTAAATCACAATTATGCTGAACACTGCTTGTCCTTCAGGATTTCAAGACACAGCATTTAATCATTATGCTACAATGAGGTTATTGCTTGGATTTTCAAAAGTGTCATACCTAGCCTTATCATTAAACATATTAAATTATAGGCTAAGTATGGAATGTATGCCCAAACAAGCACCAATCCATTGTGGCCTAGTGGTTAAATGATGGGATTTGAACTCTGGCCGACCAGGGCTCTAGGCTGCGTGTTTTTTTTATTATTTAACTAATTTAATTTGATTAAAAGAAAAGCAATCCAAGTCGGACATGGCGAGGTTTGTTGCTGTGCAGTCCTGTGATCTTATTTAGCATCAGGGCATTTAGACGTGGATGCAATGTCAGCCATGTCCAAACATTCCTCATGCCAAAATAACAGCACTGAAAAGGGCTTTCCGAAATGGGCACTGCGGCAGAATGGACACGCCAAATCGGCCTGTGCCAAAATGATGGCGCCGAAAGAGGGTGTACCGCTTGGAGAACGCTGCTTAACCAGCGTTCTCCAAGAGTTTTCTCCATGGCAAATAATTTAATCTCACTGCGCATTACCTGAAAACATTGCGAGTTCCCAAAGTTTTAAATATCTCATAACACGCGGCATCCACATTATTTTTTTAAACTGTGCTACTGTCAGTTTTTGAAAGTTTTGCACTCAGAGACAATTTGTTTTGCCTTTTGCTGAATTGCATTCTGGTATTTGTAGTCTCACAGTCAATATGGGGGGAATAATGCCACAACTGTACACTTTTGCCTAACATAGTTTTATAAGAATGTACATATTCTAGTGACACTATGGTATGTTGACTTTTGAAGTTAGCTCTATAAAGCAGAGTATTGTTGAAACAAAGACATGGGTTTGAGGAGGGGAAATGATAAGAGGGCAAGTAAGTAATTAGTGTTTGGTTACAATGTGGCAAGAGAGTTTGTAACCCTGGACACCGGTGCAGTTATTTTCACCTGATTGTGGTTGACTTTCAGGGCAACAGTAAAGGACACATGTGGGTGGACATCATAACTTATTTTCAGATGGCGGATGCAAGCCCTTGGGTTTTTTTGAGGTTGGTAAGCTTGCTCAAGTATTTGGATCCCGGGATTTTACTCAGTTTGTCATGTTCCCGGTGCAGGTGCTTACCCACAAGACCACAAGAACCTTTTTATTGGGATTTTGTGTTTCATGTAATATTGCACTACAGATTGCTGGGTTTAAAATGTGAGCACCTTTTATACTTTGCCAGCACAATTATTGCAAGATTTCCTCTCTCAGGTTATTACCCTGGTGTTTGTTACTTTTTTTTTATTATTATTTTTTTAAAACAAATATTTTATTAGATTTTCAATTTATAACACATAGAGCAGTAATGATAAAAAACAGTTCGATAGAGTTCTTCCTACGTACATTCAACAAGAATAAGCGCTACAGTAGGTCATCTCCTAAAGCCATTGAACAGTTAATAAACAAAGATCGATTATCCTCCCCACTACATTTGGCAACCTTATTACATAGTCCGATTTGGCTTGAGGTCGAATATGCAACATAAAGTGGCTACATTCGGGAAGTATTTTGCCCGCATCAATGGGTTCTAACTTAAGGTTCTCGTTGTGAAACTTCGCAATACGTTGCCTTCCTTGCTTCATCTCCCCGTCAATGTTTTACTGAAGCGTTAATAAATTCGGACTACCTCTGAAGGCATTGTAAATGACAACTCTGTTCAACTCAATTAATTACCACCAGTGCTTAGGCCATGCTCTTTTGGTGTTGTTTCGAAAAGAAATTGTGCTTTTAACCGGCTTTATATATACAAAATCCATTTCACTTACATACATTATATAGGATCGAGTTGTGTCTTAGTGACAGTCCATTCTAAGGATGTTTTTCAGTCCGACATTACCATTTCGGTCTAGTTTCCATGTCTATTTTTGGTTCCAGGGCATATAAGCAATTACAGCATAGCTGTTGAGCACCTTGGACTCTTATGTTCTACCTTTTACTCATGTTCTTGTCTTACAGAACATTATAGTTTGCATTACCTCCTGATGTTCCCCAATGCTCTCCCTCCCTCTCTCATCCCTCCTCTCTTACCCCTCCATTTCTTTTTACTCGTCCCTCCACCTCTATACAATTCTCAACCCCCCCTACAAGTATTATTTTATATTCCAGAGTCCAGGCTTTTACCGTGTTCTTCCCTTTCTTGACCACAGCGTCCCTTTATCTTTATTTTTGAGAGAGTTCAGGTTACATGTGTGTTTCGGAACAGGCGAGGTTTGAAGAAATGGGCTTCTCTGTCCCCTACATGTTCATGAAATGGATTCCATATAGTTAGGAATCTTAGGTATTTTCCGGTGTTGATAGCGCATATTTTCTCCATAGCCATCACCCCCCAGATCTTAACCCACCAGCATGCTGAGATTGGACCTTCTTTGTTTTTACAATTTTGTGCGAGAGTCATTCTAGCTGCTGATAGTAGATGGGTGATGAGTTTAGCTGTCGCTCCTGACATCGCGTATTTGCCTTCTATAGGGACTCCTAAGAGGATTGTCTTCGGAGATCTCGGCAGATCCACCCCTGAGATATCTTTTATGTAGTTTAGTATTTCCTTCCAGTAGGCAACTGCTTTAGGGCATGTCCACCACATGTGGAACAGGTCTCCCTTCTCACCGCAGTTTCGCCAACAATTTGGTGAGTAGGACTTTTTGCACACTTTCTTCTAAGGAGAAGGTCAATTGAACTATATTTTTATATTTCACTTTAAAATATAGGTGCCAGTTTTTGATTTTCGATTTTCGCTATGGGGGAAAGTATCTGCGCATGTGTTATTCTTGCAGCCAATTATTGTTTGCCCTTTTCTGTGTTGCTTAGATGCGGGGAGTTGGGGTCATGCGATGTATCTCAACAGTCACCAAGAGACAGGCCATAAAACAGGGGGCTTGTAGCACTATGCTTAACCAAAGTGTGTTATCCTCAGCAAATAATTTAATTGCACAGGGCATTAGGTAAATACAGTGGGAGTTCTCAAAGCCTGCAATGTTTTATACATAATTAAATCATATATATTTTTATAGCTACAGTGACATCGAGCGTGAAAAATCACTGGTGACCCAGGATTTCCATTCATGCAGTAACCAGGACGGACCCTACTTAGATTCAAACTGGGGGAAAGGCCAGCCCCCTCAGGCCATGGTGCCTAATAAGCAATGCACATTTACAAGACCACTTAGAGCAACATGGCCTGAGGGGGCTGGGCCCTTACTCACTTTGAAGCTAAGCAGTACTGTGTGTACATTCATGGGTGCCAGCTTTTGGTTTTCGCTATGGGTGCAGACAGTATCTGGGCATATGTAATTCTTGCAGCCGGTCATTTTTTTCCTGTTTCTGTGCTGCTTAAATGTGGTTATTTGGGGTCTGGTGATGTATCACAACAGTCACCAAGAGACCAGCCATAAAACAAAGGGCTTGGAACATTGGACAGGACATTTCGGCATGGCAGTTAGGTGCACGCTGTTATGGCATGACCGTTTCGCCACAGTTTATGTTTGGGTTTGCCCCGTTAGACACAGCCAGTTGGGGCAGGGACCACTTGGCGCAAGGATGTTTTGGCGTGTGATGTTGCAATCGGTGCAGCATGAACTTGCAGGCACTTTGTATTTTGGAATATGGATGAAACGTGAAAAAGATGTATTTACTGCAACATTATAAAACAGGATGGGACATGTATTACGCCGTTCTTGCAGAATTTAAGATGTATTAAACATGAAACACATGTATTATTTACTGCAATATTATAAACTGCATGCAACTATCCCTCACAAACAACTTCACATCATGTACACACACACACGCTCACATCAAACACACACACATTGCATGCACACCCTCTGAGATGACATGCACACCATCACACCACACATTCCCCCTTAACACTGCACCTATATTAAAAAAGAGGACTGCGACTGGCCACCAGGGGGCGCGCGGATGTGGTCTGACTTCGCGTGAGCTCTGCTACTTTGGATCCCTAGGAGGGATTGAGCCCCCACTTTGATGACCCCCCCAAGATTCTACGTCGATGTGCCGCCAGCAGAGGACACCCCCCCTCCGTTCGGTCGAAAACCTGATCGAAAACGGCCCCTGCAAACCGGAGATATACATCCCTCAAAAAGACGTCACACATAATGGCTCTGCGGCCCACTCGCAGGAAACTGCGCAACGGTCGGAAGCGGACCCTAGGCCTGCCGAACAGAGAAAACCTGAAAGACCCTGAACCCCGGCCACGGAATTCACACGCCTGGCGGCGTTCCTCGTGGGAAAGGGGACGGGACAGCCTTGGTCGAGTCGGCGGAGCCTCCGAAGAGCGGGACCGGCCTAGGCCCCGAGACAGCGCTGAGCGGGGAGACGGTAGGCCCATCCCATCTACCCGTGAACAATAGCACCACCACCACGCAGCGGCAGTTTGGACCCCTCTCGGCCTGAATGTTTCACCTTGCACAAGAGGAACACACCCCCAAAGCGTCGCCGGACCTGAACGCTGCCTAAAGGGCACCACGGGTAACCCATACGGAGTACTGAACCGCCCGTACCCTGGGCATATCAATAAACGCACAACAGACATCTCTCCCAACACCTAATTTACAGAGAACGCCGATGTTGGAGTGCAGAGGGTAGGGCCCCCAACCCAGGGGCGAGTGCCTCCTCTGCCCCCGACTCCATCTCCCCATCAAACAGCATTGGTGACACTAAGGAGCTTTGGGAGAACCAATGGACATTAGGGAGAAACTAGCCACATTCTCCTACGTCTCGACTTCATCCGAAAACTGTGCCCATACCATCGCAAATCCCTCGGGAAGTGAATCCGCAGCTACCAAAGGGGACATTGCCGCCTTGCTGGGCGAAATAAAGAATATGGGTGCCAGCATTGCCTCCAAAATTGACAAGAATACCCAACGTCTAGATACCATGGAGGAGAGGCTTGAAGGGGTTGAGAACAACCAAGCGTCCATAGACACTCTTGAAACGCAACTCGACCAGCGGATGACCGAACTGGAGCAACGAGAGGAGAGCTTCAAGCTCAAGCTTGATGACTTGGAAAACCGAAAGAGGCGGAACAATCTGAGGATTTTCGGAATCCCAGAACGAGAAGGGGAGACAGAGAGCGATCTGAAGAACACCCTGCACAACATCATCAAACTCTTAGTCGCCGACGATGCAGTTGACGAACCTAAGACAGAGAGGATACACAGAGCCGGAGGGCCCCCAGGCGGACCAAGATCTGTCCTTGCTCGATTTCACCGCTTTCAGGACAAAACACGAATCCTCGAGAAAGCAAGAGGCAGCGACTCAATTACCCTCCAAGGATCCCGAATCTCGATATACCAGGACCTATCATCCATGACCCTGGAACTTCGACGCATGTGCGGGCCTATCACCAAACATCTGAAAGAAAAGAACATAAGATACAGGTGCGGGTACCCCTTCTCTCTGTCCTTTGAATACGACGGAAACAAAATCAAGCAAAGCTCAGAGGGGGAGATCAAGACGTACATCTCTAACCTCCATGGATCAATCGCAGAGAGACACGATCGGGGAGATCTGCGTCACAGAAGAATAAGGATGGCGTATACAGGGCCCCAGGTGGGGAGAACTGATGATCCACAACACTGGTAAGACGACATATACTCTAATACATATGTCCGTGACCCGAACTGTGTAAGGATGTCTAGGCTCAAAAGAAATTTGGACCATGTAAACAATAGTGGGGGGTGAATGGGGGCTCAATCAAGATTATGATGTTATAATAATCTTGGGGACCCAAAGCGACAGTCCCTAAAGGTGGTTCGATGCAGGACCAGAGTCTTTATCTGGGTCCGCACGGACGCTGTCAATGTGGGAAGGGTGGAGGGTGGGGGTGTTGGGCAGACACGAAATATACAGAGGATGAAGCATTATCGGCAACACAAAGGATCACTCAAGACAATGTGAGTCCTTATGACCAATATACTCACTTGACATGGGTCTCGAATCTACAACCGAAATACTCTGATAATGGCACCAATTGAAGAACAGAAGGGTGGGGAGTCCCTAAGGATAGGAACACTTAATGTGAAAGGCCTCAGCTCGCCGACCAAGAGATCACTAGTGGCATGGGAATTCCGCAGATCTCAAATAGACATTCTCCTTCTACAAGAAACAAGGTTTGCCAAGGGGGAGGAGAGAGGAATACTTGGAAAAAGAGGGGGAAAGGAATTCTGGGGCTCGGGTCCACTCAGGAAATGCAGAGTCTTGATCAAGAAAGGAATCAACTTCGAAGTGGACAAGACCTGGTCCGATGTAAGCGGGCGGACTCTCTTGATATCTGGGACAATCGCAAAGGTCAAAGTAACAGTCGCGGTAATATACTCCCCCAATGCAGGACAAGCCAAGTTCCTAGAAAAGACAATACCCAAAATAATGTTGGAGGCATCCGGCCAGGTTGTTATTGGAGGAGACTTTAACCAGTGGGCAGACCCGACCAAAGACTGGGAACCAGGCAACCCTGAGATAAGAAGCCAAGTTAGAAGTGAACGCACTGGACTTTCAGACATAATGGAGATACATGACCTGCAAGATGTGTGGAGAATTAAACATCCTGATGAAAGAGGCTACACATTGTACTCCAATCCGCACAAAACATTCACCAGGATTGATTACCTGTACCTCACCAAGGACCTCCTCGATACCACAACACTATCTGAAATAGTTCCGATAACATGGTCAGACCATGACATGGTCCTATCAGATATAAGGTGGCCAGACCTACCTGTTTCAGGAGAGAAGTGGTACTGTAATGAAAGCCTGTTGAAAGATTCAGTATTTAAAATTGAAATGGCAACTGAAATTGAGGAATACTTCAAACTGAATAACAATGGGGAAGTCTCCAAGCAGACAATATGGGAGGCGGGTAAAGCCACCTGGAGAGGCATCCTGATACGAGAATGATCTACCAAAAAAAGAGAGAAAAAGATCATTGAGCACAGACTTAGGTCCGAAATATGCCAACTGGAAAGTGAGAACAGGGAACACCTGGGCACGGACCGCAACAACATCAACATAGCACAACATAAAAGGGAAGAACTCAGACTGTTGGAGCACGAGCAAATTGCACGTAAACTCCGATTCCTCAAACAGAAATTCTACGAGAAGGGGGACAAGGGGGACAAGGCCGACGCGCTATTGGCAGCCAGACTCAGGGAACAAAGGGCAGAACGGAAGGTGAAAGAGATAATTGAAGAAAACCCTACAAACCCCCAATCCCCCACACTATCCCGGAGAGTTTTGCCAAATTCTACGAGGCGTTGTACACCTCGGAAGTGACTCCAGGGCAATCAGATACAGAACACTATCTTTCCCAGATAGATATGCCCAAAATCTCGTGCCCCGAAACTGAGCTCTTAGAATCTCCGATATCCGAACCTGAGGTCCAAGAGGCAATTAAAAGACTAACTGTAGGCAAATCCCCTGGAGAGGATGGCTATACCGCTGGGTTTTATAAAACCTTCAGCGACCAACTAACACCATTCCTGACAGAGCTCTTTAACAAGATATTAGAAACAGGGACGGCCCCCGACTCCTTAACGAAGGCGCTCATAACAGTGATCCCAAAGGAAGGAAGGAAACCCAAACTTTGTGGTTCATACCGCCCAATTTCATTGCTCAACTTGGATGCGAAAATGTACAGCAGGGTATTGGCCGCTCGATTGGAAGTAGTGATCCCTCACCTCACCTCATACACAATGACCAAGTCGGATTTATATTGGGTAGGCAAGGGGCTGACACCATGCGCAAAACGCTACATCTCATCCACTCATCACCAGAACTACCAAGTGACCCTGCCCTACTGCCAATAGACGCAGAAAAGGCCTTTGATAGAGTGGAGTGGGAATTCTTGAGGGCAGTCCTTCGCAAGGTGGGGATACGGCCGAGATTTAGGAAAGGGATGCAAGCAGTATACACATCCCCAATGGCGTCTATCTCAGTTAATGGGGAATATTCCAGATGGTTTGACATGGGACGCGATACTAGACAGGGGTGCCCCCTCTCTGCTATACTTTTTGCACTTTCCCTAGAACCCCTGGCCCAAAAAATTCGAGCCGACCCCAGAATAGAAGGCATGCGATTGGGAACAAAAGAATATAAGATAGCACTCTATGCTGATGATATACTTTTACACATTACCAACCCCTCTGTTTCTGTCCCCCATGCTCTCCAACTATTAGAAGAATATGGCAAACTCTCCGGGTTTAAGGTGAACAAGACTATTATATTTTTGCAAGGAACGAAAGAGGAAAATGAAACTAAGTTCTTGCCCTTAGGCCTCAAACTCGAACACTCTACCTGTAAATACTTGGGCATCCAGATCACCAAAAACAGACCTATATGAAGCCAACTTTCCTCCCCTCCTCCAGAACTTCTCGGCCGATCTGAACAGGTGGGACAAACTCACGATTTCAGGGTTAGGGCGGATTAACGCCATTAAAATGGTATGCCTCCCCCGATTCCTATACCCTTTCCAAATGTTACCTATCGAGATACCAAATGCGTTTTTTGATGAAGCTAAAAAACTTATGCTTAGGTTCCTCTGGCAGGGAAAGAAGGCGAGGATTGCATTCGACACTCTGATGCTCTCCAAGGACAAAGGAGGAGTAGGTCTCCCCGACCTGTGAGCATATTACAAAGCCTCACAACTACGTATCCTTATCCCACACTTGCGTGATCACAACCACCTACAATGGGTCCACATGGACAACCATTACTTCACGCCGGCCACTGTGTCAGAATGGCTATGGACCCCTAACAAAAGGATACAATGGAAAATTAAGGGCAACCCGATACTGAGTACCATCTGGAACATTTGGCAACCAAGCAAGGCAATGAAAAAGCAGGCGTTAAATTCCCCAACCCGCAAAGGGACCTCGTAGTAAATCCTTACCGCCATCCGTGTAATGAGGCCCTAAGTCTGAAATGAAGGGTTTGATATCGGCTATCTACAAAGAACTTATCGAAGCAGGCACCGGGTCCACAGAACATCTTAGAAGCAGATGGGGGAGGGATTTAGGAGAGGAGATAGACCCAGAACAATGGGAAATGATATGCAAAAACGCACCCAAGACGTCCTTATCCAGCCAATACAAATCACACGCCATCAAACTCCTACACAGATGGCAATATGACCCACTCAAATTGTCCAAGATGTTTCAGATTCTGAGCCCGAGATGTTGGCGAGAATGTGGAGAAACTGCCGACTATTAGATCATGTGGTGGAGCTGCCCACGCATTAAAGTATTCTGGGAGGAAGTCCTGGCATGGATTAAAGACATAGATGGCATACAAAGAGACGCTGATCCACGTTTGGTTCTCTTCAGAATGGAAAAAAACGAGGATGAGTGGTCTAGACTCAGGGGTCTTGCCCCACACCTACTACTAGCAGCCCGTGCACTCCTAGTAACAAAATGGAAATCCAAAAAGTTTCCAAGTAAGAAGGAATGGATCAATTTGTCAACCAACATTTACACAATGGAACTGATCACGGCATCCCTGCATAACAAAGCATCCCAATGTGAGACCTTATGGTCGGACCTTCGAGGCAAACACCTCTCCGACACGACAGACTCCCAACCCAAAGACGCTACAGGATCTTAATTGAACCAAGAATCCCAAAAACTCTCAATACAGGACAGTTATGACCCAAGAATCAAGGAAACCTCACAATAGTGAACTGAACATTACTCGCTATGAACATGTCAACAGAGAAATGATGCCGCAATGATGTCTGCCCAACCATGGGGGGGGGGAGTGTAAGGAAGATGTTATATTGATTGTTACTACTAGAGATCGGAAACGAACACAAGAACGATGAAGTGTATTATGAGACTTTAGTTTTGTTCTGTTGATGTAACCATATGCTAACAGATCTGTAACAATTGAAATGCTTAAATCTCTTGTTCATTTTTTGTTTTTATTTTTATTTTTGTTTCAAAATCAATAAAACCAAACTTTAAAAAAAAAGAAAAAAAAGAGGACTGCACCGTCTCTGGGCAACATTATAAAACAGAAGAAATTAAATTTAAAAAATCACATGTATGCTGAATGCTGCTATCAAAGAACCTTGGCTTTAAGGAGTTCAAGACGCAGCACTTAACCAACGTGTTACAATTATGTTATTGTTTGGATATTCACAAGTTTCATACCTAGCCTTTTAACATTGAATAAATTAAATTATAGGACAAGTATGAAATGTATGCCTCAAGAAACACCAAGTAGTATAGACAAAATATAGATAGCTCCTGTCAACAAGCGAGGATGTTGAGAAAAAGAAACCTAAAAAACCCTCCATGAGCTCATGGCCTGCACGGCTACCCTACAGTGGGAGAACTGCCGTCGCTGTCATCACCCTCTGGTGGTACATCAGAAGGTGTGCGTGATATGGCAGGCAGACCACGCAAAGCCCTGGCATGCTCCTCCATGGCAGCAAGCATGCAGGTCTGAAAGGTTTGGTTCTGCAGGATGATGGTACAGAGATCCCCATGCAGCACCTCACGGGTAGCATGCATTTCTGCCTGCAAGGCCTTGCGTGATGCCCAGATCACCTCACGGGTTGCCTGGAGCTCAGCTGAGCATGCGCTTGTTAGCTGCTCCAGCTGCTGTTCTGACATTGTACTCTGGGACACCTCAAGTGCACCCAGAGTATCTCTGAGGGACCTGTGTTGTAACCTCAGGGCATCCCTGTGGGCCTGTGACTCTGCAGATCTGGCTGTGCGCAGTCTCGAGTCCAGCCCGTCGGTCCCTTTTGGACGCCAACATGTCCTCCCTGTGTGAGTGGCACATGGAGTCTGTTGCCTGCTGCTGGAGCTCCACCTGCCTTTCAGGGGGGAGAATGGAAGTGGCCACCCTATCCACAGCCTGAGCCATCATCTCACACAATGCCCCCTGTTGTGCTGCAATAGTGTACATGGAGTTCTCCCACACAGTATTGCCTGGTGGCGCACGGCCACCGCATTGGCAGGCACTACACCTGTTTGGGGCAAGGTGATGTGCACCTTGCTGTGCTGGCACTGCCTGAGGCTGCCGGACTGCATTCCTCCTTTGATCTGCTGGCCCAGGAACAGGAGCAAATATTGTGGAGTGTGACTCTGCATCCGTAACGGCCACAGGCGGACTTTCCAACACTGAATGCCCCATAGAGGGGTTTACCCCCAGTGCAGGTGGGTTGGACAGAACAGCATCCCTGCCAGAAACACTCACCTGCGACGGGACATATGTCTCAATGTCAGATTCAGCACCTGATTCACAGAGGTCTCCGGAGGTGTACCCAGAGACACCCGTGGACAGGATGGTCTGTAGGAGTATTTTCACCCACCACCACCCCACGTACTCCACTGGTGCCTGGTTGTGGCTGTGAGTAGTCCTGCCTCTGCGCCATCTCCTCCTCCTCAACAGCATCTAGTACCTCATCACCTGCAAAAACATAAAAGAAAAATAATGAAAACAGGCATGAGCAGCATAGCCCACACACATAGGCATGACGAGGTAGACATTGAATACATAAATGGCATATGTCACACATGACAATAACTCTGGCATGTATGATCTGGCAATGAAGTGGAAGGGGAGCCAAAAAGCAGATCCTGAGAACTCCAAGATGGAAAAGCAACACATGTGCTTCATGCTGCAACAAAGCCAGTGTTCACTAATGCAGTGATGGGAGGCACATGGATAAATCAATGGTTGGTCACTTGGACATTGCAGAAGGCAATTGTCATGTTGAACATTCAAACAGGGCCCCGAAGTGATTGTGTGCAGGGCATGTGTAGGTGCACAATACTCAATCAGCCTGATTGATGAAATCATTCCCATAATAAGTAAAGAAATGTGAGGCATTGTGGGGTGTAATCTAAGTCTGAAGTATGTTAAATATGGGGCACAAGGGCACAAAAATGTGTGTTAAACATGCAAAGGATTCCATCAATCAGGCAGAATGAACAGGAAAACAGTATGAACAATGTTGTGGCATCATGGCAGTTGAAGGGCAAGTGCAGTAATCAGGTGGAAATTGTTAACTGCGGTCAGAAGGGATACTGTAAAACCCAAGGCCAGGGGATGTTTTGGATGCACCACATGGGTGACCCATAGCAGTCATGACTACACAGCCTCACCTGGCACTCAATCAGAATACATCACCAAAGCAACATACTCATGGTTTGCACACACATGCATGGCCACTCACCGGGCATTGCCTTAAGATCTGGTAGGTCTCCCACACCTTGGATCTGATCCTCTGTGATGAAGCCTCAAGCGATAGACTCATGTTCTGTGAGTGATTCCTAGTCTGGTGGAGACCCACTGCCAGTCACCAGAGTAGAGGCATGATTGGAAGCCAGCTTGTTCTTTGCTCTGCGTTTGAGGTCATTCCACTGCTTAGAGCAATCATCAGCTGTGCGCCTCACAAATCCAAGGGAACTAATCTGGTCCGCGATGCACTGCCAGTGGGCCCTACGTTGAGCAGTCATAGTCTTGCACACTGCAGTCACCCTCATTTCGCGGCCATGGGCTGACACGTAGCCCAAAAGTGCGTCTAGTTCCACATCATTGAAACTACGCTTCCTTGACGTGCCGGATGGGGAGCCGTGTCTGGGGTCCCAGCCTGTACCGCAAGAGCACCCTTCTTCCTCTTGAGAGGTGGTGCGGACCCTGAGTGGCTTATGCCGCTCTGGCTGGTAGGGGCTGAAGCGCAGGTGGGCTGGGCACTGGAAGTAGCCAAAGGCACGATGATCAAAGGTCTCACTGCAGGCTTTGGCTGCTGGGTGATGTTGGCTGGACTAACCTCAGTTTGATGGACTTGGACCAACACTGTCCCAGCTGGGTGACTCGGAGCTGGGGTGAATTGAGCTGTAGCTGCCCCTGCGGCTTTCACACCCTGGCTACTTGGGGCAGCAGATGACATTGCTGCCCCAGATACACATGGCCTGGTGACAGTAACTTTCACCGCCACACGTGGCTTTGACTTGGTGACACGGAAGTCGGCCTGGGAGTCATACTGTGCCGGTTCTGTCAACAATATGGGCCGGGTTAAGAAGGCCTGAGCTGGGATGGTGTCAGCTGCATTTCCCTGACCCATTGGGGGTGGCCTGGGTATCCCTGATTGGTCCTCCACCCACTGGCACCTTGGGCCACCCTGCACATCCTGGCCACGTCCCCTACTGCGGACAACTCTTGTAGGTCGGCCACCTTTGTCTGCCTTACCACTTGGTCGACTCCCAACCATGGCACTGATGTTCTTGTGCGAATGGGAGGTGCAGTAAGCAATTGTCCTGGGCAATTGGGGTGAAAGGGGCAGGGTACTAGATGGAATACATACCCTAGTGCTCTAGCAAGGCTGTCTGTGACCCCTAGGGGAAGATGACGAGTCACGCAATCCACAGGCACCCCAAAAACAAAATTTAACGTGCACGCAACCCCTGGTTGCCCACGTGCGTGGAATATAGAACCCGCACTACGCTGTGGCACCCAGAAACACAGAAATGAGCGTATGCGTGATAAACGCAGGCTACAATGACCTCTGAATGGGAACGCGACACACGGGGGTATCCACAGTTGAAAAAAATGTGCGCAACTCACCGTCTGCCTGGAAAAAGAATGTGAAAAAGACATGCGTTGGCAACACCCCCGCCAAAAGAAGAATTGAACACTGTCTGAATATACAAGGAGTACGAACTGGAAACGTTGTGAAGTAATCGCGTGTGAACCGACAAGAAGTACAAGAATCACCCGCTTGCTCTCCACAAAAAGCACTTACAAGAAAATGGCGTCCTACGCGTACCTTTTAACCCAGCCCACATGTGCGACGTCACTTACGTGCGTGACACCCGGATGTGCAGTTTTTGCACGTGTACAATCAACATGCATCCGTGTGGATTGAAACACCTGCATGCGTTACGTCACAGACGTGCTTACGCGCTAGGGGCCTTTCCTCGAATTACACGCTGTTGCGCAATTTTTTCATGTGCCAAATCACTCCCTATCTAGCTGGCCACATGACAACACACGAAGACCATGCTCCTGCCCAGAAGGCCATTTTCCTGCCCCCCCAGAGCCCCGAGCACTCTCCCACCTGCCATCTGCTGCTGCCTGCCTGCTGGCCACGTGCCCTGCTATTTGGTGCCTGCATGTCAGCCATCTGCAGGGGTTAAGTTGCTGTGACCACCCCTGCTGGAACAGAAGACTCCCAACTGATATTCCATCGCTCCACAGCAAAGCCCCAGGACCCAGTTGCCTACCCACACCTGCCTTGGGGGTTGCCATCTCTGACACAACACCATCTGGCACCAGTGGCAAACCCCCGGCAGAAAGGCATAGGTCTGCCAGCTTCACTGCCAATGAAGTTGGCATCCTGGTGGAGCAAGTCTTGGGGCATTATTATGCCCTCTTTGGAAGTTCACGCACTGACAATGAAGGACGGAAGAGGATCTGGAAGGACATCCTGGCTGCCATCAACGTGGAGGGGGTGGCAGCCCGCAGCTTGCAAAACGTCCGAAAGCGCTGGGAGGACTTCAGGTCCAGGACCCTCAGCAAGGCCCGGCGCCTCTTGAAGGCAGCGCATGCAGAGGGGGGCCGGGTCCGCCTAACCAACATCCAGATGAGGGTCCTGGAACGCATACACCCAGCGCTCCCCGGTAAGTGTCCATGCGTACTGATTGGACGCTGTGAGGTGTGGCAGGAGTGTGCAGGTTGGACATATGTCTTGGAAGGCCCATGTATGGATGTTTATATACAGGGACATGAGCCTGCCACATGTGAGTCCAGTCATGTGTGAGGCACATCAATGGTGTATGTGTTCAAATTCATGGTGCCCAAATGCATGTGTGGGTGCACACATGTTTAGATTTCTGTGTATGTACTGTGGCATGGTTGTGGTGTGACACATGGATGCTGGTTCCACCTGCATGTATGTGCACAATGTACATGTGCGTGTGTGTGTATTTGACATGTGTGCCACTGTGATACACCATGAATGCATGTGACACCGACATGTAGGAGGCTGATTGGCAGATGTGACATGGATGCCGATGATTTCACTGCGAGGTGGTGGAGGTGTACAGATGCATCTATGTCTGGTGGAGTGTGTGCATGTGTTTGGCACTCCCCGTGTTGCATGTGACGTTAGGCTAACCTTTGGATGCTCATGCTGTTGTATGTGTTTGGATGGTGCTGCTTGCTGCAACATTCCTGTTAATTTGCGCATGTGTGTGGGTTCAAATGATATGTGTGTTGGGGAGTGTGATGCCATGTGTGAAGTTTGACACTGCCACTCATGTACAACTGTCATGTGTGTGTCAGACGATTGTACAGTGCCCTGATGCCTGTGTTCTATCTCTCCCTGTCTGCAGCGTCAACTGATGAAGAGGGAGGAGTCTGGTGCCGCGTCCGCGGCTGCCACTGCCGGGGGTAAGTCCAAGAGGCAGAGATCGGAGGTGGACTCCTCGGTAGCAGAAGGGGCAACTGAGACCCCACAGGGACCTATGGAGGAATATGGCATGGAGTCATACAGGTTTGTGGGGGGTTTGGTTGTGGAGGAGGCCGTGGAAGGCCCACTCATGGGTCTGGAGGGGGGATTCCACTGGTGCTAGTGGTGCAGTCCAGGGGCAGGGACAGGAGGCAGCACAGGCGGCCGTGGCGGTGCCTGTGTGTAATCCTGTCCCCGATCCTGTGACTGCATCATCCCGTACCAGCAGGGATGCCTTCATCCAGACCCATTTTCAGATGCGCAAACAACAACTGGCCTTCCTCTCCCTGCGGACATGGCAATCCGGGACTGTGTTGAGCCTGTCCTGGCTAGGGTGGCGTTGCATCAACGTGGCATTCGGGATGACGTGCAGGGTTCTCGTGAGGACACTGCACGTTATTTTGGATGCCTCGTTGACCGCATTGACCTACTAGGACGGGTCACCAGTTCTGGGTTCCCCCGTGTGCTGGACCTTTTACCGACCCCCTCCTCAACTGAACCCCCTATGCACCATTCGTCCTCCGTGAAATCTTCCTGGCCAAGTATCACCTGGTCACCCTATGGAGCTGCCCCTGACCCAGCGGCCAGGCTGGTGGAGGACATATCCCTGCCACAGTCGGGAGTTGGAGGTCCAGCAGGGGTGGCCACCACAACAACTGGACCCCAGCAGGAGGAGGACGTGCAGGTATCAACAGGCAGGGCACATGCACGGCAGCAGCAGGCTTAAGGTAGGAGCGATGATGGCTCAGGGCCACCACCATCAGAGGGGCAGGCATTGGCCGGAGGGCAGGAGGACCCTGGATTGGGATTGTTTTCCGTGTGGCAGCGGTTGGGCCAGCAAATAGATGCAGAGCGGCGGCGGGTGGAAGAGGCACGGCTCACTATGGTCAGGGCAGAGAACTTCATGCGCAGGGTGTTGAGGCGGGCTGAGTGCCTCGAGGCAACTTGCAGGGAGTTGGAGGAGGCCATGGCTGCATCCCTGCGAGACCTTGGGGCCAGGGAAGAGGCCCACCTCTGGGACGTTGGAGAGGAGTTTGATGATGTCCTGGCCCGGAAAATCAACAAGTGAACCGTTGGATTTGCCTGCTGGCTTTGTAAATAGTTCTGTAGGCGTAAGTTTCCTTTCTATTTTCTTTTCCTTTGGGGCACATGGACTATACCCCTTCTTTTTGTATATAGTTATTTTTTAGGTAGGATTTAGGTTAGGTTTCCTTTGGATTGTTGGGCTCATGGACCCTTGGATGTTCTTTTGTAAATAGTTTTCAAGCTGGATTTCATTTTCTTGGACCCATGGTGGAATACTTTTCTTTTTTTAAACTCTGACTTTTTTTTTGATGGACGGACCGATTGGAGCCATTTTACATTGGATTTTATTGGTTGCAGCATTTACTTATTTTTATCATTTTTGGACTTCGGACTTGGAATCTTTCTTTTCATTATTGTGTACTTTTGTTTCATTCATTTTGTTAATTCTTCAATACACTTTTTTTCTATACTTTACTCGTGTTGTCTTCTCTCATTTGTTTTGTGCATGTCACAATATGGTTTTTCACAGTCATGTATCGCCATTGTGTGGGTCTGAGGGACATGTATTCATGGGCATGCTGGTTATTTATTTTGTATCATGACATTGGGAATTCAATGTGGGGTGTTTGGACTGGGGTGGCATGGGGTGGGATTTGGGTGGCCATAAGGGCCATGGGTCCGGAGTGTGATGATGTGTCGTGTGGGGGGACATGAGCCGGGGCCTGCTGGCAGGTGCCCCGTCAATGGTGGGTGGATGGGGGAACATGAGTCAGGGCCTGCTGGCAGGTGCCCGTTAATGGTTGGACATGAGTCGGGGCCTGCTGGCAGGTGCCCGTCAATGGTGGGTGGGGGACACGAATCGGGGCCTGCTGGCAGGTGCCCGTCAATGGTGGGTGGGTATTCCGGGGTACATGAGTCGGGGCTCACAAGTGCATGGTGCCATGTGGGCTGCCTACAGGGCATGGTCAGGGGTGTTGGGTAGTCCCCTGTGGTGTGGGCTGCCTGCAGGGCATGGTCAGGGGTGTAGGGTAGTCCCCTGTGGTGTGGGCTGCCTGCAGGGCATGGGAAGGGGGAAAGGGCACACCCAGGAAGGGCCACAATGCCAAATTGAGTCTAAAACTTCCTGCGCACCCCCCAAATACACGAACCCCGCTCGCCCATGCCCCACATGCAGCCCACTCACCCTCCTCATGCCCCGCAGGCAAGCCATCCACCCTGGGCATGCCCCACAGGCAGCCCATACCACAGAGGGTACATTTTTCAACGCAATTTACCTGGCACGAGCGGGGTAAACGTATTCTGATGGGTGAGCGAGTACATTTTCACGCATTCTGGCTGCCGTGAGCGGGGTACACTTAGTATTTTTGCGAGATTACAGTGCAGCGGCCCTGTAAGCTGGTCCAGGGTTAGCACAGCCCTTTGCACTGCATTGGGGATTTCAATGGCTTTTCCTTGTGCAAGGGGCGTTCTTGGGGGCGTAACTGGCGCTGTGGGATGTTCGCTGCGCCAGCGCTCAAAATGGCTTGGAAATGCCATGAATACGCGGTGCGCTAGAATGCTGTTTAGCGCACACGGCTGGCGCACGCTGGCACATGCTCCCTGTCTGCGCTGCTCGCGTGCGCTGCCTCTGCGATGAAATCTATGAATTAGATTGTTGCCAAGCTTAAGAGGCGATGTTTGTCACAGTTTATGAATTGTATTTTTTATACAGTGTTTTAAAAATGGTTTTTGATAAATTGTATTTTTTATGTCCTAATAAAATCTTAATTGAGTGTTAATGAACAGTTAATCTTTAATGTTGATAACTGTTGATAGGAGCTATCTATATTTTGTCTATACTAGTTCTCATTACCCATTACAAGATAGAGCAATCATCTGTGTGGTATCTATGGGATTCCCTCTTAAATTTAGTGTCAGGAAACACCAAGCCATTGTGGCCCAGTGGTTAAATTCTGATCCTCGTAATCTGGCACACCAGGGTCCAAGGCTGTATGTTTTTTGTTTTTATTCAACTACTTTAATTTAATTGAAAGAGAAGCCTGTCTCCAATCTGTCTGACTGTTTGCTTAAATAAACATCCCTTGCGCCAAAATAACAGCGCCGGAATGGCTTTCGCGCCAAAAAGGGTGAACCCTATTGGGCACTGCAACAGAATGGGCGTGCCAAATTGGCCCGCGCCAAAATCTTAGTGCCGAAAAAGGGGTGTACTGCTTGGAGAATGCTGCTTAACCAAAGTGTGTGCTCCATGGCCAATAGTTCAATCTCACTACGCATTGCCTAAAAACATTGTAAGTTCTCAAAGCCTGTAATCAGAAGGCCATGCTAGTGGTCTGGTAGTGTTTTAAACTGGACAATGGGCACCGCCAAAGGCCATGCCCACTGACCATGGCCGAAGACCATGTTAGTGGTCTGGAAGTGGTCTAAAAATCTATGGAATAACAAAACCCTTGAAGTTCATGGAAACACTTTAGTTGCTGGGATGTTAAGGTGAGCAATACTTTGTAATTTTACCTTTGAAATTCAAGGAAAAAAACTTCAGTTGCAGGAATATTAAGGTGAGAACTTAATGCAACAAAACCCTGGAAATTCAGCTAAAGCAACCTTAACTTTGTGACCACAGGAATACAACAAAAAATTGCATAGTATGCAATGATTAATTTCCTTTGACATGTCATTTCTTAGAGTGGAATACAAATTAATTCAGGAAAGAATTATCTGAAAGTGATTTACATTCAATTACATGTCTAAAAGTAAATCTTCAATTTCTAAACTTCATTACTTTTGTACATATGTAATTATGTTGAATTCATATTTCTTTTAGAAAACCCATGTTTAGAATTCCTATATTGTATCACAATACATAAACACATGCACTTTGTTTTATGTGTGTTTTGTCACACTTCTCATTTAGAAAACAATATATTTTCATACAATTTTATAATACGCACAATAGAAATTATAAGTCTGTACGCTTAGCATTTTCCTAACACTCAGGATTCAACATGTTTCTATTTCTAGCTGTCCCTATTATCATGTGTTTACTACTGTGTATACATATTATATTATCTTACACATATTTAAAGTACATTTGCCACAATCAGTACATTCTATTGAATAGAATATCTTAATTGCTTATATTTAAAATGTTATCATTTAAAAAATACTACAAATTAATGCTCCACAAGTACTCATGGCATACATGTGTGACATTGTTCTATGTCATGTTTCTATAGGGAGAGTCATTATAGAGAATTTAAAAGGTTTTGTTGGAATTTATTGTTCATCGCAAATGTTTTCAAACAAATCGTTTTTTCAGTGACTATAATACACGCATGCATCATAGAGACAGAAAACAGCCTATTACTTTGGTGCCATTCCTGAAATAAATACAAAACTTTGTGAAAACAATATAGACCTGACCTTGAATATGTTTGCTGTGTTTGGTGTGGTTTTGTCAAGGGAAGCGGGCGGAGGGGTTAGATTGTAGGGGGGTCGGGTTAGGTGAAGAACAGTTTTTCGCAGTTTTCAACTTTGGTTTTGTTTGACAAAGCCACAGAAATATTCGCAAAAACATTATAGACTCGACTTTGAATATGCTTGCGAAGATTGGTCCTGTTACATCAAGGGTGGGAAAAGTTGTATAGGGATCCAAACATTTTTGAAATCTTGATAGACTTGATTGCGAACAACATTTTGCTTGTGGCTACAGCCCAAACTGCAGTGTGGATTTTCACCAAACTTGCATGAGGATCTTTGGTCAGGTCACAAAAGTGTGCTTTTACTTATTTGTTGTTAATCCATCCAGTGTTTTATTTTTTAAAAGTGCCACAATGTAGGTCCAAAATAAAGATATATAT
The DNA here is from genome assembly GCF_040938575.1 of Ambystoma mexicanum. Taxonomy (NCBI): domain Eukaryota; kingdom Metazoa; phylum Chordata; class Amphibia; order Caudata; family Ambystomatidae; genus Ambystoma; species Ambystoma mexicanum. The sequence continues at coordinate 166,659,525 of NC_090928.1, read as the reverse complement.
CTTTGAGCCCTGAGACAGCCCCTTATTAGGTATGTTGTATTCTTTAGTGGACATGTGTAAAGTCATGTCTTCTTTGCATAGGGACTGTTTTTAGAACAGAGTCATAAAGGGGCTAGAGTATCTCATCATAGCCAATTCTCAATCAATAGAGTATGATACTTATGTTTCAGTGTATTCGTCCATGTCATGCTGCTATTATAGCTAAGTGCAATGAAATAAAATATGCATCAAAATAGGTAAACAAAGATATTCTAACTTATGTAATCAATAATGACATATATGATGTAATTATTGTTCTCATCAATGAATTCATGTATGATGTAATTAGTGATGTCACCAGTGTTGCCATCAGTGATGTCATTATTGTGGTCATAAACTGTTCAAAAGGCGGCGCATAGTTATGATATGATATGATATGATATGGCATTTGTAACGTGCCTATACACAAGTGTTTCAAGGCGCAAAGTTAAGGTGGACTTGATTGAAATGCTACTACTAAACCCATTTCCCTCTGCCCGCTAGATGTAGGCACTGCACATGTTAAAACTTTTTTCCACGATAAGTTCACAATAATCATTTCCAATAACAGAACTTTCTGAGGTACAGTGGCGGGTAGCCAATTCCTGCGATAATAGGAAAAATTAATCAGAATAAAAAGTCTTCCATGTCCTCTCAGGCATGCAACATGTGTCCCGCTTCCTTTTTCCAGGTCCCGTCACTCCACTCCATTGCTTTTTACTAACTCTCTCCTATTACCTCCTTTAACTCATTGCTCCGTGTGATGCACATTTTTCTCTGAGGGCATCTTGCGGCTTTGCCATAGTAATCTCGTGAGATTGCTGCAATCTTCCCCTTATCATCCAAATATGCTCTATTCATATACTGGTTCCCCAACCCACACCCCAAATCCCTAACTTCACATGAGGTGTTCTTTCCCACTCTCAACCTCTAGCTGATGTGATTGTTATTGCTATTTCTATTTATATAGCGCTTATGACTAGGCCATCTAAGTGACTTCATAAACAGAAGAGGTTTGAACAAGGCACTACTTATTTAAAGAAACAAGAAGCATGTGTAAACCCACTTGCCTGGTAATTAGATTGGCAGCCTGTAAAATGGGCCCCCAATACAAGCTGAAAACACCCAATGTACTGGTCTCACTCACCTCAATGTGCATGAAACTGTGACCAAGTCGGTAGTTGGTTCATTACGGCACTATCGCAAAAAGTCTTGCCCTTACGGTTCTAAATTAGTTCAACCATGTTGCGCTGGACAGACAAAGCACAGACACAAAAATGGATCTGGTGCCTGTGACGTCAGAGAGGCCCTACACACAATACAACAGGCAAAGAATAAACTGAGAGTGGCTCAGAATTAATGTAGTAGGGGCAGAGGGTATGTTCTCACCATATTTACGTGCAATACCCTATACCGCTAACAAAAGTTGTTACTGTGCAGAAGCAGCCATGCTAGATGCCATGCAACTCTGTCATTAAATATTTAGACATGCAGCACGTTTCACTCTCTGCCTGCAACTGAAAAAAACACAGCTGGCCTGGATCTGTGGGATATTGGTGGCGCATTCTGCGGTTTCTGGTCTCATTGGAAATTAGCACTGCATGTCTTATGGATGAACGTATGTGCTGCAGGAAGCATTCATCATGATTTTTAAATTTAGGAATATTCTGAAGAGGAAGATAAATCCTAGAGTCTCTAACCTGCGATATATCAGGAAGACATACAGTTGAAAGGGGATGACTCAAAGCACAGAATACATTTGCTCCCATTATTTGAAGCCATGGAGAAAAAAGGAGGAAAATATGAGTCCTGATCTTTCCTTACTCACAGGGTAGATCTTCACTCAAACCCTCAGTGTGGGCCCTGAGTTTGAACATCCACCACTGTTCCTTATGGTTTAGAGTGCTGAGTGAATTCAATCCCACCGCCACTTTATCCAATTCCCACCACAATAAATCCTCCTGAGAGTGTTGGAACTCCACGTAGTAATAAAACACTGGGGTATCCCATTTCCATCACCTAATAGAGGACATGTGCTCCAGGATCCTCTTATGTACTGGTCAGCCCACGTACTTCCTCCTGAATGGACACTAATTTTGCTGCAGTATCAAACTCTCTGACTTTCCATGATGCAACAGGCCGTACATGTCGCACAGGGGTGACGACCCACCACTGGGTGGAGATTCCATAAGGTCTCTTTGACCAGTTTTCTAATGTATTGAGAATGCACCAAATGCTTTTATTGGTTCGCCTGAAGCTGTACATATTTGGACAATTGGTTGTGACACACGTCATTCTGTCATCCACGTTCTTGTGGTCTCCTTGGTTCAATAAAGTCTCACCATAAGTAAACCTTGCCCTTCTACAGGAGTGGGTAACCAACTTTTTGAATAACCCCTTTTTGGCGGGCACTCAATTGATCAGCCTAGTTTTAAAAACCATCTAATGTAGAACACTTCCATGGCATCTTCAGATACTGGGCCTCATTACAAGGTTTGCAGAATGGGTTAAAGGGCTCCGCTAATGGAGGCAGACCCCTTAAACCCGTCCCGTGAAATTACGAGGTCCCCTGGTGGGACCCGGTAAGGACGCCTGGCAAAACCAGGTGTCGTTACCGGGTCCCGCGAGGGGAAGAGGGAGCAAACAATGGGCCGCTCGTAATCGGCCCGTTGTTAGCTCCCTCTCCCATTCCCATTTGAGCCCTATGGGGGCTCAGATGGGAATGGGGAAGGCCCGCGCCCGGGTTCTCAGAGGGAGGAATTACCGGGCCCTCCGTACTCGGAATGGGCCGGTAATTCCCTATTCTGGGAACCCGGTAAAGGAGCCCGGTTTGGCAGCAGGCATGGAGCTAATAGCTCCATGGCTACCGCCAAACTCGTAATGAGGCCCACTGATTGTAGGGCAAGTACTGTTTAAACGGCAAAGGATGGTATCTACCAAAATGTAAAAAGGTGTTACGAATGGTTGCCTTTGTAAACAGGCTGCAAGTCAGTCTCCCTTCTGAGTGTTAATAATAAGATCCAAAAAAGGGATTTCCTCTGTACTGGTGGTCAAAGTGAATTGAATGTGAATATTCCTCCCATTCAACCACTCTACAAAGACTGCCAAATCTCCTTAAGTACCTGTCCAGATCAGAATCACCTCATCGATATATTTCCACCATTTGCATATCTTATTAGCATAAGGTGTGTCCACAGGAAAGATATAGAGGGCCTGATTCACAGAGTGTTTTCCTGTGGGTTTGCACCATTATAAAACACTTCTGTGAATCAGGCCCAGAGTGTTTCGTACCATGACATATATATAATAGCTAAATACAGTGCGAACACAGCATCCATCGCAGTTTTGCAGACTTGTTGGAAAATATTTCAGTCGAAACTGAAGTCATTTTGAGTTTGCTCTAAAGACATAAGGTCCAGAATAAACTGGCCTGGTGGCAATCCAACTGTGCAAGTGTATGACAAGGTGGTAAGTGCAGGGGGTAGAGGGATAAATGCAGGAATGGGGTGCCCACAATGGTAGGGGCAGGCAAGTGCTGCGTGGGCCAAGGCAGAAAGTGCCAGGGGAAGGGTATTAGTAGATTTGTTCGAATATATTTGGCCGAATGGTACATTCGACCAAATTTGGCCTGTACCATTTGATCAAATATATTTGAACAAATTGGCTAATACATACCGAACATGTTGAATGGGGGTTGCAGAGGTGTGCCCCACTCCCACTGTTTGGTGTGTATTCGCCTGGAGCATTGTGGGGGTGTCCCCCGCTTCCTCGATATTGGAGGCAGGGGATGAAAAAAAAGCGATCCTGCGGCATCAGATCCGACCCACATTAGAGGGACGGATCAGAAGCCGCAGGGTTGAAGTGGATCAGGCGGCAAGCGAGCAGGTAAGTAGGGAAGGGGGCTTGGGTTAGGGGGTGTGGCTAGTGGTGTTTGAGCATATGAAGAGTGACCGCATGCAGGCTGTTCTTTTTCGGTCAGTTTGCCACAGTCACTTTTCATACGGTCAAAAAACCCCAAACCATTGGAAGAGGGGGGAAGGTAGGATGAGTGCAGTGGACAAGTAGGACAAGGTTGCGCTGGTCCGGGAAAGGGAGCCTGGCAAGGGATGCTGGGGGGACTGGAGGGGGTTGGTATGGCTCCTGTATGTCTCTGAAGGGATCAGGCCCTGGTTGCAGCGACAGAGGGAGAGTTAGCAAGGGAGGGGGAGAGTGAAGGAAGGGGAAGAAAGGAACATCTTGAGAAGTTTCCAGAATTTAAGAAGATCTGGTTCAAGTCTGAGGATGGAGGGAGGCTGTTCCAGAGTAAGGAACCAGCCAAGGAAAGGGATCTACCTTCCACTCTCTGCTTGGAGATACGTTTTGACCTGCAGAGAGTTGGAGCCAGAGGACCAAAGGACCAAAGGACTCTGGCCGGGGGGTATTTAAGGAGGTAGAGCTGGATGTAGAGAGGTCCCAGGCACCAGACAGCCTTGGTGTATGATGCAAAGGGTCTTGTATTTGATCCTTGTGGTCACTGGGAGTCAGTGGAGAGATTTCAGGACTGGAAACATACAGTCCATGGGATTGACCCAAGGATATGTCTTGCAGTCCTATTCTGGATTAGTTGAAGGGTGTGAAAGGAGGAAAGAGGCAGATTAAGGAAGAGGTTGTCTTTTTGGGAGAAATGGGCAACCACTTCCTCATCAAATATTTAAAAATGTACTGGATGGATTGACCCCAGAACCTTCCTAGAAATTGAGCCAATACTTTGTGCCCAAGTTGTTTTTTATTTGAACAAATTCTGTCCAGCAGTTGTTGCCCTGTGCAGAAATGTTGACCTTTTCTCTATGAGTGCATTTCCAATCTGGGGGAGCAGGACGTGAGGAGACATTGACAACTTTTGCACAATATCAGTGAAATCCATCATGCAAGTCAAAGGTTATTATAAATTCATCTTTCGGGTTTCCTATCAAGCTTGATACTCACCTTTACTATACTGCGTTGATTATAATATTCCTGCTTAAGCGGTTTTGAAAATAGTCTAGTGCCTCAATAGGTTTTACATAAACTTGTTTTACAGTGAATCTCATGACACCAGGTAAATTGAGTTCACATTGCATTTCAATAACATGTTTTCAAAGTTTGGGAGCTTCATGATTGACCACATTGAAAACAGACCTTCTATCTAGCTTTAATGAAACCTATTTTTCCAAATACAACAATAGAATCGCATTCTCAGCGTTGGAAAATAGTAAAAAATACGTCAAATTCATATTCCGACAGGAACCCAATTTATATTGCCCATTTCAGTATACGAGGGAGGCTTCGTTCCTAGCAAAAGGCTTCAAAGTGTATGGAACTCCGACAACCCATTCCGACCATTCATTCAAATTTATAAAAGGTATATTGATGACATTCTTATAGCATGGACAGGTAACAGTATCCAATTTAAGGCCTTCTATGAGTGTATACACATCTTAGATGTGTACTTAAAGTTCACCAAAATGGAAAGCCAAACCATCATACCATTCCTAGACTTCCTGATTAAATTACAAGATGGCAAACTAGTGGTAACCTTGCACAGGAAACCCACTGATGGAAACACCATTCTCCATCAACACAGTGAACATCCAGCTAGTTTGAAAACTAATATTCCCTCAATACTTGCAGGCAAAATGTAATTGTTGATTTTCCATGATTTGACTTGATTTGATTTTACATTTGAAATGTGCATATCTCAAAGAGAACTTGCCAGCGAACTGCATTTAGGCACATGTAATAATATAGTAATAGTGAACTAAAAAGCCAATCAATCATAACACTACACACACAGATACGTTTTTTGGTGTTTAGGAAAAGTAGTTAGAGAATTTACTTGACACAGCTGAATCGGCAAGGAATTCCAGGCTCTGGGGACTGCGACTGAAAAACGTCTATGACCCCAAGTGGTAATTCTGGCAGGAGGAACCACCAACAAACATTTGTCCATCGAGCGCAGTAATCGGGAAGATTTGTATTTTATCATTTAAGATACCAGATAAGCAAGAGCAAGGTATTGAATACATTTGAAAACCAGACATAACAGTTTGAACTGTATTCATTCTTGAATTGGGAGCCAATTAAGGCTTCTCCGAAAACCTGATATTGAGTTTTTCCGAGACAGTGAAAAAATCAGTTCTACTGCGGAGTTCTGTGTCTCCTGAAGTAGTTGAAGTTGGTATTTAGGTAAACCAATCAACAAGGCATTGCAGTAGTCCAATTTAGTATTTATGAGAGAACCCACCACCATAGGGTAGTCCCGCTCAGAAATGAATAGAAGCAGTGGTTTGAGGAGCTTCATCTAGTAATAGCAGGATTTTAATATCTGATTTACCTGTAAATTGCCATTCATGCTCGATTGCCAGATAACACCAAGATTCTTTACTGTCTGAGTGTAGTCAGTGGTTTGTCCAATCAAGGTAGGGCAGGGTATTGAGTCCAACTCATTGCTCAATTTTAGATGGATTTAATTGGAGCTTATTGTCCTGCATCCAAGATTTGTATTTTCTTGGGACATTTCAATATGTGCTCAATTGCCACCACTGGCTGTGTAAGTCTTACATATATCCAAAATGGAATGATAACACAAATTAAACTGAGCAAAACTATTAAGTAGTGGACATATGTGTAAATTAAACAGTATTGGAGACAGCGACAAACCCTGTGGAACTCCACAGCTGAAAGACTGGGTTCAGGAAGATGTGAGCCTGCCTAAACTTGTTGCACACGATCGGACAAAAAAGATGTAAACTATTGACTAGCTAGGTCCAAAGTCTGTGCCATAGAAGAGAGTCTGGTTAAGCGTAAATCAAAATCCACTGTGTAAAAGGCTGCCGACAAGTCAAGCATGACCAGCATGCTGATATCACCTTTGTCAGCAGTCTCTAAAATGTCATCCTAGACAGTAAATAAGGCAGTCTGAGTCCCATACCCTGCCCTAAATCTGGATTGATAGCAATCTAAGATGTCGTTTTCCTCCATGTGGGCATTACACAGCCTGTCAGTATACCACTAAAACCCAATATTTTCCCTAGTTAGGGAAAACATGGGCCTTAAAAAATCATGCAAATTGTAATAGTAGCAATCCGCTGTCTGTGCAACCTAATTTATGTAAGAAAAACAGAATGGCCAGTCCATTTCAGGATCAACGAGCATAGATCCAGGATCCATAGTGAAAAGGAGCAAGCACCAGTAGTCGCACATTTCCTTGAAAAACACCATCAAGTGGAAGATTTACGCTGGTTTGTCATAGAACAAATTAAACACCCAAATGCCCACTCTGATGTTCAAGCGCTTCTAGCTAAAAGCAAGCAATTCTGGATCTCGACCTTAAGCACCTATGTGAACAGCCTTAATGAATGTGAGGACTGGACAGCAGCATTGTCAGTACTCACTATGTACATATTTACTAGTTATGCATGCACGTGTCACCTGTCTACTCAGCACGAGGAAGATACAAACAAGTAAACAGGTAAATTACAGTGTGCAGGCCTTAGAGAGAGATTTCCCCTTCCGGCCCTTAAGTACAGCAAAGGTAGCGGTTTCTCTATTACACACCACCTTACATACATGAACTTTAAGATATGGCACCGCTTCAACTTCATAGTTATGAGCACATTTATAGTATCCACTGTTTAATAATACTGCTGGCACCTATATGTAGGTAGCCACTGTCCAAATATTTAAAAATTACAGATTGGTGAGTAATATATCCAGCAGGGCACCTTCATCATTCAGGTAGCAAAAGTAGGGCCACCACAGATAAGGCTTTGCTCCACTCCCTATAAATGTAGAGCACTCAATATAGGAAACTTAATTTTTCATACCCATAAAATAACAAATACACAACTGTACGGCAGGGCAATGGTGCAGTGACTCTATTCCAATATCAGTGGTACTCTCAGAATAGTGTCTGCACTCCAGCACATTAGGTAGGGCCCTTACGGGAGAAAACCAATATGCCAGAGTAAAAGCAGGAAACATCAATTCCACAGCAAGATGGCCATGACATTCGCAGCGGATACCATAGAGATTACGCACAGCCCAGTCAGTTATATGAATATGCCAAGATCTGACTTTAGAGATCGCGTGCACCACATCTGGCATGGTCAAGAAACAGAGAAAGGTAGAGGGACACTCCCCTGGCTGGCATGATCCAGAAAACGGCAGAAGGTAAGAGCTCAGCACCTGGCCCCTTATGGGCTCACTCAAAAGCGGGGAACACTTGGGATCTCTGTCTTATTATCCTGCTTCCACAGAGGATCACATAGCGCCAAGGCTAACACTATACATGTTCCCAATACAGGAAATAGAGCACAACCTGTCCACCTTTCTACCTTTCTGTTCAAATACTGCCTGGAGAAGATTTCTTTCACAGATGCCGCATGAAAACTACCACTAGTAGGCAGGTAATTATAACTTCCTATATCATTGTAAAGCTGCATACACTCTAAGTTTAGGGCAAATGAAACCCCATTAGTCAAGTATTCCACAATAACAGCCTGGGAAGCATTAAATGGTGAGCATAAGGCTGCCTCCAAGAATAGCAGAGGATATACCTTATTCCACTCATATGTATATGACTAAGCAAAACAGTAGTATGGCAAGTGATTTAGTTTAATGCAATACTACTCTCTCAACAGAATCTATAACTTGGTCCTAACCAAGGAGAAACAGACAGAAGTGGTTTATCCATTGAAAAGGAGCCCGCCAATTTTCCTGCAGCCTGCTACACTGTGCCCTTGAAGAGCACCTAAATCATAAGGTACTTGTTTGCGGGACTCATTTCTTGATTTTAATTAGTAGTCCACTGCCCACAGGTGTTTTCTTTTTTATTCTTGCAATATCCATGAAAATGTTGCCCTGAAGAAGACGTAGCCTGCGTTGAAATTAGCGCTAGTCTAGACACAGAGACCTGCTCCTTTCTAGACGCAGTCATTGCACAATGCAGAATATTTCTTGCTATTAGGCACTATAGTACAGAGGAACTGAGCACAATGTGGATAATTCAGAAAACAAGTCTGTTGACCAATTAAATGAGGTGAAAAATCATTCAGCAATTTCAAAGCCAAACTATCCATAGGTATAATTAAACTATCATCTAGTGCTCACATTTATCAAGATACCTAGAGATCTGTGAATACAAATGCAGAATGGGGACAACAACAAGAATGTAATGTTAAATTACCTTGTTCCACTCCTGTTTGCACCTTAGCCATTTTTTAAGCAACCTTCTTTGTACTGTTTCTTGTGTACAGTTTTGTAAACATGTGGTGTCAAATGAATCATGAGTGAGTAATAAGAATGAGTCTGAATCAATTGTTGGAATGATATATATGTCTTGTCTTTTAACACAAGTTTAATGTAATGCATTGTGTTCTCTTATTATGAATTGTACTGCAGTTCTTCATTAGTTGATGAAGATCCAAGTTTGATCAGATTTTCCTGTGTAGGCAATGTTGACCTCATAGGAGGCGTGATATGAGAGTTAGTAGCAATATGCAGAAGTTCACCATACATTAATTAAGTGTGGGTTTTTGGGGGATTTGAACTCAGTCATGGAGGGTGACTGTGGCAAGTCATCACCATCGAAATTCTAACAGACAGCAAAGTCACAAAGAGTGTTAAGGATGTACTGCCAGATATGGGGCTTGTATATACATGGCATCACCAGGGTCGGACTGTGACAAGAAAAAGGCCCGGACACCCAAAAAAAAGTGGCCCACTCCTCACCTCACGACCCTTGACCTCTGACGACATCACCGGAAGTGAGATCATTTGACCCCACCCCAAAGTGACATCCCGGGAAGCGATGAAACATTACCTTTCACCCCTTCACAAAACAGCAAGTGGCATCAAATAGCATTGTTCCTAAGTACACTGCAAAAATATGGTTGTGATATACATTTCATACAAGAATCGATCACCATATGTATCATTAATATCTGTGTGAATAGATCCATATTGTCAAATTACTGTGAATGCAAGCAGACGTCCAAGGCCAAATGATGATATGTTATTGTATAGCACTTACGCTTAAGCTCTTTTTTATAGAACTAAACATGCATACAATATAACCCAGCCTGTGTTGGTGTTAATTTATCGACCTAAGAAGGATGAAAGGCTGGGATGGTCTTGCTGGGATTCGAACCTGCAGATCACACACACATCCCAGCAGCGAGTGCTCAACCCACTGAGCTATCATAGTAAAATGAGCAATTATTCTGTAGTGGAACCCATTAAATTTGTAACTGAGATTTAACAGAAGACCAGTTAAGTTAATCTGCAGGTCAGGCTTCAGAGGTCGGCAAAATAGGGAAAGCAGCGCACTCACAGGACATCCCATACTCTGAGCACTTGTTACCTGATACATGCAAACAAACATTTTGAACAACATGCCAGTGAGATGAAAGATAGACACATTACAACAAAGCATTCATTGTGGCACAATTAAGTCAAAGGCCACTTCATGTGCTATGGTCAAATATTTCTACACTGTATAGAAGCTTTTAGGCACAAGGATTTTGTCAAGTGACCGAGGACACTGAAATGGAATGTCTTGTGATGATGGTAACAGAGACAATGGCAGAAAAAAACAAAACATGCTACTACTGCAACTTGAGAAAGGCAAAATACATAATCCGAAATGGATGATTATTCTATTCTAAAATTGGTTGTTCAATATCACTAATACATATGTATCACTAATACAACAGCACAGCAACTCCAGGGCGCACAGTGCCCCCCTGGAGTGGTGGCACGGTGACAGCCCCGCCCCCTCAACTTTGAATGATGCAGCAGCATGTGAATGTTGCATGCATCATAATTTATGATGCAAATAAATCATCAAAGCAAGGTAATATGTGTTACCTTGCTTTGATGAATTATCGCGATGCAAGTATTTGTTTTTTTCAAAAATATATATTTTTGTTTTTTCCCAATTTCTTTTTTCATTTTTCTTTTTGTCCAAACCGGCCCAGGCATGGCCAGAGACTGGCTCCCACTTCCCAGGGACGATTTCGGCTTGGCCACGGGCCGAAACGGCGAGGGGCCAATCCAACCTTCGGCATTACCTGCATCCCGGGTAAAGGAACTCTACCCACTTCTCCAACATGCACAAATCATACTCACGCATTGATTACATATTTCTGTTAGCAACATCTCTCAGACACATGCAGGCAGTTGACATTCGCGTTAACACAATGTCAGACCATTGTGCGATACTGCTGGCAACACAGCTAGAGGGGAGACCAAACATAAGACCCATCTGAACACTGAACGATATCTCTCTGAATAACGCTCTGGTGAGGGATATCTTAAAGAAAGCCTTACTGCAGTATTTTGAGCACAATAAGGCAGCCGATACACCGCTGAGGAACTACTGGGATGCCATGATTACGGTGCCGAGAGGGAGTATTATTTCCTCTTCAGCTACCCTCAACAGGATTAGCAAGTAGCAGAAAGTAAACCTCACAGATGAAGTGGAAGAATTGGAAATGCAATATATGTTGAAACAAAGTAGGATCAACCATGGTAAGCTTATGGGAAAGAAAGGTGATTGTACACTGTGAAAGCGAGCAATGATAGGAGAACAACCTTCATCAATGGAACATCCCATCGTCCCCAGGAGGAATAGAGATTGGCTGGACAGACTAATAGAGAGGCAGGAAGTGGCTGAGGCAATACAAGGGTTAGTGACTGGCAAGACCCTGGGGCTGGCTGGTCTTTTGGCTACTTTTTACAAGGCAATGGCTCCCACTCTAAAAGACTCAATGGTTGAGCGTTTTAACTTAGTTAGGGAACAGGGTATTACGATGCCAAACTCAAGACCAAGGCTCAAATAGTGCTAGTTCTGAAACCAAGACAGGACGCAGCCAAATGTGCATCATACAGGCCTATCTTATTGCTCAATCTAGATGCACAAATATACACCATGGTTATAACTGATGATCTGGGTCCCTTTATTCAAACCGTGATCGACCCCAACCAATCGGGCTTCGTAGCCAGCAGATCAACTGGAGAAAAAATTAGGAAAGTATACTCACTTATTGATAGGGCAAATAAGGGCAAAGAACAAGCTGTGCTCCTGGGTTTGGATTCCGAAAAAGCCTTTGACCTGGTAGATGGGTTGTTCCTAAGGAAGTTCCTTAGAAAAGTGGGACTGAGCCCTAAAATTACTAACATGGTAATGGTTAGCTACGCCTCCACCAAGGCCAGAATCAATATAAATGTTCAAGTGACCGACACAATCTCACTTAGGAGGGGGACAAGGCAGGGGTGCCCACTGTCACCCAAACTTTTTGTTCTGGTGATGGAATCCTTCATGGAGCGGGTCAGAAACTCAGAACAAATTCAAGGGATTAGATTCAGGGAAGCTGAATATAAAATATGCCTTTTTGCTGATGACTTAATACCCTCACTCAAATACTCTATAGAGTCAGTTGCAGAAGTAATGGAAGAAATAAAAAAGGTTTTGGTTGGGCGGTTTCAGGTTTGAAGGTTAATTTCCACAAGTTGGAAATTACGAATATAACAGGCTCAGACACCACAATACAGGGAATTGTGCAGATAGCACAATTTGAGTGGGCTAAAGGGGCTATGAAGTACATGGGATTTAATATCACATAAAAAGTAACCAGTCTGGGAGGAGCCAACTAGCTCACCCTCTTCAAAGACGTTGTATGTGCCTGCATGTGTCTGAGAGATGTTGCTAACAGAAGTATTTAAATGGAGCAAATTTTATTTTTATGTGGCTGAGAAGGCAATAAGTGCTCAAGATGAATGACCCACCATGATTACACCACATTTTTCAAAATATTCCATTGTAAAATCCGATGGTGTGGCTTTGGGGACTAAAGAAGTCTATTCTAAAGTTCATCCGGGAAAGCTCTAAAGCACGACAGATCACAGAAACCAATGGCAGAGGAGGTCTTTCGTGCCAGGATACCTTAAATACCTCCCAAATAAGGGTAATAGCAGAATGGCTTCAACCAGAGTCGGACAAACACTGGTAATTCATTGAGCAAACCATAGCTAGGTGGCACCTGTGGAAACAACCATGGTTAAACATGGTTAACCAGGCAGCAGAGGTTAAACAGACAAAAGAGGGTTAAGCGGCTAATGACCTGCTCTCTAGGCGCACAATGGTAGCATGGGACTTGGTACACAAGAAGGGGAAGCTGATAACACATCCATCCCCCTTTACAGCATTACATTGGAATGGGGATTTCACACAACCTCTCATAGGCAAAGGTTTTGACACTTGCTAAAGGAATGGATGTAGGAAAATAGGCAATATGGTGAGGGAAGGCAAGATACAAAATGTTTGAAAATTGTAAACAGGAGTACACTCTGGAGGAGGGTGACAGGTTTAGATACCAGCGGGTACAGCATTGGTTGCATTACACAGCGATAAAGGAGTGGACTACAAGACCACTTACACCACTTGAGAAAACACATCAGGATGCAGATAGCATGAAGAGATTGTTAGGGAAGTTTTATAGGAGCATTAGAGAATCTCAGGGAGAGAAAGATTGGCCGTATGGAGCTATGGAGATCTATCACACCCAGCTGGAAAGTCATTTACCAAAATACATTGTAAGGCTCCATATGTGCACAACCCCAATAAGTACAGGTAAACGTTTTACATAGATGGTACAACATCCCAGATAAACTCCACAGATTTAAACTAATCAAAACATGCTGGAGTAGGTGTGGAGATGAGTGAATTTAACATACATCACAGTGAGCTGCCTGAAACTGGGAGATCTATGAAAAGCCATCTAGGAAGTGACCCATGAAGTAGGGGAACTAGAATGCTGGTTTACACCAAACTATGTTATGCTGGGACTGTGACCGGAAGGAGAGTAGGATGGCTTACATATGCTAGTCAAAACTCTATGACACTAGTGGCTGAGATAGTGATAACCTCAATGTGATTCAAGAAAGAAAGCCCATCACTGGGCATGGTTGCAGAGGCTCTGGGTAATAGCTGCATGGAGATAATTACATCCCTGACTAGAGGCAGCCTGGGGCAATTTGAAGCATTTTGGAGACCCTTAATATGACACCTGAGTTACTTGAGACTGAGCTGTTTTATACCAAGAGCTATGCAACTAATCTTCTAGGAAGGGGTTTAACTGTTAGTATGAACAGGGAAATAAGGTGCAACTGTTGAGCAGGTCTCAAACCCCCCCAAGTATGCCCCCAAGATGACGGATTCCACCCACTGAAGCAGTCCCACAGACCATACCCAGATGACATCACCAAAGTAATCATGAAAAGGGGACATGGCTGAAGACACCCACCCTGAAGACATCCACAGAGACATTAGCCAGGTGCAAAACAACACACATGAACTGCTTGCTGACATAGAAAAAGCAATCATCAGCTAAATGGAAGCCACAGCTGCATTGAAAAGAATTGGGGAAGCTCAAAACACAGGACTGTGGCCTGATACACTGTCTTTTCTGAGAGATTCTAAACAGGCCTGGCAGCATGTTCAGCCCTACCAAGGATTCTGGGGAAGACGGCTTGAGTCAGCTGAAAAGGTACAGCACTTGCAAGGACAAAAAGGCTGAAATTCCTCTTAAATGCAAGCATAGAAATTATTTTTTACGGTCACTGAACACGTGACATGGAGCTGGGGATCACAGCCCATTTAGACACATAAGGTAATTCCAATCAAATTGAAGACAGAAGATGAAAAAATGCAACACAACATGAAGATGGAGAATGGAGTGTCCTTGCTCAAGGTCTAAGAAGTTAGAGGGGTGAAACAATAGTGGGAAGCAGGTGGTGATCCGAGCTCACCCTCTCCATCCATCATTTTTGATGTCCTGGGGGTTAGTCTTAGCAGTGCACGATGGTGGCGTGAGTTATGGTTGCTTAGCTTACCATAACTTGCGAATTTCAAGGGTTTTTCGGTTTTACTTGGAACCATAATGTCCCATTAACAACGTTTTTTTCACTGAATTTCATAGGTTTTTAGTAGCTTCAACATAACCTTATCCTTTTCTTTTTACAAGGTTTTTTTTACTAAATTTGATAGGTTTTTAGTAGCCCAACTTAACCATAATGTTCCTGTAACAAAGTTTTTTCTCTGAATATAGATATATAGATAATGTAAATTTGATAAATGTTTACTAGGATGCCCTTAGTTTATATACATATAACATAGAACATACTGAACCCCCAACCTGCGCTCGTGCGTCTGATATCCGTGAACCATGTGCCTGTTTACAGACGGACTTGGACAACATCAACACTATCCAAAAACTCAGGGGTATCTTACATTGTTATATCAT
The DNA here is from genome assembly GCF_040938575.1 of Ambystoma mexicanum. Classification (NCBI taxonomy): domain Eukaryota; kingdom Metazoa; phylum Chordata; class Amphibia; order Caudata; family Ambystomatidae; genus Ambystoma; species Ambystoma mexicanum. The sequence continues at coordinate 166,644,184 of NC_090928.1, read as the reverse complement.
CCAAAAAAACACTAAACAAGTTAAAAAAGCAGAACATTAATAAATTACATTCAATAATAAATAAGAAGTGAAACTGTGTATTTAAGACACCAACAGTCCACTTACATAGCATATGCAACATAGTGGAATATACCAAAGCACAATAAATATGCCTCCAACAGAATTACCTCACAGAAACTGCACAGCAAAAATCAACAGGACACCTACCAGCAGTAACAGCAAATCTTTGCAAGAAACTAGTGAGTATACTATATTTATTGTATATATTTATAAACTTTCTGTATTAGGTACACTAAAACTATTAAAAAAATATTTTTACACAGAAATGTCCCGTACTTTGGAATGGCTGGAAGAAAATGTTACTCGGGATGAAGACAGTGATACTAATGGTAGACACTACACTTCTCTATATAAGCTAATTAATAACTATTACTTCATGTGTACTTAACACATTTTTTTTAACAGACCATACAGACATTCTAAATAATATACCAAGAGAGACGTTAGAAAATCCTCTACAGCGAATGGAGCTAAAAATAGAACTGTTAATGAAAAATTTCATTCTTATAAAAAACTTTGTGGAGTACCATATAGAACACACAATTAAATATCACTGTCCCACATGTACCGTCCAACCTCTCCATGTCCCACCCAACTATCCCCAAAACCTCCCCAGCAAGAAAAACGTTTTGATGAGACTTCATCCCTTCCTCCCCTACCATCTATATTGTTCAAACCCCTAATTCCCCTTTATTTGTCCAGTTTCTGCTTCCCCCTCGCTTTCGTAATTTTTATACGTTTATACAATAATAAAATATTAAGTGTGTTGTTAGTATATTTCTCTGTGTCTTCTTTTTTTAAAAGGCAGTTAGGATGTCAGTGGACAGCGCAACTGTCCGGGATGTCCTCAATTAACCAAAATGGGGGTGTCCTAAGGACACTATACCTGTTTGTGTTGTTGGCAATCAAAATGGAGGTCTCCTTAGGACACACAAGATGTCCACCTGTCCAGACTTAACCAAAATGGGGGTGTCCTAAGGACACTATACCAGTTCAAATTGGCCCTAGACAAAATGGGGGTGTCCGCAGAACACTAAAGACGTTTGCATGTTTGTAGCTATGCAAAATGCAGTGTCCTAAGAACATTTCCCCTGTTTGCATTGTCCGTAGCCAGAATGAATATGTCCGTAGAACACATAGCCCACTGCCTGTCCGCAAATTGTGATGCACATTTGTTTTGTTTGGGGACCTGAACACTGTCCATATAACAGGGTGCTCATGCATAGCACACCCTTGCCCCTACGAACATCATGCCTGTCCACAACTGTCGCCCATGCGTGTGTCGCACTTTTAATTAGTTCAGGGACTGGAACACTGTCCGTAGAACACCTGCATGCCTGCGTACACCCAATCCCGCGCATTGGGTGTCCTACGGACAGCCGTCCCATTCAGCAACGTGTCCTCGATGTCATCATGTGACCGCACCCGCGCTAAGCTTAACGAACACTGTCTGGGACCCCGGACCCCTAAAAAGTGTTTTTTTCTGCAATCCAAGGTATTTTCCTTCCTGGGAAAGTTCACCCTTGCACATGTCCCACACTATGTCCCTGGCGATCTGCATACTTTTTGGAATTATTTAGCCCTTTCCTAGTGTTCGAAATGTTCCGGGACAGCGCGGATGTCCGCGGACCTCTAAAGTCTTTGCGGTGCTGCCCTGTAACAATCATTGCACTTTTCGCTGGGAGGAAGCAGTGGCTCTGAAAAGAGCCTTTTTGTGGTGTCTTTTTGTGTTTCGAAAACTTCAAATGGTCAACACCTACTGCAAAATGGATTGCTGTAATTCCAAAAAAGGTTGCAATGCATTTTGTATATTTCGCAGAAAAATCTGATTGCCGGCATAAGTAAGATGTACTCCATCTCTGTGAAAAATGTGTGTACTACAAAACATAGGGCCTCATTACACGGTAGGCGGTAAGGATTTACCGGTACCGGTAAAATACCGGTACCGGTAAATCCTTACCGCCGTACTACGAGGTCCCTTAACGGGTTGGGGGATTTAACGCCTGCTTTTTGCAGGCGTTAAAACCCAACCCGCTAAGGGACCTCAGAGGTAATTACGGCACCGCAAAATCGCGGTGCCGTAATTAGCGTCTTCCCCATTCCCATAGAGCCCTATGGGGCAGAAATGGGAATGGGGAAGGGCAATGGCGGAAAGGGGATTTACCACCCCTCCAACCTTGGAATGGGGCGGTAAATCCCCTTTCCGCCAAGGTGGTGCCGGTATTTTACCGGCATGAGCCATGGCGCTAATAGCACCATGGCTCACCGCCTACCGTGTAATGAGGCCCATAATATTTTCATTGTGAAAAGAGGACATACCATCATCTCTCAAAAAGGCACAGTGCGCCTTGCTTTCTCCATTTGTGGACCAAATGAAGAAGAATGTAGCCACATTTGTCTCTGCACAATACTGGAAAACATTACTCTAGAGTTTAGATACATGTTGATGACTTTCCCAGGTCCTTCTTTCATTGCAAATTGCAAAGAGATTCCAGACACATGTCATAAACTGTTCCCTCCACAATGAATAATAATAATGTCTGGATGACACTGTGTCACCAAAGTAGCACAAAGAGGTACCAAAGCCAGCCACTTAATTCCACGCACTCCATGCCAGTGCACTTCCACATGAGGGAATCCAAGATGTACAGACACTTTGCAGTGATCAGCATGTACCTCCAACGAATTTATCCACGAATCCCCCATAATCCAGACAATCTGCTTTCTGAAACACACAGCCATAGCTATCTCCTCTCCTCTCAGGAAAAAGACTTTCTAACAAACTCTCTGCTCACACATAACACCCAGTAAACCCTATTGACCAATCCCATGCTGTGCTACGTCTCATTTGCATCCCTCACAACCTCAAAAATCCTGCATGTAATACACGCTGTCTGCGGACAACCGCGGTGTCCGCGGACATATCGTAAATCTGAGCGTGGGGAATTAAAATTTAAATAGTGTGCCCCATTTCCCCTTTGAGGTTGGCTCTGAAAAGAGCCTTTTTTTGCAGATGCTTCAGAAACACCTTTTATTTTGTATTGTTTTTTAGTTTTTTTCCTTATTTTCCTCCAAAAACCTTCACATTAGCTTCTGCAAAGCAACCCTTATGTTCTAAAACAGCAATGCATTTCCCATGAAAGATAAAAACATGCCATCTTCTTTAAAGTAATCAACATTATCAGAGTCAATGTTCTCATTGTTGCTAATGAACATGCCAACTCTAGTCTTAAAAGCAAACATGCCTCGGTTGATTAAGCACCTACCAACATTTTGCTGAGGACTCAAAAAACAGAACTATTGTCCCATACTGCCCTAGGTACCAAAGCAGAAAAAAAAACCTTCGCATTTTTGAAGCACTTTCATGACTGCCTGAACCAAGTTTTGCAGATCTTGCAACAAGGTAGGGGCACTGACATAGCCCAAATGCAAAGCACCACAGTGCAGATCAACCACATGTGGACTATAATACCTAGCCATATCCTGACAAACTTCTAGCATTGCCTGCAAATTAAAACCAGGCACAGTGCACCACACCACTTCCACTCCTATTGTGTCAGAATGGTTAGCCACATTCCTAGATTTAGCATACTGCTCTAAACCATTCACAAACATATCTCCAAGCACCACCACCCTGACTTTCTCCACCTCCACCATCTTCACTACACACAGCCTCTCTCAATACGAAGCAGAACCTCAACACCTGATTGGCTAATTCTCAAAATTCACTCCCATTTCATGCTTGGAAGACCTGGATGTGCATGTCCTGTCTGCAAACAGCCGCGCTGTCCACGGAGCGCATAAATAACACTGGGACAGCCCTTCTACCCTTTCCACTTTACTCTCTGCACCATTCCCTCATTGGCTACTGTTCAGAAGTCACACAACCATCCACCAATCACATGCTAGACCTCTAGTAAACTCTCCAACATTTCTACTTGCAGATTAATGCACATCCACATGCATGAACACAAAGTACAGGTATGAATATTTTTTGCAAAGTACATCATACATGCCAACATTCCGACCCACCTGGAAAGGACATTTACTCCAAAAAATCAGGAGACAACACTTGTGTCATAAGATTGCATTGGGCAAAGATGTATTTTTGGCAGGAGAACGTTATAAAAATAACAATATTTTTCACTGAAAAACCGGGAGTCTCCCGTCAAAATCAGGAGGATTGGCATGTATGGTACATATACATCTCTTCTGTAAATGCATATAAACAGAGTAACTGCCACTTTCCCTGGGCAACTTGTAAAACAAGCTTACTGTCATTTCTCCCATCTGCTAGGATCAAGTGTCACTTGCAAAGTTGTCTGCTCTCCAAATTTGTATTTACCCATATTATTAGCTGCAATGTGCAAACTGTTATTTTCTTCATCCATTCTATCATTTCTGTAACCACTGCCACATATTTAACCACATTACAACCATGATAGCATGTAATGCATTATAATGCATAAGATGCACATAGAATTTCCTTTCTATAACATATTTGAAAACATTTTTTTATTATTTTAAACAAACAACACACCAAACATTACAACCATTTTGGACGTACAATTATCAAATTGAAGGTATTACATTATTCACTGCTCTCTTCCGTCCTCCCCCCTCCTGCCCCAACACTTTGAGCCATCATTTCCGTAACATCTGCCTGAGCATCTGCAGGTGTCTCAGTTACCATTATCTCTTCCTGGTCTTCCATATCACGGTTACCCCGGTGGGGGTTCACCATTGAGGTCACCAGTTGCCTCCAGGCTATCAGGGGGCCTACCTTCTCTTCCCCACCTCTAGTGACTGCTTCATACCAGACTGCTGTTTCTGCCTCTGCCCATTTAAGGAGGTCTGCCCACCACATCTCTACCCTAGGCCTGTGGGCCGCTTTCCAACACATTGCTATTCTTCGCTTGGCCAAAATATAAGCCACGTCTTTCACTTTGCTGATATGTTTTAGGGTACGTGGCCTAGGGAAGCTCCCAGCATGCATGCCCAAGCCGACTCCACATCCAGCACAACCCCCCGGCTGGCCATTTTCGTCTTCAGTTCTACCCAGAATCTCTTCACCTATGGGCAAGACCAGAACATGTGCAACAGCCCCGCCTCCTCCTCCCCGCACCTGGGACATTTCTGTATAGCTGAGCCATCAAACCTAGGTATTCTGCCAGGGGTCAAGTACGCTCTGTGGGTGATGTATAACTGGATCTGCTGGAGTCTCGCATTCTGGGACACTTTCTTGTGGTATCTTTGGGCTCTATCCCATTGCCCCTCTGTCATGGGTTCCTCCACCTCCCCCTCCCAGTCAAGCCTCAATTGGGACAACTCCTTCCCCGCCTTTGTACTCAGGGGTTCATATATCCGTGATATTTCATGCCCGCCCTCTGAGACATCGTACATCATTTCTATAGTGGCATCGGGTTCTTCTGCAAGTACTGTTTCAGGCCACCTTTCCCTCACCCTTTTCATGATCCTGGTGTAAGTAATATATTGGCCCTATTCACCCCTGTCTCTTCCAGCAACCTTTGGAATTCCACTGCCTCCACCTCCTGAAATATGTCTCCAAGGGTAGCCAGGCCCACCGGTTCCCAGTATTTGCGGACCCCTTTGATCACTTGGGAGTCTTCACCGCATAGCAGCACCAGCGGGTCCTGCGAGGATAACGGGTCTGGGTCTCCCACAGTTCTCCATGCTCTACGCCAGACCTGCCAGCCCAGCCTCAACAATCGCCCCATCTCCACCACTTTTTTCTTATGCAACCAAACTGTCTCTTTTAGAAAGTATGGGGACGAGTCGCACCGTCAAGAGCCTAGCTTCCGCACAATCCTCTGTGGCCAACCATCTGGAAACATATAACAACTGTCCCGCCAGGTAATACAATTCAAAATTCGGTAGGTTTATGCCTCCCTTGTCACTCGAGTTTAATTTCCACAGGGCCACCCTATTCCTAAAATTATGCCAAATGAAGCCCCTGCACTGGCTATGAAGTTTAGCAAAAAAAGTGTCTGGGGAGCAAAAATGGGACATTCACAAAAAAATGCAGCAGTCTGGGTAAGACCACCATTTTGAGCAGCGCTGCTCTCCCCATCATGCTCACGGGTAGTTTGGACCAGAACGCCATGCTATTCTGTATGCTTTCAACAGCTTTCTCCGTGTGATGCTTGTGCTCTGCTTCTATTTTATGGTGTACATTTATGCCTAAATATCTAAACGTCTCGGCCTGCCAGGGTATCTGTAAGATAGGCAGTTTTTCCAGTGGAACCCCTTTGTACCTCCCTAAGGGGAATATGCTGGACTTCGCAGGGTTTACCAAAATGCCGGAGAGGGCTGCGTACCGGTCCATCACTTCCAGCACATATTGCACATTCTCCTCTGGGTAGCGCAGGTAGAGGAGCATGTCATCTGCATAAAGTGATATCAAATGCATATTTCCTGTCGTTTGTATCCCTACCTCCCTATATTGCTGCCTTAGGCAGACTGCCAATGGCTCCAGTGCAAGAATGTACAGCATGGGCGACCAGTGGCATCCCTGCCTAGTCCCTCTGCTGAGTTGCCACTTATCAGAAATTACAGTACCTGTTTTAACCCATGCAATCGGGGAGCTATATAACATTTTGGCCCATCTAATATACCCCGGTCCTATCCCATAACCCTTCAGGGTCGCCATCAGCCACGGCCACCTCACTGAATCAAAGGCTTTGACCGCGTCCAACAACACTATGGCCAGTTCGCCCGGGTCTTTTTCAGTATGATCGATATTGTGGTGAAGCCTCCTATAGTTGTCCGTAATATTTCTGCCGGGGACGTATCCTGTCTGGTCCAGGTGTATCAACATGCCAATTTCTCGCTTGAGCCTATTGGCGAGCACTGCCGTGAGTATTTTGTTATCTAGATTGAGCATCAACAAGGGTCTATAGGACCCACAGTCCACATTTGGCTTGCCCGGTTTCAAGAGTGGGATGATCCCTGCTTCACAGAGAGATTCCGGCAGTTACCCTTGTTCGTAGGCCTCATTAAACATGGCAAGCAGTGGCTTGAGTAGTTCCTGCTTATATGCTTTGTAGAATTCGCTGGGCAACCCATCCGACCCCGGTGCTTTACACGCCGACAGATGTGTAATCACTGCGTCTAGTTCGTCTGGGGTGATTTGGGCCTCCAGCTCCACCCGCTCTGAGTCCTCAGACAAGCATTTATAATATTTAATAGAATTCCTCATTTACTCCTTCCTGGGTGTTGCGAATCTGACCTTCCGCATTTTTTACTTCTCTGATCACCTGTCAGGGTGTCTCATTCTTGTACAACAAGGCCAGTAGCCTACCCGGCTTGTCTCCTCCTGCGTGTTGCCTCTCTTTGTATTTCTTGTAGTTTAGCTTACAAAGTCTGTCCCACAGCTCACTGCTAGCTCTTTGTAAATCCCTTATCTTAGTACCATTCTCCTGAAATGCCTCCCCCCTTCGCATCAAGTCCTCTAGCTCTCTATCAGTTTCCTGCAAACCCCGCTCTATGCCCCCCTGCACTCCCTTTGATTTCGATATGACCACCCCACGCACCACCACCTTAAATGCTTCCCATACTGTTCCCATGGATCGTACACTGCCTGTATTTATTTCAAAGTATTCCTCAATGGCCTCCCTCAGGTCCTCTCGGAATCCTCTGAGCCTCCATGTCGGGATTTGCACCCTGTGGGGGCGGTATCGCTACTCCAAAACCAAGGGCGAGTGATCCGAGAGCACTCTAGCTTTATATTCTGTGCTCACCATTTCTCCCGCTATCTCAGCCGCTGCGAACACGTAATCTAACCTGGTATGCAGGTCATGTGGAGCTGCGTAATGCGAGTATTGCCTATACGTTGGGTGCAATCGTCTCCACACGTCCCTAGCTTGAAATCTGTCAACAGTGTCCCCAACCCTCTAGCTGCTAGTGTGGGCCTGGCTATCTTGCTGTCTGATCTATCTTTTTCAGGGTTCAGGGAGCAATTGAAATCTCCTCCCCACAACAACGCCCCCCCAATAGTGGGCTAATTTTGCCGTACAATGATCTAAAATAGGATGCAATGTCGTGGTTCGGGGCATATAAGTTAATGATGGTCACTTCTTTGTTTTCCAAGAGTCCCTCCACCACCACCATTCTACCTTCCGGATCTGTCGTCGATCTGAGCAATTGAAACGGCACATGCGGTGCCACCCATGTGACCACCCCTCTTGCATATGCCGAGTATGTGGCTCCTGTGACGCTCCCCTTCCATTTTCTCCTTACTACCTCTAATTTCTCCTTGGTGAGGTGAGTTTCCTGAAGCAGAGCTATGTCAATCCTCATCCTCTTTAGATACATCATTATTTTATTCCGTTTTAGGTAACTGTTGAGGGCCCGAACGTTCCATTCATGATTCTAAGGTTACCCGATTCCATTGGCTCGATGTTCTCCTGCCCTTCCTATTGCCTCCCCATGACTCGTATTCTGGCTCAGTTCCCCCCCAAATTCCCCAACTTCCCTTTCACTCCTGTCCTCCCTCCCTCCCCACTGCACACTCCCCTTCCCCTATCCCCCCCTTCCAATCCCCAACAAGTGCCCAGCTCCGTCCCTGGATCTCAGGCACACCCGCATCTGGTCCTGTCCCGTGGTGTCGAGGACTAGGACCCCGCGGGCTGTCACCAAACTAATAGTGACCTAACTAAGCAAATGCTATGGGGATTCAAGGGTTAACTCCCGGGAGCTCCCACTTGCGTAGTTAGAATAATTCAAGTCAAACGGATCCCGCAGACAAGCATGTACCTCACCTCGCAGTCCCAGCAAGCCTAATTTACTACTATATTCTAGTCCCAATGTCTCGCGCTATGTCACCATGGGTGCCACAACCTCCTGTTACTTATCTTCTCCGACTCCGGTCTTGATCTCCGATTCTTGGGGGTGGCTCTGCATGTCCAGCCATCCCATGGTGTCCTCCGGCGTATCAAAAAACAGTGCTTTGTTCTTGTGGAACACCTTCAGTTTGGCTGGGTACAGCAGCATATATCTATGCTGTGCCTCTCTCAGTCTTCTTTTGACTGCCCCGAAGTTCATTCTGCTATGTTGCACTTGCAAGGTGTAGTCAGGGTATCCAGTTATTTTCGCGGGCCCCCTTTCGATCGTTCCCCCTTTCCGAAAGAATTTGAGTATTCTTTCCCGGTCTCGGTAGTTCAGAATCTTTGCGAGCAATGGCCTGGGGGGGGCTCCCGGAGGCGGCCCCCTCATCAGAGCCCTGTACGCCTTTTCAACCGCAAACCCCTGGGTCAGTTCCCCTCCGGTTATTTCCTGTAGCAACATGGTTTCCATGTATTCCGTTGGGTCGGGCCCTTCCATTCCTTCTGGCAATCCAACAATGTGGATGTTATTGCGTTTAGCGCGTCCCTATGCTTCTTCTGCTCTGTTTTCCAGGTTGCCTACTCGCTGCACGAGGGCATGAAGTTCCGATCTGTGGGCGGCGCATTCCGCTGTATTCGGGGCCATCTCTTTTTCTAGGGTCCCGGTGTGCTCCGCAAGTGTTCTTAATCCTGTCTGAGTAATTTCACCTCTTCCTGGACCGCTGCCACCTTAAGGTCTAGTCGCGCTTTCAGGTCATTCTTGGCCTGAAGCAATTTGGTCTCCCAGGCCACTTTCAGGTCCGCAATCGCTGCCAGCACCTCCTGAATTGTGCCCGGGGCATCTTCCGTTGCAGCATCAGCTTTGTCCTTGCTCCTGGCTCCCTCCATCCCCGGGGGTGTCTTGGCATAGGCCTCCGCGTGGGCTGTTTATTCTTCGGTCTTATGACTTTATTCGACATAGTGCTGTGCTAGCATGGGATGGGCCAGCTCGGCCACCTCTCACATGAGGGTCCGTGTGGTGTCGGCTATGCCTGGTGTTCAGGGCCCTTTTCTGCCGTGTTGGGGGGTGCACACCCACAACCCACTGAGCTCCTGAGGTGGGCCGTTCCTGCGCTCACTCAGACTTAGTCTGCCGTTCTCTGCTGTGTTTTTGGCCTCCGGGGTTGTGTGCCGACTGCTGTTTGCTCTCCCTGAATGGGCTGTGTCCTCCCCATACCAGGTCCAGCTCCGCAATATGTCCCAGGCTTACACTGTGGCCTCCCCGCTTCCAGCGGCCAGGTGTGTTGACCGGTCCACCTCTCTTCCGTGCCGGGACCTAATGAGGTCGCCCGGCAGTGTGGCTCACAGCCGTGTCTTCCTCCTCTTCACAGGGTCCAGTCCCGTGTCCAGCTGCCCTCTGCGTATCCCTTGATGCTGCGCTTGCCTAGGGTGGGCTGTGCCGTTCAGCCTCTCAGCGCAGGCTGCAGTGTCTTCCCGCTCCAGGCTCCTGCCCTAGCAGCCCAGCGCCCACTCTCCACTCCTGGTTGGTGTGATGGGCCCTTTCTCCCCTTAGCTGACACCGGCCCAGGTGTCCACTCCTTCTGTAACCTGGCCCCGGCTCCTCAGTCACCTTTTGCACCCACCTTTGTTGTCAGCTGCAGCCACTCCGCATCCATGGTCGTCCCGCTGTGTGGGGGCTCTCGCGTCAGGGCCAGGTGTGTATATTCGCTGGTGTCTGTCCCTTGCCCCAGAAGGGCTCGACCAGGCCCAAGTCTAGCTGAACTCTGGCTGCCCACTCCAGTCTCCAGATGCGGCCTTGCTTATCCCTCCGATGTGCTGCATTGCCGTGCCACCCGCAGAGGAGCCCTCCAGGATCCGCCGCACACAGGCCACTCAGCGGCTGTCCCCCAGCGGTCCTGCCGACATCCGGCTGGCAAATCGGGCCCCATTCTGCTAGCCAGCGGTACTGGTGGCTGCTGTACCACTATGGCACTGTGTGCAGCGTCACGCACCGCGTGAGACACTCCAGGGGGGACGCGCTTATGTCCGCACCATCAGCCCGGTGTCGTGCCAAGCCAGACTGCCACCGGCGCAACAGGTCCTCGGCACCCACAGTTCAGGCACGGTCCCCCGCATCCCCGACTGGGCGCCGGTACGGCTGCATCTGTCGCAGCGCTACGCCGTCGCAAGCTCCGTCCCCTCTCTTCCTTTCCTGCTGCACGGGGGTCACAGGAGCCACCGCTGTCCTTGGGGCCACCAGTTAATGTGCCGGTCCCGTGCTGCTATCCGGCCCCCCCGTGGGTCGGGAGTCCGCCGGCTTCCCCGTCAATGTCTCCGGCTGCTGCTATTCTCCCTGGTCCGGCGGAGGTCCCCCTTTTTCCGTTTGTTCTTTTTTTTTTTCCAAGGTACCTCCAGTTGTACGCCAACAAGATGCCTCACTCCTCCGACCACTTGTCACTGGCGAGACATCCGCAGTGCCGGCCAGCCCAGTCCACTGCAGCCTCGCGGTCACTTTATGGCCCTTTGTGCCCCGATGGCCATCTTGGATTCTTCTCCAACGCCGAAAGTTTGTTTATTGTTTCTGCCGTAGTTTCTTCGGCTCGCCTACCCACGGGCTATATTTACGCTCATAATGAGCCGCCAGCCTTCATACACCTCCAGGTGTGCCATGGACGTGCCCGTCCACCGAAATCCCTCATTTCTCACAGGATCAAGAGACAGATCTGCGGGAGCTCCCTAGATGAACGTCCTTTCACGCAGCCATCTAGCCACGCCCCCATTTCCTTTCTATACATTTTGCATATTTTACATACATTCTCTAATTTCAACTTCCTTTACAAATTAATATATCAGTAATCAGACACAACACACACAGCTACCTAACAAAGTGTTGTTTCATGTTAAAAGATGGGAAACATAACAGTATAATTATGCAAAAAGGCTTTCTAGTGTGTTATAAGATTACACACAGCCAGTATGAGTACATACATCTTTATTTATGCAGACATATAGCCAATATCATTTCAAAGGCTCCCATCTGAAACAAGACCACTGCCTCTACGACTGTTCTTCCAATCTAGACATCTCTCTCATTCCAACTGGTAGCCCATTCCGTTCTAGATTTCACAACAGCATCCAAATATTTACAGGTGCAGTGATATCTATCACATAATCTATTACTATGTACTATGTTGTAAAGCAAGACATACAACATCTCCCCCCTTCCCTTCAGTCTGCAACACAAGCACCAGGTCCTTCCTTGCAACACTTACTTTATTTCAGACTCTCCCATCTCCAAGCACCACAGAAATCAGTACTCACATGTTTGAAAACATATCCCCTAAGCAGCCCACATACCACAATCAAAGTGTTTGGCCACAACCAACGAAGCATAAGACACCCAACTAGACAAATGTGGTTGTCACAGGGGTTTTGGTAGTGGGAATAATTCCAAGTTATTTGTGATAGCACATGAAGGTATTTGGTTGTTGTCAAGTTTTGCACTGCAGTAATTGCAAAGTATTAAGGGGTCAGTAATTTCGTATTTGTTTTCTGCTATAAGGTAGAGAGCTAATTGGAACCATTTGGAATCTTCATTGTCTTCTATTTTGTACGTTATGTCTACAGTTGTTGAGCTACTTTTATAAAAAAAGTCCTGCGGCAACACACACACATGGTTTGGTACTTCAGTGGAGGTACTTTTAAACTTTAGTATTTCTTTTTTGTATGTGTGTAATAGAAGGTTGCTTTTTGTACAGTAGTTGCTAGTTTGTTGTAAAGATAATGCATTTAGTAAGTGACTTTCACTTCCAAAATATTTTCTCTTCACATGCTCTATTTCATCGGGTAGTTGTTTGGCTGTACCACGTAGAAGATAGTTATTTAAATTGGCTATTGCTAAAGCAGGACTTTTAGCATAGTAGAGTTTATGGACCAGATTTCTTATAGTTGAATGATGTGTTTATATCATTTAGATATGAGGGAAGGTGCTTTGGCAAACAGGTCCTGAAATGCAGGCTAATGAATGTCCTTGTAGTCCTGTGTATTTGTGCACTGGACAGGCATCCATATTTGGTAATAGTTTCATTTAGAATTTGTCTTAGCTTTTTCCATATTGATTAAGGAACTGGCGTAAAGATTTGAAAGATTTCTGGGGATATTTTTGTGAGCAGAGTTTCTTGTTCCATAATGGTGTTATTAAGTTTTACATACCCTCGTCCATTGCTATGTATGGCAATTGGGTTTGTTTGCTTTTATTTATATGCTTCTTCATTAAAATATGGTTCTGTGGTCGTGGTGTGTGTCCATTCACTTCCACAGATGTTTAAGAAGCTATTTTTGTTGATATTCCGTTTATTGAGAAGTATTTTTGTACTTTAATAATTAGTTTTGTTAGTGGTTTCATTCTGTTTAAAACTAAAATAAATAACTTCCTTTTGAGAAGGATTGCACTGTCTATGAGAGATTCTAGGATTAATTTTCCACGGTAGGTTTTAAGGGTTCTGCAGGATTTCTCTCCTGTTTTTTTGGTATGGTTATTTGCCACTATATCAGATTTATAGGTGCAGCGTTAGTAGTAGTGGTAGCTGAAGTCTTGTTAATCACTTTCTCTTTCGTTTTACATTTTAATAGAGGAGGCAAAGTTTCTGTACTGGAAGCTTGTTTTGTTTCGCTTAATGATTGTATTAGCTGTTTTGTTTGAACGTTTTGTACAAAATCTGCTAGAGATGGATGCTTATTTTGGACACTTTTATTTTGATTTGCTCTACTTCTGCTTTGCTTTCTATGGAGTTGCTTTTTGGTAGGCATTCTTTGGGGTCTGTTGGAGAAAAAAAGAAAGTGTGGGTTTGACTGTTGTACAGTGTATGCATGCTTTGTGCATGAGTGTCTGAGTATGATGGTAAGGACGATTGTGGAGGTGTTTAGTTTAGTTTATTTATTTATACATTTAGGAAAACAAATGCTTTGTATAACCGTTTACAATTCATCATCACATATAGGCATAGGTTAAAAATACAAGTTAAAAATCATGTATCTCACAATTCATATATATACACTACAGTTCATTACATGGGCACTCAATACAGTTTAGAATCAGTACAATCTGTTTGTAAAAAGCAGTCATAAAATATATCAAATTTAAGTCATCACCATGCAGGAATTGGAGCCATGGGTCTTCTATTTCGCTAGGATCATAGAAATTATCATATGACTTCATATGTTTGTATCGGACAGCATTCAGACTTTCACATGTAATTAATAGATGATGTAATGTCTGAGTTATGTTATTTCCACATAGTCGACACATAGGCTTCATATAGGATAGACCCATTTGTGCACCCAGAGTGTCAAGTGCCACTGACTTATTAAATTTGAGTAAGAGATATACTCGCACAGTTTGCGGACTTGGATACGCATTAATATATCCTGGTGTGCATGTTCTTATTATTCGCTCTTGACAGTAAAAACCACTATGAGATTTGGTGGCAAGATTAGTTAACTGTTGTTTGTGACAGACTTCTTTCATTACTCTTTTCAGTGTGGATTTTATGCACAGGATGCTGAGGTTACTCTGTAAGGGCAATAAACCAATCCACTGTGAATGTAATTTTTTCAATTTGCCCATTATTCCAAACGAAGCAGACCCATCCAGGCTCATTATAGCAGCAACATATGGTACAATTATGGTATCAACATTCAATCAATTTAATTTTATGAAGTTTAAAACACAGTGACTAATAAAAACATATGGCATCGCTAGCAAGTCAAATTCTAAGTAGATATACTCTATACTTATAGTTGTTGGTAAGCGAAATAGTTTACGCAGTAAACGAGCTTCAAACCGTTCTACCAGCTTAATGATGTTATGTCCCCAAATAATTATTGCATACGATAATATGGCTCTGATTTTAGCTGTGTATATGGTCAGTACTGCGGATACAGAATAGCCACAGTTTCTGTCAATGAAAATGCTCAATGCGTTGGTTGCGATAGTACAGCGCCTTTGAAGACATGTCCATTGGGTATTCCAATTCAAATGGTCATCCACAATAACACCCAAATACTTGTAGGATTTTACTTGTTCCACTTTTTTGTTGTTCAATTGCCACACATATTTTTTTGGATTTCTTTTTTTGGTGAATACCATCACTACTCTTGTCGATGTTAATGTGTAAACCATTGTCTGAGCAGTATTTATCGAGAGCATCCAGCATCTGCTGGAGACCAGCAGGAGTGTAATCCAACAGGATTAAATCGTCAGCATATGCTAACCATCCGACAATTACCTCAGATATTTTCACTGGGTTCGCTTTGCTCAGGCAGGACGCAAATTGCATGCCTGCCAGATATAAATTAAAGAGCACTGCAGCAACCATGCAACCCTGCTTTACACCACTGGTCGTTGGCATAGTAGCTGATAGTTTGCCCTCAGCATTTAGACGTGTCTGTACTGTTGTATTAGTGTGCAACATCATCTGCATACAAAGAAGACCTGGTGGGATTCCCCAGTTGTGCAACTTTTGCCACAAGCGATGTCTCTGCACCGTATCAAATGCTGCAGAAAAATCGATGTATGCACAGTACACATTGAGATTACATTTTTGCCAAGCATGCTCAACCGCGGTAGTCAATAATAACAGGCCATGCACTGTGCTGGATCCCTTGCAAAATCCAATCTGGTTCGGAGGTAGTATATTTTTTACTGTTATCCATTCATTAAGTTCCTGCAAGAGGACACAAGCAAAGATCTTAGATGATGTGTCGAACATAGCTAACATACAGTAATTATTGGGGGAGTCCCAAGCACCCTTTTTATGGACCGTAAGTATGTGGCTAGATTGCCAGGACTGAGGAATCAATCCGGTTAGACCGATCTGTGTAAACAGTAAATGCAGGGCGGTTGCCCAAAGTTTGGGCTGTTTTTTTATTAAAAGATTACACACATCATCTGGCCCCGCAGCTTGCGAGTTTTTTTACTTTGTAATCATCACAGTGATATCATGTATAGAAGTCTGGCAAACCCAGTGATCAGCTGGAATATGTAATATGTTATCGTTGGTGACAGGGCAACCCAGAGTATTACTTAGATGACTACACCATTGCTCTTCTGTTATACAGTTAATCGTCAGGGGTCTGGGATGTGATTGTTGTAGTAGCTGCCATATACCAACGGTATTACCAGTGCTTGCTTTTGCAGCAATTTGTTTCCATAGTTTGACACCACACTGCAACTTATGGTGTGATAACCATTTTCTTTGGTTTCTTTTGGCCATTTTAATTAATAATGGGACGGCCGATGCAGATGTACAATGAGCATGCTCAGCTAGAATCTTGTGTATGTCCTTGCGCAGCTTTCTCTTGGCCTCACTAATGACAGTGTCAAATCCCTCACGACGTTTATTTGGGAAGTTGGTGTGTTCTGCACTACTAATAAGAAACCGTCTTTGAGTAACCTTTTCACTTATTTTCAGCATAATTTCTGAGAAATTCGACAACATAGCATCCGCTTCATTCACACCACCAGAGCCAGTTTGTATGAAATTTGGTAACAATTCTGACACAGCAATATCCGCATGATTGATATTACGTTCATGCCATCTAATTTGATTCCCACTCTCATTTAGGCACAATTGGCCATTTCCGTCGTATTCAGCGGGAGTCATTGTTTGTCGTGGCATCTTTAATAACCAACACAATGGAACATGATCACTTTCATGTCGAGTGACTGTGCTCATGTCCATTATATAGGGTATGCCATTCTGATTTGATAATGCATAATCAATTGTGAATGCCGATCTACCCTCAATTCTAGTGAAAGCCATGTTGGAATCACCAGGTGTCAATCCATTCAGTTTCACTATCCCATGTGCCGCTAACATGGAGTGCCACTTTGCCCCCTGCTTATTAGGTTTCACCATGGGCAGTTCCATCGAGATAGATTCAGAGATGCCGGACGCAGTGAGCGGGAGATGACCAATTTTGCCATTATAGTCACCAGCCAACCACACCGGGATTCCGTGGCTATATTTCTGTAGCAGTGCATCAACAATTTTAACATTTGCAGCAGTATTTGCCATGTTAGGAGTATCATAAACATTCACTAACAATATATTAAGAGATGCTATCGAGAGCATAGTGACCAGGATGTGTTCGGATGACTGATTTAATTTCACTATCCGCCACGGAGGGTTCACAGATACAAGAAGACCTCCTTTAGGATGTCCCTTGTTTGTGGAGGTGTGTAATTGTGAATGGGAGCTACATCAAGTTGGGAAGGCTATTCTTGTATTTGTGTGTTATTATACTGGGCTTCAGATGACAATATAAAGTATGCAATGGTAAGGGGAAGCACTAATACTACATCTAATGGGAAAAGGGTTAATACACTTCTTTGTTCTACAATACTAAAATGCTAGTGTGTTTGAGCAACAGTTAGAACATTATGTTAATATTGTACTTACTTTTTTGTATGGAAAGAGTAGGTTTCTTTTAAGTCCTTGTTCGTACTTCAGACGCTGTTGCTTTTCAGGAGAGTGGTCTTCACTGCAATTGTAAAAGAAAGAAGTTAGTGAATATGTGTGTTTATAGCACTTTTGTTAATGTAGACATTGTTTTTTGTTTTTGTAGTAGTAGTGTTTTCTTACAACTGAGCATAGTATGTATATGCACTTTTCCTTGCCTATGTTCATCCTGTATATTTTATTTAGAATCTGTCAGTTGAATATGTTTTACAAATGAGTATAATAGTAAACATATAGAGCACACTTGTTTTTTAATGTCATGTTATTGGATGTTAAGAGATAGAAGAAATAATCATATGCATTTGTTGCTATTTTTACAGGGCAAATGGCAGAGATTGTACAGAAAAGCATGCAATGTATGCATTTGTGAAGGTGTGGGAAATAAAGCAGAAGGATTTCATATAGAGCCCGTTGTTTGAGCTGGGAGCCTTTCTAATGATATTTTCTGTGTGTGTGCTTGAATGAAGATGCATGTACTCATCCTGGCTGCATGTAATTTTATAACACACTGAACAGCCTTTTTCATAATTATATTCTTATTTCTCCCATCTTTTAATATAAATCAACATTTTTTTAGATAGCTGTGTGAGTAAACAAATATTTGGAGAGCAGACAGGTTTGCAATTAACACTTCATCATAGCAGATGGGAGAAATGACAGTAAGTTCTTTTTACAGTTTATACAGGGTAAGTGGCAGTTACTCTGTTTATATGTATTCCTAGTACATGTACTGTGTAGAAAATATTCATACCTGTAGTCTGTGTTCATGCATGTGGATGGGCATGAATGTGCAAGTAGAAATCTTCGGGGGTTTTATAGTAGTTGTTGCAGTAGGTCCGTTGCAGTGACAGCCGAATTGTAATGAGAGTGATCAATAGTACATCTAAAGTGCTGATCTGTGTCGATAGAGTTAGATGTAGAGTTTTTGGATGTGATTGGTGGATGATTGTGTGACTGCTTAACACTAGCCAATGAGGAAATGGTGCAGAGAGTGAAGTGGAAAGGGTAGAAGTGCTGCCCCAGTGTTACGCGCCCCACGATCACTGCGGTTGTCCACGGACAGGGCGTGCCATATTCGTGGTTTCTCAGCAAATGCAGCATGGAAAGGGGACTGTAGGGATAATCCAATCAGATGTTGAGGTTGAGGTTTGTGTTGAAAGAGGCTGTGTGCAGTGAAGATGGCAGAGGTGGAGAAAGTCAGTGTGTTGGTGGTTGGAGATATGTTGTGCATGGTTTGGAGCAGTATGCTAAATGCAGGAATGTGGCAAACAATTTTGATGTTAAAGGAGTGGATGTGGTGTGGAGCACTGTGCCTGGTTTGAATGTACAAGGAATTGTACAAGTTTGTGGAGATATGGGCAGGGTAAACATTCCATATGTACTTGTTTTTCACTGTGGTGCTTTGCATTTGGGGTATGTCAGTGCCCCTACTTTGTTGGCAGATTTGGTTCAGGTAGTAATGAAAATACATCCAAATGCCAAGGTTATTTTTTCTGGTTTCGTACCTTGGGCAATATGGGACAATCGTTTTTTTTTTTTTCCTCAGAAGGTGGACAGAGGAAGATGTAGCGTGGGCTTTATTGAAGTAGGTCACAGACCTTCTCATTCTCTGTTTTACAGTAATGTTGGTATCATTATATTTGACCCATCTACACTTCTTTTTTATATATGCATTGGTTGTGGCTCCTGCGTGGTAGATTATACCTACTGTTGTGTAGGTTTTCTTACCAAGTGATACTTTACCATGTGTGAATCCAGTTAGCTTGCAGTTGTTTTTGGTACCATCAGCATTATAATGTAAAAGCATTACTATTATTTATTTAGTATGTGTCTTTATTTGTAAGTTGGCAAAACCCCAACACCATTCATCTCGTTAGTCACCGAAAGTGGGATAGTACAAACACACGTGTGCAGATTATAGGCCTCTAATATATAACTGTGGTCATTGGGGCCAGGGGGCCCGTGGCCTGGCCGCAGGGGGTTGCAGCAGGGTTTGCTCAGACATTCTCATACGAGCACATTTTATCAGGGCTTGAGACTTGCTCCTTTGAAAAATGTTTACGTGATTTGCCGTGTGAACAGGAGATGGGCTGAGCTGACAGGTGGTGTGGCCTGGCTATGTGAGTCGCTTGAAGAGTGTGAAGTTCTCCAGAGGAATAAAATAAATCCGTAAAAATTTCGCCCGCACTGGTGAATGGTAGCAAAAATTCATATGTTTTTCTGAAATATTTGTAATGCCACTATGGTCTGAAGGGCTATTGCCTCCCATTCTGAGTGAAAGTCAGCACCCTTGAGTTTTTGTTTCAGAGCTGAGCAAACTCACGCATCCTACAAAGTATAAGGTTCAATTGCTTTTCGACCTTGAAACAAAGGGAGGATTCCGAAAGGAATGTAGGAAGGGAGGTATGTAACCATTTTAAATATGATAAGGTTCACCATTTATGAATATTTGTTGACCTGAATGGAGTTTCTCATTACGCCGATAGAATGGAAATGCTGAATATTATGTAAGTTTTACTTTTGTCGATTTTATAGACAAATTAGTCAACTTCCCATTTGCCGATTATTATTGGTGGCTTACATTCTACTCAGTTGTTGTTTGCGGCATATTGCAATGACATGCAATTACAACTTGTGTGTGTACTTGGCTTTGTCCTGTGCACATGGGCAGTCCAGCATCGAAATCCATGTTATGCACCAGTGGGTTCCGCCAAACCCGTAATTCAACGCTAATATTTAATTAAAATTCTGTCTATGTGTTCTTCTTCACCTTAGCTTGGTCCCGGATTGTAGCGTCAGCCTCCGCATCCCATTTTGAGCTGACCATACTGCATAGCACTAAGTTCTGAAACAAATTGAAGAGTACTTTCCACGTTGTTTTCCCTGTGTTGCCATTGTTTCACATCCGTGTTTATCAATAGTTGTAACACAGGGCCAAATTAATGGTTAAAATGATAAAACTGTAATAAAGATTGTCTACTGAGACACATTTCTGTTATCTTTTTTTAAACAGGTACATTCTGCCGTTCTCTGATTGTCATTGATTCCAGATAACAACTGATGTTTTTTTTAACCGTCAGCTGCAGATACACGTGAATGGGTGGATCACTGTGAATCTTTTTTGGGACGATCGCCACGGGCCGATATGCCCTTATGCGGTACCAGCGATAAGGAGCAACCTGACATAGTTTACGGTGGCCTAGTGCCCAGCTGATGCCAAAGCCTTGCGATTCACAGTGCATCTAATATGCTTCTTATACCCAAAAGGAACACTGCGTGACTCATGATAAACATTTGTGCATTTGCTTGAATATGGCAATCGCCAGATGTTCTCCGAGTGTTTATTGTGAAATAAAAGTACTTTACAAATGGTGCAGTTTTGCTATTTCCTTTGAAAGTCGCTGTGTTGTGAGATGATGTCTGTTGATATGCTGGGTTCTGCGTTAAGTAACGTTTTCACGTAGGTGATGACTGGGTGCGTTTGGCTATGCTGTCCAGTAACGTCCTGGAGATAGGTGGAGAATATCACTAGGTTTGGTGATGTCAGCCTCCGGGGTTGGGGCTTATGAATTAGTGCCGCCAGGGCAGTCCACCTTTGGCGACTCAGCAAGGGATAAGATTATCACAAGATGGCTGCGCCCTGGTGCCTGATTTTGCATGGGTAAAAAAGAGGAAAAATATGGTAAGGTGCATTGGAAATGTTTGTATGATCGATCAACGTATGATTAGAAGCACATGCCCGAACACTTTGGCAAAAATATTTCTGAGCACACTATTCTTTTAATAGATCCATTTTTTGCTGCATTCGCTGCAGATGATTTTCTAAGGTCTCTGTGTCTGTATTATTTTTAATGTCTGTATGGTGTGTTTAAAAAAATAATTGAAAAGTACACATAAAGTAATCGGTAATAATTGGTTTATATACAGAAACGTAGTGTCTACCATTAGTATCACTGTTTTCACTCATTTCATCGCGAGGAAAATATTCTTCCAGGCTTCCCAAAGTACTAGACATTTATGTGTCTTACATATACAGTTTCCACTTCTTATTTGTTATTCAATGTAATGTGCTGCTTTTTGAACATGTTTAGTGTTTGTTTTTTTGGATGATATAACAATGTAAGATACCCCCTGAGTTTTTGGATAGTGTTGATCCGAACGGCTGCATGGTCCGTGAATATCATACCCACTAGCACAGGTAGGGGTTTCAGTTTGTTCTATGTTATATGTATATAAACTAAGGGCATCCTAGTAAACATGTATCAAATTTACATTATCTATATATGTATATTCAGTGAAAAAACTTTGTTAAAGGAACGTTATGGTTAAGTTGCGCTACTAAAAACCTATGAAATTCAGTGAAAAAAACTTTGTTAAAGGGACGTTATGGGTAAGTTGTGCTACTAAAAACCTATGAAATTCAGTAAAAAAAACTTTGTTAAAGGGATGTTATGGTTCCAAGTAAAACTGAAAAACCCTTGAAATTCACCAGTTATGGTAAGATAAGCAACCATAACTCGCGCCACCACAGAAAAAGATCTACATTTGCTAAGATGGTCAACGTCAATGTGGGGTCGATTCAGCGCACTGTGCGCCATTTCATGTTGTCCTTATTTGTCCCACTTAATATCACCATGTCTTTTTGGGTGATCACCTCCTCGAAGTACAACCATCTGTGTGTGCCTGGGGTAATGTCCTTGTGCCACAAGGGTCTGAACAGAGATTCTGAAGATAGTCGGAATGTCCTTCCCTTTATCCCTGGCACCCAACCCCAATAGTATCTGGACCATAAGTGAGCCTTGGGGTGCAGGGGTTGCCCTTATAAGGTGCTGTAGACATAGTGTGCCTGTAAAATGGCCACCGCTCTTGCTGGATACACGCCAGGAGTGGAACAAACCATTCCCTTTTCTGTAAATGAGATGGTAGCATTCAGCTTGCTCAACAAATCCCTCCCCAAAATGTTTCTGGGGTGTCTTTTTGAATACAGTAGAGGAGCTATGAGGTTTTGTTTCCCTATCGTTAGGGGTAAATCCTTTGCTACTGGAACCATGAAAACAGATCCAGAAAAGCCATGTGTGTCCATAACTTTGTTTGAAAGTGGAAATCCACCCTCTTTTATGCAGGATTTGGTGGCCCCAGTAACTGTCAAGAAGGAGGAATATTTCTGTCCTATCTTCATTGCTACCTCAGGTTCCTCGTTGTGGTCTTCAGTTACTTCAAGGGCTGGAAAGACACTCAATTTCTTTGAGTAGTCCTTTTGAGGCAGTATGTTCTGCAGGAACAGAAAAGGGTTTGCTCCTAAGACAGTCAGTCCAGTGTAGTGGGGTACTACATTCTGGCCCACAAACGTACCGTCTCTCATGGGTTATGTGTTTGCGTGGATGCTTGGGTCTGCTGTGTTTGGATATGCTGGGGCTGCATCTGCTGAGGTTGGAACTTCTGGGATGGCACCTGCTGTGGGGGTGGGGCCTCTTGTTGTATTGGTTGGTTCCCCAGCAGCAGACCCCCGGGATTCTAGCATGCTTGCTGCCCAAAGGGACACATGTGTGCAAAATGTCCTTGGTTGCCACATAAAAAACATGGCCCAATAAACATATACCCTCACCTCTATATTCACCCCGTCCTCTTTGCTGGTATCCCCTTCCTTGTGGATAGTACCCCATTTGCTAGTATGTCCCACCCTTGTGGGTACAACCCAGGCTGTTGGACAACCAGTTTGGTGCATATTGTGGCTGTGTAAATCCCTATGTAGCCCATTCCCTACTTGGAATCTCTTCTGTTGGGCAGGAGCCACTTCTACCGGACTTGTGGAGAGTACTACACCTTCCATGGAGAGCTTTGCTACCTTCTTTTGCATAAGCTTATTCTTTGCCTTAATGGTATTATCTGCAGATTCCCTCTTCCTTTCTTGCTTTCATTTACAATAATGTACAATAGTTGCCTATATCTCTGGGGTATTGCCCAATGTGTTAGAATTTAATGGATTGCATGATAAATCTGGATGAATTTCCCCAGTACCATTTGATCGATTTAATTTGAACAAATTTGGCAAACAATACTTTAAAGGAGGAGCCAAGAACCCCCACCTCAAGCACTGCTCCCATGTTGCCTATATGATGGGAACGTGTGAAATGGTGCATTGCAGGTGAAGATACCAATACCAAAGACAATCCTGGAAGCAAGGTTTGCATTGAGAAAACCGTACTTGCATATACACCAGTATGATGGCCATTTGAATGAAATCCCAGACGAAGAGTTAAAAGTGAGCAAAAGGAAAGATTGATGAAGAGGCAAGAGAACATAAACATTCTATAGGTGTTAAGAAAGTGTTGAAGATAAGCAACATTTCGGGATCAAAATGAAGATGTTTATGCTATAGAAACGATGAAGATATCAAGTCCTTTTGCACCTGTACAGATGCAAGAAACGCAAGCAGACAAAGTATTCTTAAGGCTAGCTATGTAGTGAATAGATTACGGCATGCGCTAAATATATATGCATATGGGTGAATGATCTATGTACGATTCCAATGCACATTTTAGAAGAACCGGACTCAAAGAAAGAAAGGCTTTTCCAGTGTGTCGCAGTTGAAAAGCAATTTCATTGCAGGGGTGAATTAAAGAAAGGCAAGGCTGGACCAGTACCAAGAGGCCAAGGCTGCTCTGGGCCTGAATGTTCAGAAAATGGTTACAAGTGTGTGAAAAAAACAAACTCTTGTTCAGAAGATGGGCACAAAAACAATGAAGACGTCAGAGGTTCATTAAATAAGAGTTTTTTTAAATGCAGCAGAACTCTAAAACATGGTCTTCAGTCACGTGGATGAGTGAACATAGATAATCATGACACGCTACACCAACTCCAGGAGACAGAGTATGCTATACTCCCTCTTATTCCCAGGCACGAAGAACAAATTCAAGGCCAATATTCAAAGGGCTAATTGACTGGCAGATAGCAGAGTGATGATGGATAGTAGGCTAATTGGTGGGAAGCTATGGTCAAGTCCAGCCCACCAGCACCTGGATGCTAGCCTGCGTGCTGCTGGCATAGTTGAAAAAGTACTGACGGATAGAAGGGTGCCACCCAATTATGGAGGGCCACGTAGTGAAAAGCCCTATAGTTTGTGTCACCAATGGGACATTGTGTATTTGATGACGTTCGTAGTGACCTGAACTCGAGGAGGCCTTATATGTCCCACCTGATGTTAGAAACCCAATCACCTTCCAGACAAGTATGGAACAAATACCTAGATGTTCCCACTAATCCTATCACTTTCTCAAGTAGGTTTTTGTAGTTTGCTATGTAGGATGACATTAGTAATGACGAGTTTTTGTAACCTGTTTTTTTATGAAACTTGCTGAGCAAGAAGATCGAGAGAATTGTCGATGTTCGTTGTAACTCCCTGTTTTAGACAATTGCAAATAAAACAGATGTGATTTGCCAACTTCCTGATTTAGTTTGATTATTGATGTTTGAGTATCTTCTGCATCCCCATCCATCTCAAGGTTATTGCTACCTTGTCTTAAAGGGCTGGGTCGATAACCCCAGTTCAATACCAAACATGGGGGGTGCTCCCCATTTTTGGTCGTGATTGGCTTTGTGGTAGCGGGGGTGGCCTCGTTTCCTGAGGATTTAAGGTGGGGGACGGGAAAAAAATGGAAAACTGACCATGCAGCGTCGGATCCGTCCTGCGTAAAATGGATGGAAATGACGCAACAGGGTCAGAAAAAAGCAGAGAAGAAAAAGGCAAGGGGGGTGGGTGGCTGTATAGATTGTGGGTGGGCGGGTCAAAGTTTTGACAGAGTTGGCCACAGCAAATTTTTGTTTGCAGAGAAACTGGACACAGTCAATTCCGTCATGAACAATTCTGCCATGGTCAAATCACCTATAACCTCTTCTCTTGCCATCCCTTCGCTTTTATCCCCACTACCTTGTCCAACCAGGTCTGTACATCTGGGGGGATCCGTTTGACCAATATGTTGTAAAAAAGGGGTCTGTATTCATCTCATGATTTCTGTGCCTCTAGTGTCCATAGCTCCTATACCTGTCGTATATATTCTGCAGAGCCTTCTTCTGGTTTCATCTTGTGGGCCATTACAGCCCGAGATCTGATGTATCAGGATACATTTTTCTTAATATGTTCCATACGTTTGCGTGGCAGTTGTTAAAGGGCACTTCAATATGTATATTTGTACTCAGCTTTACCCCGTTGTATCCAGCCTTTCCCATATTTGGTCCCCTCGCTCCCATATTATCACTGCAAACAAGCTATTCGCATACCCGAACAGCAGGAAAACCCCTGCTGTCTCTTTTCCAAAAGCATACATCCATTTTTTTAACCCTGCCATGAAGGAAGGCAAGCTGTATATCAAATTGTCTCTGTCCATAGTCTGCCATTGCACATAGTGTGTGGCCCCCCTTCTCTTTGTAATAGGAGCATTTGGGTTGTCAGGGATCTATGTCTGTTCTCCTTCTTGGGACCTTGGCCATCCCTATCTTCTCCTTTCTACGGCAGAGGATTGTTGGCCACTCTCTACTTGATTCTCCACTGGCCCCCTTCTTTCTTTCCTTCCGTCCCTTCTCTTTCTCCATATCTATTGCCAAGGGATCCTCACCCCTATACTTATTTCTTTCTCCTGCACCTCCTCCTCTGAATGCTGTTGGTCTTCATCAGATATGTCCATTCCTTCCTCCCACTTGTTGGACACCTTATTATCCAGTTTGAACTTTATCTTTCCCGATGCACTACACCCGGTGGTCCACTGCTCCTTCTCCTTTCTCTGCATCTCTTCTTCTATCACCCTCTATGCCTCTTTGATCATAGTAACCAACTGCTGCTGCACGATCTTTTCTATGTCTGCTAGATACTTTCGATCACCCTTTTCCTTAGTTTTCCAAGCCCCATATTCCTGATTACCCTACTTCCCTTTCCCTGAGTCCCCCCTACTTGGGTACACACGCAGTGGGTTGGTGCACTCTGCGGCAGGCTTTAATGTTGGAAATAGCCCATAGGAAGAGGGCGGAGTGCTAAGTGGTTCTGTCAGGTTGCTGTCTTGTCTGCCCTTCTTTCCTGGCTCTATTGTCATCTCTTCATAGAGCTACCAATGCCCTAAAATGTTTGCCTGCTCTTAAGCTTTGTTTCTTTATACGTCAGTAGAAGATATGAGAACATATGTTCTATTATGCCGCTATCAAATGTTCCCTCCCTGGGCCATTTGTGGATGCACAGCCCTGCAGTGTTCTGAGCCCACTGAAAGTGGTATTTTTATATTTTGTTGCGATATTGGGGCAATTTATCACACATGTGATGCAGGGGCATATCCCTAAAAGTCATCCCTTCACTGTGAACCTTACCCCACTTTTATCCTCTATTCTCTCCTTTCCTCTTTTTAATGTTCTTCAATGATGACTCTTTCACTATCCTCATTCACAACCCCCCCATTGTCCCCCACACACTTATACTTTCCGCTCTTCAGCTTACACCCTAACCGCATTCAGTGGCCCTCTCCACAGGCCAGCACGCTCACATCAATCATGCATACTGACCTTCTCCTCAGGCTCACCCACTCACTTACTGTTAGTTCAACAAACAGCCCTCTCCACTGCCCACCTTCTTTTATGTTGGTAGACAGATGCCAGGCCATGCCTCTACCTGGCATCTGCATCCGGCACTACGGTGCCAAGCGTGCCTGTAAAGAATGTATCTCTTGTGCCGACCCTTCCACCTTGGCCAACTCCACATCAACCAACAACTATTCTACCTGCTAGGACAAAAACAAGACACCTAAAGTCTGCCAAACAAACAAGTCCAACAATACTAATTGTGCACCCTTGTCCAACACCTCAATAATTCATAAACACCACATCCCCAAAAGATTATGAAACTATACAATTGCCAGCACTGCATGCAACTCCTATCTAATGGGGTCTGCCTACACACTCTTCTACTCTAACACAGACATGCCCACCATGTCTCATGTGCCTTTTATGTTCCTGTGTGTCTTTCGCACCTTGAAACACTTGTGTATAGGCACGCTATAAATGCCATATCATATCATATCACCACACATCCACTCCCTGTTGGGTGGATGGAACTACAATCTCAAGACTGCTACAGCCGATTTCCCTACCCCCTCTGTATGATGCTTCCTAGACACTATAAAAATAATCCCACCGCCCTCTATGGGCATTCAACCATGATATTGCACATTCAAGCGAGGGTACATTCGTGTGTCCTAGAGAGCCTCCAGTCCTCCTGACACCAAGTCTTTCTTGTGGCGCTCAACCTGAGTGCGGGCATCGATCGGGACTATGCAAAACTTTTTTAACTCTGCAACTGTGGGACTGTGGGACCTCTTCACTGACGCACATGAGACCGGTCTGCGCTCGCCTGGCACGTGGCCTCCTGTAGGGCGGCTGGAATACCCTCAGCTGGCCGAGGGAACTGAGGATCTCGCTGGAGCCTCCAAAGGCCCTTGTCTGGTAGGTAACGTAAAAACACCAAAGTAGTCCAATAAGGAGCATACACCAAGCAAGGAGTAACCCATTTATTGGAGACCCAGATGCAACTGGGAAAGACAATTCAATCAGGACAGTGGGATAGGACTGATAGAAGGGAGCTCTCAGCGCTGCCTACCGCGGCTGCACTTATTATAGGTTTAAGGATTATTAACATAAGCCAGCAACTGATAAGACCGTCCCCCCGTGACAGCTCTGTATTTGCACCTTTACCACAGAAGCGAGGGCTGTTCATGAGTAATGGCCTTGTGCCCTGGCTGCTGTTAAGGTTCGTTTGAAAAAAAACAGAAAGATGTTCTCTTTCATGCATGGGCATGTGTAGGGTGCAGGCACCATTTCACAAAGGGGAAGATTTTTCCATCCAAGAGGACCATCATAGATGCGTTTGCATATGGGAATGAGTCACTTGTCGCTGTCTATGGCGGCTTTGAGAATGGGGGCAGATGCAGGAGGCCGGCAGATTAGGTGAGTGGAGGAGGCGGAATGAATCAATCGTGTCAGGAGAAGGGGTTGGCAGTGGGGAAAGGTGAGATGGAAGGCGGCGGTGTCGGACAGGGGCATAGCATGAGAAAAAATGACATCCATAGAGTGGGGGAGCTAGCAGCTCCTTCCAAATTCGGGCATTGAATGTGCCTTCAAGTTCAGATTTGTAACTAGGCAATTGGCTGCCTTCCCCCACAACCCCTACCCCCTCCGGCCCCTCCTACCCACCCTCGGCATCAGGTGCTAATTTGGTTTTAAAACCACTATCCAGGATCTGGTCCTCTTTCTTGTGAATGCTAGACGTTTTTTGTTTTTTTCTATCCAGAATCTCTAACTCAACAAAGGCACCATTAAGGATCCTAATAATAATTGATTCTCATTTAAGCAACGGATTAAAGATATATAAGCACAATCCTGCAATATGTGTCCCATGCCTGGGAGAGAAACTATTTGCACGTTCTTACAGATATGTGCTAATATTGTAAGTACAGTGCTTATTTGGACATATTACTCTACATTTGAACCACTGTGTGTTTCCCCACAACCACAAATCCACTAGCGTGCTACAGTAATACAGATGGAAATACGAAATAGCTACAAATGAAGTGGGAAAACAGCGTGTTCACCTCTACTGGAGTGTTAGTCAGAGGTTTGGCCCCCGCATTTTTAAGGACTACTCAACATCCCAATTGTACAGCTGTACGCGTACAATGTCAGCATGTTGGTTGAATTGGACATCGTCACCAACGGAATATCCTACATATTGTATGCTGCAAAATTGATGGTTCTTCCCAATGGCAAACAGTACAATAAAGTGTTTTTAAAATAAAAAAAAACAGCCGTTCCTCCGCAGAAATTAATGCTAACCTCGAACAAATGTTATTAAAAAATACTCCACAACTAAAAGCAGCATATTCATGGAGGTGAACGATAAGGTGAAGAATTTCCAGTAATATTCCAGACACCTGAGCCAAGCATTGTCTTTCTTGGAAAGCCTTTAAAGTCAATCGTAGCAAGCCCGTCGAGACGGGGGATAATTCCAAGCGCTGCGCACTTCTTATATATGCCGTTGATTTCTGTGGGAAGCCTGCATCTACATTATTATTATTTCTTATGTTTTTTTACTATGGCAACGCCTAATGCAGCCGCTCCCCTGCAGCTCGGATTCGGTTATTTCAGCTGAACTGCAGGGCACAGCTTGTTTTCCGTGTTGTACAGCATTTCGAAACTTGATCTATCGCTTGCTGAGAGCTGCAGAGCCCCAGAATCCTCACACGGACTATTCCGTTATTACTGTATATGCTTTCTGTATTCTGTTATTAACCTTTCCTACTGCCACAATGTGTCAAATCAATTTAATACTAGCTCGTCTGAAGCATTTCGCGTCAGCTGAGGAAAATATGTGTCGACTAGAGGAATGCATTTTCGATGCATCCAGAGGCATGCCCAGGGCAAGGTGGCGGTCTGGGTAGGATGGGGAAATGGCCGCCGTCGGAAAGAGCACTGCTCGCTTTTGCTCCCCTGGAAAAAAAAAAACAGACATACACTAACACCTGATATCCGCTTAGCGCAGGAAGATACACATGCGAAAGTGGTGTGCAATGTGTCCTTTGACAAATAGTGTGCCATCATTCTCTCAGTATTGAAAATCAGTTTTAAATGATTTTGATGGATGCATTGTTGGAATGTATTTCAAGTTTGTGTTTCACATTTTTTTAATTATTATTATTATTATTGGTTAGCTGTAGAAACAGCCGTTCATTATAAACAAAATTTACATTATTCAATCTTTAAAGCAGCAATACATGAACATCTATATTAAAAACAGAATACATATATACAACAAGTGTAAACAATCTGGCACATTTTATCAGAAAAAGACTTTCAACCCATGATTTAATACTAGTTCTGCTTTAGATCGAGCTAATTTTTTTTTAAAAAAACGTAGTTGCCTGTTTAACTGACATACGTCTTGCACCAAAAATTAATTACCATAGTTCTTCACTATCGTCATAGACTCATAGTATAAAATTTATAATGCCTTGGTATAAAGCGCTATATAAATAAATAAATAAATAAATAACAGTGTGCAAAGTATGTAAAGCGTAGTGCAAATAGTGCAGGACAGTGAGCAACAACGTGCTTTAAAGTTTCAGTAAATTCATTGCTTTTACAAAATCTACAGACATTCTCACTGGCCGACAATAGTTTCTGTCTACATAATGGGGCCGATTCATGGAACCAACGTGCGCCGAAAATCTAGGCGCAAGCATGCGCAAGCATGCGCAAGCGGAAAAAAACAGGCGCACGCGCACGCGTGCGCTTCATGGAAGTCCCTGCGCGTGTTCACGGCGGGATGTGCGCCAAACCCGTGCATGGCGCACAAGTCACTGCAACATCGCGAAAGGCGTGCGCGACGGTGCGCGACGCGCACAGTGAAAGCGCACAACCTCAGCGCACACAGCAGAAAGTGGGCGGGACATGGGGCGTAACGCGCGGAATGGGGAACAACACGCGAAAATAAGGGCATAACTGGGGATGCACTGCACGGAAGCAGAGGTAACGCCCACACGCACACGAACCACACGTATTCATGGAATGGAATAGGGCAAACCCACGCACAGCCAAAGCCGCGCACAAGCTGAAACACGTCCGCCACACGAAGGCAGGCGGTAGAGTCCCAGCGCATCAAAAAAGTGGCGCCGCGGGAAGTAAAATACGCGATTGAGCGGGGTACGTGTATTCCGGGTGTGTGCGGGAAGTGACACACGCGATTGAGCGGGGTACGTGTATTCCGGGGGTGCGCGGGAAGTTACACACGCGAATGAGCGGGGTACGTGTATTACGGGGGTGCGCGGGAAGTTCCACACGCGATTTGGCCGGGTACGTGGATTCCAGGGGTGCGCGGGAAGTTCCACACGCGATTTGGCCGGGTACGTGGATTTCAGGGGTGCGCGGGAAGTTCCACACGCGATTGAGCGGGGTACGTGTATTTCGGGGGTGCGCGGGAAGTTCCACACGCGATTGAGCGGGGTACGTGTATTTCGGGGGTGCGCGGGAAGTGACACACGCGATTTGGCCGGGTACGTGGATTCCAGGGGTGCGCGGGAAGTTCCACACGCGAGTTGGCCGGGTACGTGGATTTCAGGGGTGCGCGGGAAGTTCCACACGCGATTGAGCGGGGTACGTGTATTTCGGGGGTGCGCGGGAAGTGACACACGCGATTTGGCCGGGTACGTGGATTCCAGGGGTGCGCGGGACGTTCCACACGCGAGTTGGCCGGGTACGTGGATTTCAGGGGTGCGCGGGAAGTTCCACACGCGATTGAGCGGGGTACGTGTATTTCGGGGGTGCGCGGGAAGTGACACACGCGATTTGGCCGGGTACGTGGATTCCAGGGGTGCGCGGGAAGTTCCACACGCGATTTGGCCGGGTACGTGGATTCCAGGGGTGCGCGGGAAGTTCCACACGCGATTTGGCCGGGTACGTGGATTTCGGGGGTGCGCGGGAAGTGACACACGCGATTGAGCGGGGTACGTGTATTCCGGGGGTGCGCGGGAAGTTACACACGCGAATGAGCGGGGTACGTGTATTACGGGGGTGCGCGGGAAGTTCCACACGCGATTTGGCCGGGTACGTGGATTCCAGGGGTGCGCGGGAAGTTCCACACGCGATTTGGCCGGGTACGTGGATTTCAGGGGTGCGCGGGAAGTTCCACACGCGATTGAGCGGGGTACGTGTATTTCGGGGGTGCGCGGGAAGTTCCACACGCGATTGAGCGGGGTACGTGTATTTCGGGGGTGCGCGGGAAGTGACACACGCGATTTGGCCGGGTACGTGGATTCCAGGGGTGCGCGGGAAGTTAGACACGCGAGTTGGCCGGGTACGTGGATTTCAGGGGTGCGCGGGAAGTTCCACACGCGATTGAGCGGGGTACGTGTATTTCGGGGGTGCGCGGGAAGTGACACACGCGATTTGGCCGGGTACGTGGATTCCAGGGGTGCGCGGGAAGTTCCACACGCGATTTGGCCGGGTACGTGGATTCCAGGGGTGCGCGGGAAGTTCCACACGCGATTTGGCCGGGTACGTGGATTTCGGGGGTGCGCGGGAAGTGACACACGCGATTGAGCGGGGTACGTGTATTCCGGGGGTGCGCGGGAAGTTACACACGCGAATGAGCGGGGTACGTGTATTACGGGGGTGCGCGGGAAGTTCCACACGCGATTTGGCCGGGTACGTGGATTCCAGGGGTGCGCGAGAAGTTCCACACGCGATTTGGCCGGGTATGTGGATTTCAGGGGTGCGCAGGAAGTTCCACACGCGATTGAGCGGGGTACGTGTATTTCGGGGGTGCGCGGGAAGTTCCACACGCGATTGAGCGGGGTACGTGTATTTCGGGGGTGCGCGGCAAGTGACACACGCGATTGAGCGGGGTACGTGTATTTCGGGGGTGCGCGGGAAGTGACACACGCGATTGAGCGGGGTACGTGTATTCCGGGGGTGCGCGGGAAGTTACACACGCGAATGAGCGGGGTACGTGTATTCCGGGGGTGCGCGGGGAGCAGCACACGTGAATTGCACGTGTGGGTCCTCCCAGGTGTACCCTCTACACCCTCCACGGCCCCTGCAGGTGGCTCACACCACAGGGGCCTACCCAGCACATGTCCTGCAGGCACCCCATCCACCATGGCCATGCCCACCAGCCAACCCACATATCAACTAGCACTACTGCCCACCAACGCATGTCCCCCTGCACCCCCAGCCACAAGGGGCAGCCTCCAGCAGGCCCCCACCCATGTCTCCCCCCACCCCCACCCCCCACCAGTGCAGGGGCAGCCTCAAACAGGCCCCCACTCATGTCCCCCTGCACCCCCACCCCCTAGCATCCAGGGGCACCCTCCACCAGGCCCCCACTCATGTCTCCCACCACCCCCACCCCCCAGCATCCAGGGGCACCCTCCACCAGGCCCCCACTCATGTCCCCCTGCACCCCCACCCCCTAGCATCCAGGGGCACCCTCCACCTGGCCCCCACTCATGTCTCCCACCACCCCCACCCCCCAGCAGTGCAGGGGCACCCTCCACCAGGCCCCCACACATGTCCCCCTGCACCCTCACCCCCCAGCATCCAGGGGCACCCTCCACCAGACCCCCACTCATGTCACCCATCACCCCCACCCACCAGCAGTGCAGGGCACCCTCCACCAGGCCCCCACACATGTCCCCCTGCACCCTCACCCCCCAGCATCCAGGGGCACCCTCCACCAGACCCCCACTCATGTCACCCATCACCCCCACCCACCAGCAGTGCAGGGCACCCTCCACCAGGCCCCCACACATGTCTCCCACCACCCCCACCCCCCAGCAGTGCAGGGGCACCCTCCACCAGGCCCCCACACATGTCCCCCTGCAACCCCACCCCCCAGCATCCAGGGGAACCCTCCACCAGGCCCCCACCCATGTCTCCCACCACCCCCAACCCCCAGCCACCAGGGGCAGCCTCCAGCAGGCCCCCACCCATGTCCAACTCATGTTCCCCACCCAACATGTCATCACAGTCCAGATCCCTGGTCTCTATGGTCAGCCCCCAAATGCAAAACACCCACCCGAGTATTGCATCCACCCACTCATATTCTGCAATTACATCACAGAACACCAATTGCAAGTTCCAAAACAAACACATGTCCCTCACATACACCCAATGGGTGTCAGTGATTCTCTAAACACATAACATGAAATGCATGAAAACAATGAGACACCACACATTGAAGTGCAACAAATAAATAATGTATTAAAGGAAAGATGAATAGAAACAAAAATGAAGAAACAGAAATGTGAATGGAAAAAAATGAAAAGAAGCATGTCCGTTCAAAATAAAAAAAAAATTAAAGAATATAGAAATCCAAAGTAATGTAGTACAAAGTCAATGTCCACCAAACAAAATCCAATGTGAAAAAAAAATTATAAGCCATTGATCCATGGATAATGTCAAAAAAGAAAGTATGTACAAGTCCACAACTATGTACAATGCAAGAAGCCAGGGTCCATCATCCCAACAAAATAAAGGAAACCTAACTAACTACACTAACTAATGAAAAAAACTATATACAAAAATGTGGCCAATGTCCAAAAGGTCCAAATGAAATAAAAACAAAAATGAAACTTAACACTACCTACATAACTATGTACAAGGGCAGCGGGCTAGTTCCACGGCTCACTTCTGGATGTGCCGGGCCAGGGCATCATCGAACTCCTCCTCAATGTCCCGGAGGCGGTCCTCCTCCATGGCCCCGAGGGTCCGCAGGGCCGTCGACGTGTCCACCTCCAAAGCCCTGCGGATTGCCTCGAGGCACTCGACCCGCCTCAGGGCCCTCTGCATGGAGTTCTCCGCCCTGACCATTGAGAGCCGTGCCTCTTCCGCCCGCTGCCGCTCCGCATCTATGGCGTGGCCCAACCGCTGCCACACGGAAGACACTTTTTGTCCTGGGTCCTCCTGCCCTCCGGCCGATGCCTGCCCCTCCGATGTCGAAGGCCCCGAGCCTTCATGGCTCCCACCATGGTGCTGCTGCTGCTGTGCCTCTGCCCCTGCACTGCCTCCTGCTGCCTGCACATCCTCCGCCGGCTGGGGTGCAGTCGTTGACGTGGCCACCCCTGCTGGACGTCCGACTCCCGACTGCGGCAGGGATGCCTCCTCCACCAGCCTGGCCGCACCGTCAGAGGCAGCTCCACAGGGCACCCAGGTGACTGATGGGTGGGAAGATGGCACAGAGGACGACTGGCGCGTAGGGGGTCCAGCTGAGGAGGGGGTCGTGGCAAGCCCCATCAGACGGAGGAATCCGGCCTGGGTGACCTGTCCCAGCAGGCTGACGTGGTCAACGAGCCATTCGAGATGATGTGCAGTCTCTTCATGAAAAGACTGCAGGTCACCTCGCATGGCCCGTTGACGCAACGCCACTCCAGCCAGGACAGGCTCAACCCGGGCCTGGATAGCCACGTCCGCAGGCAGAGGAAGGCCAGTTGACGTCAGCTCATCCCCTGCCTGAAAACTGGTCTGGACATGGGCATCCCTGCTGGTGCAAGATGATGCAGGGACAGGATCAGGGACAGGATTGCACACAGGCACCTCCGCGGCGGACTGTGCTGCCTCCTGTCCCTGGTCCTGCACTGCACCACTAGCACCAGTGGGATCCCCACCCCCAGACCCCGTCTCCGGTGCTTGCACGGCCTCCTCCTCCACCAAACCCCCCACCAACCTGGATGACTCTGTGCCATCTTCCCCCGTTGGGCCCTGTGGGGTCCCAGCTGCCCCTTCTGCTGCCGAGGAGTCCAACTGCAACCTCCACCTCTTGGACCTCCCCCCGGCAGCTGCGGCCTGGGACGCGGCACCGGACTCCTCACTCCCCGACGAGATGACAACCTGGGAGGGGAGCCGGGCCTTGCGTCTCCGGCTGGCGGTGGGATCCCCGCCGCTGTGCTCCACAGCACCTTCTCCGCCCTCTTCATCAGTTGACGCTGCAGACAGGGAGAAAAAAAACACAGGCATCAGGGCACTGTACAATGGACACATACACACATGACAGTTGTACATGAGTGGCATTGGCAAACCTCAGACATGTCATCACAATCCCCAACACACATGTCATTACAACTTGCACACACGAGCCATACCACAGCCATGTTGCAACTGCCAACACCATCCATACACATACAACAGCATCAGCAGCCAAAGGTGAGCCAGACATCACATGCAACACAGGAAGTGCACCACACATGTACACACCAACCACCACACTTGCATGCATGTGTACACCTCTGCTAAGTGTCGCAGTGATCAGACGGGCATCCATGTCACATCTGCCAATCAGGCTTCCACATACCGCTGTCACATGCATCCATGTTGCATCACTGTTGCACCCTTGTCAAATACACACACATGCACATGTACACAGCGCTGATACAATCAGCTGAAAACAACATACATGCGTGACATCACGGACATGTCTACTCACATACACATTCATACAAACTTGTGTGCCCACACAACTGCATTTGGCATGCAAGCCCACACACACAGGCACCATCCATGTCTCACACATTACAGCCCTCGCATGTGTCAGCCCCACGGCCCTGTACACCCGCACCCATACTCGACCCCATACAAACAGATGTGCAACCTGCACACTACTGAACAATCACCACACGCACTGCTCACAATCAGGATGCATGTACACTCACCGCTCGACTCCAGACGGGTCTGCCTCTCAAGGACCTGGACGTGGAGCGCTGGGGATATGTGTTCCAGGACCCTCATCTGTTCTTCCGACAAGTGGCCCCGGCGCCCCTTGGCATCCGCTGCCTTCAAGAGGCGCCGGGCCTTGGTCAGGGTCCTGGACCTGAAGTCCTCCCAGCGCTTCTTGACATGTTGGAAGTCGCGGACTGCCACCCCCTCCGCGTTGATGGCAGTCACGATGTCAGTCCAGATCCGAGTCCGTCCTTCCTTGTCGGCGCGGCAACTTCCGAAGAGGGCATCATACTGCCCCAGGACTTGCTCCACCAGGACACCAACTTCGGTGGCACTGAAGCTGGTGCCCCTCTGCCTCTCTGGCCGGGGGTTGTCAGTGGTCACAGATGGAGTTTGCCCCGACATGACAACCCCAGAGGCAGGAGTGGGTGGGCAACTGGGTCCTGGGGCTGGGCTGTGGAGCGATGGAATCCCAGTCGGGAGTCTTTGGTTCCAGCAGGGGTGGTCACACCAACAGCACCCCTGGCTGATGTGCAGGCAGCAAATGGCAGGGCACGTGGGCAGCAGGCAGTCAGGCAGCAGCAGATGGCAGGTGGGAGCGTGCTCGGGGCTCTGGGGGGCAGTAGTTCGGCCTTCTGGGCAGGAGCGTGGTCTTCCGTGTGCTTACGCGTGGCCAGCTTGATACGGAGTGATTTGGCACGTGAAAATTCTGCACGTCAGCGTGTAATTCGAGGAAAGGCCCTTAGCGCGTAAGCGCGTCTGCACGCATACGCATTTTCATTGGACCAAAGGCCCTCAGCGCGTGAGCGCGTCTGTGACGTGACGTGCGAGGGAGTATCCCTCATTGCACGTGATGACAGTACACACGTGGATCCCAACCAATCGCGTGTGAAAGTTCACGGGACCCCGGAACACACGTACCCCGGCCAATCGCGTGTGGAACTACCCGCGCACCCCGAAACACACGTACCCAGGCCAATCGCGTGTGGAACTACCCGCGCACCCCGAAACACACGTACCCAGGCCAATCGCGTGTGGAACTACCCGCGCACCCCGAAACACACGTACCCAGGCCAATCGCGTGTGGAACTACCCGCGCACCCCGAAACACACGTACCCAGGCCAATCGCGTGTAGACTTTCTCTCGCACCCCTGAAATCCACGTACCCAGGCCAATCGCGTGTAGACTTTCTCGCGCACCCCTGAAATCCACGTACCCAGGCTATTCACGTGTGGAACTTCCCGCGCACCCCTGAAATACACGTACCCTGCTGAAATCGCGTGTGAAACTTCCCGCGAACCCCTGGAATACACGCGCCCAGGCTATTCGCGTGTGGAACTTCCTGCGCACCCCTGAAATACACGCGCCCAGGCTATTCGCGTGTGGAACTTCCCGCGCACCCCTGAAATACACGCGCCCAGGCTATTCGCGTGTGGAACTTCCCGCGCACCCCTGAAATACACGCGCCCAGGCTATTCGCGTGTGGAACTTCCCGCGCACCCCTGAAATACACGCGCCCAGGCTATTCGCGTGTGGAACTTCCCGCGCACCCCTGAAATACACGTACCCTGCTGAAATCGCGTGTGAAACTTCCCGCGAACCCCTGAAATACACGCGCCCAGGCTATTCGCGTGTGGAACTTGCCACGCACCCCTGAAATACACGCGCGCAGGCTATTCGCGTGTGGAACTTCCCGCGCACCCCTGAAATACACGCGCCCAGGCTATTCGCGTGTGGAACTTCCCGCGCACCCCTGAAATACACGCGCCCAGGCTATTCGCGTGTGGAACTTCCCGCGCACCCCTGAAATACACGCGCCCAGGCTATTCGCGTGTGGAACTTCCCGCGCACCCCTGAAATACACGCGCCCAGGCTATTCGCGTGTGGAACTTCCCGCG
Source organism: Ambystoma mexicanum (assembly GCF_040938575.1). NCBI lineage: Eukaryota > Metazoa > Chordata > Amphibia > Caudata > Ambystomatidae > Ambystoma > Ambystoma mexicanum. The sequence goes on along the minus strand of NC_090928.1, from coordinate 166,605,642 downwards.
CACCCCTGAAATACACGTACCCTGCTGAAATCGCGTGTGAAACTTCCCGCGAACCCCTGAAATACACGCGTCCAGGCTATTCGCGTGTGGAACTTGCCGCGCACCCCTGCAATACACGCGCGCAGGCTATTCGCGTGTGGAACTTCCCGCGCACCCCTGAAATACACGCGCCCAGGCTATTCGCGTGTGGAACTTCCCGCGCACCCCTGAAATACACGTACCCTGCTGGAATTGCGTGTGAAACTTCACGTGAACCCCTGTAATACACGTAGCCCGCTTGCCGTGCTGGTACAGGGTTAGCGCAGCCCTTTGCGCTGGATTGGGGATTTTAATGGCTTTTCCCTGCGCGGAAGGCGTTCTTGGGGGCGTAACTGGCGCTGCTGCAAGGTCGCTGCGCCACTGTGCGCCACGGCTGGTTTTGGTGGCTGGAATCCATGAATACGCTGTGCGTGGAAATGTGTTTCGGCGCACGCGTCTGGCGCAGACTACCGCACGCGCACACTGTGCGCCAGCCGCGTGCGCCACTTGTGCGCCGAATTCTATGAATCGGCCCCAATATGTCTTTAGTAGGCCATAAGTTAAAGCGGAATCTCATATAATCGTCTCTAAACTTGGAGGTATTTGGTCAGGTATTATTCTGTGGTTCTAAACCTCTTATATCCAAATTGTGCTGGATTCCAATCTTTAAGATTTTGGCATGATTCTAAGGTGTGAATCCAGTCCCGGTAACACAGTATCAACACACCTTCAGGTAATGATTCTCAGCGTCGCAAGGGTGATTGTGTTGGCAATAAGAGCTTTGTTTACAAGTCTCATGATCTGTCATGTGACCGGGTGATGCTCCGGCACTCCTGGGAGCAGGCCGAGCAGCAAGAGCAGACGCTCGCAGTGCTGCGTTCCGAATGTTAATACCAATAAAGTCCCAGTAACACAGTATCAACGCACCGTCGGGTAATGATTTCACATTCAAAATTTAATGAAATCAGAGAATCAAAAGTCAAGCACCTGACGGGTAGACTTTAAAAGCACTAAGTCTGGGACACATTAGGCCTCATTAAGAATTGGTGGCATTACGGCCAAATTAATTACCATTACTGTCACTTGGTCCCATGGTGTTACAAGGGATTACAAGTGCAGGGAACTCCCCATTTTTGGAGCCCATGTTTTTTTTTGGGAGATTTACCGCCAGCAGAATTACTGCTCGGTAAATCTGCTTATTTTTGGAGGTTAAGTGGAGGATTTACCTCCTGCAACAAGCTTGAGGTGAATCTGGCACTTTACCCCAGAAAATCAGTGAATATAAAACGTTGTAATTTCGCCAACCGTAAATCAGCCAAACATATAATTTGGCGGTGTGGGAAAAGTGTTGGCATAACAGAATTACCAAAAACAAAGAGGTGATGGCTGGCAGGTTCAGAATTAATCTTAAACCTCTGGCATTTGCTCTGGACAACCATCGTTGTTCGCCTGCCAATCCATTACAGAAAGGGGAAAGACCATATGCATATCAGGCTTGGTCCCACCCACAAAAGGGCAGCCCAGCTGGAACTGCTAGGTCACATCCCTTCTGCATAGGATCACAAACATTTCCAGACATGTTTTGGCCCCATTGAGCTTCCTCAGCAAGGAGTAGCTGGGGTTTCTAGGCCCAGCAAGCACGAGACACACATCTGAGCATACCCATCCAACTGCGGGAAACAAAGCTAAAAAAAGAGATGATGGCTGGAAGGTTTAGAATTAATCTAAAAACGCTGGCAATTTCTCTGGGCAACCCTCCAGACCATCAATCTTTGGGCCTCATTACGAGGTCGGCGGTAAGGGGTTAACATCACCGGTAAGAATGCTGGTGCAGTTAACCCCTTACCGCCGCATTACGAGGTCCCTTAGCGGGAGCCACTAAAGGACCAGGGAGCTAACAAGGGGCCTGTTAATAATGGGCCCGTTGTTAGCTCCCTGGTCCTTTAGCGGCACCCTCCCCATTCCCATTGAGCCCGATTGGGAATGGGGATGGGTTCCCTGAATGGGGAAATACCGGGTCCTCCAAGGTTGGAATGACCCGGTAAATCCCCATTCAGGGAACCCGGACCCTGTATACGGTATGGGGGTAGCCATGGCGCTAATAGCACCATGGCTACCTCCATACCCGTAATGAGGCCCTTTGTCTTCCAAGCATTACAGAAAGGGGAAATGTCATGTGCAAATTAGTAGTGATCCCACCTCCAAGGGGGCAGTCCAGCCAAAACTGCTAGGTCACATCCCTAGACATGTTTCGGCCTCACTGGATGTCATTGGTGTGGAATAGCTTGGGTCTGAATTCACAGTTGAGATGGGACCCAGGTCTGGGCATACCCGTCCCATTCGGGGTTACAAAGCAAAGATAAAAATGTGATGGCTGGAAGGTTTAAAATTAATCTTAAACCTCTGGCAGTTGCTCTGGGTGACCCAACAGACTATTGTTCTTCACCTACAAAGCTATACCAGAAATGGGAAATGCCAAATGCAAATTAGGCTTGCTCCCACACATAGGGCAGTCTAGACAAAACTACTAGGTCACATCTCTAGACATGTTTCGGCCTCACTGGGTGTCATCGGTGAGGAATAGCTTGGGTCTGAATTCACAGTTGGCCTGGGACCCAGGTCTGGGCATACCCGTCCCATTGGTGGTTACAAAGCACAGATAAAGATGTGATGGCTGGAAGGTTTAAAATGAATCTTAAACCTCTGGCAGTTGCTCTGGGTGACCCAACAGATTATTGTTGTTCACCTACAAAGCCATAACAGAAATGGGAAATGCCAAACGCAAATTCGGCTTGCTCCCACCCACAAAGGGAAGTCCAGCCCAAACTGCTAGGTCATATGCCTTCTGCACGAGACCACAAGCACCTCCAGACATGATTCGGCCTCATTGGGCATCATCAGTGAGGTGTAGCTTCAAGTACAAGATCCATATCTGGTCATACCTGTCCCACTCGGGGTGATAAAGCAAAATCAAAGAGGTGATGGCTGGAAGGTTTAGAATTAATCTTAAACCTCTGTCCATTGCTCTGGGCAACCCCCCAGGCCATTGTTCTTCACCTGCCAACCCATTCCAGCAAGGGGGAAAGACCATATGCAAATCAGGCTTGGTAACAGTCCCCCAAAAGGTCAGTCCAGTCTGAACTCTAGGTCACATTCCTTTTGCACAAGACCACAAGCATCCCAAAACTTGTTTCAGCACATTGAGTGTCATCAGTGAGACTTAGCTCTGGGCTCTGGCCCAGCAGGCACAGGACCAACGTCTGGGCATACCAGTCCCACTCAGGGTGACAAAGCAAATACAAAGAGGTGATGGCTGGAAGGTTTAGAATACATTTTAAACCTCTGACAATTGCTATGGACAACCCTCCAGATCATCGATTTTTGCCTGCAAAGCCATTACAGTAAAGGGAAAGACTTTATACAAATCAGACTTCGTGCCAATTCCACAGGGGCAGTGCAGCCAAAACCGCTAGGTCTGATCCCTTCTGCACGAGACCACAAGCATCCACAGACATGGACGGCATTTGTGAGGAGTAGCTTGCGTCTCTTGGCCCCACAGGCACTGGATCCATGTCTGGGCATACCAGTCCCACTCGGGGTGACGAAGCAAAGAGTTGATGGCTGGATGGTTTAGAATTAATCTTAAAACTCTCGTAATTACTATAGGCAACCCTCGAGACCATTGTTATTTGCCTACCAAGCCATTACAGAATGGGAATACACCATATGCAAATCAGGCTTGCTTCCACCCCCAAGGGGGCAGTCCTGCCTGAACTGCTAGGTCACATCCCCAGACATGTTTCCGCCTCATTTGGCGCCCTCCACGAGGAGTAGCTTGGGTCTCTAGTCGCAGCAGGCACAAACCCCGTTATGGGCATACCCGGCACCCTCGGGTTGACAAAGGAAAAATAAAGAGGTGATGGCTGGAAAGTTTTGAATTAATCTTAAACCTCTGGCAATTGCTCTTGGCAACCCTCCAGACCATTGTTCTTTGCCTGCCAAGCCGTTGCAGCAATTAAGGCTTGGTGCCACCCCCAAAAGGGCAGTCCCACCCAAACTGTTAGGTCACATCCCCAGACAAGTTGTGTCCTTTTTGTGCAGCATCAGTGAAGAGTAGCTTTGGTCTGTAGTGGGGAAGGGCTTTAGTTAATTTTAGGGTGGGTGTGGGGTCGGGAGGCAACAGAGAGAGGCTCCTTGTTGCCTCCCCACATTAAACAAAAAGATGGCGTGACCCAGTGAAGAGCCTGAGGTGGTTGGAAACAGCGGCGGGGGCTGTGTATTCTCTTGCATTTTCCAGCCACCTGATCGGCTCAGTGCCCTTTCCTGGGTGTGAATAGCTCTAACACCATTTCACAGCACAGCAACTCGGGTTCACACACATCCAAGGAAAGAGGGACATGCTCTTCAGAAACCAACAGTAGCTTCAATCAGAGGTGAGTGAAATCAGAGAATCGAGAGACAGCAGTGAGGAAAGTGAATATAGAAGTCCAAGCAGCATTTCCTGAGACAGACCGAAAGTGATATGCACTGGGCACTTATGTGCCCAACTAACCTCTATCAATGTATTGTAAGAGACTTGCTGCTTCCCAGTGATAAGAACAACATATGACATTGTATCTTTTTATCATTCTGCCAGCCACATCTAAAAGTTCTGAACAATTCTATTCGAATAATAATACTTTGTCCTTCTATTGTTTCTGTGGACCCAACTCTCCTGCTCAGAATAAGATAGCTAATTAAAGTGCCTGAAATAGAGATACATATAAAAAAAGAGATTATTTATATAAAAGATGTCCTTGCTTACATGCAGACACAGTCAGAAATCTTTGTAGAACTAATGACCACGTTCTTTCGATTACAACATCATGGGAGCAAGCATCAGCAATGATCACAGTTTGGTCTTTTGTGTAGGCATGCTAAAGACACTTGCCAGGCATAGCCGTAGTGGCATTAACTGGCAATTTCTGGGAACAGGTGCAAAATGGTGCGAGTACCTGGGCATCTAGTAGCAGTGCCTGGCACATGCCTAATATGTCTACAGAAGCCAATATTGTTGGCTTTGTCAATGCTTCTTTTTAACAGGACATCAATGATGGACATGTAGAGTGCTTATAAATCTAGTGGCTGAAGGAAGACCTGGTAAGACAAATGTCTTACGCCTGTAGCAGGTTTCCAACTCCCATTAACTCATTAACTCTCAGAAGACTGCTTCAAAAATACGCTGGCAGGTACTTTGAGGGCAACGTTTGATGGTAAGACCCGGCTAAATTGAGCTCAATGAGTTTCTATGAGAAGGTGTTTTGGGGGGAAGGAACTGGGCAAGAATGGCCATAGAGATCAGCATGGCCATGGACAGTCAATGGAATGACCATGGACAGTAATGTAATGGGATATTTATAACACGCTTAATATCCAGAGGTTTCTAAGCGCAGACCCGGGGATAGAACCTGTGCTGATCAGCTTGTCGTCTTGCTATCCTCCCAAGATAGTCAATGGGTGGGCACATAACCATACAACACCTACACGCTGTGTGTCCCTCTTCATATGTCATTGCTCCCTCTCTGTACTCTAATGCAGTAGCTTCAGCTTTCAGGTGTCACAAGCAACACCCAGTACCCCAAACTAAACAATCAGGGACCAGCAACGGAAAATGAATTCTCTAGTGTATTCACACGGATTAAGACAATTCAAATATGGAGAAAAGAAAAAAAAACATATTTAGAGACATAATGGGCAGTGTCTGTTTGCAGCAAGAATGGTCACCGTCTATAAGAGTGCATATTTGAAGTTTGGGGAGGGAAACACAGTTGAATGAAAACAATAGAGGTATTAGTTGGGTGCTCACTTTACCGTCATATTATTGGCAATGTTTTACACATCCCGGGTCCAATTGCAACCGTTTTCCCACTTTGCTTCAAGAAAAAAAAACTCCTGTTTTTTTTCATCCAGACATTGAAGTTAAAAAAAAGTTAAGAACGAGAGTGCCTCTGTTCATGGTTCTGTGCACATGATCACATCATCACTCATCATCGCTCATATTGCCCTCAACACAATCCTCTCGAATCTGCTGCTCCTTCTTCAGCTGCATGAGCACAGGTTTGTTTATGGACATTTTATGCAGCATTCAATGCAACATAAACACATTTTTAGGGGTTTCATTTACTGCATTTCTGGTCTTTTCATGACAACAAATCCAGTCCTTAAGGAGGCCACATGCATGATTGATGGTACTGTCGTCAAGGTATGGAAAGTATGGAACCCTGCTCAAAGGCAGCAGAGAGTGAGGAATGGAGGTAAGTACACAAGTGGGTATCTGGAGTGCCCTTTGAAATGTTTGGTAGATACATTCATCACTGTGCATGGGCTTTGACTGTGTGTAGTGTTCGGCAGCTTACTTGCCTATCAGAAAGGAATGCCTTGCTTTGTACTTGAGCCTGCATCACCCTTGTCAGTCAGCTATTCCTCAGGAGCCAGGAGTGGTTGCTGCCTGCAGGAGGTTATAACGCACATTAACCAGCACGGACTACCCATTCGAACCATGGGCATGTTGACCATTGTTAGACAGGGCAATGGTAATGATAAGAAATAAATCACAGTTAATAAATAGACCATGCATGCATGAAAGTCGGTGAACGTGCGTTTTTACTAATTGGACAATTGAAATGCAAAAGTAGGCTTAGTACAGAACAATCGAAAGAATGAATGCATCAGAAGTTGAACAATGCATTTGTGTGTTCACCGGTTTGTTCTGGCAAACTGATGAGAAGAGTTGCTTAGCTGCTATTGGCCTTTTGCGGTTGGGGCAAGAATTCACCAGGACTGGAGTGTGGTCTGGAGCCCTGGCCCGATCCGGATTAGACCCATGTCCCATCACTGACAGTGGTCGCAGTGAAGAAACACTGTTATAAGAGTCCGCTACGCTGCCTAGATACAAAGGTAGCTTATTCTAGAGACAGGAGGTGTTCAGTGTCAGCAGCCTACAAAAATGGCAGCAGCCTTGCTAAAGGAAAGGCGAAATAGAGAGGGGTACTCCTGCACCAGGCCTCACACTGATAACAGGCTTTGTGAAGAGCAGAGAGCGTTTTGCAAGTGCCGGGCAGAGGCGTTGCTAGGGGGGGGGGCTAAGAGGGGCTATAGCCCCTGGTCTTTTGGTTGTAGCCCCGGATAGAATCTCAGGAGCTACAACCAAAAGGCTAGCTAGCCCCCAGTCCTGACAGTTCCGACATCAGCGTAGCCCCGGGTCTTGTCCAGACCTAGCAACACCGGGGTGGGTTACATGTGTTAACAATCACACAAAAAGAGAACAAGAATGAAACCTTGTAGGCGTGCTGTTTGAGGAGGAATAAACAAGAGGAACATTTCAGCCTTTATGCACCCATCCCAGACAAACTACGCAGAATGGCAAAGTTGAAGCAGGCCGAAAGTGGGAGGAAGATACCTTACATTGATGAGGCGCAATGGCATGATCAGGGCGACATTCTGAAGCCAGCATTGTTCATGAGTGTGCAGGTAAAATAATTGGTAACGGAAACAATAATGCATGGGTAATTGCAAGGGAAATGGTGTGTTTAGCATGTGTTAAGGGAGGCATCACTACTGGGTGACAAGAGGGAAGAGACTGAGACAGAGCGAGAGAGGCTTACTAGTTTCTTTTAGACTGTATGATGTCCCTGGCTTTTGGGACCTGCCTGCTAGGCCTTTGACAGGCAATGTGGAGAGACAATGGCCCTCATTACGACCCTGGCGGAGAGGGGTTTACGCCAGCGTAATGCATGGCGTACCTCTCCGCCAGACTACGACATTCCGTAGCGCCATGGTGATTTTTACGCCTGCTTTTTGCAGGCGGAAAAATCCATGGCGCTACGGGACTTGTTGTTAATTACGCCACCGTAATTTACGGTGGCGTAATTAACGCCTTCCCCACTCCCATTATACCCTATGGGGCAAAAATGGGAATGGGGAAGGGTAAATGGGGATTGGGGACTTACCGCCCCGCCAACCTCGGAATGGGGCGGTAAGTCCGCCAACCCCCATGGCGGTGTTGGCAGCTCTGCGCCATGGTCCATGGTGCAAATTGCACCATGGACCTCCGCCAGGGTCGTAATGAGGGCCAATGTGACAGGCAATGTGGAGAGAATGTGGCAATGACATCTATGCAGAGGGTGTGTCTGCATAAAGACCAGGCATACAGAGAAAGGAGAAGGAAGACTCGAAAAGGCAGAGGCTCCCACAGAAGAGAGTTGCCTGCAAGCCTGGCCTGCATACAAGGCAGATGCCAAAAGAGGGAGTTGCTGCTTTCATTGAAGACCCAAGTCCACCTGGGTAGAGAGTGACTCATCTGAATTTGAGGTTTCATGGAGTGTCTATTGAGATTATCTGCGTCCCGGTAGCTGTGTGTTGGACTAGAAAAAAGTGTATATGTTCCATTGCAGTGCAAATTCACGAATCACTTTTTTCAGGTTCATTGGACTGCCTTTGCTGTTCACACGAAGATAGTCATCATAACTTTGTGATTCCTAAATTAATTGCAACATTAGAAACGCCTTAAATGAAAAGGCAATGAATCTGGTTTAATGTAGGGAAAGGAATGATTGTTTTTTTCTCTTCAAGATCACGCTGACTACAAGAAAAAGGAAGCATTGCCCTCTCCCTGAATATTTGGTGGGTCTTTAAATATATGCGAGAGACAACATGAGATAAAACAAAGAAACATGTTTAGGGTGAACCTACATGTAATACAGCTTAATAATAACATTGCAATGAAAAGTGAGCCACTACATTGCTTGTAGGTACGTTTGGAACGGTTGTTTTATTTATTTAGACCGAGTTGTGTGATTTTGTCGAGCCATTCAGAAGTATTGTTTGTTTGCCTGCATGCATTTCCATATTATGTTTTCCAAGCCTGGATTGAAACTGGGGTTGTTAGGACCAGGGATTATGCATTTACCTGCACGACTGCCAGAATGTCTGATAAAGATGCTTAGTATTGCACTCTGTGGCACATTTAAGGCAAAGGGATTCTTGGTCAAGGCTGATGGATGGTTCCCGGGTAGGTGGGGCATGGGTGTGGAGATTATGGTGGGAAAAGGTAATGGCTGTCATGAGTGCAACAAATGTTACCTGTTTTTTAAGTTGTCTTTTTGTACTATTGGAGCTGTGTGTTTAGGGGTGCTGGCTGGAAGCAGCCTGTTCACCTCACCAGGTTTTGCTGACATAAGGTGATTTGCCCCGGTTTACTCAATTTATTAAAATGGGAAATCTGCTCTCGTCTTCCACCTGCTCATATCTTCCAAAATCACAGGCTCTCCAGTACCCCTTCCACAGTCTTTTGCTCTCTTCTCCCATTTGCTCCTTTTGTTTCCTTCCATAAACTCCCTCACTACTCTGACCTTTCATTCGCTACTCAATTCATCTTCCATACGATCCCCCATCTCATAAGGAAAACTATTGCAAAAGCATGAAAAATGAAAGATGTATACTGCAGAACCCTTAACAAGAGTCTGTGAGATTAATCCCAAATAACCATTCCCCAAGACAAATGTTTTGTGCCTTTTTTCAAAATAATGCTATAATTGAGATATAAAAAAACAGTACAGAGCAAAAGAGAAGTAGAACAAATAGTGTGGCAATATCAATCTACCATTCTTATCTTCCCATATGCTCCCCCTTTCTATTCTATCCCCTCCTCCTTCACCTTTCACCCGTCCTCTCCCATCAGCTCCCCCTGACTACCATTCCCATTTACAACCACCCCCACATCCCCACTCTATCCCAACCATGTCTTCTTAGCCTGGCTGGGGAGAATCGAGGATGATGCTACCTCCTCTTCTGCAAGGGCTGAGCAATGAGGCCTGCAGTCCTTATTCCATCTAAAATGCTGTGCGCTTAACAATAACTCCCTGAATACTGTGGCTACTCCCAGCAGGCCAGAGAGGAGGTGCTTGTGATCCAATAATTTTGTTGTGAAAGACAGCCTCCCTCCTCCTAGATAAATATTGAAGCAATGAATAGGGTATTTTGTTTCTTACAAAATTACATTTTGAAGCACAAAATTGTATTTTTTGGTGCAGGTTTGCAGCACATTTTAATTGAGTTCAGAGTGTGTCGGAGTGCTAACATGCAGGAGAGTGTGGAATCAGGAGGTAGACAGTGCAGGTTGAGGGGTTTCCGGCCTCCTGGTATCGCTCCCGGTTGGATGTGGCAGGGAGCAGGGGCTGCCGCTCCCTTACCACCCCTATACATATGTGTCTGTAATATACTGTTTACATACTGTTTATAATATGCAATTGTCCATGATGACTTCTTATCTGACATGTTTAATTTGCTTTGCTATTGAATGTCACAATTCCGTTCAATAAATGGGGCCTTATATTTTCCAAAGAAAGGTGTGTGTGTGTGTGACTGCTTGGTGGGCCCTGAACCGTGTGGTGCCCATCTATTAAACCAGGAGTGAGGTCTTTTGTGAATAGCTCATACTGCAAACTGAATCACATCTAGGGGCGCCTACATTTGGGAGGAAACACACACTGAGATGAAATTATTTGTCCAGCATTACACATTTTGGTTAAGTGGTAAAGCCAGAATTTGAGCATAGCCTGAAATTTAGGTACCTGTCCACACACCTTCCCAACTCAAGTTGGTGCAAATATGTGTTGAAGTTTGGTTTTAAATAATACAATTCTGAGTCTTTGCCCACAAGTCACTTTTTGTACAGAATATTAAATGGTACGTATTCCCCGCTTACTGTAGTTGCTACTTTGTATACAAAAGAAAGTGTAAGTGATGAATATGATTTATAGGGATTCTTTTTTAATGAATTGTATACTTTTATACCAATGACTGTAAGCCATGAAAATGAGATGTTGTTTATTATTGTAAGTTTCTGCATTCGATTTTTCTCTTGAATTTTCTTTTTTCTATTTATTTAGGTTTCTTTTCTTACTTCACTAACGTCTTTTGTAAATGTTTGTAATAAACCATAAACAGTAAAAAAAAATACTCAATTTCATACCGATTACTTTAAAAATACACAAGTCATGTAATAAACCAACCCGGAAATGTGAACCTCATTGTAGAAATGGGTTGATGAAAAAGAGCATTGTGGTCATTTTGTTTTTAATCCTAATTTGCATGGATGGGACCACTCCTGTCTGCACGTCTTTGCAAAAGGGCCCCTTCATGCAATTTGAATGGTTTCTACAAAGTACTGGAAAAGTAAATTGCAAAACATAGGCAAAATTGCCTTTTCTCGTCACTTTTACACTACGTGGCCCAAACTTTTTAAATGTCACCAGCAATTAACGATTTGGAATCCGCTTGCTTTTACAAATAAAGCTACAATCATAGGTGGTAATTTCTCAAGTCATGTGGAGTGGAAAAAGTGGCAGAAAATGATTTGATTGCATCTTCTTTTCCCCATTCTGAATGGAAGCCTACAAGCTCCAGAATACAAATGAATGTACTTCTCCCTTTGTAATGCACCAAACCAGCAGCACAAAGGGAGAAGAAAAGTGGTGAGACCTGGAAGGACGACGAAGGGGGAGTTGCCCTTGCCGTTTTCGACTTGTAAACCTAAGACCGGGAGTTACAGCTAGCGTGCGGAGCAATGGAGGTCAATGGAACACAGGGGCCTCCCGCATTCATAACGCAGGCGGAGGGGCAATCGGGCTACCATGGTACTATCCTTGACGCCAGAGAACAAAGAAGCCAACGGGTTCAGCACAGCCGGTGAGTCGGAGAAAGCTGATATCAAGCCACAACTGGGTTAAGCCCAAGGTTGCGAGTAGCAACATTTTGAACACAAGAAGAAATGACTTGTGTGTATGTTGGAACTTTAAAGAAAGCCCAGTTGAGGTCTCGGTGCAGAGGGGTCTGGCACCACAAGGGCACTCATTTGAAAGGCTCTGACTGGGACCTTTTTGTGAAACTACAACAACCAGAAGGCCCTAGGAAAGGGTGACGTGAGGCGTCAGAGTGGTCCTACAAGGGTCACATCAAATCCCTTGTACAATTGAAAATCTCTAGTGCGTTGCTAGAGGAAAGCTAGGGAAATGGAACCCCGCTTTTCACTACAATTGTGTACTATCATAATTGGCAAATGTGAACCCGACAGAGGGGTTTCAAAAGAAAGCTGAAGAGAAAGAAACCCGCTTTCTGAGAAAACTGCGCAATACATGAACTGTGTTAAAGAAGTGTGTTAAAGAAAGGCCATAGTGAACCTGACGGATAGAGGCCCATTTTTGCAAGAAGGGATCTCACTCTGCCAAGCCCGGCAGAGGGAGATCCCAGGGATCAAAGCCCAGCAGAGGGAGATCCCAAGGGTGAAGAGCAATCGCCCAAAGAACATTTTTTTGTTTGACGTTTCTGCAAGGAGGATCTGAATCTGGCAAAGGGAGATCCCAGGGGCGAAGAGCGATCGCCCAAAGATCTCTTGTTTGTTTATTTGTCTTCCATTGTTCGACAAGGCTCCTAAAGATTACGAGCAATGTCTGAAAGGCCATAGATGGAGGGAGGCCTGTTTTTACAAGGAGGATCCAAGCCCGACAGAGGGAGATCCTAGGAGCAAAATCACTCAGATAACATTTTGTTTGTTTGTTACTTCTAATCTGCAAACCTTCTAAGGCAAGAGTCTTTTGCAGGAAAGAGACTTAGCCTCTGAAGGGGTTTTGATATTGTTGAACTGAACTGTGAACCTTGGCTGTCGAGGCCCAGGAGTGTGCTGTGCTTGAGAGAGTCCCGCCTTGTCCCGTGCATCAAACGTGGGGAAAGGAGACTCAGCTATGCGATCCTGACTTATTATTTTGAGAACACTTTTTTCTTTTCTGGCAAACATTATCCCACACTCTTTTTGTAATAAGTAGTAATTGGCAATAGTTTTTTGTTAGTATAGGCCCTTTTATTTGACAAGACGCCACTAGGACTACCTTATTATTATTCAATGGTCGTAGCTTGCTCCCATCTTAGATTTTGGGTTAGTTGAGACGTTTATCTCACCCATTATGAAGTTCAATAAACACTCTTGAACTAATATCACTTGTGTCTGTCTTTACTGTTGCCATCATGAGTTCCTTACAGAACCATGGGAAAGGTAAATCTCTTTACTTTATTCAGCGCACCAAACGGGATAGTGATTCACATGCACAATTCAGTTGTTGGTATCTGTCATTTCAGATGTTTTTTCAAAACGTCTTCTAACTTTGGTGAGGAATGCCTGGCACCATTTTAGTACTGATGCCAATTATCTTTTGAACTGATGAAATCATCTTTTTGAATTGATGCAAAGCACATACAGTAACTTTTGTCAACTATATTTCACATGTAGTTTTAAAGATCAACACATGCCATGTCATATGGCATATAAAACCGTTCCACAATTCTAAACAAGATAATGCAGGCACCTCCAGTTAAACATTTTCAGGAGAATTTACAGACCGATTGTGATATGAGATGGTGGGTGGTTAGTTCCTTGCAAACAGATTGACACAATTTTTCAATGTCTAATTGACTGTTTAAATTTAAACAGCAATGGATCTACAGATGTTTTGCCTTATCACGTGTTGAAATGCAGAAATCCATTGGCTCACGCTATTACATTAATTACTTTAAGTATTTTGTTGCCCTATTTCCAGAATCAGTACAGTATGTGATATGTTCTCCCTTTGGATAGAACAGTGAGGTTGCTTCCACCCCATCATGGCCTTAGCCACCCACCCTGTGTGCCGTCGCTATCACACATTACAGCAGTTTCCAAACAAATCAATAATCTCTAATATGTTGTCCGGAACCCCACTTGAGCTTGTCATCTGAGGTCCTTGGGTCAGGAAGTCTGGTATACGTAAATTTGTTGTTACTCTGCATGAGTAAGATGACGGGTTTTGGCTCTGAAGGGCACACTTCTTTTTCTTGATAAGATTGGAATGCCATGCTCGAAACTGACACACACATGTCTTTAATTCTCATATAGGTAGGTTACTTAACACCTAAAATTGGGCCCTCCACACTTAAATTATCTCATAAACAATGGTAAGGTAGATTTCCTAACCTTACTTAGTGCACCATACATGCTAGTGATTCACATGCACAATTCACTTGTTTGGCATGTGTCATTTCAGATGTTTTGTGAAAAAAATGTCCTACGTTGGGAAGGAATGCTTGGCACCATTTTAGGCCCAATGCCAATTCTCTTTTGAACTGATGAAATCATCTTCATGAATTGATGCAAAGCACATACAGTAACCTTTGTCCACTAGTAGTTATAAATATAAATTCATGCCATTTTAGATGACATATAACACAATGAAAATACTCATGTCTTTGCACACAATATTTACTCTACCAAATGCACTCTATTACAGATCCATTCACCATGCAACACATCACCCCCTCAATCTAATCTGCCCTGAAGAAGGCTGTGTCAAACAAACACATGACAGCCGAAACTTAAGTTGGCATATTTATTTGTTATCAAAACCGATTAGATTCATAAGGTCGAACCAAAACTAATGTCGGGTGAACTTATTCAATGCCTGCTTCATGGAGTCATTTTATCACTTGTAATATCTCCCAAGTTGGACTACTGTAGTCCAAAATTTATCTTAAGACTAATGCTGATTATATCACCCATAGCACCTGTTGTTGCTGCGTAGTTGTGTGCATCTGTTGACATGTATTTTTTATGTGTATGTATATGTGTGCGTATGTGGCGATAGAACACACATGGGATTGATGTGAATGTGTTCATAATGTAATGGTATTTATTTATTTTTTGCCTTTTGCTTTAACGTCCAAGTGTGTGTCAAGTTATGCAGATTATTTGATATCATTTTATCTAGTAATGAAATAAAACATCTATCAAACAGTATTTGTATATTATACAAACTTGAATAAAAATGTTGTATTTTATCCTTAAATGCTTCAAACATAGAAGTGGTTAGAGGTGTACTATCTGTTGTTTCATACATTGAATTGCCCCATATCACCTCTTACCTATCCATATGATGAATGGGCATACCCTCTGTTGCTTATAGGTAGTGCACTAGCCACGCCATGTTTATGTCACGGGTACCTGCATGTGTAACTCAATAGTTCCAGCGTCTTGCAATATCATGTGAACTAAAATATATGAATTGCCCAGCATGAAAATCAGTTGTAAACACAGTACTAGTATATGATATGGGTTTTGGTTTTAATTCTGTTCTTTTGTATCACACAAAAACAATTCTGGATTGTTTTAGCCATTTCTTTCCACCTCAAAAGAGTTCATATGAAAGCATCTAGCTGAGTAAAGCACAAACAAATCATTATACTATTAGAGGGTATTTTCAATGTAATTATTAGTGTTTAAGCTGTTTTCATTTGTAAAAACTTTTATTTTAGGTATACACCACACCGGTCCAATGGTTAAGCAAAACACACAGGCCCTCATTACGACCCTGGCGGAGAGGGGTTTACGCCAGCGTAATGCATGGCGTACCTCTCCGCCAGACTACGACATTCCGTAGCGCCATGGTGATTTTTACGCCTGCTTTTTGCAGGCGGAAAAATCCATGGCGCTACGGGACTTGTTGTTAATTACGCCACCGTAATTTACGGTGACGTAATTAACGCCTTCCCCACTCCCATTATACCCTATGGGGCAAAAATGGGAATGGGGAAGGGTAAATGGGGATTGGGGACTTACCGCCCCGCCAACCTCGGAATGGGGCGGTAAGTCCGCCAACCCCCATGGCGGTGTTGGCAGCTCTGCGCCATGGTCCATGGTGCAAATTGCACCATGGACCTCCGCCAGGGTCGTAATGAGGGCCACAGTCATGCAATCAATACACCAAGCATGAATTTGACTGTGAGAAAGAATATGCTGCTAAAACAGTTCAATACCATTAAACAATGAGGACTGCATATTAAATCATTCAGGTAGTCCATGTAAGAAATTGCTAAAGCGTACCAATATTGTATTTAAACTCATATCATTTGGGCATGCCAGATAAATGATAACACAAAATGGAAAGAATACTTTGCACAAGTCTTTCATCACCCTGAGCATAACTGGAGTAATGTAATATAATGAAGCTCCATTGACAACTGGGCAAAGCCATCACCGAAGCAGGAAATACAGGTAGTGTTCATATTATTTTTCTTCATACTAGTTTATTTATTTTTTTCATTTGTACAGTGCACATAACCCGGAGGAGGCATCAAGGCGCTGTTGCAGAAACCAGTAACGTGGCCAATTGGCAATTTGTATTTACATTCAGAGAAGAGAAAAGAAAACAACAGAACAACAGTTATTAAGAGGAGAGCACACAGAAAATCAGATGCTCTACCACAGTACATTGGGTAAATCCAGCAGGGCCGGTGGTCATGATTATGTAAACAGTCACGTTTTACGTGCCCTACAGAAGACCCAGTAGATTTCTTCTACTCTCAGCGCAGGTGGTAAGGAATTCCATTGTTTGCCTGCAATGGATGGAATGCTGGAGCCTCCCGTTTTGGAGCATTTACATTTTGGCTAGACGAGCCGATGTAAGTAAGGTGGTCTAGTGGGCTTAGGGGAGGAGGTCTTTGCATTTGCAATTCTGGGATTTGACGGTGGAAGCTTTGGCGTCGATGATGGCTAGTTTGTAAAGTTTTGCTGCCTTCGCAAATGCAGTCCTTAGAGCATTTGAGGGCCTTTTTCTTCCAGTACGTTTCCATGCATCGTTTTTTAGCTCAGAGCTCAAGGAGGTCAGGGGTGAACCAGAAGTTGAAATGTCCTGCTGGTTTGGCTTCTTTAAGAGCTAGGTGGGCAATAGTGTCAATGGCAGTTGTCAAGGTGGTGATGTAAAGTTCTGCTAGGATATTCGGATCATGGAAGGGTAGGATATGCTCCTTTGTGAGATTGCGAGAGCTCGGTGGCATAGTAGGCGGTAGCGGTATGGTTATAAGATTGGCGTGGTGGCAGAGAGAGATGGTGAACGTGATGATATGATGGTCAGACGAAGGACCGGGAATGTTAGATCTAATGTTAATATGGCAGTTGAGGTCTAGCCTTTTGCATGGGTGGGAGCGCTGATACAGTGGCTGAACGCAAGGGCATTCAGGGAGTTGGCCAGGGAGGCTGCTTGCAGGTCAGTAGGGTTGTTTAATGCTAGGTTGTGGTCACCGAGGAGGATAATTCTAGATAAAGGTTTAATGTTTGCATCTAACAGGTGTAGAAGGTCTCCTTCGAAAGTAAGTGTTGGGAAGATTGGGCGGTAGATTGCATGTGCTAGGATAGTAGTAGTGGGGGAGATATGCAGCTTCAGATAAGAGGTCACAATTCTTAATTGAGGTGTCGAGTGGCCTAATGCAGAGGTGGTCTTTTGCAATAACGCAAAACTCCTCCTCCTCTGGAGTTGAGGCTGTCATTTATATAGAGAGTGTATCCTGCAGGGATGGCCAGAGAGAGGGCAGGACCAGAAGATGCATGAAGCCATGTTTCAGTGATGGCGAAAGCGTCAAGGTTGTCGGATAAGAGGAGGTCATGAATGTCAACAAAATGTGCTGGTAAGGAGCAACCATTAACCAAAGCTAGGTGGAGCGAGGGCTTATCTGGAGTAGTGCATTCATTGGCGCTAGTTGGTTTATGAGGCTGTTATCAGTAGTGTCAAGGCTAGGTACCTTGAAGATGAGGCAGTGGAGGTGAGATCTGCAATGTAATGTGGTGTCCAGACATTTGGTCGACTGAAAACTGGTCGAAAGACATTTGGTCGACGCAATTTGGTCGAAAACCAAATGGTCGAATTTTTTTTTTATTTATATATATATTTTTCGGGTTTTCGTTTAAAAAAAAAAAGGGTTTTTTAGAAAAAAAAGGGGGTTGGGGGGACCCCCCCAAAAAAACAAAAGGGGTAAAAATAAAAAAAATAAAAATTCGACCATTTGGTTTTCGACCAAATTGGTTCGACCATTTGTCCAGTTGACCAATTTTTTTCGATCAAATGTCTGGTAACCATGTAATGTGTATGAAGACTACTGAATCTCATTTATTGTGCAGAATATGTTTGATGCAAATATTTATTTGATTATTTGGACACTAATTGCATCCCCCTCTATCCCAGGTGACGGTAAATGGCAAACGTATGTTATACGGGGCAGACCTTACATGCGATGGGTGCCGTGTAGCCCCTGAAAATCTATTTCACTGCAGCACACTGGTATAACATGTAACTGGGAGAAGGCATTTCCATGCAGTGAATGGACTAACCATAGCAAAACATATTTGCATGACTGTGATGCTGGAAGTGCATCAGAGGGACAGGGCTTCCGTATCCTTGTCCTTTACTGTTTTTTATCGTGTGTTCTGTTGTGTTTTCCGTGCAGGAGTTCATGTGGGACTCCTGGCGGTGCAGCTCTCTCTTCTTTGGTTTGGTGAACGGACCCGTGGGATACCCTTATGGCACCCAAGGGTAGGGGTACAACCCTGTGCCCCTAGTGTATGTTTTTGGGCACCTGTGTGTGACCCACAGAGCAAGGTACGGGCTGGTGGCAGCTCTGTGCTGAAATGACTGATGCCCTGAGTGTCCTCCATTTTGAGATGCCCAGGCTCTGTCATTGGAATCGGTAGATTCCTGATGGAGACAAAATGGCCCCCATGGCCTCTTGCCTTCCATCACCTGTTGCCCTCATCTTCCCGAAGTCCTGGGAAGCCCTGCCTCTGTCCCTTCCCCCTGACTGGCTGTTGGGTGGAAGTTCCGTATATGGTAGTGTGGGGAAGTGCCAACCAGACTGGCTGGAGCCTTCTCAATGACCGTATGTTGTGGGTACGCCTGTGGGTGGGACCTGGGTGAATGGAGTGTGTGACGAATATACATTCTATGTTGTGGCTGTCTAGTATCTGGTGGTTGACACAATGGTTGAGACAGCCCTGCCCGAAACCGGTATGAATGCAGCTTGGAGTGTTGAATGGCTCGGTACTTGTCCCAATACACATAACTTGTTGTGAGTGTCTGGAGAGAAGTGAATGGCCTGAATACCTTGTGTGCCTGATTGGCTGCCTGCCTGCATGAATGCCCGTAGTCGTGATTGGATGCTTGAGTATGACCCAGCGGAATGAATGGGAGATCAACAGTATATCTGGGGACCTCTCACTGCTAGGAATCGTGTTCAGAAGCTGAAGTCCACTACGACGAGAACTGGCGTGAAACTTAACCTTGAGCCCTGCTGGACGAGAAGAATTGCTGTTGCTCTCCTTCGCAATCGGAAAGCTGCTGTGCTTCAAGGACTGACCCAGAGAGGACCTGGTAAGGTGCCCTCTTCCCGAGCTACGAGGTACCATCGTGCACAGCTGATCTTTGCCTAAGCTCCCTGGTAGACAGACCTTCGACGGGCTGCCGACGCAATACAG
This sequence comes from Ambystoma mexicanum, assembly GCF_040938575.1. Taxonomy (NCBI): domain Eukaryota; kingdom Metazoa; phylum Chordata; class Amphibia; order Caudata; family Ambystomatidae; genus Ambystoma; species Ambystoma mexicanum. The sequence continues at coordinate 166,586,261 of NC_090928.1, read as the reverse complement.
GGACTGCTGCGGAACTCCAAGGAGAAGCGCCCGGACTGTTGTCTGTCACTGTTGTCGAACGCCGTTGCCGACTGGAGCCGCATTGCTCTGTTGCCTAAGAACTTCATTGATCCAAGGATGCTCTTGTCCGCATCGTCGCCGCTGTATCCTGCTGGAGAAGGCATGACCGTCGACGCGCCGAGGAGCATCTACTGGTGGGTTTCCCGCCACCCAAAGACCACAGAGACGCCGACGACTCGACACCTTTGCTGGGCCACAGTTCTTCAACTCTTTGCGGTCCAGAACTATTGACAACGAGGTGCCCTGCACGCCTCTTCCTTGTAGGACGTTTACTCTTCCCCATCAACGAGCACCACTAGGAACGACGAGGCCACTTTACCGTCGTAGCTCGATCTGTTCTCCATCGGACGTTCGACGAACCGTGACTCCTGCCTGAAAGGGAGGACACTCAAGAAGGGTTGTCGATTTCCCTGACACGGAACGCTACAACGCCAAGGTACTTTGGGGTTGCAGAACTATTGGGAAGTGTAAGGGTGAACAATATATGGTCTGGCCTTGTATCTTACTTCTACAGGTTGCCCAGGTGGGGGGATCTCCACACAGAGCTGTGTTTAACAGTAGTTACCAGTATTCTGCCTATTGCTCAACCATCCTGCTTTCCTTCCTCTCTCTACTGCTGGTTTCTGGTTTCCTCTTTATTTTGATCTGTGTGTCGTTCTGACCGTATGCACTTTAATAAGATCAAGTAACATTAGTGGTACCACTTTAGAATTGTACATATTTACCATTGTTGATTTTCAGAGCACAAAGTGGGTTATCGTGATCGTGTATATGACTTTGAATATTAATTATATAAAGACTGTGTTTTAACCAAAACCTTCCTCTCCGAAGACCCAAAAACCTAGTGGGGATGAGTCTGTTGTGGGTGGGAGTAAGAGTAGTGGTCCGCCTGCTGCAAAGCAGTGTCCCAGTGGTTCCAGTACCGTACCCCGCACGCCCAGCACATGCTGGGATTGTGGGGCTCTGAATCACCAAAGGGGTGACCACAAGTGTAAGGGTAAGGCACTTGGAGTCCAGGCTGTCAGCCTGACCTATCCCTACTCCGTACCTGAGGTGGAGGCCACCGTCCTCCCCTCCTCTACTGGGATCACCTTCGGTGCTCCCGTAGAGATTTCCTTAGTGTCCTTTGGGGCCAGGGACCAGTATGCAGAAGTACTGGCGACTATCCCGCAAAACACTCATAGGTTTTGAGAAGTGTCCTCTTGAATGGCTAGCCTTCTACTGGTTTGAGAGACACTGGGGCAAGCATGACAGTGGTGGACAGGACCCTTCTCAAGCCAGAGGACTAGGTAGGTGCTCCTCTGAGAACCACCAGGTTAGCTGGTAGGCCTCCCAAATTATCGCCTGTAACCTTAGTCAACATTACGATTGGAGACAAGATAGCAAAGCTTCCGGTCCTGGTTCAGGACAACGTGCCTGCGAATATTTTGTTGGGAAACGATTTGGTCGAATTAGGGATGATCACGGATGGTCTACCCATGGCTGCTGTGGCAGTCACCCGATCGCAGGTCACACATGGCCCGGCTGCGAGCCCGGTACCCTTGCCAATGGGGAAACCCAAGGCACGAAAGAAACGGAGGAGTATGAAGGCCGACTCTGTGGAGGGAGCCCCTACTCCTCCCGCTGTTCCGACAGCACCCATTGGGATCCATGGGAGAAGAAAAGTGGTGAGACCTGGAAGGACGACGAAGGGGGAGTTGCCCTTGCCGTTTTCGACTTGTAAACCTAAGACCGGGAGTTACAGCCAGCGTGCGGAGCAATGGAGGTCAATGGAACACAGGGGCCTCCCGCATTGATAACGCAGGCGGAGGGGCAATCGGGCTACCATGGTACTATCCTTGACGCCAGAGAACAAAGAAGCCAACGGGTTCAGCACAGCCGGTGAGTCGGAGAAAGCTGATATCAAGCCACAACTGGGTTAAGCCCAAGGTTGCGAGTAGCAACATTTTGAACACAAGAAGAAAGGACTTGTGTGTATGTTGGAACTTTAAAGAAAGCCCAGTTGAGGTCCCGGTGCAGAGGGGTCTGGCACCACATGGGCACTCATTTGAAAGGCTCTGACTGGGACCTTTTTGTGAAACTACAACAACCAGAAGGCCCTAGGAAAGGGTGACGTGAGGCGTCAGAGTGGTCCTACAAGGGTCACATCAAATCCCTTGTACAATTGAAAATCTCTGGTGCGTTGCTAGAGGAAAGCTAGGGAAATGGAACCCCGCTTTTCACTACAATTGTGAACTATCATAATTGGCAAATGTGAACCCGACAGAGGGGTTTCAAAAGAAAGCTGAAGAGAAAGAAACCCGCTTTCTGAGAAAACTGCGCAATACATCAACTGTGTTAAAGAAGTGTGTTAAAGAAAGGCCATAGTGAACCTGACGGATGGAGGCCCATTTTTGCAAGAAGGGATCTCACTCTGCCAAGCCCGGCAGAGGGAGATCCCAGGGATCCAAGCCCAGCAGAGGGAGATCCCAAGGGTGAAGAGCAATCGCCCAAAGAACATTTTTTTGTTTGACGTTTCTGCAAGGAGGATCTGAATCTGGCAAAGGGAGATCCCAGGGGCGAAGAGCGATCGCCCAAAGATCTCTTGTTTGTTTATTTGTCTTCCATTGTTCGACAAGGCTCCTAAAGATTACGAGCAATGTCTGAAAGGCCATAGATGGAGGGAGGCCTGTTTTTACAAGGAGGATCCAAGCCCGACAGAGGGAGATCCTAGGAGCAAAATCACTCAGATAACATTTTGTTTGTTTGTTACTTCTAATCTGCAAACCTTCTAAGGCAAGAGTCTTTTGCAGGAAAGAGACTTAGCCTCTGAAGGGGTTTTGATATTGTTGAACTGAACTGTGAACCTCGTGCTGTCGAGGCCCAGGAGTGTGCTGTGCTTGAGAGAGTCCCGCCTTGTCCCGTGCATCAAACGTGGGGAAAGGAGACTCAGCCATGCGATCCTGACTTATTATTTTGAGAACACTTTTTTCTTTTCTGGCAAACATTATCCCACACTCTTTTTGTAATAAGTAGTAATTGGCAATAGTTTTTTGTTAGTATAGGCCCTTTTATTTGACAAGACGCCACTAGGACTGCCTTATTATTATTCAATGGTCGTAGCTTGCTCCCATCTTAGATTTTGGGTTAGTTGAGACGTTTATCTCACCCATTATAAAGTTCAATAAACACTCTTGAACTAATATCACTTGTGTCTGTCTTTACTGTTGCCATCATGAGTTCCTTACAGAACCATGGGAAAGGTAAATCTCTTTACTTTATTCAGCGCACCAAACGGGATAGTGATTCACATGCACAATTCAGTTGTTGGTATCTGTCATTTCAGATGTTTTTTCAAAACGTCTTCTAACTTTGGTGAGGAATGCCTGGCACCATTTTAGTACTGATGCCAATTATCTTTTGAACTGATGAAATCATCTTTTTGAATTGATGCAAAGCACATACAGTAACTTTTGTCAACTATATTTCACATGTAGTTTTAAAGATCAACACATGCCATGTCATATGGCATATAAAACCGTTCCACAATTCTAAACAAGATAATGCAGGCACCTCCAGTTAAACATTTTCAGGAGAATTTACAGACCGATTGTGATATGAGATGGTGGGTGGTTAGTTCCTTGCAAACAGATTGACACAATTTTTCAATGTCTAATTGACTGTTTAAATTTAAACAGCGATGGATCTACAGATGTTTTGCCTTATCACGTGTTGAAATGCAGAAATCCATTGGCTCACGCTATTACATTAATTACTTTAAGTATTTTGTTGCCCTATTTCCAGAATCAGTACAGTATGTGATATGTTCTCCCTTTGGATAGAACAGTGAGGTTGCTTCCACCCCATCATGGCCTTAGCCACCCACCCTGTGTGCCGTCGCTATCACACATTACAGCAGTTTCCAAACAAATCAATAATCTCTTATATGTTGTCCGGAACCCCACTTGAGCTTGTCATCTGAGGTCCTTGGGTCAGGAAGTCTGGTATACGTAAATTTGTTGTTACTCTGCATGAGTAAGATGACGGGTTTTGGCTCTGAAGGGCACACTTCTTTTTCTTGATAAGATTGGAATGCCATGCTCGAAACTGACACACACATGTCTTTAATTCTCATATAGGTAGGTTACTTAACACCTAAAATTGGGCCCTCCACACTTAAATTATCTCATAAACAATGGTAAGGTAGATTTCCTAACCTTACTTAGTGCACCATACATGCTAGTGATTCACATGCACAATTCACTTGTTTGGCATGTGTCATTTCAGATGTTTTGTGAAAAAAATGTCCTACGTTGGGAAGGAATGCTTTGCACCATTTTAGGCCCAATGCCAATTCTCTTTTGAACTGATGAAATCATCTTCATGAATTGATGCAAAGCACATACAGTAACCTTTGTCCACTAGTAGTTATAAATATAAATTCATGCCATTTTAGATGACATATAACACAATGAAAATACTCATGTCTTTGCACACGATATTTACTCTACCAAATGCACTCTATTACAGATCCATTCACCATGCAACACATCACCCCCTCAATCTAATCTGCCCTGAAGAAGGCTGTGTCAAACAAACACATGACAGCCGAAACTTAAGTTGGCATATTTATTTGTTATCAAAACCGATTAGATTCATAAGGTCGAACCAAAACTAATGTCGGGTGAACTTATTCAATGCCTGCTTCATGGAGTCATTTTATCACTTGTAATATCTCCCAAGTTGGACTACTGTAGTCCAAAATTTATCTTAAGACTAATGCTGATTATATCACCCATAGCACCTGTTGTTGCTGCGTAGTTGTGTGCATCTGGTGACATGTATTTTTTATGTGTATGTATATGTGTGGGTATGTGGCGATAGAACACACATGGGATTGATGTGAATGTGTTCATAATGTAATGGTATTTATTTATTTTTTGTCTTTTGCTTTAACGTCCAAGTGTGTGTCAAGTTATGCAGATTATTTGATATCATTTTATCTAGTGATGAAATAAAACATCTATCAAACAGTATTTGTATATTATACAAACTTGAATAAAAATGTTGTATTTTATCCTTAAATGCTTCAAACATAGAAGTGGTTAGAGGTGTACTATCTGTTGTTTCATACATTGAATTGCCCCATATCACCTCTTACCTATCCATATGATGAATGGGCATACCCTCTGTTGCTTATAGGTAGTGCACTAGCCACGCCATGTTTATGTCACGGGTACCTGCATGTGTAACTCAATAGTTCCAGCGTCTTGCAATATCATGTGAACTAAAATATATGAATTGCCCAGCATGAAAATCAGTTGTAAACACAGTACTAGTATATGATATGGGTTTTGGTTTTAATTCTGTTCTTTTGTATCACACAAAAACAATTCTGGATTGTTTTAGCCATTTCTTTCCACCTCAAAAGAGTTCATATGAAAGCATCTAGCTGAGTAAAGCACAAACAAATCATTATACTATTAGAGGGTATTTTCAATGTAATTATTAGTGTTTAAGCTGTTTTCATTTGTAAAAACTTTTATTTTAGGTATACACCACACCGGTCCAATGGTTAAGCAAAACACACAGGCCCTCATTACGACCCTGGCGGAGAGGGGTTTACGCCAGCGTAATGCATGGCGTACCTCTCCGCCAGACTACGACATTCCGTAGCGCCATGGTGATTTTTACGCCTGCTTTTTGCAGGCGGAAAAATCCATGGCGCTACGGGACTTGTTGTTAATTACGCCACCGTAATTTACGGTGACGTAATTAACGCCTTCCCCACTCCCATTATACCCTATGGGGCAAAAATGGGAATGGGGAAGGGTAAATGGGGATTGGGGACTTACCGCCCCGCCAACCTCGGAATGGGGCGGTAAGTCCGCCAACCCCCATGGCGGTGTTGGCAGCTCTGCGCCATGGTCCAATATATGAATTGCCCAGCATGAAAATCAGTTGTAAACACAGTACTAGTATATGATATGGGTTTTGGTTTTAATTCTGTTCTTTTGTATCACACAAAAACAATTCTGGATTGTTTTAGCCATTTCTTTCCACCTCAAAAGAGTTCATATGAAAGCATCTAGCTGAGTAAAGCACAAACAAATCATTATACCATTAGAGGGTATTTTCAATGTAATTATTAGTGTTTAAGCTGTTTTCATTTGTAAAAACTTTTATTTTAGGTATACACCACACCGGTCCAATGGTTAAGCAAAACACACAGTCATGCAATCAATACACCAAGCATGAATTTGACTGTGAGAAAGAATATGCTGCTAAAACAGTTCAATACCATTAAACAATGAGGACTGCATATTAAATCATTCAGGTAGTCCATGTAAGAAATTGCTAAAGCGTACCAATATTGTATTTAAACTCATATCATTTGGGCATGCCAGATAAATGATAACACAAAATGGAAAGAATACTTTGCACAAGTCTTTCATCACCCTGAGCATAACTGGAGTAATGTAATATAATGAAGCTCCATTGACAACTGGGCAAAGCCATCACCGAAGCAGGAAATACAGGTAGTGATCATATTATTTTTCTTCATACTAGTTTATTTTTTTTTTCATTTGTACAGTGCACATAACCCGGAGGAGGCATCAAGGCGCTGTTGCAGAAACCAGTAACATGTGGCCAATTGGCAATTTGTATTTACATTCAGAGAAGAGAAAAGAAAACAACAGAACAACAGTTATTAAGAGGAGAGCACACAGAAAATCAGATGCTCTACCACAGTACATTGGGTAAATCCAGCAGGGCCGGTGGTCATGATTATGTAAACAGTCACGTTTTACGTGCCCTACAGAAGACCCAGTAGATTTCTTCTACTCTCAGCGCAGGTGGTAAGGAATTCCATTGTTTGCCTGCAATGGATGGAATGCTGGAGCCTCCCGTTTTGGAGCATTTACATTTTGGCTAGACGAGCCGATGTAAGTAAGGTGGTCTAGTGGGCTTAGGGGAGGAGGTCTTTGCATTTGCAATTCTGGGATTTGACGGTGGAAGCTTTGGCGTCGATGATGGCTAGTTTGTAAAGTTTTGCTGCCTTCGCAAATGCAGTCCTTAGAGCATTTGAGGGCCTTTTTCTTCCAGTACGTTTCCATGCATCGTTTTTTAGCTCAGAGCTCAAGGAGGTCAGGGGTGAACCAGAAGTTGAAATGTCCTGCTGGTTTGGCTTCTTTAAGAGCTAGGTGGGCAATAGTGTCAATGGCAGTTGTCAAGGTGGTGATGTAAAGTTCTGCTAGGATATTCGGATCATGGAAGGGTAGGATATGCTCCTTTGTGAGATTGCGAGAGCTACGTGGCATAGTAGGCGGTAGTGGTATGGTTATAAGATTGGCGTGGTGGCAGAGAGAGATGGTGAACGTGATGATATGATGGTCAGACGAAGGACCGGGAATGTTAGATCTAATGTTAATATGGCAGTTGAGGTCTAGCCTTTTGCATGGGTGGGAGCGCTGATACAGTGGCTGAACGCAAGGGCATTCAGGGAGTTGGCCAGGGAGGCTGCTTGCAGGTCAGTAGGGTTGTTTAATGCTAGGTTGTGGTCACCGAGGAGGATAATTCTAGATAAAGGTTTAATGTTTGCATCTAACAGGTGTAGAAGGTCTCCTTCGAAAGTAAGTGTTGGGAAGATTGGGCGGTAGATTGCATGTGCTAGGATAGTAGTAGTGGGGGAGATATGCAGCTTCAGATAAGAGGTCACAATTCTTAATTGAGGTGTCGAGTGGCCTAATGCAGAGGTGGTCTTTTGCAATAACGCAAAACTCCTCCTCCTCTGGAGTTGAGGCTGTCATTTATATAGAGAGTGTATCCTGCAGGGATGGCCAGAGAGAGGGCAGGACCAGAAGATGCATGAAGCCATGTTTCAGTGATGGCGAAAGCGTCAAGGTTGTCGGATAAGAGGAGGTCATGAATGTCAACAAAATGTGCTGGTAAGGAGCAACCATTAACCAAAGCTAGGTGGAGCGAGGGCTTATCTGGAGTAGTGCATTCATTGGCGTTAGTTGGTTTATGAGGCTGTTATCAGTAGTGTCAAGGCTAGGTACCTTGAAGATGAGGCAGTGGAGGTGAGATCTGCAATGTAATGTGGTGTCCAGACATTTGGTCGACTGAAAACTGGTCGAAAGACATTTGGTCGACACAATTTGGTCGAAAACCAAATGGTCGAATTTTTTTTTTTATTTATATATATATTTTTCGGGTTTTCGTTTAAAAAAAAAAGGGTTTTTTAGAAAAAAAAGGGGGTTGGGGGGACCCCCCCAAAAAAAACAAAAGGGGTAAAAATAAAAAAAATAAAAATTCGACCATTTGGTTTTCGACCAAATTGGTTCGACCATTTGTCCAGTTGACCAATTTTTTTCGATCAAATGTCTGGTAACCATGTAATGTGTATGAAGACTACTGAATCTCATTTATTGTGCAGAATATGTTTGATGCAAATATTTATTTGATTATTTGGACACTAATTGCATCCCCCTCTATCCCAGGTGACGGTAAATGGCAAACGTATGTTATACGGGGCAGACCTTACATGCGATGGGTGCCGTGTAGCCCCTGAAAATCTATTTCACTGCAGCACACTGGTATAACATGTAACTGGGAGAAGGCATTTCCATGCAGTGAATGGACTAACCATAGCAAAACATATTTGCATGACTGTGATGCTGGAAGTGCATCAGAGGGACAGGGCTTCCGTATCCTTGTCCTTTACTGTTTTTTATCGTGTGTTCTGTTGTGTTTTCCGTGCAGGAGTTCATGTGGGACTCCTGGCGGTGCAGCTCTCTCTTCTTTGGTTTGGTGAACGGACCCGTGGGATACCCTTATGGCACCCAAGGGTAGGGGTACAACCCTGTGCCCCTAGTGTATGTTTTTGGGCACCTGTGTGTGACCCACAGAGCAAGGTACGGGCTGGTGGCAGCTCTGTGCTGAAATGACTGATGCCCTGAGTGTCCTCCATTTTGAGATGCCCAGGCTCTGTCATTGGAATCGGTAGATTCCTGATGGAGACAAAATGGCCCCCATGGCCTCTTGCCTTCCATCACCTGTTGCCCTGATCTTCCCGAAGTCCTGGGAAGCCCTGCCTCTGTCCCTTCCCCCTGACTGGCTGTTGGGTGGAAGTTCCGTATATGGTAGTGTGGGGAAGTGCCAACCAGACTGGCTGGAGCCTTCTCAATGACCATATGTTGTGGGTACGCCTGTGGGTGGGACCTGGGTGAATGGAGTGTGTGACGAATATACATTCTATGTTGTGGCTGTCTAGTATCTGGTGGTTGACACAATGGTTGAGACAGCCCTGCCCGAAACCGGTATGAATGCAGCTTGGAGTGTTGAATGGCTCGGTACTTGTCCCAATACACATAACTTGTTGTGAGTGTCTGGAGAGAAGTGAATGGCCTGAATACCTTGTGTGCCTGATTGGCTGCCTGAGTATGACCCAGCGGAATGAATGGGAGATCAACAGTATATCTGGGGACCTCTCACTGCTAGGAATCGTGTTCAGAAGCTGAAGTCCACTACGACGAGAACTGGCGTGAAACTTAACCTTGAGCCCTGCTGGACGAGAAGAATTGCTGTTGCTCTCCTTCGCAATCGGAAAGCTGCTGTGCTTCAAGGACTGACCCAGAGAGGACCTGGTAAGGTGCCCTCTTCCCGAGCTACGAGGTACCATCGTGCACAGCTGATCTTTGCCTAAGCTCCCTGGTAGACAGACCTTCGACGGGCTGCCGACGCAATACAGGGACTGCTGCGGAACTCCAAGGAGAAGCGCCCGGACTGTTGTCTGTCACTGTTGTCGAACGCCGTTGCCGACTGGAGCCGCATTGCTCTGTTGCCTAAGAACTTCATTGATCCAAGGATGCTCTTGTCCGCATCGTCGCCGCTGTATCCTGCTGGAGAAGGCATGACCGTCGACGCGCCGAGGAGCATCTACTGGTGGGTTTCCCGCCACCCAAAGACCACAGAGACGCCGACGACTCGACACCTTTGCTGGGCCACAGTTCTTCAACTCTTTGCGGTCCAGAACTATTGACACCGAGGTGCCCTGCACGCCTCTTCCTTGTAGGACGTTTACTCTTCCCCATCAACGAGCACCACTAGGAACGACGAGGCCACTTTACCGTCGTAGCTCGATCTGTTCTCCATCGGACGTTCGACGACCCGTGACTCCTGCCTGAAAGGGAGGACACTCAAGAAGGGTTGTCGATTTCCCTGACACGGAACGCTACAACGCCAAGGTACTTTGGGGTTGCAGAACTATTGGGAAGTCTAAGGGTGAACAATATATGGTCTGGCCTTGTATCTTACTTCTACAGGTTGCCCAGGTGGGGGGATCTCCACACAGAGCTGTGTTTAACAGTAGTTACCAGTATTCTGCCTATTGCTCAACCATCCTGCTTTCCTTCCTCTCTCTACTGCTGGTTTCTGGTTTCCTCTTTATTTTGATCTGTGTGTCGTTCTGACCGTATGCACTTTAATAAGATCAAGTAACATTAGTGGTACCACTTTAGAATTGTACATATTTACCATTGTTGATTTTCAGAGCACAAAGTGGGTTATCGTGATCGTGTATATGACTTTGAATATTAATTATATAAAGACTGTGTTTTAACCAAAAGCTTCCTCTCCGAAGACCCAAAAACCTAGTGGGGATGAATCTGTTGTGGGTGGGAGTAAGAGTAGTGGTCCGCCTGCTGCAAAGCAGTGTCCCAGTGGTTCCAGTACCGTACCCCGCACGGGTACGGTACTGGAAGAAACGGAGGAGTATGAAGGCCGACTCTGTGGAGGGAGCCCCTACTCCTCCCGCTGTTCCGACAGCACCCATTGGGATCCATGCTCCAGACGGGCCGGGTCCAGTGGTAAATCCCATCTCAACTCCTGTGGGAGACGAGCCAGAAGACTTTCCTGTGGGAGAGGCTCTTAACCCGGAGGATCATCCCGACCTTCAATGCTTGTTGGCTGAAGGAGGACCCTCCCGGCGGACTTCTGTAAGGGACAGAGAGAGTGCCACTCTCTCGAGGGTCTGAGGACACAGGCCCTGTCCCAGGCACAGGGAGAAGTGCCAAAGACCTTTCAGATTTATTGGGAGTGTGAGCTCCTTGTTAGTGAGCCCACTAAGCCTGAACCTGGTGCCCTCAAGAGGTTGGTGGTACCCCAGGTTTACCGGCCCTTCCTGCTGCAGTTGGCGCATGAGGTGCCCTTGGCTGGTCATCTTGGTACCAAGAAGACTAAGCAGAGGCTCTCTGCCCTTTCTACTGGCCACGCATGGGAGTAGAAGTGTAATCCCACTGCAGGACCTGCCCAACTTGTCAGTTGCCTGGCAAGACTGGAGGTAGAGTCATCGCCCCACTGCAACCGTTGCCAGTGGTGGGCACACCGTTTGAGAGGGTTGGCATCGACATCGTCGGTCCCCTTGACCCTCCCACGTCGGGTGGACATCGGTTCATCCTAGTTTTGGTAGATAATGTCACCAGGTACCCTGAGGCTATACCTCTTCAGACGGGTACGGCCAAGGTGGTTGCCAGGGCTCTCCTGGGCATTTTCACCCGTGTTGGATTGACCTAAGGAGGTTGTCTCTGATAGAGGATCCAACTTCATGTCGAGTTACATGAAAACATGTGGAAAGAATGCGGAGTAACTTTCAAATTCTCCACCTCTTACCACCCCAGACCAACGGTTTGGGGGAGAGATTTAACAAAATTCTCAAAGGCATGTTAGGCGCTTTGGAAGAGCCCCTCAGGAAGAAGTGGGATCTTCTACTGCCATGCCTGCTGTTTGCTTACAGAGAGGTACCTCAAGAGGGTGTTGGTTTCAGCCCCTTTGAGTTACTCTTTGGTCATCCCGTCAGGGGGCCCCTAGCCTTGATCCGAGAAGTTTGGGAGGCCACCCCTCCAGGTCCCGCCAAGCAAGTGGGGGACTATGTGTTAGGCCACAGGCAGAGGATGACACAGATGATGGGTCAGGCAACAGCGAATCTTAAGGCCAGCCAGGAATTGAATAAGTAGTGGCATGACCTTAAAGCATCGCAAGTGGATTGGACTCCGGGACAGGAGGTCCTCGTGATGGAGCCTACCAAGCCTCATGCTTTGGTGGATAAATGGACTGGACCCTTCAGGATAATCTCCAAGATGGGCGAGGTCAATTATCTGGTTGACATGGGAGCCTCTGGGGTAGCCCCTCAGATATTCCATGTTAACAGGCTCAAGCCTTTCCACAGGCGGGCCAAAGTGTCATACTCTTGCGAGCTTCAGGGCAAGAAGAGGATGCGAGTGAGCTCCTTCCTGATTTGCTGCATAGCAACCCTCAAGATGGCTCTGTGGATGGAGTGCATCTCTCTCCTGATCTGACGACAGAGCAGCAGAAGGCCTGCCGGGCTTTGCTCCGACAGTACGCCTCTTTGTTCTCACTGACACCAGGCCTTACACCGTGGTGTAGGCACGAGATTGACACTGACACTGGTGACAGTGTGCCTGTCAAAAGCAGGTGCTACCATATGTCGGATACCGTCAAGAACCACATCCAGGCTGAGGTTGCCAAGATGTTGGATCTGGGTGTTATTGAACCCTTAACCAGTCCCTGGTCCAGTCCCGTGGTCCTTGTCCCCAAGGCAAGTTCCCAGGCAGGTAACAAGAATTGGAGGTTCTGTGTGGACTACCAAGGAGTCAATGCCATCACCAAGACTGACGCGCACCCTTTGCCCTGGGCTGATGAGCTCGTGGACACCATAGGTGCTGCCAAATTTGTGAGCACCTTCAACCTTACCTCAGACTATTGGCAAATAGCTCTGACAGACCATGCCAAGGAAAAGATGGCGTTCTCAACACCAGAGGGACTCTACCAGTTTAGAGTCATGCCTTTCAGGCTGAAGAACACCCCTGCCACTTTCCAGAGATTAGTCAACCATGCGCTAAGTGGGCTGGAAGCCTTTTGTGTGGCTTACTTAGATGACATTGCCGTCTACAGTTCCACCTGGGAAGAGCATTTGACTCATCTGGATAAAGTGTTGCAGGAGTTAAAAAGGGCTAACCTCACTATCAAGGCCACCAAGTGCCAGATAGCACAGGGGAAAGTCACCTATCTTGGTCATGAGGTAGGAGGGGGTCAAATACAACCTCTCCCCAGTAAAGTACAGGATGTACAGGACTGGGAGACTCCCACTACTCAAACCCAGGTGAGAGCCTTTTTGGGCCTCACGGGGTACTATCGGAATTTCATGACACACTATGGAACCATAGCTGCACCCCTGACAGCGTTGACTTCGCACCAAGCAACCGAGGAAGGTTAATTGGACTGAAGACTGTCAGAGGGCCTTTGATGGCTTGAAAGGAAGTCTCTGTCAGGCACTAGTGCTGTGTGCACCTGATTACAGCAAGCCCTTTATCGTTCAAACTGACTCCTGCGACACCGAAATTGGAGCTGTCTTGTCCCAGTTAGATGACAAAGGAAGAGAACATCCGATCATCTTCATCAGTAGACAATTTAAGGGTAGGGAACTTAGGTGGGCTACTGTTCAGAAGGAATGTTTTAGTATTGTTTGGAGCCTTAGGAATTTTAGACCCTACCTTACCGGGTCTACCTTTAAGGTCCAAACTGATCATAAGCCCCTGAAGTGGCTTATGCAGATGAAGGGTAAAAACCCGAAACTGCTCAGGTGGTCCATTAGTCTGCAAGGACTAGACTTTACCATTGAGCACAGGCCAGGGAAGAGTCACGATAATGCAGATGGCCTTTCCAGAAGGTATGTTGACCGTCTGGATGAGGGTGTCTATCCCGTGGGAGATTATGCACCCTCCACCTCCATCTGGGGGGGCGACTGTGATGCTGGAAATGCATCAGAGGGACAGGGCCTCCGTGTTCTTGTCCTTTACTGTTTTTTATTGAGTGTTCTGTCGTGTTTTCCGCGCAGGAGTTCATATGGGACTCCTGGTGGTGCAGCTCTCTCGTCTTTGGTTTGGTGAACAGACCAGTGGGATACCCTTATGGCACCCATGGATAGGGGTACAAGCCTGTGCCCCTAGTGTATGTTTTTGGGCACCTGTGTGTGACCCACAGAGCAGGGTACGGCTGGTGGCAGCTCTGTGCTGAAACGACTGATGCCCTGAGCGTCCTCCATTTTGGGATCCCAGGCCCTGTCATTGGAATCGGTAGATTCCTGATGGAGACAAAATGGCCCCCATGGCCTCTTGCCTTCCATCACCTGTTACCCTGATCTTCCCGAAGTCCTGGGAAGCCCTGCCTCTGTCCCTTCCCCCTGACTGGCTGTTGGGTGGAAGTTCCGTATATGGTAGTGTGGGGAAGTGCCGACCAGACTTGCTGGAGCCTTCTCAACGACCGTATGTTGTGGGTACGCCTGTGGGTGGGACCTGGGTGAATGGAGTGTGTGACGAATATACATTCTATGTTGTGGCTGTCTAGTATCTGGTGGTTGACACACTGGTTGAGACAGCCCTGCCCGAAACCAGTATGAATGCAGCTTGGAGTGTTGAATGGCTCGGTACTTATCCCAATACACATAACTTGTTGTGAGTGTCTGGAGAGAAGTGAATGGCCTGAATACCTTGTGTGCCTGATTGGCTGCCTGCCTGCATGAATGCCCCTAGTCATGATTGGATGCTTGAGTATGACCCAGCGGAATGAATGGGAGATCAACAGTATATCTGGGGACCTCTCACTGCTAGGAATCGTGTTCAGAAGCTGAAGTCCACTACGACAAGTAACTGGAGTGAAGCTTAACCTTGAGCCCTGCTCGACGAGAATAATTGCTGTTGCTCTCCTTCGCAATCCAAAAGCTGCTGTGCTTCAAGGACTGACACAGAGAGGACCTGGTAAGGCGCCCTCTTCCCGAGCTACGAGGGACCATCGTGCACAGCTGATCTTTGCCTAAGCTCCTTGGTAGACAGACCTTCGACAGGCTGCTGACCCGATACGGGGACTGCTGCGGAACTCCAAGCAGAAGCGCCCAGACTGTTGTCTGTCATTGTCATCGACCGCTGTCGCCGACTGGAGCCACCGTGCTCCCGTTGCCTAAGAACTTCATTGACCAAGGACGCTCTCGTCCGCATCTTCGCCGCTGTATCCTGCTGGAGAAGGCCTGACCGTCGATGCACAGAGGAGCATCCACCAGTGTGTTTCCCACCACCCAAAGAGCACAGAGATGCCGACGACTCGACACCCTTGCTGGGCCACAGTTCTTCAACTCTTTGCGGCCCAGAACTATCGACACCGAGGTGCCCCGCACGCCTCTTCCTTGCAGGACGTTTAGGGAGGACACTCAAGAAGGGTTGTCGATTTCCCCGACGCGGAACGCTACAACACCAAGGTACTTTGGAGTTGCAGAACTATTGGGAAGTCTAAGGGTGAACAATATATGGACTGGGATTGTATCTTTCTTCTACAGGTTGCCCAGGTGGGGGGATATCCACACAGAGCTGTGTTTAACGGTAGTTACCAGTATTCTGCCTATTGCTCAACCATCCTGGTTTCCTTCTTCTTTCTACTGCTGGTTTCCTCTTTATTTTGATCTGTCTGTCATTCTGACCGTATGCACTTTAATAAGATCGAGTAACGTTAGTGGTACCACTTTAGAATTGTACATATTTACCATTGTTGATTTTCGGAGCACAAAGTGAGTTATCGTGATCGTGTATATGACTTTGAATATTAATTATATAAAGACTGTGTTTTAACGGATACAGTGTGTGGACATTCCTTTGTGGGAGCTCGAGGACTACACTGTACTTAAGAACCAGCTCGCATCACCTCCTGAGAAGCCAGGCCTTGATTGCTCGACCACAACTACCAATACTAGAGAATCTTGGCAGGAGTCTCTGTGCCTCCCCTCTACCATATAGAGAGCGGAGGTGCAGACGCCCCCTCCGGTCTTTACAATGACTCACTAATGAAAAAAAAGGCAGAAACAGCTGAATTGTTTAATTTGTTGTACTGTTGTAAACACATTTGGGGTCATGTACCGTAAAGTGAAAATTGTACACTGCAGATTTGCCCCGTTTAAACTATTGTGTAAAAAGGTCCCCTCCATTAAAATGTAATCCTTTCCACCATGTTGGTGAGGCAAAATCACTTTAACTCCTCACTTATCCACTACGTGTTTGGAAAAGTGTAAACGTCTACCACAATGAATTATTGCAGGAAGCATTTACAGTGAATTCCTAGGGATTTTGCCTGCTTTCACTAAGTTGTAAATTCACTTAGATCCCATATGAAGCCTATGATTAATGATGGCATGAAAATCTCATGCTGGTGGTATATTGCAGGTGGTGAAAAAAACCTATTCAGAATCAAATTCCATTAAACCATACAGTAAAAACATTTTTAAAAAAATGACAGGAATTAAAATACTAAAACAGAGTAAGTACACTTTCCTATGACACTTACTCAATATTATTACACAGCCACAGTAGTGGCTGTGTAGTTATGGTTAAGTTGCTAATCCCATACGAAGAGCACTTTTTGGGTGGCTTATAACTTCGCTCTCCCTGGACGAATCCTCACCAGACTTTGCAAAAATAGTATATGGCCCACTCTGATTTTTTTTGCAAAGTTTGGTGAGGTTTGGTCCAGGGAGGAAAAGTTCTAGAGGGGGTCCCAAAATTTTGTTTTTTCCCATAGAATGAATGGGGAAAAACTTTACACATGCCTACAGCCCAAACCGCTGGACGGATTTTCATCAAATTTGCGGCAGTAGCAGCGGCTTGGTCCCAAAGTGTGCAAGGTGAAAATTCGTCCAGTAGTTTTTTTTTTAAAACGATCAAACAGTAGGTCTAAAAAAACAAGTGATATCTATGTCCTCTCCGCGGACACACTTCCCTGTTCGCTCCGCGGGCAGGACACCGATTGGCTACTTGGCTCGTGTCATGTCCTCGGACAAGCAACATGTCTGTCGATTGGCTGGAGTGAGGCGTGATGTACGTCAGATTGTTCTGCCCGCCATCTTGGATCCACTGACATCGCAGCGGCAAACAGAGGTGAAATGCAGTTTTTGGGAGTGTTTTGGTGTGCAGGAGTGCTTGGGATGTTTGGGGAGTAAGAGATGGGTGAAATATTGTATTTGTTTCAGTGGCAGGTACTACTGATGTATTCGCCATGTCCGCACTGTCCGGGATGTTCGTAATTAGTGAAAATGAGGGGTGTCCTAAGGATAGTATTCCTGTACGTGCTGTCCGCAGGCAAGTTAAAACTGTTCTAAGGACACGCGCTGTGTTAGCAGACATGAAAATTGACCATATTCCGCAGTTAAAATGTTTGATTCTATGGGTGTGATATGCTGCAGTGGTTGTGGCCAGGGCCTAGAGTCTTGGGTGCTTTGCCAAAGGCCATGCAACCAAGACTGAAGTTATATGCACTGAAGTTATAAGCCACCATGGGTGGCTTATAACTTCGCGCTGCCTGGATGAATTCTCACCAAATTTTGCAGAAAGTGTGATATGGGTGGGCCCATATAGACAGTTAAAATGTTTGTCTATGGGTGTGATCTATGGGTGTGATATGCTGCGGTGGTTGTGGCCAGGGCCTAGAGTCTTGGGTGCATGGCCACAGGCCACAACCACCGCAGCATATCACACCCATAGATCACACCCATAGAATCGAATATCTATCAAATGTTTGAAATCTACAGTTTTTGTACTGTTTGATTTGTATAGTTTGTATGTGAAGTTTTGGCTACGTCATGTCATTAAGATTGTAGAGTTTGGTAACAAGCACTGTAGAATAACATGTCCATGGAAGTGAACATTTTGTATTGTGGTGTATGGTTAGATGTTTGCTTCAAAGGTTCTGTTATGCAGCAGTATTTATGTGTTCTATCAGAATATACTTACTGTTTGATTTTTTGAGATTGGATATATTTTTTTCATGAGTTTGGTAACTGGAGTACATATTCTTTTTCAATTTCTGTGATAAAAGAAAAGAGCATGTTAGTGTATGTATTTTATAAAGACTTATTACATTGCATAATAGACATTTCAGATTTTTTTCCACCCTCATATTTAGTAGTTTACAAACCAGTGTACTGCCAATTTGCTCAGTTTCTGTTTTTGTTTTTCAAATCATTGGGTCTGTGGGAATAGGCAATATGGGTCAATAGTTCTGTTTCTTGTCCTCAGCAAAACATTGCTAGGTGTGCAATCAATCGAGGCATGTGTGCTTTTCTGTAATAATGAGAATATTGAGTAATGCTGTTTATTTTGAAGAAGATCTAATTGCTTTATCTTTTTTGGGAAATGTCATGCTGTTTTGGAATATAAGGGTTGCTTTGGAGAAGGTTATGTGAAGATTTTAGTTGTAAAGTAAGAAGAAAGAAAAAAAAATACAAAATAACAGGTGTCTGTCAGGCATCTGCAAAAAAAACAAAAAAAGCTCTTTTCAGAGCCCACTTCAAAGGTGAAATGGGGCATACTATTTAAATATACATTCACCACGCTCAGATTTTCGATATGTCCGCGGACATGGCGGTAGTCTGCGGACAGCACGTATTAGATACGGGGATTCTGGGGAGTAGAGGCATGCAAATGAGAATGAGCGGAGCTAGGGATTGGTCAATAAAGTTTACTGGGTGTGTTGTGTAAGGAGAGATTTGGTCAGAATGTCTTTTTCCTGAGAGAAGAAGAAGATAGCTATGGCTGCGTGTTTTCGAAAACAGATTATCTGGATTTTGGGATACTCATGATACATTGGTTGGGGGTGCATGCAGAAAGTTGTGGAACAGCGGCAGATCTTGGATTCCCTCATGTGGAAGTGCACTGGCATGGAGTGCGTGGAATGAAGTGGCTGGACTTGGTAACTCTCTGTGCTGCTTTAGAGACAGAGCATCATCCAGACATAGTTATAATTAATTGTGGAGGGAATAGTTTAGGACATGTGTCTGGAATTTCTTTACAATTTGCAATGAAAGAAGGACTTGAGAAGGTCATGGACATGTTTCCAAATTCCCAAGTAATTTTTTCTCGTATTGCACAAAGACAAATGTGGCTGCATTCTTCTTTATTTGGTCCACAAATGGAGATAACGAGGCTCAATGTCAATAAGGCTGTTTGTGCCTTTCTAAGAGATGTTGGCATGTCCTCTTTTCACAATGAAAATATAATGTTTCGTAGCACATATATTTTTTGCAGAGATGGAGTCCATCTTACTTTCCTGGAAATCAGATTTTTCTGAGAAATTTACAAAATGCATTGTGACCTTTTTTGGAATTAGAGTCACCTATTTTGCAGTAGATGTTGACGATTTCAAGTTTTTCAAGCACACAAAAACACCACCAAAAGGCTCTTTTCAGAGCCACCACTTGCTTCCAGAGAAAAGTGCATTGGTTTTGCTAGGGCAGCACCCTAAAATGTTATATGTCCTAGGACTGTCCGTGGACTTCCAAAAAATGTACAGCGCCCTGCACTGTTTATTTGCCACTTCTATTTTTAAACTGTGAAAGGCGGCTCTGAAAGAGCCTTTTTTTGTATTTTTGTTGTTTTATATTTTTTTTGCTTTTTTACACACGACACACTAGGAGAGGAGGGGAAAGGAGGATAAGGAAGGGACCCCAACCACGAGGATAAGAAAGGTCAGGTGGAGAGAGGAAGATGTAGGGTGGGCCTTACTTATTTAGGTAGCAGGTCTTCTGGTGCTCCGTGACCGTAGTCTCGAAAGCACTTCGAAGACTATCCCCCCTGCAGAGTACTGCATTGCAGTACTTACACAATATTGTGACCCTCGAAAGGTAAGGGTCAACAGCATCGCAAATGGCTGTCAAGCAGCCGGAGGGATGCGCTCTCCCACAGGAGTGTCTCGTGTGGTGAAGGGAGCGGAAACGGAGGATGCTGTAGAGGAACTCAACCTACTACGTTTATCACAAGGTACAACCTTGCGAATGTCCGCACTGTGGAATGATGTTCGGTGTCGCTTCATGGATGTCGTACCAAAGCTGTACGAACCACGTCTCCCACGACTCAGCACCATTTTGCACTGGTTGCAGGTGACCTTGTTCGCACATGCTTTTGGTACATTACCATAAACGGTAAACAACCACCACACCCAAGACTACCGGCAAATGCTGGTAGTAGGGAGTTCCTCGACCTCATTCTTTTCATCCTCTTCATCCTCTTTCTCTACATCCTCACGCGTGTTCCCCTCTGCAGGCCCTTGGGGAGGTGGTGGTGGTGGAGGGTTTGAGGGTGGTACTGAGGCAGATGTAGCAACAGCAGCCATGGATGCCATCAAGGTTGATGAGATAATCTCAGCAAGAGCAGCAAAGGCAGCAAAAGTCAATCTGCAATAGCCAGAAGTACAATGAAGATCAGCTCCGGGGTGTGGCCTTTTATAGGGGTGGAGGGGTGTGCTTCGCGAACTGGTCGAACACCCAATAAGGTTCAGAAATGTACAAAAAGTATGTGAAAAGCTAGGGCCATTGTCTGGGACATGTGCAATGGTGAATTTTTTATGTAAAATAATTTGGATTGTCTGAATAAGTTCTTTAAAATGTTGGAGAACCGGACAGTGTCTGCAAATTAGGACACACGCTCAGCGTGGGTACGGTCACATGATGACATCGGGAAGATGTTTGCGAAGGGAACGGATATCCGCAGGACACCAAATGCACGGGAACGGTCGTGCGCATGCGCACAGGTGTTCTACGGACAGTGTTCAGGTCCTGAAGCTAATTAAAAGTGCGACACAAGTGAGATGGACAGTTACGGACAGGCGCGATGTTCGCAGGACTTACGGGTGTGGTGCGCATGTGCGTAGATGTTCTGCAGACATTACAGCCAGGTATAGTGTCTTTAGGACACCTCCATTTTGTTTGACTATGGACATCCCGGACACCGGGTGTGTTCTAAGAACAGTTCCATCTTGGTTGCGAATGGTATGGACAGGTGTAGTGTCCTTAGGACATCCCCATTTTTTTAAAATTACGGACAGCCTGGACAGGCGCGCTGTCCGTGGACATTTTAAATTCTTTTTAATAAAAAAAATGAGACACAAAGAATTTCATTAAAAGAAACCTAACATTTTTTTAATTATATACATATACACAATTTATGAAAGAGAGGGGGAAGCAGAAACTGATACAAATACAGGGGAATCAGGGGTTTGGAAAGGATGGATGGGAGGCGATGAAGGGATGGAAGTCTCATCAAAACATTTTTCTTGGTGTTGAGGGTTTGGGGATAGTTCACTGGGACATGGAGAGGGGGAACAGGTACATATGGGACAATGGTATTTAATTTTTCTCTTATGTGGTCCTCCACTAACTGTTTCAAACCATTGAAATTTTCCTTGAGCATGTCTATTTTCTGTTCCATGCGTTGCAGAGTCTTTTCCAATGTGTCTTTTAGTGTATTATTTTCAATGTTTGTATGGTCTGTTAAAAATATATATATATATATGTTAAGTACTCATAAAGTAATGATTATTAATTTGCTTATATAGAGAAGTGTCTACTATTATTATCACTGTCTTCAGATATTTCCTCACATGGAAAATGTTCCTCAAATCACTCCAAAGTATTGCACATTTCTGTGTGAAAAACAAAAATATATTAATTTTAGTGTACCTAATACAAAAAGTTTAGAAATATATAAGAAAAATGAAGTTTACTTACTAGCTTCTGGTAAGTTGTATTCGTAGTGTTGTGTAGGTCTACTGTTGCTTCTAGCTCTGCAGTTTCTGTGAGGTAATTATGTTGAAGGCATATCTTTTTTGTTTTGGTATATTCCATTTTATTAAATATGGTATTTAAATGGATAGTTGATGTGTTAGATATGTAGGTTCCACTGCTTATTTATTATTACATATAATGTGTTTATGTGCTGCTTTTTGAACTTGTGCAGTGTTTATATGGTACGATAGAACAATTTAAAATACCCCCTGAGTTTTTGGGTAGTGTTGATGTCGTCCGCGACCGTCCGCGGACATACGCACAGTCCGCGGACATCAAAATCATTAGCGGGGGGTTCAGTATGTTCTATGTTACATGTATATAAAGTAAAGGAATCCTAGTAAACAGCTATCAAATTCACACTATGAAAATGTATATTCAGTAAATAAAACTTTGTTAAAGGGACGTTATGGTTAAGTTACGCTACTAAAAACCTATGAAATTCAGTAAAAAAAACTTTGTTAAAGGAACGTTATTGTTAAGTTGTGCTACTAAAAACCTAAGAAATTCAGTAAAATAACTTTGTTAAAGGGACGTTATGGTTAAGTTGCGCTACTAAAAACCTATGAAATTCAGTAAAAAAACTTTGTTAAAGGGACGTTATGGTTCCAAGTAAAATAGAAACCCCCCTGAAATTCGCCAGTTATGGTAAGCTAAACAACTATAACTCGCACCACCACCGTGCACTGCTAAGACTAACACCCAGGACATCAAAGATGACATCACAAATGTCATTGATGACATCACTGATGACATCACATGTGCATTGACGTATCATGAAATTTCTGTAGAAGGGATTCTTTTTATAATGTTGACCAAAAAGTGTCAAGGATCATTGGAATAAATATCATGAGCTAATTAGTGCATTAAGCAATGCATTGATATAAATAGCATTATATTATGAAGTTCTATCCAGTATACTAAGCTACTCATGCAGAAACATAGGCAGTGTGTGCAGCATACATGATGAAGGTGCAATATTCATAATCTTGCCATTTTGAATAGTGAAATGATAACTGCTTTCTTATTAGAGTTTTGCGTACTGTGAAACATGTAACAAGTAGCTAATAAAACCCACTTAATACATAATTGCATTATTACAGACAAAACACAAAGAGACAACAACACATACAAATATGAGTATATACAGGGAAAGCGAAGTAAGCAAAAAAGCAGAAGTAGCAGCAGAAAGAGTTCATAACCTAACTGATTCTCTTTATGCAGAGAAATGATTGCTCTGTTTCAAAGCTGCTACTTACCCTATGTATGTGTATCACATGATGTGACTGGACCCTAAGGAAAAGAGTGTGAGTACAATGTATACAAATATGAGCATATACAGGGAAAGTACAGTAATAAAAAAAACTATGAGAAAGTGCTGATAACCCTAATGATTATCTTCATGCACAGAAAGGATTGCTGTCTTTCAAGCCTGTGTCTTCCGCTATATATATGTTTCATATGATGTCACTTGACCCTAAGGGAATTACTGTAAGAACATACTTGAAGGATAAGTCTACAGATATAGTACCTTTTCAATTTGTATTTCTTGACTGTTACTGAAAAACCACGTGGCCTAGATATGTCAGTAAAGGAAAAAAGGGGGAGCCAGACATGTGTTGACATCAGTGATGTCATCAATGACATTTGTGATGTCATCTTTGATGTCCTGGGTGTTAGTCTTAGCAGTGCACAGTGGTGGCGTGAGTTATGGTTGCTTAGCTTACCATACCTGGCGAATTTCAGGGGTTTTTCGGTTTTACTTGGAACCATAGAGTACCTTTAACAAAGTTTTTTTACTGAATATACTATATAAGGTAGTTTTCTCATGCAGAACGAGAAAGGGGATGGTCATGTAAAGTCTGCACACTCCCCAAATCCACCTGACAGATCCTTCAAAATCCAACAAATCATTAAATATGGCCTTAATCCAATGTGGAGGTAGGGACAATTACCTAATTGACTACTAGTGAACAAGGATAACTCTTATTCTCACTATAATTCCGGTGAGTCGGACTCCCATAGATACCCCTCAAACCTCTATTGTTAATAACATTTGAGTCGAGTAATGGTTTTGGCCGAAATTTCAAAAGTGATTTAAAACCTGTGCTCCCCCCACCCCCAGACTGCAAAGTTTCATAAAGATTTGTTATTAAGCGTCAAAATCTTTTTTTTCCAAAAGTATGGCCTAGTTCCCATTCATTTTCCCATACACAAACAAGATACATTTTTTTCCAAAGCGCACAGCCCAAACTACTGGACGGATTTGGATCAAGTCTGAAAACAACGTGGGCACGAAGCATTGACTCGTGATCCATGCATGGTTTTGGGTTATACCGTGCAGTATTTTTTTAAATATTTGATGAAGAAGGGGGTGCCCCCTTCCCAAAAATAGATAGAGATATCTCAGGGATTTACCCCAAACTCGGTTTTTTTAGAAATGAAAATACTGCCATCTTATTTTTCGCTTGATGTAAAAGATAGCTGTGGCTATAGCCGAGGATATGGGAAAATGAAACACAGGAAAATAGCCATTTGCAAGTAAAAAAACATGCAAGTGCCATCAGGCTTGAGGTGGGGGGGACTAAGGACTGAGTTTGCAACACAAAGCTTTCTGTAGCCTCGAACAGCTGATATCTCCCAGCAAACTGCATTACAGAAACAGCGTGTGTTGTAGGGGGAAAGGTAGAGGGCAGGGGAGGTGAGGATGTCAACTGGAGAGTATGAGGAGCTGATACGGATGAGGGGGAACTTGGTGAGGGCCTGTGGGGGCAGGAAAGCATTTATTTTCTGGCTGTTATGCAGATATTCAGGGCTATTTTTGAGGCTATGTTTAGTTCAGTACTCACAGTTACAGTTTTATTTTGCCAAAATATATTTTTACAGCTATAGTGTAGTCAGGGGTGAAAAATCACACGTTTGCCATCCAGGTCTCCCATCAATGCATTAACAAGGAAAGATCATGCTTAGCTTCAAAGTGAGCAACATGAGGAAGTGGCCAGCCTCCTCAGGCCATGTTGCCTGATAAGTGCATGATTTTAAAAAGGACTTTTGAGCTACACTACCAATGGGTTAATAATAGTTTTCATGTCTTGCATTGCACATGAGCCAGCGCAAACAAGACTTCTTTGCAGCTCAAGGGAGGGGCTTGCCATTATTCCCTTAATATATCGTGCTACTTTTAGACATTGAAAATAGCAGGGGCAAGTAGACACCACTGCTCTCCAGCCACTTACTCTCACTTTCCAAATCTGTAAAAACCTTATTTTACTTTTTCCCCCTCCTCTGATTCTACTATACGTACCTCCTCCTTCGACAACAGACAGATCTCCTACTGCCATTCAAAGCAGAAAAAAAGGATGTGCAGGAGAAATCATGAATATAGCCAAGTAACATGTGTTGTATATATTGTTATTTGGAAGATGATCATTCAGATTTCCTTTTTACTTTGCATTTTTCGGGACTTTGCATTTTTCGGGACTTGTGGTACAGGACACTTGATGGACAAAACAAAACTACAACTCACAAAAAAAAAAAATGAATGGGCATCTTCAGAATTACATGGAGACAGGCACAAACCCACACACACACTGACACTGAAAGCTCACACTAATTGTGTCACAATACTCACATACTCACACGGGTGCACACGTGTGTGCACACACTAACA
Source organism: Ambystoma mexicanum (assembly GCF_040938575.1). Classification (NCBI taxonomy): domain Eukaryota; kingdom Metazoa; phylum Chordata; class Amphibia; order Caudata; family Ambystomatidae; genus Ambystoma; species Ambystoma mexicanum. Next base: position 166,560,876 of record NC_090928.1, on the reverse strand, counting down.
CTTGTGGAGCAAATGCACACTGCACACACAATCCCTTACACACCGCATCACACCATGTACACACACACACACTCACATCAAACACACACATGTTGCATGCACACCCTCTCAGATCACATGCACACCCTCACACCACACATTACTCCTTACAATGCACTTGTATTTAAAAACAGGACTACACCATTTCTTGGCAACATTATAAAACAGAAACAACGAAATTAAAAGAAATCACATTTGTGCTGAACACTGCCATTGGAGAACTATGGTCTGCAGAAGTTCAAGGTGCAGCAATTAACCATTATGCTACACTGATGATATTGTTTGGATTCTCACAAGTTACACACCTAGCATTTTATCATTCAGCATATTAAATTATAGTCTAAGTATGAAATGTAGGCCCTGTAACGTAGCAAGCTATTGTGTCCTAGTGGTAAATGCTGGGCCTTGAACTCTAGCAGACCAAGGTTCAAGGATGTCATCATTGTGGCCATAGGGGTGCAAAGTTGATGTGACTTCATCTGAATTGCAGGGGTTTGTTGTGGTAAGTTCTCACCTTAACGTCCCTGCAACTAAAGTCTATTCTCTGATATGTATATAAACCCGGCATAACTTTGATGGTGATTACTGCACATTCCACAATGCTCCAACCACAAAGATATCAGAGTATAATCCACTAATGAGCCCTATTAAGAGTGAAGCATGTATGCAGCAATGTGTCTTTGTGTTTGTCAAGGGTCGAAAATGTTTTGTATAAAGTAACACTGCCCTATGTGAGAAGAACATTTCTCTATTTCCTTATCTATTTCATTCTGTGTTCCCTGTTAGCCCCTGTTTACCACAGGTTCTCACAAAAATGCCTTGCATACAGCACACAAACATTAAAATCTAACTCCAACACTCCACTAAAACAACTATTTGCATACACCTGGACTTGTGAGTCCCCTAGCTTCCTAATTACTCTCCACACTGTGCTACTCACCTATGCTGCATTCACTCCCGCTTTCTCCAATAATTCTACAACTTCCTCCTTTCCTATCCCTATTATTATAACACTCACAACTCGAAACTCTGACTAATCCACCTCCCTTCCACCTCCTTCCAACAAAGCCGACAAGCTAACCGTACCTCCTCTAATACCTATCCACCTCTTCCTCTGAGACACAACTGCTATACTCTTTCTTACCTCTCAACCGAACATTGCATTCTGGAATACTCAGTCTGTATGCAACAAAACAAACGTCCTTTATTACTGACTACTTTTACTCCAGCTCTCCTCCCCTTGAGCTTCTTGCTGTCACTGAAACCTGGATTTCTTCATCTGACACTGACACTATGAAGCCCTACACTACTTGAAGCTATCCTTCATACATTCTCCTCGACTGACTGGCAGAGGTGGAGGAATCTTACACCTACTCTCTTCCCACCCCAATGCCTCACAAATATCCAATGCCTCATCCTCTCCTACCTCTTTTGAATTCACAATCTATACTATTGCTCTGTCCTCATATCAACTCCATCTATTGCCCTCCTGGTCCCATTGGACCATACTTTGGTGATCTTGGGCAACTACATGATTCTCTTACCACTAAACATCTCCTCATTCTCTTAGGTGACTTTAACCTTCCCTCTCCAACCACTTCTCAGAAATCTAAACTTCAGTCTTTTCTTAGTGACCACACTCTCCACTATATCCATAACATTCCTACTCACAAACGGGGTAACTATTGGCTCTCCCTTTTCATCTCCACCTCTCTCTCAGCCATCCATATCTGATCACTCAATTGGTTCCACCACCATCTCCTTTCCACCCTCTGACCTTTCCTCACCACTTGCTTCTCCTATTACTAAAAGGAAATGTAAACCTTCTGCCATTCCCCTTTCTCTCTGAACTACAATTCTCACTCTTCTCCTTAACACTCAAAGCCTCATCCACCAAAACTGCCATCTCCAGCTTCAAATCCCTACTATATGACTCATTGTCACCTCACTTCCCAATACTTACGTCACCCCTTAGTCTCAGCATCCTCAACCATGGGTCAGCCCATTCATATGCTCTCTCTGCAGAGACATGCATCGGCTGGTGCACAAAAGGAGGGGTACCCACTTGCACGAGGACCTGCTACTCTACCTCACTGCTGTGAATTTTACCTAACTGACTCTCACTTCAACCATCCTCGTTGGCAAAAGGGCACCCTAAACTCGCTACTCCTAAGCCTATGACTATCAACACCACTCCCACAGTTAATGACTTAGCTGAACACTTGCTGCAAACATTTCCAAAATTAGATATTGAATCCTGACCATCTTCACACTCCCTGCTCCTACATTTTACACTCTGCCTACTCTACCATCATCCTCTGCCTCCATCTTCACTTTGTGCTAACTCTACGGATGAAGGCTAACCCCTCATGTGCCCCTCCTGACCCTCATGTTCATCAGATAGTCAAGCCTATTTCCCCTTTAGTAGCCTCTCACCTAGCTGAACTCTTCAATCTGTCTTTGACTCTGCATGCTTTCACTTTGTCAGTGCGTGACCAGAAAATCAAGGGGCTGACCTGCAACTACCAGCTAACATTGCCCCTGTGTCTCTCCTTCCGTAATACTCTAAAGTGCTAGAAAGGGTTGGGTTCAACCGCCTTAACAATTTCTTAGACATCCATAACCTTCAAGCACTCTACCAGCAGGTTTCCACTCCTGTCACTCCACAGAACTGCTCTCATAATTGTGTTCAACTTAATTGCCTCTGGTAAGCACTCCATCTTATCCTCTATCCTAATTCTCCTTGACCTGTTTGCTTCTTTTGACACATTGTCAATTACTCTGATCTCCTTAATACTCTCTTTCTTTTTAGATTCATGATCGAGCCCTTGCCTGGATTAAATCCTATGTTGCAACTTGCCAATTATCTGCTTTCTATGGGCATCAACACCTCACAACTCCCTCCTCTAAGTGTTGGTGTTCAACAAGGCTCTGTCTTGGGTCTGCTCCTCTGTATACTCTACACTTCAGCTTTTGGGGGCACTATCGTCCCCCTTTGGGTTCTCGTACCAACTCTTTGCGAATGACATCCAAATCTTCTTTTCTTTTCCTGAACTCTCCTCTGATCTCATTATCAACATTTCAAACTGTCTGTTATGATGAATCAGAGATGAGCATCCCAAAAACCCTGGCCTGGAACCTTTCTCATGCGGTCAGGGAAAGGCAGTCGCTGCCTGATGCTGACCCTAGGGGTGGTAGTCTGTGGGAGGATCACATGGGAGGGGGCCTATTCAGGCAGAATGGGGAAAACCCTCAGAATAATTTCCCTATAGACCATGCAGTTTTAATGGTCTATTGTAGAATTGAAGATTCTTAAGTTACAAAACCTAGGAACATTGTGGACTTCATGTCCCATAATGCTTCTATTACTGAGATGAGGATGAGGGATCAAGAGTTTCCAAAGCGTGAGGTGCGGTCTAATTGTCCTAATGACCCACACCTGAATAGGACCTTTAAACATTTAAAGGCCAGTGATGTGTGGGCCAAGAGGAATCAGCAGAGGAGACAGCAGGGGAAGCAGTAGAAGCCACACTACGAAGCAGGGACTGAGACTGCAGCTGTAGAGACAGTGGCACACTGCGCAGAGAGCCTGGAGGAGATCAGAATCCTTACTATATGCAGAGGATGCACAGCGGGAAGCGGTACTGGTGCCAGTGACCCTGAGGAACAGCGAAGCTCCCTGCATTGTACAACATGCTCTGGCATATGGTGTTTGCTGGTTAGTGTTCAGGGTTGTGCAGGCTCCAAGGACAGACAGCGTGAGCCCTGTCATGCTGGAGGGAGCTGTCAGACTCTGCAGAAGTCCCAGCGAATATAGAAGCAGTGTCAGCGTGTCAGAAGGAGATGCCAGGAAAGACCAGTCATTTTGCCTAGTGCAGGTGACGCTGGCGTGCTGCGAGGGAGACCGCTGAAATCTTTTGAATACGAACAGTTGAATGTAAGCAAACTCTCCTATTATGAGATGTCAGATTGGAGATTATTGTACCCAACATTGCCAAAGCCAAACTGTGGGGATGTCCAGTAAAATCATATTTTAACATATATTGCCAAAGCCAACCTAAGCTGAGAGTGATCAAGGCAAGTGAAATGTGATAATCCCATAAGAAGATACCTTGAGGGAATGAGTTGTAAACTACACTACAGTCAAAAGGTTATGTTAAAGAAAAACAGATACAGCAGGAGAAAAGCCCTCTTTGGGACAAAGAACAAAGGGGAGAGAAGTATAACCTGCATTGTCCTTGGCAAACAGATCCATGTGAAAACTGTTGTCTTTTTGTGTAGCGTGTTGGAGAAAGAAACTGTATGGCAATTATGTTAATAAGCCTTACCACATAATACATATTGTAGAAGTAGTAGTTATGTTTATCCTGGCAGGAGAGTAAACTAGGAGAGGGACAAGTAAAGGTCATCCTGGCAAGCGAGTGGACCAGGAAGAAGATAACCTGAAGTATAATGAATGTGGTATAAGGTTGTAACAGAGAATACGTGGCACTTTTATTAATGTGTTTGATGAACTATGACAGAAACAAAGTGGTAATACCATTATTGTGTTTGATGAATTGTGGCATAACCATCCTGACTAAGAAACAGTTTCAAAGGAGGAAATATTGTTTGATCTACAGACAATTGTTTTGACTTTTGACTGGAGTTCTGAAGAGAAGGTGTAGTCGTTTTGTCAAGTACAGAATATTCTCAATGAATGGAACTTGTTTTTTTACTTGGAGTGAAAGGAACTTTCATGAAACTGAACTTTAATTTGACATACCCTGAATTATTCCAGGAGAAGGGGATACAACCCTGGTCATAAGGATTCTTGGTTATAACATTTGTGTTTGAATTTCAATGTTATGTTTGTGAAGTTAAAACACCAGATGATTCCTTTATGATTTGTTATGTGTATTAGTGTGAGGGACAGATATTTTGGACATTGGGTAAATTTGCTTTGGCTTTAGTTTGTTAGGTAGGGAGACCTCTGTTGGGCTATGGACAGATAGGCGTGTGTCTCGCCCCTCACACTCTCTACCATTAAATATTGGATGGCTTTGCACACTCCATTGTTAAACACTACTAAAACAGAGGTGCTCTTTTTCCCTGCTAATAGCTCTCTATCATATCTTCCTCTCCCTATCCAGTTCCCACGTGGCACTCTTTCCTACTCTTCTTCAGATAGAGACCTCAGTGTCGTCTATGATCCTTCTCACATCTTCTCTATGTACATCTCCAAAAGTGAAACAGCAGCTCACCTCAACCTCCTAAATATAAGTAAGATCAGGCACTCCTTCCTTGCAACACTGCCAAGCATCTCTTAACCACTCTTGTCTTCTCTAAACTGGACTACTGTCACAGCATCCATTTATCGTCTCCCCAACTAGGCTTTCTGTCATCTCGACAAGATCATTAACTTCGGTAGCAGGACTCTCTTTGCACTCCCCCACTTCACACCTACTTCCTCTTACCATTACCAGACTGGATGGCTGATGATGTAAAACAGGGCCAGATATAGGTTTCTTCTCCTCCTGGTTCACAAAATCCATCCATGGTAAGGCACCACTGTATCACTGTATCTATCCGCCTCGATCCAACTCTACAAGCCTTCTTGTATCTCTGCTCTGCCTCCTCGAATACCATTGGGGCTCCCTACCCTCCCTGTGCTTCCTCTTGCTTCTGCTCCTTCTCTCTTCTTGCTCCACTTGCATGGAATTCTCTTTGCCCAGATATCGGATAACACACAGTTTTGTTCAAAACCAAACTAAAATCCTACCTCCTCACCTCTGAGTCACCCTCATAAGCTACATCACATGTGACTGCTAGCTAACATTTTCCCTCACCTCTAACCTGCATCTGTCCCTCACTTCCTCTGCTTCCCCTCTAACACTTCACACATCATAGTCACATCCTGAGCACAGCTGGCTGTACTGCCTACCTTCACTTTAAAATGTCCAATGCTCATTGTCCTTAATCTATGTATCTCTACTTATGCATTGTCTGTACTGACTGTTCCATTTACTCCCCTCCAAACCTGGTCAGAATGTCCCTTAAACTCACCAAATTGTATGAAGCTCCCCACTTCCTGTCACTTCTGATTTCCTATCTATTTTACAATCTTTTTAGATCAAAAGAGCATTGTTCCTCCTGTATATAAATAAATACATAAATAAATAAGATTGTGTTATTAATTAGAACATGCATCAAATGTGCTGGCATTCATGCTTTTTCCGAGGTACTTCTACAAAAAAAGATAGGATAGCAGTGGACATACATGAGAGAAAAATAAACTGTCATACAAACATACCACAATAGCACACTGACACCAAAGTCCTACAGCATACACAATATATGAGAAACATATAGTACATGCCAATGTATGCTGTCAAAGTGCTTGCTCAAGAGCTTTCACCTCCGTTTAAAAAACATTGCAATTACAAAATCACAGAAAACATTGCAGCAATATAACTAGAAGGTAGAAAATGTAAAAAAAAAACATTTAAAAATACACATTTCTGAAAGGAAGCATGTCCAATGAATTGTCAATATATCTAAAGCCCAGTGGCCAACTGTTAGAAAGAAATACCTTCCCCTAGTAAAGTGTAACTAATGCTTTCCCTGAGTATAAGAGAAACATAATCAAATCAACACAAATGAGGGCAGAAACAGTTGCACACAGGACACATAGGGCCTCATTACGACCCTGGCGGAAATCGAAAAACGATGGCGGAAATGCAATACCGCCATCGAATAGCGCTCGGTGCGATCATGACCCGTCACCGCAAAGTACGATGCCATTAGCGACACCATAGTGAACGCCAATGCTAACTGCACCAAGTACGCGCACGCGCGCCATGCCAAACCGTAATTACCACCATGGCGCAACGGTACGCGAATTCTGACCCTAGCGGACATGCACCTAACGCCATCAAGCACGGCGGAAAGTACCATTCCGCCATGGTGAGAAGTACGGCATCGCGAACCAACCGTAAACGGCCCTACTGAGTGCCTGTACACCGCTCCCTGGCCACATTGTACATCTCCCCGTAGGTGCAATGAAGTCACACAATGCAACCAGTGAAATGTACTAGTCATCCATGCCTGCCAACGAACAAATGAATCTCAAGAGGGGCCAATGGGAGCTGCAGGGCACAGATGGCACGAATACAGAAGCTATACAAATGGACATGACCTCAGTCTCCCACCAAGAAACGCACGCAAACACAGGCACCTGTGACCAGCCATATTCCGATAATTACATCATTCCACCAATCCAACTGGCTGACCGGCATCTGTCACACAAAAGCTAATCCCCCGCCCCTGAGCATGACATCATCAAAACAGTCATATTGGCAGCCCTTATCCCTGACCTCACTGGGCTACGTAGGCAAACGCGCCCAGCACAGTACCACGCAACTATACACCGAAGCTGGAACCCAATGCAGATCCCCTCACAATACATCGCTCCCCAAATAGGAATATGCCACATCACTTGCAAAGAAGAACGCTACACGGTTCATATCAGAATAGAAATTTAATGCACAACAAATTCACCAAGCCCATACAGCCATTAGGCCATGAACTCCAAAATACATTTCACCATTGTGGGCTGCATCCGCAATAAATGACCAGCTACTTCTTGTGTGACGCCCTGTTCCTTCTTGGTACACAGGGGCTACATTCTTGTACGAAAAGGCAACATGGAAGCGCCTAGAACCGCAGGGCCGTCCCAATAGGGAGGCACTAGTCCAGCTGAAAGGCCGAAATGTTGCTCCTAGCCACTAGTACTGCGTAAGGGCATGTGGCCCATTGGCGATCGTCCCATAAGATCGTAATGCTGCTCCACTGATTAACACAAAGCAGCAGGTGTCGGGAGTAAAATCCATCTGCAGGAGTGGCATACAGATGGCAGTGGCAAAAGGGGAGGAGATACCTGTCACCCAAATGAAATGAAAAAGAATAGTATGGCCATCAGAACTACATTTGAATTACTCACTTCAATGATCACACCAAATCCACAGCCATATGCATGCTAGCCCACTCCAAAGGATCATCACCACCCAAAAACCACTTGCGAATCATAACTATCTATATCGAGGTGAAAACACTATCACAAACGAGTGTACCTGTGCATGCGTCTGTTAAAACAGAATCCATCAGATGGGATTGGTAACGTGCATAGACACAAGTGTCTGAAGGCGCGTCGAGACAGGGAGGGCTCAACAAGGCCAGATAGACGATGGTCCCACTATGGCAGCCCTGCACCACATAGCGCAGGGGAGGCGGATAGATTCCAAGAAGCCCTGTACATGGCAAACTCTGTATCAAATCATCTGTCCATGCATCCATACATCATTCCCTCATCCCGTAATGAAAATGCCTGTTTCCATACTCACATAACATGTGAAATTTCCATTGAGTCTGTGCGTTATGCAGCCTGCAAAATCCACTGTGCCCCAGCCCGTAATTCCAGTGTTGTGAAGTAACATGTATTTGGGAACGTCCGGCCTTATCGCCCACTTCGCTATTGCGCATCCCAAACTATTCATATCAATCATTGCATCCTCGCCATGGCCCCTGTCCCAAGGACATTGAACAATAGAACGTTATATTTGCAGTCAGACCTGTGGGCATCTCCTCGCCGCTAGCTGAAAACCGAAAGCGCCGCCCTTCGAATTCCTCATTTGCAACATCACGTCGAAAAGGCATCTGTGGCCGCTTGAAATCACAAATTAATCCATCTAGTGCGGCTGTGTGTGAAAATGGCAACTGCCTTCACTCACAAATGGGACGCCCCGCCCGTCGGTGAACCTCGGTACAGTGTTGCATGAGGGTCCACCGTTACTCGAGTACTACGTTCCACTGACCCTTCACAAGTCTGTTCGCGACTGCAAAGATAGTATGTGAAACAATGGGACCATAGCCGAATGAACATATCAACCAATGTTACACTGCCATCGGGTACAAATACATGATTGTAATAGCAAGATGCCATTCGTCGAATTGCAGCGTTGTGTGCGGGACGTGCTCGCCCAAAGGGGAGAGCAGCTTGCACAGGTGGAATGAATCACCACAGGTGGAGGCCATACAGCCTGAAAACACATAAATTGCACACCCAGTCTCCTCCCACAACCACACCCACTCCGAAATGCTACCGGCAGGACTAGCTATGTTGGCCCTGGGGGACCTGATAGCACTGCAAGTACTCCAACTTCAAGAAGAAGACGAACACCAACTACAACCGGCCGCACGGAGGAGACGCAGGAGGAGGAGGAGGGCAAGGCAGGGCCAGCAAGGGCCGCCAGCACAGCCACTACCACCACGCAGGCAGCCCGCAATCCCACGCCTCCGAGCACATCCGTTCAACCTCACTGATGAGCAGATCCACACCCTCTACCGTTTGGACCGGGACACCATAACCGCCATTGTGGACATGAAACAGGCTGACCTTGTCAGCATGATAGATAGCCCAACCGCCATCCCACCCCTACTGAAGGTGGTGTCTGTACTCCACTTCCTGGCCACAGGCACCTACCAGCACACAGTCGGACAGTTGCATGGCATATCACAGCCACTGTTCTCACGGACACTATTGCAAGTGCTCGATGCCCTCCTGCAGCACGCAGACGACTACATCTCTCTACCACACTCGGAGCAGGAAATTACCAACACAAAAGTGGGATTCCATGCACTTGCCGGCATACCGGGTTGCATTGGTGCCATCGACTGCACCCATGTGGAATTGGTCGTCCCACATGCCATGGAGGCCCAGTACCGCAACCGAAAACAATTTCATTCTCTGAATGTACAAATGGTGTGTGACTCCAACAGGATCATTACACATTGTTGTGCCCGATTCCCTGGATCAACCCATGATTCTATGGTCTTGAGGAACTCTACAATACCACACTACATGGAGCGACACGCAGGGAACAGATCCTGGCTACTCGGTGAGTCTCATTTCATGCATGATGATGTGGGGTATGTGATGCAATGACCTGGCAGGAAGGGGGGGGGTGCGTACGTAGCAATGGCATTCCTCAAAATTCCTTTATTGTCCACATACAGGTGATGCCGGGTATCCACTGAAGAGATGGCTCCTCACACCAGTCCGGAACCTACGGGACCAGCATGAGGAGGACTACAACCATGCCCACTCACGTACCCGTGTAGTCATAGAACAGGCATTCGGCCTACTGAAGACTCGTTTCCGCTGCCTCAGCAGGTCTGGCGGGGCACTCCTGTACCGCCATGTGAAGGTTGCAAAGATGGTCATGGCATGTGTCATGCTCCACAACATGTGCGTACGTAGAAATGTGCCCATGCCCCCTGACGCAGAACTGCAAGCACCTGAAGATGGTCATGATGAGGGTGGGGATGTGGCAGCACCTCAAGGAGTCCGCGAGGCACAGGAGGGCCGTGACATTCGTCAGCATCTCATAGATGCATGCTTCTAGCACTCACGCCTGGTGGCTGATACATGGACACGGGACTCGTGGCACTGTGTGTGTCTGGAACATGCACAATATGGACTGTACGCCTATAATGGCCTCGTACACAAAGATCAATGTCCACACATCTCATTGGATGATCGTGCATTGTTTATGGCATATGTGATATCATGTTAAACACCCTATCGACCCGCCACCCAAGTGAGCCCAACACACCCCCTCCACCCTCCTACCTCCCCCCCGAACACCAGTGTCCAAAGATGCTCATTGTCAGTGGGCAGTCGCTATTGCAAGCCCCCTCTCCGGGTATCAGGGGCACCCCTGCCTGTGGAGCGCAGGTTCCTCCCAGATCTACATTGGGGGCTGCCCTGGACGGAACTTGCAACGGATGATGTCTCTGCCTGCTCACGTCCATGCATGTCCCTAAGGGTTTGTGAGAGCTCAGAGAGCACACGGCGCACTGCGGCAAGTTCGGCACATACGTCTTTGGACGTCGCATGCAGTTCCCCCCTCAGGCTCTCGGTGCTTCTCTCCATTTGTACTCTCAGGCTCTCGGTGCTACTTTCCATTTGTACTCTCAGGCTCTCGGTGCTACTCTCCATTTGTGCCCTTAGTGTCTCTGTACTTCTCTCCATTTCTGCCCTAAGTGTCTCAGTTGATGTTTCTATGTCTGCCTTAGTGCCCCCACATTCATCGGCATGGTCCTTGAGGACCGTGGCCAGTTGCTGCTGTTGCACGATTACCTGGTCGAGGGACTGTTGCCTCTGCTGGGCCATGGCCATTTGCGGTGGTGTCACAGAGTGGCTGATCACCTCATGTTGCCTTGCCACAGGGCTTGTGGGGGATGGCCAGTCGTCGTCTTGTGGGTGCCCCTGAGTGGTATCCTCATGGTGTACGGGATGGAACAGACAGGGGGATTGAGACAGGTCATGGATGGATCTAACTTCGACATCCCCATTTTCTGTGTCGGAGCATGCTGCCATTAATGCAGTGTCACCTATGGTGCTGCTGCCACCAGAAGCAGTGCCTTCTGTGGCATCCATTGGGGGGACCTGTGGTGGTGCTGTTGTGGGCATGCTGGCTGCTGGGGTGCCTGTTGGAGTTCCCTCCTCTGTGCTGCCACTTGATTTGTGCTGCTTCCGTGTCTTGATGCGTGCAGCTGAGGTGGAGGGTCTTTGGCCGTTGGTCTTGGCCCTCTTTGCAGGTGTGCTGGTAGGGGTGTCCTGGAGCTCGTCGTTTGGATCGGACCCTGTGGTGGAGTAAAGGAGGGCGAGCGTTATTAATGGGTCTGTGGGAATTGGAATGGCAATGTATCACATGCATTGGGGTGGTACCTGAGGGTGATTTGGGTCGGGGCCTTGGAGGTGGTTTCATTTGTGTGTGGAGTGAGGGTGCAGTTGTTTTGCAGCCTGCAGTTAGGGTGTGCCTGCTGCACGTGTAGAGGGTGTTTTTAGGATTTTTAATTATTTATGTATTTGATGTGAGTTTTAAAGTGTGCTATCAGGCCTATGTATGTGGACGTTCTCCTGGACATGTGTTACTGTTGCACTATGTGGACACGTGGTACTTCACATGATTGGACATTGTGGTTTTGGCATTGTTTTATTTGGGACACCTACCTGATTCTTCGGATGTCTGCACTCCTTTCTCCATCCCTCCGACTCCCTCTATGCTCTCCATTCCAATGGTGGAGGCACAGATTTCTTCCCAGGGGGTCAACTTGATGGGTGATTCCGATCCTCCCCCGGTAGCTGTGGCAATGTTGCGGTTGGCAGAAAGTATGCTACGGACGCGTATCCGCAGGTCGTCCCATCGCTTTCTGCATTGCTGTGGGTTGCGGGGTGCGGTCCCCACCGCACTTACCCGCTGTGCCACCAGGGCCCATATGGCCTTCTTGTTCACAAGTGCCGTCCTGGTCATTTGCGTGGAGAAGACGGGGGCAGCATTCTCCTGGAGGGTCTCTGTGAGCACGGTGAGTTCCTCATGGGAGAAGTGGACCTGCCGCTTGCGGTCGCACGCTTTCTTCGCTACTTTTCCCATTTTTCTTGGTTTCACTAGGGTGGATGATGGGTTGGGATGTGTCTCAGGGTAGTATTTTTAATGGTTGTGTGGAATTTGTGGTTTTATAGGTGTACGGCGTGATGTTTCCCGTTCCAGGACCATGCTTTTACTTCCGTTTCCGTATATTTCCGGTCACCGTACTTTCCGGTTGGCGCTCACTGCGGTGTCCGCTAAAATGGGTGGCGGTATTGCACCTAGGGCGCCGTACGGCGGCGGTGTGGGCCGTTTTGGGGTCATTTCCGCCATCGCGGACTTTGCACTTCCGCCATGGCGTGGTGCTCGTGCCCGATGGGTCGGAATGAGCCGCACTTTGCTCCGTCGTGCAATGGCGGAAACGCTATTTACGCTATGGCGGTCCGGTCGGTTGATTTCCGCCAGGGTCGTAATGAGGGCCATAGAAATGAGATTGATTTACAACCACACACAACGGCAGAATGCTTGCCCAATTGCTCAACAGGATTGCCAGGAACAAATGCTTTTCAAAATGGCCAAATAACTGTCAGCACATAACCTCTAAGTGCAGCTAAACCAATCAGAGCAAAACACATAGGGGGTAATTCATAGAATTCAGCGCACAAGTGCCGTACGCGGCTGGCGCACAGTGTGCGCGTGCAAATCCCTGCACCAGCAGCGTGCGCTAAAATACATTTCCGCGCACAGCGTATTCATGGATTCCAGCCACCAAAACCAGCCGTGGCGCACAGTGGCGCAGCGAACCTGCAGCAGCGCCAGTTACACCCCCAAGAGCGCCCCTTGCGCTGGGAAAAGCCATCAAAATACCCAGGCCAGGGCAAAGGGCTGCGCTAACCCTGTACCAGCATGGCAAGCAGGGTACATGTATTTCAGGGGTGCGCGGGAAGTTTCACACACAAATTCAGCAGGGTACGTGTATTTCAGGGGTGCGCGGGAAGTTTCACACGCAAATTCAGCAGGGTACGTGTATTTCAGGGGTGCGCGGAAAGTTCCACACGCAAATGTCCTGTGTACGTGTATTTCGGGGTGCGCGGGAAGTTTCACACGCGAATTCAGCAGGGTACGTGTATTTCAGGGGTGCGCAGGAAGTTTCACACGCGAATTCAGCAGGGTACGTGTATTTCAGGGGTGCGCGGGAAGTTTCACACGCGAATTCGGCAGGGTACGTGTATTTCAGGGGTGCGCTGAAAGTTCCACACGTGAATGTCCTGTGTACGTGTATTTCGGGGTGCGCGGGAAGTTTCACACGCAAATTCAGCAGGGTGCGTGTATTTCAGGGGTGCGCGGGAAGTTTCACACGCAAATTCAGCAGGGTACGTGTATTTGAGGGGTGCGCGGGAAGTTTCACATGCGATTTCAGCAGGGTACGTGTATTTCAGGGGTTCCGGGGAGTACTACACATGAATTGGCCGTGTGGGTCCTCCCAGGTGTTCGATCTACAACCTCCACGGCCCCTGCAGGCAGCCCACACCACGGGGGGCTACCCTGCACCCCTGCTCATGTCCCGCAGGCAGCCCATCCACCATGGGCATGCCCCCCAGCCAAGCCACATGTCACCTTGCACTACTGATCAACAACGCATGTCTCCCTGCACCCCCACCCCCCACCAGTCAGGGGCACCCTCCACCAGGCCCCCACACATGTCCCCCTGCACCCCCACCTCCCAGCACTGTCGGGCACCTGCCAGCAGGCCCCCACTCATGTCCAACTCATGTCCCCCTGCACCCCCACCCCCAGCACTGTGGGGCACCTGCCAGCACGCCCCCACTCATGTCCAACTCATGTCCCCCTGCACCCCCACCCCCTCAGCACTGTAGGGCACACTCCACCAGGCCCCCACACATGTCTCCCAGCACCCCCACCCCCCAGCAGTGCAGGGCACCCTCCACCAGGCCCCCACACATGTCTCCCAGCACCCCCACCCCCCAGCAGTGCAGGGCACCCTCCACCAGGCCCCCACACATGTCCCCCTGCACCCCCACCCCCCAGCATTGCGAGGCACCTGCCAGCAGGCCCCGGGAAGCACGCACCTCATCACGAATGACACCCGTGCGCAACGCAACACCAATCAGGACCTTCTCCATACGGCCAGGGGTCCCCTCGTCCGCAGGTGGAGGGGAGTCAGATGACATGGACATCCCCCCTACCTGCGGACGGGCCTGGGATGGGGCATCCCTGCTGGTGCATGGTGGTGCAGTCACAGTGTCAGGGACAGTGACATGCACAGGCACCTCCACGGCGACCTGTGCTGCCTCCTGCCCCTGCCCCTGGACTGTACCACTTGCACCAGCAGGGATGCCCCCACCAGGCCCCATGTGGGCTCAGTAGCGGCCTCCTCCTCCTCTGTGGAAACCACCAACCTGGATGGCTCCACACCGTCTTCCGCTGTTGCAAGCCCCTGTGGGGGCTCACCCACCCCTTCTGCTGCAGCCGTGGGGGTATCCCCGCCGCTTTGCTCCACAGCGCCGTCTCCGCCCTCTTCTTCACTTTGCGCTGTGTAGAGGGAGACATAGAACACAAGTATCAGGGTACTGTACAATAGTCCCCTAGACAGGAAGCAATAGCAGATGAGTGGCACTGTCAAAGATCACTTCTATCATGTCCCTCCACAACACATGGGTCAGTGCAGGCAAAACACATGCAGTAACAGGCATGGCGCATGCTATGGACACAAGCAAACATGTCCAAGGGACTCTTGAAACATACAATGTTGTTTTTGAACTCACATGCATCATGGGTCATGCCTATCACATTCCCACACTTCACCGTACTTTCATCCATCTGAACTCGTACACCCCAGACACAGTGGATGCAAGGATAGCTAGGCTGCATCAGTGGATCTGAACATTGACACACACATGTGTCATGCATCCATGGCATTCACAAGTCGCAGACACGCAGGTCAGACACACAGACATGGAAACCATACATGTACGTGGCATCATCACCCATCCCTCACCCCCACCTATGTCCAGGAACAGAGACTGGCATGCTCTCATGTGTCCATTCCGCATAGGGCTCCCCATGTAGCATTTAAACACATACACCAACCGTGTGCTTCACAAATTACTGGTCTCACATGCATGACCATGATGTCCCTGCACACACACGTGTACATGGCCTATGTCACACATACAGGCAAGTATCAGACAACCAGCACACTGCAACATGCCCTGTCTCACACAGCAATGCCTGGCCACTTACCGCTCGACTCCAGACGGGTCTGCCTCTTAAGGACCTGGACGTGGAGCGCTGGGGATATGCGTTCCAGGACCCTCATCTGATCTTCCGACAAGTGGCCCCGGCGCCCCTTAGCATCCGCTGCCTTCAAGAGGCGCTGGGCCTTGTTGAGGGTCCTGGACCTGAAGTCCTCCCAGCGCTTCTTGACATAATGTAATAGTCGGACTGCCACCCCCTCCGCGTTGATGGCAGTCCCGATGTCCGTCCAGATCCTGTCCCGTCCATCCTTGTTGGCGCGTGATGATCCGAAGAGGGCATCATAATGCCCCAGGACATGCTCCACCAGGACACCAACTTCCTTCTGACTGAAGCTGGTGGCCCTCTGCCCTTCTGGCTGGGGGTCGCCAGTGGTCTCGGATAGTGTTTGCCCCGACATGGCGACCCCCGAGGCAGGCGTGGATGGGCAACTGGGTCCTGGGGCTGGGCTGTGGAGCGATGGTATCCCAGTCGGGAGTCTTCTGTTCCAGCAGGGGTGGACACAGCAACTGGACCCCTGCAGATGGCTGATGTGCAGGCACCAAATGGCAGGGCACGGTGGCAGCAGGCAGGCAGGCAGGCAGACAGCAGCAGATGGCTCGTGGGAGGTTGCTCAGGGCTCTGGGGGGCAGTAATTCGGCCTTTTGGGCAGGAGCGTGGTCTTCTGTGTGCTTACGCGTGGCCAGCTTGATATGGAGTGATTTGGCACGTGAAAATTCTGCACGTCAGCGTGTAATTCGAGGAAAGGCCCTTAGCGCGTAAGCGCGTCTGCACGCATACGCGATTTCATTGGACCAAAGGCCCTTAGCGCGTAAGCGCGTCTGTGACGTATCGCGCACGGGCATTGCCCTGGCAGGGCTTGGAGATCCCACATGGATTTCCATTGCTCTGTATGTGCTTTCCGAGGGGTGCGGTGCGTGTGTTTTCCAGGCGTTGGGGTTCGCACGCTATTACTTCACAGCGGGTGGGTGTTGGCTACGCGTTCTTCTACACCCAGACGGTGAGTGGTACCCCGCTGGCCCAAGGCCTATCGCGTGTGAAACTTCCCGTGCACCCCCGAAATACACGTACCCTGCTCAATCGCGTGTGTAACTTCCCGCGCACCCCCGAAATACATGTACCCCGCTCAATTGCGTGTGAAACTTTCCACGCACCCCCGAAATACACATACCCCGCTCAATCGCATGTGAAACTTCCGCGCACCCCCGAAATACACGTACCCCGCTCAATCGCGTGTGAAACTTCCCGCGCACCCCCGAAATACACGTGCCCCGCTCGCACAGGCCCAATTGCTGTATATTGCCACTTTTGTAATGCGCAGGGACGATACCGCCTGTCTTCGTGGGGCGGACATCTTTCAGCTTGTGCGTGTCTTTGGCTGTGCGTGGCTTTGCCCTATTCGATTCCATGAATAAGTGTGGTTCGAGTGTGTGTGGGCGTTCCATCTGCTTCCCTGCAGTACATCCCCAGTTACCACCTTATTTTCGCGCGTTGTTCCCCATTCCGCGCGTTACGCCCTGTGTTCCGCCCACTTTCTGGTGTATGCGCTGAGGTTGTGCGCTTTCACTGTGCGCGTCGCGCACGCCTTTCGGGATGTTGCAGTGACGTGTGGGACATGCACGGGTTTGGCGCACATCCCGAGGAAAACATGCGCAGGGACCATGAATCGCACGCGTGCGCCTGTTTTTTTGCGCTTGCGCCTGCTTGCGCAAAGATTTTCGGCGCACGTTTGTTCCATGAATCGGCCCCATAGTTTATTTCCCTACAGAACAGAGACATTTGACATCCTCAATTCAAATAATATTCATACATTTAAACAATGGAAGATTTTGCCAAAATGGACCTTCTAGCCAGTGGGAAATACCCTGAAATGATTGCAATTCATTGTGGAGACAATGCTCTTCACACACTTAAGCTGAAGCCTCAATCTCTAGATATGAGGCATGATTCTGCAAAACAGATGGACTTGTATCAGCATGCGCCCTATAATTTTTCCAATATTTTACATAGGCAAAAGTTGAAGCGGTCAACCACAATATTTCTTAAATTTGTTACACAGAAATGCAAATAAAATTGGTTTCCTTATATAAATGACCCTGGGATGCTTTGAGTATCTAATAAAAAAAATACATTTTCACATGATAAATATGTACAATTATGATTGCCTCCACATGACCAATGATGGTAATGTTCTGTTTCTAAACAATATTCAATGAACATTGCAGCACTATTAAGAAAGCAAGGTAACACAATCAAAACCAAACTATCCTTGTTATGGCTTCCCTAAAACACATGGAAACCAATCTTTTTACTCTATAATTGCAAGGTTTTCCAAAATATCTGCAAAGATCTTTAAAACAGTAAAATGCACTGACAGTTTCAAACATTGCACCTTTCAAAGAAAAGGTGGCTCTGAAAGTGCCCTTGGATGTCTGATGTCACTGTAAAGCAGTGTACTGTTCGAATTACTTTTACAAGCATCCAACTACCATGGCGTGCACATTTCAGTATACATTGCCTTGTAGAAATGCCTTGGGTACCTGGTGATGTCCCTGTTTTATGTGGCACAAGAGCTTTTTCTTGCCAAAGGCATCTAAAATTATACAGCCAGTCAGAAAGATCTGGCTGCACCAAATACATCCGGCTACATTCCTAAACACACTTAGCACAGTGCAGTCCCAAAACAAACAGAATCCTGTCACCCATTGACATCTATCACATCTTCCTGCAGCCTTTATTACACTGTCTGTCTGGGTAGTAGGACTGATA
Organism: Ambystoma mexicanum; assembly: GCF_040938575.1. Lineage (NCBI taxonomy): Eukaryota > Metazoa > Chordata > Amphibia > Caudata > Ambystomatidae > Ambystoma > Ambystoma mexicanum. Next base: position 166,542,382 of record NC_090928.1, on the reverse strand, counting down.
GGAAAATCAACTCATTGAAGGAGTTCTGTACTTAAATAAAGAGAAATATCATAAGAGGAATACGAAAAGCTCTTTATGTGAGCTGTCATGTCTGAACCCATTTTGGCAAGGAAGACAAAAAGGTCAAAGAAAATCTGCCTCTCTGACTGATATTTACAGCTGTCAAACTGTTAAAGTAGCAACAGTACTTTACAGCTAATGGAATTTTCATAACCTCAGAAATGTATAATGCATTCATGCATTTTAACTTCTGATTGGGCCACTCGCCTGTCACTCTCTAATGCAAACATCCACATTGGGTCAAAATGAAAGTGCTTTCTTACATAATTGACATCAAATTGGATATCTATTCCCATTACAGTTGTTCTATTCGTGTACTGGCAAGAAGGAAGCTTTATCACTTTTAGAGGATATTTTTTTTCACATACTAAAGTAGTTACGCATACCAAAAATGGAATCCATTCATCGTCACTAAGAAACTTTATTTCTGATATAAAAGTGGCTGGAAACAAGGGAAATACCATGAGGTACAGTCTGCATTCCAAGCTTCGTATTGAATGAGCACACAGTCAATAATGATCTCCATGTGCTAACAACCACCAATAAATCAATGCACTACACTGTAGTAGAATTGCCTTATTTTAGTTTAGTGATTAGTCAGTAGAGCTAGCACAAGCATTAGGTACCTACATGAGCAGTTGTATCATGATATAAAATTGTGCAATCCTCGTCGGAAGGTTGAGCTCCTACTAGTTTGCCTTTTCTAGGGTAATGTCATAGGTTTCCATAACTTCTAATGAGTCCTGAAGCAAGGACTATCATGTGACTAAAACACCAACTTCCTTTACTGTGGAATAGGCTAAAAAAGCAACCAATACTGAAAACTGCAATCCTCCTTTAAAAATCCATACTTAAACATGATTTACCAAACCATGTCTTCCCAGATACTAATGAACAATAACAACATTAAAACACACACGCTTTACTGGAACCCACCGTAAATATTATTTATTTTCTCCAACAGTTAAAAAAATGCCAACCAAAACACACCTCAGAACAAAACAAAGAAAACATTGTGCAGGACAAAACAGCAGAGGCATACATTCATAGTCCACTAAAACAATTCATAAAACATATACAAGGAAAAGAAGTGATGACTCTCATCTCACAAAGTACAATGACATCAACCGCCAAAATAAGTGTCAGTCCTCCACCTTCAGCTGCAAAAAACGATCTCCCAAAATAATTTCAATAGAATACGACCCCCACCCCCCGCAACAAACACAACAGACAAGGAAACCATATGTTCCAATGTCAACATAGTCCCATTACAATAAATGTTGTCAAAAAACATTTTTTTCAAAACTGTTCCATCACTGAGGCCTTGCCAAGCTAAAAAATGAAATAGTAGAAAAAATCATTATAAAAAAAGCAACTTTAATTAAACAATATTGCCAAACAAATATTGAACCCAATCCTAATGTCCAGAGAGTCTGTCCAGTCTACAAACGACCTGCAGCTCAATCTGCAATGTGTGCCAACTGTCATTCAAATGTGCAATTTCTAAAGAAATACCTGAAAGTAATAGACACAAATAGAATCAAAACTCTACAAAACATGGATTCATATCCAGTATGAATCCACATCAGACAATGAGAACATTCTTTGGTCTGTATTTCAGGAGGATCCGGCAAAAATCACCTTCAGCACAAAATAAATTAGCAACAAACCATTCTAATATGAATACTCTTGTGCACAAACTGTACAGTGCTAAACCTCAAACTCCAGAATTAAAGAAAATAAGTTAAACTTGCACAGCACAAGATGTCCTGCAACAAATATACAATATACAAAACACATATTTTGTTATTAGAATAAGAAAACACACAACTAACTTAGAAAGTAGCAGCCAACAGTTTCTAGCCAGTGCCTTTCTTTGCAACACATATACAAAAGATAGCACTGTTTCAAACTAACTCTGCTGAAATTCCAGACAAAGTAGGTGTCTGCTGTCATAGAACATTTTACAAGCAAAGTACAAAATTGAAGACAATTACCAATCACAAGTGTTCTTGTATCTAACAGCTGAAAATAAATATATTGTAGAAAAAAGAAGATTAGGCGCGCACTCCAGTTCCCAGACATGTATACCTGCTGCAGTTCAGTTGATCTTCTCCTCCAAGCGCTTTCATGTCTCTAGCAATCTTCATATAACAATCTAAATATAACATACAAGATCCCGTATAATTATGCACATAATACAAGTAGAAGCACAATGACTACCAAATGCTATGTCAAGCTATAAATAATAACTTAGAAATATTCCACTTCCAAAGACTCTCCAAAAACTTAATCTAGATGTGGGTAATATAATTCAACAGTGCACCAATGCCAAGCTGTAATATGATTACAACGCAAAATTGAACAATTGCCTCTCTATCAGAATTACTTAAAGGTATATGTGGCAAGGCAGTGTATTCACCATCATACCTTCTGGATAGAAAACATCAAATCTCTATGAGCAGGACAAACAGTACATCAATCTTTAATTGTACTGGTGAATAGCATACTAACAAAAGAGAAAACATTGTCAGCAACTTAAAGTAAAATAATCTCTAGAGCATCTGAAAGAGCACACTGAATACCTCAAAGACATAAACATATAGAACAATATAAAAGAAACAACCAAAATATATGAAGGCACACCACAATTTGGTTCATTTGAATGAGTTGATAATAATTTGGATAATAAGCTTGACATTTATGGAAGATGCATTAGAAACATACCAAATGCATCAAGCCAAAGTGTCATCAATGAAAGTATGGGAAAAGAGATTGAAAGCAGAATGTTTCACACTAGTCTTCCCTACAAGAAGAGGTGGAACATGTTACCCATCCCTGCGCTTTTAAGGCACACTCGTGCCTCGAATGGGGGTGTAGTTAGTTCAGAGGGGAAGGGAAGGAGTGTTGGCGCTGTGACGCCAGTTAAACTACGAAGTTCAATAAAGAAAGCCCTGTTGATACCTCTGGCTCCACATCCTTATTACTTACCCCATTAGCCCAGTCCGGGCAACATCTGGCCACGAGGACGTCTCCTCATGGAGACCGGAGGCAACCTTCTGCGAGTACCCCTCCGCCTCGCGTCCTCCTGCAGGCGGCCAGTGATCCCACTGGGTCGCCATCCTCCTGCAACGCTGCTCCATACCCAGTTCCGGCAACTCCCGCCACGGCACCCTCCCAAGAAAAGGTCCGGCTTGCACCGTGTGCTGCCTGCCCTATATCCACACAGCGCTGAAGCGCTCTTCATACAATGTCTCCTGCACAGCACCTTACAGCAGAGCCCGCTTCCCGAGGGTGGAGAAACAAGCGTGAGTCTGCCGGCACTTCCCACTATGGAGCTCGGGCCTGCTAGTCGGTGGCCCAGCAGCATTCTATGCCGGCAGTCCTTCCCCACGTTTCTACCGTGGTCAACTAACACTCCTCAGTACCTGCTCCAGACCATGTGACCCGCTCACCTCCTCCAACACTCGCGGGCTCATAAAGGCCCGGACGGACTGAATCACATATGCAAGGTGCGTCACCCCCAGCAATCATGACCCCAGCACCTAATGGTTGCACAGAACTGCTACATCAAATCACAAAGTTGGTCCTGGGTGACATCATATTCGCCACTGGACACCATTGATAGCCGGTGATACCATCCTTATCCGCCTGTGAGGAGTCTTCCTTGGCTCCAGGACTAGTTCCCAAGGAACCACAACCAGACTCTTAAAAAAAAAAGGATAAAAAGGGGATTGCAGGGCTCCCGTCCTTGTGGGTGGCCTGTACCCCTCAACTCACCTCTGAAATCCATGCAGTACTCAATCTAGCCCACTTGCAGTTATCTTACCTTCTGCACTGCCCACAGCCATCATGAGCAACCAGAACTCGCCATCCCCTGCATGCAGCTCAAAGCCCATCCAGCTGTGCATGCCTCTTCCGTTCTCCATGACGCCACAGTCCAACAAAGGGCCCAGATGGACTGAGTGGATGGAGGACTTTTATCACTTCGTCAGAGGGTCAGGAGACGGCAATTCGCCCCATTTACGTGATGTGTTCCTCAATTTTGCGGGGGGAGAGGTGAAAACAATCGTAAAGACCATCCCAACGGCAGATCAGCCAGTCTTCGCCACCCTGATCACTGCTCTTGACAGGCTACTAATCATCGAACCAAATCGAGATTATGAAAGATATTTTTTCAACCAATGCACACAGAAGCCGCAAGAGACAGTAGACGAATACATAACTTGCCTGAGAGTCAAAGGGGCCCACTGCCAATTCGATGCTTTTTCCCTTGACTAAGCCATTCACCTGCACCTTATTGAAGGCTTCCTTTCACCGTCACTCAAAAAACAGTTGCTTAAGAAGCCTCTCACGATCCCAGAAGTCAGCGAACTTGCCAGAATCTTCGAGAGAGTCGACGCCCAAGCTGCATCGATGTCAGGCACTACGACTAAAAAACACGACACCGCGGAACTCAAAGTAGCGGTCCAACAGCCCGTCTCCCAATCAGGAGACAGAAGCACCACCCCATACAGACCGGCGAACCAACAAGTGCCCAGGCTACAGAGACAGTGCTACTGGTGCGGCATGGCATTCCCACTTTCCGGATGCTGTCTGGCCTTGTCGCAAAGGTGTACCAATTGTGGCAGAGAAGGCCATTTCCAATCCATCTGCGGGGAGGGCAGGCCATTTCCTACCATGAGGCCCCAAGCTCCCACCAGAAAGTCCTATCACCCACCACAACCTCAGTACTTCCAACAAAGACTGTACCAACCCAGCCCAAGAAGATACATCTGAGCTGTTGACGAATATCAATACCCGGACTATCCCTATGGCTAGCCCGGCCATGAACAACCACCTCAACTGTCAGATGAATACGATGGACCCCCCGAGGGGTACCAGGAAGAGGACATCTATTAAACACCAATGCCCCCCGCAAACACACCATACCATGACCCATCAACACAGGACGAATATGTCAACCTTTTTCTGGACAATACAGAAGCCAAGGAAGCTCCAAGAATTCAAGTCAAAATGGGCAATTGCCTTTTTCACTTTGTAGTAGACTCTGGCGCCACTGTAAACATCATGGGGGAGCAAGATTACCTGAGGATCCAAGATGCCCGACACTTGAGCGAACCCACTCGAGAATCTTCCAGTGGGGCGCAGCTACACCCCTACAGACCATCGGACATTTCAGACGCTGCCTCCTCCTCAAAAGATGGCAAACGGACATGACCATCCATGTCACTCATTGCCCAACATAAAGTAGATGTCTCCTCAACTACTACACAGCGTCGTGCCTTGGCCTCATTGACATCCACGTTGGAATCGATGAGGTGATAATGTCCGCCGTAGTCGGACTGAGATGCAAAGACACAGTAGGAACTATCAGCACTGACAGTGCTCACTGCCTCATCAGCAGAGCCGATATCGTGGCAAAGATTCCCCAACTGTGCACAGGTCTGGGATAACTAAAGGGTCCCCTGCTCAAACTATATATCGACCCTGCGGTGAGGCCGGTCCCACAACATCCAAGGAGAGTTGGTTTCCATCTACAAGAGGCAGTCTCCAGCGAGCTCAACCAACTGCTCTCCGATGGCATCATCGAAACAAGCGACTGGGCCCACCCCCTGGGTGTCACCCCTAGTCATCGTGCCGAAGGAAGGTAGGAGGCTACGGCTGTGCATCGGCATGAGGATGGCCAACACCGCCATCCAGAGCGAGAGACACCCAGGTCTACGCATCAAGGACATGATTGTGCAACTAAACAATTCTCCAAGGTTGATCTAATTCAAGGCTATCATCAAGTGGAGCTACTTCCCAACTCTAGAGGGATATCAACATTCACCACCCATGAGGGACTGTTCAGGTACTGAAGGCTGAACTTTGGCATCTCCTCAGCAACCAAGATTTTTCAGGAGGCGGTGAGGCAGGTCATTAGGCCAATCAAGGGTGCACTAAATTATAGTGATGACATTCTCATTTTTGGAACGACACAGCACTCTTCGGCACTTGCGCAACAGTCCAGGCCGCTGGTCTAACCCTCAACATCAGCAAATGCCGATTCAGCAAGTCAAAGCTGAAGTTCTTTGGGCACATATTTTCAGCAGAGGGAATGACACCTGACTCAGAGAAGGTGGAACCATCACCAGGCTCAAAGAACCACTGCAAGCGGCGGAAGTACATTGTGCCAGGTACATCCCACACTATGCCTCAATCATTGAGCCGCTCAGGAAGCTGTTGCAAAAAGAGGCCATATTCGAGTGGACCCCCGCCTGCCAAGAAGTGTTTGATGCCATCAAAAGATCCCTGGCAGAAGCCCATCGGCTGGCTTATTTCAAACCCGCCTGGCACACCGAAATAACAGTGGACGCTAGCCCCGTGGGCCTGGGTGCCATTCTGGCACAGACGAGCGGGGCAGACATCAACACCAGACATGTTGTGGCAAATGCCAGCATGGCCTTATCCACGCTGTATCCACATATTCTCAGGCCAAGAAGGAGAGCCAAGCCTCCGAATGGAGCCTGCAAGCACTTCCATCACTTTATCATCGGGAAGAAATTCACTCTAATCACCGACCACCAGGCCCTGCTATCGTTGTTGGGCAAGCCACGGACCAAGATGCCCCCGAGAATTGAGCGATGGGACATCCGCCTGCAAGAATATGATTATGATATTGTGCACAGACCAGGGGGCGATCTCAACCCAGCGGATTATCTCTCCAGTCATCCCGTGGGCCCTCCCATCACCTGCAGGGGCGATATTGCCTACATCAACTACGTGGTTGCCAGTTCTCTCCCCCCTGCTCTCTACTTGGATACGGTTGCAGCCGCCTCTGCTGCAGACCCCACGACCTCCCTTGCCATCAGCCTGATGAACACCAACAAATAGAAAGATTACCAGCGAGCGACTCTGGCTCACCCGGGGGTTTGCAAGGAAGAAATAGAAAGACTGGCAAGAGTACAGTCTCAGCTCACTTTAAAAGACCACAGTATACTTCTGAGAGGGTGCAGAATCGTCATTCCTACTGCTCTCCGAGCCAACCTCGTCCGGACAGCTCATGAGGGACACCGGGGAGCTGAAAACACCAAAAGAAAGCTCTGCTGCCACGTGTGGTTCCCTTTCCTGGACTTGCTAGTAGATGAGTGGGTCAAGAACTGCCTGGCCTGCCAGTGCACAACACCGGCTGAACCCAAGTGCCTCTGCAACCTACCCAGATCCCGGAGAGACCCTGGGAAAGAGTGGCCATTGACTTCCACAGATCGCTAGAGTCAGGAGAATACTTCCTCCTCCTCATCAACGAACATTCTCATTTCCCCATCGTCAAGAAACTTACCACCACTGCGTTCCCCCAAGTAGCTGCCACCCTGGACGAGGTGCTCAGCAAATGAGGCATCCCATCTGACAACGGACCGCCGTTCAATGGACATGAGTTTGATGTGCTGGTGAAACACCTGGGGTTCAAACATATGAAGATAACACCTCAATGGCCACAAGCAAATGGCATGCGGAATGCTTCATGGTGTCCATAAAGAAGATGCTTCAACGGGCCTGCATAGAGGGCACAAACCCCCACCAGGCCCTGTGCCGATTCCTTCGGGACTACTGCAATAACCTGCACGAGGCCACCAACAACTCTACAGCTGAACTCATGGTCCGATATGATGTTCACATGCGCCTTGTGAGAGACTCCTCGAGTCCTGAGGTCGCAGACATTGAAGTAGCTCAGAGAGACGCCGCAGAGAAAGACAAAACGAAGCAGGATTCTGACGCCAGGTGTCGGGCTAAGCCCAAAGAGTTCCAAGTCAGGTTTGAGGTCCTGGTGCAGCAACCGATGGTCAAGAAGATGAATTCACGATTTGCCTCAAGCCTCATGAGTGTCTCCGCCGTAAAAGGAACAATGGTGACCCAAAATGAAGACCGAGCTATCACAAGAAATAGTTCACTCTTCAAGCATTACATCAAAAGAGAGGACAGTGAGCCTCCCCCGCTGGATTTAGATCAGACTCCGCGGGAACCGCCAGATGACCTGTGGCTCCCACCAGGAGCAGAGGGGAGCTGAGAAGATACGGTAGGTGGTCACCCAAGTGATGGAGAAACCGGTGATCGTCCGTCCAGGCCATAAAGAGTGATGAAGAAGCCGCTGAGATGGGTCGAAAAATGTTGACCTGGACGTTTGAACATATTTGTCCGGGGGTGGTGTTACCCATCCCAGCGCTTTTAAGGCGCAGGGCTGCCTCGCATGGGGGTGTAGTTAGTTCAGAGTGGAATGGGAGGAGTGTTGGCGCTGTGGCGCCAGTTAAACTACGAAGTTCAATAAAGAAAGTCCTGTTGATACCTCCGGCTCTGCGTCCTTATTACTTACCTCCATTGCCGAGTCCGGGCTACAGAACACATGATGATAGACCTTTAGAACCAGTGTATCAAAGTATAATTCTGTCAGAATGCACTCTGAAGATCCACGATATCGTAAAACTATTTAATATGTTTCCCATGGTTTATGCAAAAATTAACTAACAACACAGAGATGATCACACACTAAAAACAGGAACCCACATTATCAACATGCCAGCTAGTGAACTATTTCAACAGACAAATTTGACATGTTGGATTCAAGTATTACACATATCTCAGCAAATATGCATTGCACAAAACATTACTGGTTATGATGGTTATGATGTTATGCTTACATTTGCTGCATCGTCTGTTACGCTCAGTTGTGCAGAACATGCATGCAATGCATTTTTTTTATTTAAACATGTTATTGGTATTTAAATACCCAGTGTTATCACAAGAATTACATCATGCCAGCATTGCAATTTTACAAAACATAAAAACAATTTACAAAATACCAAGAACCACCTGCCATCCACCATTGTTTCAAACAAAAATAAGTCCTGAAATCCCTAATGTTCCAGGGTGACCCAACTGAGCACATAGAAATCAGCATAGCAACACACGCCCATGGGGCCTCAGACTACACCAGCAACAGCAAGTCAATATAACCACAAGAGAAAGGATGTAAAGTAAAGCGGTGCTGTCTATGAGAGGCAAGTGTGTGTGATGGAGAGGGTTTTAAAGAGGGTATGATCTTTAACAGGGAGCCAGTGGGCGTCCCGTCTGGCCTGAGAGATGTGCTCTCTTTTGGGGATGCTTAAGGTTGCTCGGAGAGCATTATTCTGAGTAGTTTGCAGTTTATTCATGATTTTAGAAGATGTGCCTAAAAGAAGGACGTTGAAATATTCCAACTTGGCTCTAATGGTGGCTCTAGCAATGGAGAGGCCATTTTTGGAGGAGAGGTAGCGTTTGACAGCATTTATGATCTTGGTCGTAAGAGCAGCTGAAGAGGAAATGGCATTGGCTTGCCGTGTCATAGATAGGGTGGAATCTAAGTATACCCCAATTGTTTTAGCCGCCGCTGAGGCAGCGATTATGGTGTTGTCAATGATGAAGGATCTGTATTGGCTGTCGAGTTTGTTTAAGATGTGTTTAGAACCTGCCAGTAGGATTTCGGTTTTGTCTCCATTGAGACACAGACCACTGGTCGCCATCCAGGATGATGCCATAGGTTTTGTTGAGTGTGGCAGCATCCTGTTCGTAGGAGTCAGTGAGGGGGAGTAGAACTTGAGTATCATCAGTGTAGCTGGTATATGCTGTGCCGTGAATGTCAAGGTCATTGAAGAGTAATAGAGTAAAGATGTTGTACAGTGTGGGTGAAGTACATGATCCCTGGGCACTCCACAGTGGATGGGGTTAGGGGTCGCACAAGCCTGGTCTAAGAATACTCTCATAAATCTTCTTTTGAGGAAGGAAGTAATCCAGGTTATGGCTTCCTGCGAGAAACATGCAGCATCTCGAGGTGTCTACAGAGAGATTTCTATACCATACTTTAGGATCAGCCATAGACCAGAGTTTAAGATCTTTCAACCAAGCCCAAGCTTATGGCCCGCAGCTACCTTCCATGCTATGGTGATACTGTGTGAAGTAGTTTAGTCATATCTCTGACAATCTACAAGCATGGATACATGCCCAACCTGCACACCTCGGGCAACTAGGTAAATCTAGTGATCCCTGCTGTTTCTATTTTTTCTCGGATAGTGGACCAAAATTGCCTGATCACTGGGTAAGAACAGAACATACATATCAGGTCATCCTTGTCCTCACCACAGCGGGGCTAAAAGGGTGACGTCAATCTGGATAACCTTCCTATCTTGGATGAGGTCATGTATACCCCTTGAAGAACAAACAGTTGAATAAGTCTATGTATGACATTTCTAGACACTTTCCGTTCAGATAATAAGACATTACACCATACTCCATCCTCCATATATATATACATGGTTCTCTTCCCATAAAGCTTTCACTTGAGGTCTCTCTTATTTAGGCCCAAGAGCAATCTCTCATATAACCCAGGCACTCAATGTCGCCCCTCAATCAAATCGTACATCAGAGCAAGCACCTTATCTGTCTCAGGTTCTCCAGGCAGGCTCTAGCAAAGGGTACATGCCACTCTCACCATTCAGCTATATGCCAGAAACTGCCCCCTTTGCATACCATGTGACTCCAGTATTTCAACCAATTCCAATAATGTGCCACTACTAAACATTTGCCCCACCTATTCTCCCAACACCTTCTAATAAGCAGACGATAATCTTTATCACGATAAAAGGCAGAAACCAGTGGGATAGTAAGGGAGTAGGGATCACTGTTATTGTGTAATCTCAAAGCCCTATCCCACAATGTGCTTCCCAAATGCAGGATAGACGGATAACCAGGTAGCTTGCATGTATCCATCCATAGGACTTCCTTTAGCGTGAAGGGGTGTATGGCCGAGTGCATTAACATTGTATAAAAGGCGGGTTCATCGGACAAACACCAGGAAACAAACTGGAGTTGCCCAGCAAGATAGTATAGTTCAAAGTGCAGCAATGTTATGTCCTCTTCCTGGTAACTCAAGCAGAGAGTTTTAAGTTAAATGCTATGCCTCCCCACCCAGCACAGGAATTCTCTCATCTTAGTATTCAAGATGCAAAAAAGGGACTGTGATATCACAAATGGAATATTTGTGAAATGATACAAGTGGGGGAGAACGACCAGCTTTACTAAAGCAGCACAGCCCATTACAGACAGTGGCAATCTCTTCCAGAACCCTGTAGATCTGTCCAATGCACGCAGCATATTTCATTCATGTCTGTTGTTCACATCATGGAAGAAAACCCTGCCCATACTGTAGCCTCAGGCAAGGTAGAGATCAATCTCACCCACCTTAGAAACCTTCCCTAATCCCAAAACAGTGGAGCACTGCATACATCCACTCCAAGTACACCAAATTAAATGTTTTAACAGCGTCTAAAGAAGCCATCATGTAGTTGCCATTCATCCTACTAGTTCTATCAATGACATACTGCAGTCTTCTCCAATTCAATGAAGTATTTCTGCCAGGTGCAAACCCAGTCAGATCTGCATGCATAAGCTTGGTACTCCCCTGTTGCATTCTCCCAGCCAACAATGCAGTAAGGATTTTACAGTCTTGGTTCCCCATAGAGGGGGGGGTCTATAGGAATCAATAGTGGGTTGTGGTTTCCCTGGCTTAAAGATAGAGAATATCACAGATTTGTACATACTAAAAGGAAGGATCCCACAATCGAAGGCCAACTGAAATGCCTCCAGCAATCGCAGGGCCAATGTACCACTGTAAGGCTTAATAAACTCAACCAGAATGCCCGTCCACTCCCTTTGTTTTCCTAGACTGTAGTTCTGCTCCTGTCAGTGGAGCATCCAGCAATTCTACTTTTTCCTACTTCATTCTGGGCAAGGCAATCTGGGATAACGTGTATTCAATCTCCTCTAGACCCTTGGGTCCAGCACCAACCATACAGGGCCTCATAATACCTCTATAAAATCCCATTAATTTGAGATCTCCAAAACCTCCTGCATTCATCTTCTATCAGCTCTATCAGAGGTTGCAGTGGTTCCCTTCTGCACAACCAGGCAAGTAACCTACCAGTCGTGTCCCCATTCTCATGAGGTTTTCTATATATATTTCCAAATCATATTTACCCAGTCTTTCCCAAGCCCCGATACACTTTTATCTGAGGGCAACCAACCTCTGCTCTGCCTCTCTATCCAATACAGGTACGTTTTCAACATAGCCTATGTCAGTCTCAATCTTGGACAAGTCCCCCAATAGGGAATTCCTAATACCCCCAGCCACAGCTATCCCCTCCCCCTTAACACCACCTTAAAGCATCCCTGTAGCATAGCACAACTATCTCCATGTCCCACATTCATCAATTGTATCTTCTAATGAGTCCCTAAATGGTGTGTCGGTCAACGCTTCTGTTCTTAATCTCCAAGTAGAAATGGGGGGCTGGGCCAGGGCACACTAACCAAGTAGTAAGCAGCAGAGCACAATCTGAAAGTGTTCTGCCCATATAGTCAGTATGCATACATCCTTGTGCGTGTTCTGCTCCAGTAACAAATAGATTATGTGCGTTAGGACATTATGCAGAGATGAATAATACGAGTAAGCACTATGTTTTACGTGTTCTTTCCTGCAAACGTCTACTCGGTCATGATCTGACAATACCCTAAGTAGTGTCAGCACTGGTAGAGAGGGGTGCATATGTTTGTGATTGGATATATCCCACACAGGGTCTGATTTGAAGTTAAAATCACCACCCCAAATCCATGTTGCAGCTCTAAATGGATCCAGTCCGGCATATTAAGAGCAGAAAAAAGAAGCAGCATTATCAATGGTGACATATGTATTAATTTTTCACACTTCCATATGCTCCACATAGCCGTGGACAAGCATCATCCTGCCCTCCTGATGAGTGTGGGTCTCTAGCATTCTGAAGGGCACTAAAGTAGCCACCCATATCAAAATCCCATAGGCAAATGGAGAAGAATGAGCTCCATACCCAATGCCACCCCATCTACCTATAAAATCAGTCTGCCTGGAATCCAAAAGATGATTCTCCTGTAGAAGGGCGATCGCCACCCGCTTCCAACATAAATATGTCTTAACTCTATTCCATTTAATATACCCATTCAGCTACCTCACGTAGCAAGACACACCATTCATTTCATTCACCATGTATCAACATGCTGAAGAGACCCACCAGTCTTGTGGGCCTCCCACTCACCCAACAAAGCTTTCAAGGAAGTCATATCTTAAAGCACCAGTCAGCAGCCCAAAATAACCATCCCTGCATCCCCTGTCCAAGCCACCAGCCTCCCCTATCCCAGTCTCATCGATTTCCACATTAAGAAGATAACACAGTAGTACACAGGCAGCAATAAAAACATAATAAACAAACTGTAAAACCAACAGCACAGCTCAATAGTTTGTAGAGGGGCCAAATCTGACCCTCATGGCCCCCGCATGACTCTCAACACGAAGACAGAGAAACAATAGATGTACCTTGCTCTTAGGCCTATCACTGCAATCATCGATGTGTCAAAGGTGTGAAAAGCGATGTTCTCTTATACAGCTATTCAACTGACTGGTAAACCAGAAACCAATGACATAATCATCACTGACATCGCGACGTAGCCACGCTTATACATGAAGCACATATTCATTCATTCATGAAGCTACAAAGACCTGCACTAGTTTATTGCATATAGGCATGAAGCACATGCTTATGATCCACTTAGGCAGAGGACGAACATGCATACATATCTCTATATTCATACCTTGTGCCGAAGCTCAAACTCCAGGATGCAAAGGATTCATATATCTAGCTTGCACATGCTTCATTGATACTAACATGGAAAAGCCATAAGGAATAGTATAGAGGTTATAGGCCTCTGAAATGAACAAGAAAGGAGAGACAGATTCTGACTGCACAGATAAGCAGACATGATCGCTGCAGTTTGAGGCAAGCAGAAACAGGACACCGAGCGAAGGACAAAGTGGAAGCAGGAAAACTCCAGCTACAAGATAGTGAGCCACCTTCAGAAATTCAGGCTAAAATCCTCATAATTACAGACAAGAGGGCTTCATTTCGTGGTTTCGACACACATGACCCAGCTGGAGAAAACTTTTCCCAGAGAACCAGAGAGAAGAAGATACAAGAGTTGTCCACGATTCATTAACTGACTGCACTCTCACAGGCTTCGGTGATCAGAGAATAGAAACATTAGGAAACGCTTCAAACCTTCATGTTCTTTCTCATTACCTTGAAGAGGAACATTCAGTCTGAGAACTGTCTAGGGTCCCAGGGCTGGGAGGAAAACTTATGCCCAATCCAAATTCATCTTTCACATTGGGATATCGTTTGTTGCAAGGGCCAATGGGCTTTCAGCAACCCTGCAACATTGTAGATGGGTGCTAGTAGAGGAGGCCCTAGGAGGAGTCACTGGATATGGCTAACCAATGACGAAACTAACCTATACATTCTTTATACATAACTTACCCAAACTGACCAATGTCAATGGGTCTCATTGCGAGAAGGGCGGTAGGGGATACCGGCACCAGTAAGGAGACCGGTGCCGGTAATCTCCTACCGCCCGATTCCGAGGTCCCCTAACGGGACCCGTAAGGTACGTTTGGTCGGACCAAACGTACCTTACGGGTCCCGTTAGGGGTCAAGGGCGCAAATAATGGGCTTGCCATTCGCAAGCCCTTTATTTGCGCCCTCCCCATTCCCATTGAGCCCTATGGGGGCTCAATGGGAATGGGGAATTGTTTGTTTAATGGGGATTTACCGGTCCCTCCAGGGTCGGAATGAACCGGTAAGTCCCCATTGAACAACACCGGAGGCGGTACCGTATGGGAGGCAGCCCTGGAGCTAATTGCTCCATGGCTACCAGCATACTCGGAATGACCCCCAATGTTTTATAGGTTTCTGGGAGGGAACCTGGATTTGTGATGTCACACCAGGATAAAACTGGGTGACACATGCTTAGAGGCTGAGAGCCCTAGATGAAACTTGTTCTTCTCTTGTGATCCCTGTTATGTTTATTGATTTGATTTGATTATTTATAATGCACATACCCCAGGGGAACCAGGCAAAAACTAGGCCAGATGTAACAGCTGATTTAATTGATTTAATTGATACTGCATCGTGCTAACTCAGAAACTGCCGTAGTGAGTGGGCGATATTACAAAAAAAAGTGAGGTTTTTAGCTGTTTCCTGAAAGCAGTCAGAGATTCAGTACTTCGAATGTCTAAGGCAAGAGAATTCCAGGCTCAAGGGACAAATGGAAGATAACCACTTCTCACCCCATGTAGTTGTTCTCACTAATGGAGCCTGAAAAAAGTGCTGGTCTTTTGAAAGCAGATATTGTTGTAGACAGTACAGCTGAATTTTTATATTCAGGTAGTCAGGCTCCATTCCATGAATACATTTGAATAGCAGACAGAGCCCCTCAAACAAAACTCTCTGCTGAGCATGGAGCCAGTGGAGATTCCTCTGTTATGAGCAATAGCTGTTCTTCTGGGTGTTGAACAAATTAGCCTGATGGCGGAGTCTTGAGCAACCTGCAGTCTCCTAATTTGAAATCTTTGAGCCCCCATAAAAAGGGCATTGCAATAGTCTAGCTTAGCATTGGTAAATATGCCTACTACCATTGGCCGGTCCTTCTCAGAAATAAGTGTGATAACAGGTTTTATAAGTAACAGTTGGTAGTATACTGATTTGACTGTTTCAATCAATACTTGACTGCCAGATGCAGCCCAGGTTCTTCACTGCATCTGAATATCTGGTGGGATCTCCAAATAGTGAATGGCAGGGATTTGCTAATGTGCTAATAAACAACAATAACTTTGCCCCATGGCTAAGTCTTCCATTCTTGTGGCTGGGAATTTCTGAGGGGCCCAAGTATACTCTGCTAATAATCGAGGTGACTGCTAGAGGAGCCTGGACACATTATCCAAAGTGGTAGCAGAGGATGGTTGCTGGATTCTTTTGGCAAGAAATCACCTCATCCTTCCGTTTGCCCGAAGGGCTGTGCAATGACCCGCGGAAATCGACATCCATAATCACACGTGAATGCAGAAGAAGTCGATAGGAACTGCCTTTGGAAAATAACACCTATCGGACCGGATGGCAGAGTGCAGGTTGTGGGAGAGCTGGTGCTCGAGAGACCTCAACATATCACGGAATATATAAAAGTATAGAGACAGCTATGTGGCAAATGTGGGGAGAACAGATTTGTACAGTGGTTTGTGTGAAGTTTTTTCTGGGGTGGTGTAAGGATACCTGTTTGTTGGGTAGTCAGTTTGGGCAGTAGGCTTAGACAGTCACCTTAGCTTGTGAAAGAAGATAACATTGAAAAAAAAAGTATATGGTGGTTTACCTGGGTATATTGGTTAGTGGAAAAGGCTACATTATATTATGGAAGGTGGTTTCCTACATTTCTCTCTGAGATGTAATCCTGAAAGGCGACACTACAGAAGAGGGACCACAAGATTGGTTGGTTTACCCTGTTAGAAGAGCAGAAAGGTTGCTGTGTGCATGATATGCTGTGTCTTTTTGTTGTGTTGCAACAATTCTTCCTCTATGGTAGCGGTGAAGTCACCCATGAGTTTGTTGAATAGGTTTTGAAGTGTACAGAACTTGGTCAAATCTGGTAGATGATTCACCGATTGAGGTTGAGAATCAGTGTTGTGCCATTGGGGTGGAGCGTGAGGAGCACGCAAGTGGAATTTTGGATTAAGCATTCAGGTCCATCATAAATCAGGGAGAGGCCTCCGTCACAGGACCTCTCTGGATAAGTCCTTGGAAGAACACAGCAGCTTTTGTATTATACGAAGAAATGCAGCAGCAGACTTCTCCTTCAGCTGGGCTTCAAGTAACAGCTTCTTCTTGCTTCAGCTTCGAATTTAGCTTCTGAACAAATTGGTAAGTGAGATGTCCCCAGATATACACATCTGTTCCCCATTCACTCTGGCTAAGCCAGGCTCGGTCAGCCAATCACAGAGAAGGGCATTCATGCAGGCAGGTAGTCAATCAGGCTCACAGGCATTCTGGCCATTCACTACACCCAGACATTCATAACACAGATTGTGGATTGGTGCAAGTACCCATCTTTTCAGCACACTATGCTACATTCATGTCCATCTCAGTCAGGGCTGTCTCATTCATTGTGTCACACACACAGAAACCAGACACCCACAACAGAGAATGTGAGTTGACTCCCAAATCCATTCACACAGGTCCCACCCCTAGGGAGTACCCACAACACACAGCACCTGTGAAGGCTCCAGTCAGTCTGACGGGAGGCAGCTCCAGAGCCATGTATTGTATTCCACCATACAGCCAGTAAGGGGCAAAAGGGAACAGAGACATATATGGTGTTTCTACCGAACAGCCACTCAGGAGGAAGGGAACACAGTCAGGGTTTCCCAGGACTTTGGGAAACAAGGTAAAAGGCAATAGCAACCAAAAGGCCATAGTGGTGTCTTGCCTTTGTGTAGGAATCCATTAATTCCTATGGTAGGGCTTTGGTATCTCCAAACAGAGGATACTCAGAACACTGCCAAGTCAGCATGTAGCTGCCACCAGCCCATACCCTGCTCTGTGGACAACACAGGTGCCAAAAACATACACATAAGGAGTTCAAGAGTGTACCCCAACCCTTGGGTGCCATAAGGGTATCCCATGGGTGTTGTTCACTGAAGGATAAAATGAAGAGCTGCACTGCCAGAAGTCCAGGCTGGACCAAAGTGGCCGGAAACATATGGAGAACACACACAAAGAAGTAGTCGGACAAAGACAAAGAGACCCTGTCCCTCCATAAAACAGTTCCAGCATCACATCCATCATATCCTACAGCCCCAAATCTCCTATCTGTCACTGCCAACACACCTCTCCCCCCCATCATGCAGGCGTCACAACTCCACCTCTCGTTTTTTACACCAAGGTACAGCATATTTCTTGTGGAATTCAGACCTCACGCTTCATCTTCTGGCTAAGTGTTTCATCATGAAGAATCCCCTGCCGGCTTGCAGCATCACTCTGATACAAAATACATGGTTCCACGTCAAAACCTGGTGAGTATGAGCCTGTTGGTTGCAGTGGATGGGGGATTATAATTTTGGAATGTGGGAGAAGAGCTTGGGGCCTGAGGGAGACATCAGGGTATACCTCTGGGTGAAAGGAGCAGAGGTTCCTGCAACTGCCCCAACAAACACCTGACAAACGCCTTCTTGCCCTGCCCAAGACGGGCCCTGTCCTGACAAGCAGAATTCCCAGAAGGACAATAAGCATGGTAGTTTGAGCTTTGAAACATCTTTCAGCCTGCCAACCAGCCTTAGGTAAAATGGGTGACTGGGGCTCCACATTTCAAGTAGCCCTTTCACTGAACCAAAGTTTCTTGCATCCCGTAATCCTCAGCTGATGGTCATTGCTTGGAATTTGCAGCCTGCCCTTTGCCCCATGTCTGCCAACTCGCAGGTGCTTGTTTTGTTGCACATGGGATACAATGTATCAAAGAGAAAGAGAGAGATAGAGGGAGACTGACAGGGGCAGTGTGAGCTAGTGAAATAGGACCTGTTTGCAAGAGGTCTGTCATGAGGGTGCATGGATGCAGGTTGTCTTATCTTGTGACTAACAATCTCCCCTCTAAGATCTCCTACCACTTTACACTAAACTCACAAACCCCCCACAGATAGTCACCACAGGCCTGGCTGAGAGCACATCAATACTAACCGAGCTGCGATTAAGCTTTCCTCTTTAGCTCCCACATCAGTGGCTATTCAGGCCCAAAGTGCTGTAGTCTATCAGAACAGGGGCTCTTCCTTATGGATAACATACATCTAACTATTGCAGCCAAGCACATAGAAAGCAGATTGGCACTCAGAAACTGGGTACGTTTGCCCTGCATCCATCAAAACCACAGTTTTTACAACTGCCTGTCCAACAGTCCCACTAATGAACCCCACCCCGTGTTTCTTACAGAACCAAGCGCAGTGAGGGCACCTATATTTGAAGATGCCTCACTCTACCTCACTTCCTGATTCCTCCTGCCTCTTAATGTGCTGTGGAACTGGCCCGTGCTGAAAGCTAAGGTGAGGCTGTCCCTCGGGATTGCCAATTTAAAGCCTTTGCTTCTTGTGAATTTTTTTTTACACTTTTATTTTTCTCAGCAGAGGTAGATAGCTTACACAAACATCAGAGCAGCCATAGGAACATAATACATGGTTTCCAAAAAGCAGTGGTACATACGCACAATAATGGAGAAAGAAACACAATAAAAGAGACATCCTCAAGGGTTGGGAGTTGCTGTGGATCATTGCAGAGATGAGTGTGTTGTCGTCTGCAGACGAGAGTGCATCCAGGCTATTGAGATAGCTATTGAAAGCTGTCCAGATATGTTTTGACCGAGAGTGGGCTGGGTTTATAGTGAGATACTCCTCCTCGCAGTTCCAAGACCATGTTAATAAGTTCATCCATTTCTGGAATGTTGGGCGGAGGAGGACTTCCAATTCTGTAACACACATTTTTTGGCAATTATGCAACTCACGTTTAGGAATTTAGCAACACTTCTGACTCCCTCAGCCCTCCATAACCAAACAATACCCCCAGAGAGTCAGGTTCAATAGTGATATCACAGATTTCAGACAAAGTATTCAGGACCCCGTCCCAGAATGCGGCCAACCTCGGGCAGTCCCTGAACATATGTAAGTAGCCCGCATCCCCAGCGCCACAGCGAGGGCAGAGCCGTGGGTCGGAGAGAGCAAATTTTGAGACTTTGCGTGGGGTGTAGTATAACCTATTCAGCAGTTTGTACAGGATGGCTCGATAGCGAAAGTTCAGTGAGACTCTATTAGTATGGGAGCACATTTTCATCCACAGCTGATCGGTGAGTTCCAGCCCTAATTCGGATGCCCAGTCATCCCTGGCCCTGAGAGGCTGTGTTGGGGCAGTGTTTAGGAGTTTATGTAACGAAGAAACCACCCCGCGGGCCCCGCCCGAGTTGGCAATATAGGAGATCCCAGGGGAATCAGGGGGTTCACAAGGAAACCCCGGCCAGGCACCTCGGAAGGCCGCTCGTAGCCTATAGAATTGTAGCAGTTCCAACGGTGATCCCATGTGGCCCGGCTTCCAGGTCTGCGGAGTTATGAACTGCCCGTCTGGGTAGAAGTCTGTCAGGGCTGAGTAGCCCAGGGCCTGCCAGTGCCATGTTAGAGCTACGCCATGTGTGATTTCCATTCTGGGAGCCACTTATAGTACGGGTGATCCTCCGCCCCAGCGGCGAATATCCGACCCCAGGCCTGAACGGTGGCACGGACCGGGTCGATTGAAGAGTCCGGCTCGTATTGTCGATGCAGTATTAGGGACATTATATTGGTGCTAGATGCCGCGAGAGCCTCCAGCTTGACATGAGGGCGTGGGGGGGCCGGGATACCAGTAGGAGGCGAATTGTGCCTGCGCTGCGATCCAGTAGCACAGCAAGTCAGGGGCGGTGAAACCACCTTTCTCGTAGGGAAGTGTCATAGCAAGCCATTTTTTCCGCACCGCCCCCAAATGCCACAGGAACTGAGCACACAACTTATGTAAGTCTCTGAAGTATTTCTCACCGGGCCAAATAGGAAGATTATTAAATGTATACAGCAGTTTAGGAAGCAGTATCATTTTAACCAGTGACAGTCTCCCTGCCAAAGATAGCGGGAGAGAGCGCCACCGTACAATCCTGGCCTCAGTCAGTTCTGCCATGGCCCGGTAGTTGTTGACAAGGAGGGTGTCTCTGGTCAGGGACACCTGGATACCCAAATATTTAATCCCATCGGGGGACCAGCGGAGGGGGTACTCGGTGGCCGGTTGTGCTGTGGAGCTTGTGAGAGGGAAAAGTTCAGATTTGGTGTAATTGATTGTAAAGCCAGAATACGTGCCGATACTGGTGATGTCCTTGAGGATTGGGTCAAGATGGGCATTGGGGTCCCTGACAAACAGCAACACATCGTCTGCGTAGAGAGAGATAATTTCGGGGGAATCCTGCAGCTGTATCCCTTTGCGTGAGTGGCGCTCCCTAACAAAGTCTGCCATAGGCTTGATGGCAAGGGCAAACAGGATAGGGGAGAACGGGAATCCCTGGGGGGTGCCTCTGAAAAGAGGGAACAGAGAAGAGGTCTGGGAGTTGACTCGGACCCTGGCAACCGGGGAGGTGTATAACAGCTTCATACATGCGATCATCCTGGGTACTATACCCATGGTCTCAAGGACGAGCCACATGTACCTCCAGGACACCATGTCGAAGGCCTTCTGGGCATCCAAGGTTACCGCGACCGCACTCACCCTCTGATTGATGCGTGCCATGACGTTCAAGAGCCGCCTGATATTGTGGGACTTGGATCTCCTGGGACAAAGCCCGACTGGTCGTCATGTACCATGTAGGACATGACAGGCAGGAAACGAGCGGCAATCACCTTAGCAAAGATTTTAGTATCTAGATTCATCAATGACAGGGGCCGGTAGGAGCCGCATTCATTGCTAGGTTTACCCGGCTTAAGCAGTACCGTGATGACGGCCTCGCGTATCGATGGGGGAAGGGAGCCTAGTCTGAGCGATTCATTCCATATTTCAAGCAGTTCGGGGCCAAGATCGTGACGTGTTCTTGATAAAATTCGGCGCCTTTCCTTTAGGGAGACTGGATATGGCCTCCACTATTTCATTCAGTGTGAAAGGGGAATCTAGTAGGTCCCTCGTGGCGGTTGAGACACAGGTGGTGGGTATCTGTTCCAGGAGCTCTCGCATCTGGGAGTCGCTATGTTCGGGGGGCTGTGAATATAGATCCGAATAGAAGTCTGCGAAGATATCAAGGATTTGCTGGTCAGACCACTGTGTGACCCCCTGCCCGTTCTTGACGCAGGTTATTTGAGATTGGCCCCACTCTCCCCTTGCCAACGCAGCAAGTGTTTTCCCAGGCCTGTCCCCCTTGCCGTACCTTCGAGCCGCCTGTGGGTGGCTGAAGTACTGGACTTCCCTGGTGGCTTGTTCGTTGAAGGGTTTAAGCTCCTCACTGAGCTGGGAGAGGATGCCTGGGTCAACTGAGGCCGGGTGGGCACGTTCCAGGTCACGCAATTTAGTTTCCGTGCGGGACAAGGCGGCTCTGATGGTTTTGAGGACTCCTGACTCTCTAGAGATGGACGCACCCCTAATGAAGACTTTGAAGGCGTCCCAGCGGGTCCCCAGTGTGGTGGACTGAGGGGTATTGTATTCAAAATAGGTCTGGATGTCAGAGAGGATGTCTGCCTTAAATACAATATCCTGCAGGGCAGCTGATTTGAATCGCCATGTGTTGATCGTAGGGGCAGGAATTCCCAGGTCTAGAGTTACAAGAATAGGTGAGTGAACCGATAATGTGCGCGCTAGTATCCGTGACTCGGCCACCCTGCCTAGCAGTGAACCGGACAGCAAAAACAAGTCTATCCTAGATGAGCTGTTGTGTACTGAAGAATAGAAGGTGAACTCACGCGCTTGCGGATGTAGTGTTCTCCATACGTCATGGATGCCAAGTCTTGCCTGGTGGGTGAGCAATCTGCGCGCTGCGCCGGACAGGGGTCTAGGGGCTATGACCGTCCTATCCATCGCGGTATCTAATATAAAGTTTATGCCCGCCCCCAAATGATCTGTACCCCAACGTATCCTAGCAAAATAGATACCACCTGTTCAACAAATTCGGGGGAGTCAACATTGGGGCTGTAAGTATTCACCAGCAAGTACTCCCTGTTGGCTATGTCGCAGTGCAATACAGTGTATCTCCCCTTGAGTCTACATAACTCTTGTGGAGAACAAGCTTGAGCGCTTTATGGATCATCGTTACCACCCCTCTGGCGCGCATGGAGTAAGAGGTAAAATATCTGTGAGGACCCCTAGTTGGGGCCATAGTTTTGATCAGGGGACCCATTGAGTGAGTCTCCTGCAGGAACAGTATTTTGCAGCCGTGTCTATTGGCGTATGCCATGATTTTACGAGCCTTGGTGTAATTGCTCAGGCCCCGCACGTTCCAGGACATTATTGCTACAGGCATGTCAATAACCTAAATAACATCCCACTAATGTTGTCGTAAGGTAACACTAGGGCAGGGGTCACCCCAGTTAGGGCCCCCCGATGCACTGTGGTCTGCCAATCTGCCTCTTAACCAGGGGGGGTCCTTGGAGTCCCTCTGCCAGACATTAGTCCTGGTTGCGAGAGACTTACCCAGAGTCTTTAGCTCACTATCTTTCACAGAGAAGAAATATTCCAAACATATCAGTCTTTGTCCTGCCCTGGGGCAGTCCAGCACCTAAATGCTAGCCAATTCTCCTCTGTACAAGAGTACCAACAGCATCCCCAGACACGTGTTTCGGTCTGGTTGGACCTCATCAGCAGGGAGGAGCTGTGCCTCTCTAAGAATAGTGAGCAAGGGGTCCACGTCTGGATTCCCCTAGTAACTTAGGGTGAGACCCAAAGTTACTCAAATATTCAAATGAACACATATGCAAGCCCAGAAAACATTTGCACACACCCAGCTGCCGTACCATCCTGCTGCTAGGACTATGCTAAGAGCAGCAGGCATAACACTGCTCCGCTCCCATTGCCTCCTGCACGCGCCAGTCACCACAGCGTGCCACACCGGCCGGCCGCAGTCAAAGTTGGAGGGATAGGGGGGCTTAGTACTTACCGTTACGTTACTGAGTTGAGTTGAATTTACACCGCACACTAAGCCAGCCAGCCAGGCCTTCTTAAGCTGCCTGCAAGTAGGCTGCGCACGGGACTACACGTGCAGGGGCAGGTTTTCCTTTCTCATGAGTCATGCCACGCCTTAACAAAGCAAGTGTGCCTCGTAAGGTGAAGGTGGCCTGCCTCGGCAACAACAACAGACACACGTGATCTACCCCCACATGTCATCATGTCATTTCACTGGCTGGAGATTCAGATGAACAGCCAATGAAAACTGTACATTCTGTGTTACTATACAGAATTTATCAAATCCTGCATTGTAACAACAGAATGTTGGTTTCCATTGGCTGTTTTTTGCTATACTCCCAGGCCCAGCAGATAGCCATGGCCTACAACTGCAAGCAGAGCCGCAGAACAGACTCGGAATGATTTATGATCTTGGAACTTTGGAAACTGAACAAACAAAGTAATTGCACGTGCCCCAGCCATGTTCCGATCCCCAAAAAAGAGTGCCGGTGTTGGGCATCGGCAACCACCCCCACAAATTAAGCACTGCTGGTGCTAATGCTTTTAGGTACACATTGTTTTTATTACGTGCTGTTTTTAATTTAGTGTTAGTGATTAACTTCAGGATGCCGTTTTGCAGTCAAGTCCTCTTTCTGCTTCTGAAGTGGGCGGATCCTCTGCCTCACTTCCTGATTCCTCCGGCCTCTTAATGTGCCGTGGAACTCACCACGCAGTGGACCGGTGCAGCAGGCGCGCCGCCAGCGCGCCAAAGGAATGCTTGAGGCATGCCCGTCTGTGCCCATCCATGCTCGAATAGCGCAGGAAAGCCTGTTGCAGCCCCCAACTGGTATCATTACCAAGATTATTAATCTGTTTCGAAACTCTCTGATAGCCCTGGACCCCCGCTCCACTAGATGGCCTAAGAAATTCCTGGAATGTTTTAATACCGGCAGAATGAATGGGAACAAGCTCCAGTGTGGGCTACTAAATACTCGTTCCCTTGCAGCACATTCCTTGGAATGTTATGATTTAATATCCAACTTGGAACTGGATTTTTTATTCCTTACAGAGACTTGGCTGAATGTGACATCTGGACCTGCCATAGTGCAGTCTCTTCCCCCAAACTGCGATTTGGTACATGTTGACCGGAAGGCCATTCATCCTGCAGGTGGACTGGCTATTATCTATAACACAAAATATAAAGTTAATTATTCTATTGTCAACCACACCCTTAAAATGGAATGTCTTCTTGCCCGTATTTGGGTCTCTCCTACATCTACACTTTCGGTGTTACTTATATACTAGGCCCCGTGGGTGGACAGCATGTTCTGTGCTGGCTTTCTGGCTCTGGCACTGGATTTGCAGACTGAATACCCTAATCGTATAATTATGGGTGATTTTAATCTCCCTAACAACCTTGCTACTAGTGGGCAGGTGGATACATTTATGAGCATGATGAGGGATTTAGGCCTTACCCAAACACAAAAAGGGCAATATTCATGACCTTGTTTTTGCTTCAGAGAAGTCCATTACCTTGTCTCCTCCCATTCCTACTATTTGGTCCGATCATTGTTTGGTACCTTTTGCTATTCTCCAGCCCATTCCCATCTGTTTGCAACCTTAGCCAGCAATTTTGAAACGTAGCTGCCACAGGGTGCCAAATTCTTTGATGACTACCACCTTGTTAACTCACTATGGCCAGTCTGCTCTGTGCTCTCTCTCTCCTCTTGAGTCTGCCTTTTATGCCACTGCAGACCTGCTGACTCCTCTCAGGTTGTGTAAACAGAAATCTCGTCCCTCTGAACCATGGCATACTGATCAATTTAGGGCTGAGAATTTACAATGTAGACAAGCTGAGAGAAAATGGAGGGTAGACTACTCTGCAGAGAATAAGTCTGCTTTTCATTGCACGCTCACTGCCTATCATAAGTTAGTTATCGATGCAAAGAAAGATTTCTTTGCCTCCAAGGTCGAAAGTGCCCTTAATCAGCCTAGAGCCCTATTTCAGCGTGTTCAATCATTCTCCAGACCCGCAATGTCTAGTTCCCAGCCTACCCCTTCTCAAGCTCTCTGCAATTCTCTCTCTGCCTTCTTTGTATCTAAGAGCTCTTCCATCCACGCTAATATCAATAATGGAGCAACACCTTTGTTAGCTGTCTTTGCTCAGAACCTGACATCTTGGCAGCTAATCAACGTCTAAAATCTGACGCCCCGACTGATGCCATTGTCCTGCCTCTGTAGAAGGAACATTCGAAGGCCATCATCTCTCATATTACTGTTACAGTAAATCCCTCCTTCACTTGTGATCCCGTTATTAAAAAAACCTTTGCTTGACCCTGAGGTACTGGCCAATTATCGCCCCATATCATTACTGCCCTTTCTCATGAAACTGCTGGAAGCCCTGGTATCTCCTCTGCTCTCTAAATTTCTTAAATCCTCTTATTATTTTGATCTTTTTCAATCTGGTTTTTGGCCTGGGAGGGGAATTGAATCTGTCCTTAACTCAGTGATGGGTGACCGGGATCGCCTTGTGGATCAGGGTGGTGTTGGCGCGGCTGTTCTATTAGATCTGTCAGCCGCATTTGACACAGTTGACCATCCCACCCTGATCTCCAGGCTGTTCTCTGCCGGGCTGTCTGGTAAAGTACTTGACTGGTTAATTTCCTTCCTCACCGATCACTCTCAAGTGGTTTCCCTCCCGCCTTTTCATTCTAGTCCGGTTCCACTCTCCTGTGGTGTTGCGCAGGGATCTGCCCTTTCCCCTATTTTGCTTTACATTAGGCTCCCATTGCTTCTGCTATTATTCCTACGCTGACGACACACAAATCCTGGTCCATCTTGACTCAAACCAAGCTGATACTTGGGATGGGTGCCATGGAACAGAGCCTCAATCTTTACTTGCTTGATTCCAATTCAGTGTTCTGCAAGAGGGAGCGAGTGTATCTGGCCTTTATGGATCTAAGCACGGCCTTCGACAAAGTGGATAGATGAAGACTGTGGACCATGCTCAGCTCCATGGGTGGCTCAGAGGATCGAATGGTGGTATTGCAGGCACTGCACAGGGAGTATGGGGTCTGTGTGCGCGGCGATGCGGGGGGTCACTGCACCCAATGTTTCATGGTGAGATGTGGTGTCCGCCAAGGGTGTGTCCTAGCTCCGATCCTTTTCACCCTCTATATTAATGGCCTTGTAAAGGCTTTGGTGGACACAGGGGTGGATTTTCCATATCAAGGTGGCATGGCATTTCCGGTTCTGGCATACGCAGATGACACCCTGCTAATTTCCAGAACTCCAAGGTCCCTCCAGGTGCTGGTCTCTGCTTATGCGGCCTTTATGGAAATTGTGGGCTTAAAATCAACACTAAGAAATCCACACTAATGGGTGCACGGGGCAAAGGAATTCAGCGAAGATGCATCCAATGGTCTGCAACAGGGAAATTATTCCCAGAGTGTAGGAATTTGACTATCTGGGGGTCAGATTCTCAGAGACCATCACGGGCACAGCACATAATAAGAGACAATCTGCAAAGTTCAGTCAACAAGTGGGAGGCATATTGTGATTTTTGTCTGGCTGCCAAGAACAACGGTTGGATGTTGTCCTAAAAATGTACTCCGCCCAGACAAAAGCAGTCATTTTGTATGATGCACCAGTGTGGAGCTTCCAGAAAGCCCCCGAGATCCAGGTGAAAGAGGATACATTTTTCAGAAGGCTATTGGGACTTCCATGATCATCCCCCTGTATCACTATACATAGAGAACTGGGGGTGGGGTTCTATAGGACCAGTGGGCCTTAGCTCCTATGACATTTTATATTAGGCTAGGGGCAAATGAGTCTGCATCCATATGCCACTTTATTATTAAGTCCCTAATAGTTAGGGACAACTGGAGGAAAATCCTCTGGCTCTCCTGCATTGATGGAGTATTGTCCAGTGGAAATATTCGGGCAATCTCACCCCCAGTTGACTAAAAGCCAAATGAGATCATATAAAAGCAGTATGAGAGAAGTGTTTATGAGGAAAAGCGATCTCATGGAGATTGCAATTAATTCAGATTGAGCGCATGCAGTGATCAGCTAGGTGGAGGACATCCAGCCTATTTACATTGGGGCTCTATTAAGAGAGTCCACTGGCTGCTCACTCGTGCGAGATTTGATTGTTTTCAGCTGAGGGGAACCACGGCTAAATGGAGAGGGTATCCTGATGAGGCAGGCTGCCCAGCATGTGGTGTTTCTAGGGAGGACATGATTCATCTTTTATTGTTCTGTCCTACTTATACAAACATCAGACGGTCCACTTTACTGCCGGTGCCCCGGCCAGCCAATCCATACCTATAGGCAGGCTGTTATATATCTTCTGACGGCAGATTCTGTCCTGACAGTGTGGGCACTACTTGTATTTTTGAAAAGAGCCATGTACCAAGTAAAGGGGCTGTTCATGCAACTGCACTGAAAAACTGGTCACCTTTTGAATAACTTGAAGGAGTACTGCCCCAAATGTATTTTTTGGGGTTCTCTCTCCCTTTTTACTAATTATTCCCTGATGTTAATCGCAATGAATTGTTAAGTATGCACCCTAGTGGATCAAATCTGTATTGGCTTTTAATACCTTTTTGTATGTCATGTGATTTTACCACTTTTACAGAGAGCCGTGTTTTGATCGGTTGAACATGTTTTCTTATATGCACTTGTGAGTAATTGTGAGCAGTGATTGTATGTCATTATGTATTTTGTCATTGTATTTTGTATGTGTTTGATGGATTATTTGATCCGTATAAACATATTGACTGCTTGACTGAATATGTATATTATTCTCTTACAGAGATTATGTAGGAGCATTACAAATAGTATAGTCAAACAATATACATTTCACAATATAAGAAATAAAGTATTGAATAAAGGCCTAGCATCATACTCTTCTCATATTCACTTATAAAATGTTAACACAATCTACAACTAATGAGCAATGTGCGCATAGCCATTGTGGCAAAGTAAACAATAAAATAATTAAAATCATACTCACAATCATGGTGCTGTCAGGGTTTGCGAGCCAGGGGATAGAAGAGGTTAACCATGACACCCCTGAATAAGCTCTTAAATGGAAAGTGTTAGAAAGAACTTTCAAAAGTCTATAGGTTTGAAAGGAAGTTAATTTAGAACAGAATGGAAACAATCTAAAGCCATGGATTAAACATCAAAGGTAAAACATTTTAAAATCCCATGTGAAGTACTCCTCTCTTCTGTCCACTGTTCTTTGATGGATCCACTTATCGTGGCCAAAGAAATATGAGGAACAGCACAGGCTGATATTATATGCTGTTCCCAAAGCTCATATAATGTTAAAGTCAGTGTTTCACCAGCATAGCGATAGTTGAAATTCTTAACTAACAAAATTACATCATGGTATCTCTTGAATGTATAAACATGAAAAAGAAAAACAAATATTCTGGCCAATTATGAACATATAGCAAAGTGGCAAGTTTAGGCCAATGAGCAGATGTACTGTATCATCGCTCTCACCCAGGCAGTCCACCTTGTAAATCAGCTGGATCCTCCAATCTCCAATCTCTGCCCCATCTATTTTCTTCAGGAATCTAACCTCTGACTTTGTCTCTAGTCTGTGTGCCACTGCTGTTCTGAGCAATTAGTTATATAGGTTGTAAGCCCACCACATTACTGAACCATCCTTGTTTCCTTACCAGTCAATCCTAACTAGTGGGTGTCAGTCATTTAATGCTTCATTAAATCAGCTGGATTTCGTTGTGGGGTCTCTGTCCTTCTTCTTCTTCAAATAATTGAAATGCGTGGGCGGACCCACACAGGCGCTTCCCCATCCAAAAGGATGATGTGCACCTAACCCTCCATTCTTATACACAGCCCTCACATTCTCACAACTCCTCCCACCGCCCCGTCTGCCTCACAAAATCCAGCAGCACATTGCTCCTCTCCCTGCCTCTCACCCCGACTCCTCCCAGCAAAGCCTTCCCACTCATTTCAGCCACTCCCAGCGCAGACAACCGAACCCTCATCAACTCTCT
Organism: Ambystoma mexicanum; assembly: GCF_040938575.1. Classification (NCBI taxonomy): domain Eukaryota; kingdom Metazoa; phylum Chordata; class Amphibia; order Caudata; family Ambystomatidae; genus Ambystoma; species Ambystoma mexicanum. The sequence goes on along the minus strand of NC_090928.1, from coordinate 166,512,684 downwards.
CTCCTCAACATGCCTCTCACACGCAAGCAGAACATGTCCCACAGTCAGTCTCAGGCACCCTACACACCGCACAATCCCTTGACCCATGCTTCCCCACTCGAAACAGATTGTCATTCAGCCCCACATGCCCTATCCTCAACCGGTTCAGCATCACCTCCTCCCTCCTCCTCCATTCCAGTTTCCCTGCATCCACATTCACAGACACTTTCTCATGGACACCAAACATCCACCTGCCCTTCACCCCACTCTCCCACCTCTCCTGCCACTCATCCATAACTCGCTTCACCACCACAGCCTTCACCTCATCCACGCTCAAAGGTATCCTCACATCAACCGCTCCTCTCCTCATGCCTTCACCTGCCGCCAAATCCGCCAACTCATTACCCAAAATGCCACTGTGACTGGGGACCCACGCCAACTCCAGATCCATCCCCCCACGCACACACTGATCAATCTTCCTCCTGATGTCCAAAATCACATCCTTCCTATCACCATCCCCTGCCACAATCACCTGCAACCCACTCAATGAATCCGAGAACACCACCACCTTCTCATACCCCAACTCGCACACCCTATCAATCGCCAATGCAATCGCCACCAACTCAGCCGTACAAATCGATATGTCATTCGTCAGTCGCCCCACTTTATACTCCCCAGTGCTTTCCAGATAAAACGCCATACCCACTCTCCCAGAGACAGGATCCATCGAACCATCTGTGAACACCTTACATCCTTCCTTCCCTGCCACATACGCCTGACCCAAAGCCTTGATCTCACCCCGCAAACCCTGCTTCTTCGACACCACACTCGCCAACTCTAAACATACCTTTGGAGACCCCATCATCCACATTGGCCATCTCACCAAATCTGTAGCCGTCACAGCCAACAACTCACCCACACCCCACTGCACCCCCTTCTCCCACATGTGAAACCCCAAAGTGCCCCCCTTCTTCCTCCACCGGTCCCTATAATAGTCAAACCTCCAATTATACTGCAAACATTCACGCACCAGATGAGCCACACTCTTCGCACTGCACTTCACCCACCACCTCATATTCAACACATCCCTCCTCAACCCCAACGGCATCGCCCCCACAAGCACCTGAACCACATTCACTGGAGAGGACCTCATCACACCCGAACACACCCTCAATGCCCTCGCCTGCACCCTATCCAACCGCAGCTTCTGACTCGCCGTGAAACCTACTGCCACCTGACATCCAAAATCCATCACACTCAAAATCAACCCCTTATACAACATTCGTAAACACTTCTGCTGCGCACCCCACTCTTTCCCAGACACCGCCCGCAACAAATTCAACCTACGTTTACACTTGTCCACCACACCATCCACCTGTGAATTCCAGTTCAACTTCCTATCCAAAGTCACCCCCAAGTACCCAAAACTCTTCCACGCTCTTCACCCTCACACCTTTCAAAACCAGGTCCAACTCCTGTTGCACCCTTCTCCTCGAAAAACCATACTCACACTTTTATCCACAGACACCGAAAAGCCCCATTTCCCACACCACTCCTCCATACGCACTATCGCAGCTTGCAGCCGTATCTGCACCAGCAACAAACTTTGCCCTCTTACCCATACCACACCATCATCTGCGAAGAAATCCACCTGACACCCGATTCCCGCCAAAGCCCGAATCAACCCATCCACCATCACATTAAACAGCATTGCACTAATCACACTCCCCTGCGGCGTTCCATTCTCCATCTTCCAAACCTCAGACAGCACCCCCTCACTCTCGCCTGAAAGGACCTATCAGCCAAAAACGCCCTAATCCATTGAAACATCCGCCCTTTCACACCCATCTCCAACAGTCTCACCAACAACCCACTACTCCACACCATATCATACGCGTTCTCCAAATCCAAAAAGAACGCTCCCACCAATTCCCCATCACACAACGCCTTTTCCACACCAGTCACCAACCTCACTAACGGATCTGCCACCGACCGATTCCTCCTGAACCCACTCTGAAAATCAAGAAATCCAATTTGCAAAATATTTACATCTCAAATGGTGTTCATCATATAAACACCCCCAAAGAGTAACTCTGTACCACTGATGGCTGCTATCAATTTTCCTTTATTAGTTCTGTGGCTAATTAGAATACAATTAGATTTTCAAAGTGTATGTTTTTCAAATTTCAGGTTAGAACATACACCCCATTTATTGCAGTTGCAACCAGTTAGCATCTACTTTGTATGACTGGCATTCAAATTTAAAGCATGTTTTACTTTAATGCTGTCAGATTTTCAAGATTGCAACATGTTAAATTTAGATCATATTACAATGAAAAACGTTTAATTAACTGCTACATTTGACACATATGTGTTCTCTGAGAAAATGTAAGCACAGGGGCTTTTTCAGAATGAGTGTGGAATGCTTTTATTTTCCACATCATATCATTTGTGTGACTTCCCAAGTCACAGGATGGCAGCAAAGCGGAATTTTTATTGCGACTTTGATTTCCTCCTCCATCTTTTAAGAACACACAGTTTTACACCAGCATGAGATCTTCATGCAGGCATAAAACCAAAGTATTCCTCTGCAATACGTCTTCCTTTAGCACCTGCTAAAGACCAAGCAGATTCCATAGGAATACATTAAAAAATGCCTCTGGGAAATCATAATTTGCAGGTGGCATTTTATCTTTCACAAAGTGGCAGAGTAAAAGTTAAGGTGCAAAGGATATTTCAACTTAATTTACTCTTCACAATTACACTCCACTTTGTGAGTATTTAAAATTGTATGGAGATGACCAGCAACATGTAATAATAAGCATTGGTGGTCTCCTGCATGCAATTAGCAGAAAGTATAAAATTATCCCCATTACCTAAATCACGGTGCCATGTTTTTGAATGCTGTGTTCTGTGTTTGATAAAAATAATGAGTATAACTGATAACATTCACTGAGAGCACACTCATTTTAGAATTAATCATGACGCAATGTTTTATTGAATGACGTGTAAGTAATACAAGCCAGAAATGAACCCTTTTGTATTTGTTCATGTTCTGTGCAGTTCGTATAAAACAATGTATTTTGGATGTAAAAGAGCTTTCTGGCTTTTGCAGCACTTCCCAATTCACGTGCAGCCTATGTCTGTTTTACATCTGTATGACATGCAATTGAAAAGGTTTAATAATGGTTTTGTATATGATACTTATGTTTCCATATAATACATGCCAAAGCCAGTAGGCTTTAATGCACATATTTGAATATGCATCCATGTGTTTTCTATAAGTTAAAAAAGTCAACAGGCATTATTGTACATAGGTTCCAGGTTTATGTAACCTGCTTTGCTTTTAAGCTATTCAATCAGAGATATAGTCATGGAATATGTAATGTGTTTGTGTTTGTGTGTGTTACTATCCTTGTGGGGACTTGGGTGTGTAAATATGTACACGCTGTGTGGACTTAACTTCACTGTGGGGACCTTAACCCAAGTCCCCACATGGTAATGCCTTCCAAATGACTTAAAATGGTCTAAAAGACATCTGTGCCAATTTTTACAAGTTTTGAAAAAATTGGCTTGTGGGGACCTGTGTTTATTTTGGTGTGTGGATTTTTTTCTCAGCTCTGCCCCCGTAGGCTGGATGTGGTATTGCAGTCATCAACACACGCACAGGAATTTAAACACACTTCATAAATCTGATGCCTTACATGCTTAGGCAGCAGGCAGCAGATTCATGGAAACCATTTATAAACACTCAAAATTGTCTTTTAATGGCCTAAATGCTTTCCTCGTTGTGTTTAAATGGAAAATAAATGAAATAAAGCGGGATGTTTTGCATTTTGTATGTTTACAGACTTTTATAAAAAATCAATACTTAACAGAAGTATTTCCTTATTGCACAACACATTTCCAGATTCAATTTAAGCACCGGCTTCTTTTGTAACAAACCAATCAAAATGTGACTTTACTTCCTTATGTTTCTGTAAATATGTTGAAGTCCCCACAGAGATGGTGCGTGATTATATTGAATTCCACACTGTGAAGATCTTACACAAATTGTGTGCAATGATGCCATCTTGCCTTTAGTATGATATTTGAATTAGTTGAATGTTAGCTTGAAATTTTGTTCACAGGTTTGATGTTTATTTGATACCAATTGGATCTCATTACACGTTCAGTGGTAAGGGGAAAAAGTGGCAGTAACGGAATTGCCGCCACTTTGCCTATCTGCTGTTATAATGGTTATTGAAAATGGATGCTAAACCTTCTGGTGGAATTAACCCTGTAGATACTAGCACCAGAGGAATAAACATTGAAAACCAGTAATAATTCCACCAGGGCTAAATCCACAGGAGAAATTAGTGTCGGCAAAAAAAATGCTAATTCCATCGTATGTTCAGGTTGAAATACTGGACTAAACACTACCAAAAATAGTAGCTAATTGAACCAAAAACAAAAGGTGAAGGTAAATGCATTCAGGCGATGGAAATGTAGCCACAGGCTCACCCAATTGGCCATGAAAGGGTATGTGAGGCCCATACCTCCTCCAAAGACATTTTCAAACACTATGCAGCCACTATATGCAGCCACTAGACATAGCAAACACCAGGCTCTAAGACTTCCTGCTGTACATTAAGCTGAAGAGGCATGTACAGCTGCATCACAGAGTACAACCAGCACACATTTAGAGGAGACACCTTGCAAGGACAGCACCCATTCCTTGGTGGTCTGATTACCGCACTAAGATCCAGAAGGTGGCTTGGGTCAGGAGAGAGCCGAGGTACCAGGGGAGGAACTCTCTGTATGACAGTGCCTGTGCTTGCACTCCCATGCATGGGAGCTCCAGAGCCACGTTCGGAGAAAACGTGGAGGCCTGTAAGTAATTGTGCAATCTGCGACTACTAATTTGAAGATAATCCAGTGGCCTGTTTATGTATTGATGAAGCTTCCTGCTTAATTGTCAGCACTGATTGTGCCCATAATCCAGTACATGGAATTTGGGGAAGCTGACAACAGTGCACTGTGTCCCTACTGGTGCTGGGTAACTCAATGTAGATATCCCTTCAAGGGTCACAGGCAATAATTGCCAGATGTTAGTATTTATTTGCTCAGGCAAATACATCATCTGATTGGAGTGCAGCCTGAGAACGCTACTGCAGCAATTTACCCTTCGTTTGTAGAGTGGCCTTAAATGTATGCTATACTGCATTCAATTAGGCCTGATGACCTGCTGTAGTCTGTTATGTGGGGCCCAATCACCCTATCAACGGGACCTGCTTTCAAGGGCTAACAAAAGCAGCTCCTCGAAGAAACAGCCCAAACGGGATGACTAAACCAAAAAGGTCACGCAGGTCGTGAGTCTGGGTGATCCAAACCTGCATAATAGTGCTCAGGTGGATCTGGTTGTCATGGCCCTATGGAATTTGTGGGGGAGAATTGGTACTATCGGCATAAAAATAGTTGCTCAATCTGTGAAAGTGGAACATTCCGATGCCAAAATTGACAAGATGTGTAGCAAAGTAACCTAGGCTGAACAGAGAATTCCCAAGTCTGAGAATCTAGTCATGGAGCTTGAGACGGCAGTGAAGTCCTTACACTGTGACCTCTACGTGGCCCAATCTCTTTCCCTCTCTCACCCCACACTGGTTTTGCCCTCCTTTTCTTCCTCCCTTCTTTTACCTACCCTCACCTCTGTACTTGATCCATCTTCCTTCACCTCGGCTCTTAACTCTTCATCCAACACCTCTGTTCTTGTCTCGCTCACATTCATCTCCTCTCTTAACTCACCAAACATTACCACTATTCTTAAATCATCCTGCTTCACCTCTGCTCTTTATGCTTCCTCCTCCATCCGTGCTCTTGACTTGCCCTGTGGGATGTTTTGACCCACTATTGCTCTGCTATGCTGCATCACTGTGTTATGATGGTGCCAGAAATAGCAAAATGGCCGCAAAACCCTTGTGCGCGAAAAAACCTCTGAAGATCGCACTTTGCAAAGCACAAAAAGATGACTGCCAATCTGTCACGCATGTTGTCAGCGGTGGAACAGAGCTCTCACTCCTGAAATATGTCACTGAGCTCCACAACAATTGAAAATGGAGTACAGAAGGAAAAAGCAGTGTTTTGCTAAGGGAAACACAGAATCTTGCTTTAAATCCCTTCTTCTTTGTTGCTGAAACTTCAGAATGCCGGTACAGAACACCCTCAAGTATCCAAAATTCTCACTGGATGCTACAATTCACTTAGTTAAGAAATCATTGTGAATTTACAAGGTCCTGAAAAGCTGAAAGCATAAAGAGAGTTCCACAGCAAAAATGGCCTTTCTGTGGATCTGTCAAAAATCTCTGGGTGCAGTACCCTGGGCCGTCTGAATGACAGCTGTCAGGAGCCTGCTTGATTAAACTTTAACATTTATAAACTGAAATCAAATGTTTGCAAACTAAGAGGCCTGTTACTGATAGTAATCCGTCTTGTAATTGTTTTGATCCGATGGTTTAAAATCTTGAATAAGTATTCTAGCTGTGATTTGATACAAGTTTGTTTTAAGCTAAGGAAAAATTCAACAGAGTTAACAATTAAAATTAAATCTGGCTGAGGCTACCAAACTGGAACAACAGGTTTTCTCAGAGAAAGAAGGTATTTCCCCCCAGCAGGAAATAACACAAAAGCTCTAAGTATGGGGTAGGAAAGAACCTGGTCTACAGAGGCATGAGGAACAATGACTAACTGCAACTAAGGAAATGCAAGGTGTGAAGACAGTCGTAAATTGCCTCTGCCAGGAGCAAACAGGGAGGAGATTGCTTCTGGACTGCAGGGAGACAAAAAGAGGCGGACCCAAACAACCATCTGTGGCTGAACATTAACAAAGAACATATTTTAAAAACACAAATAACTTACTGTTTAAAATTGTGAAAATTATAAAAGTAACAGATTTGTGAATCTAAATTTTGGCTGCACGTTTCAAGAGGTGGCAAAATCGAGGTACATGTTCTGGAAAGAAACGGCAAGAAATGTGATTTTACACAAAATGTATTTCTGCTAGAATTATGAAACTTTATACACTTATGCCCATGTTAAACACGCACGCTTGTAGAAATTTGCTTAAAAATTGGACATTGTGTTCCGGACGAAAAGGGCAACATTGTGTGAAAAGCAGAGACAAGATCCCACAGATACAGGGTTTTGAGAAGTAGCTACTATGGAAAATATGTAATCTGTATATGTGATTGTTATAGAGGTTGCACATGTGTAAATATATATTGGACCAAAAGTAGATTTTGTGTTCCAGGGGCTAAGGGTGGATTCTCTGCCTCATAAAATCACACCATAAAGGTGACACTCTGTTTCACTCCTCCTATCAAGGCAGAGAGTAGACTCTGACCCAATCACCTGTCAAAAGGGGCAAGCTTAGGCTAAACCAGCCCAAACACCCCCTTTATCATAGCATAAATAGAGAAAGCTCACCACACAGAAAGACAGACAGATTCACTCATCATCCTGATGCTGGCAGAGGACCCTGCTGCTGAACTCTACATCTTCATTGCTCCAGACTCCAGAAACCTGGCAAAGCAGAAACCCATTGCATAGCTGAACCATTTTCAGCTAGGCCTCAAATTCCAGAACCAGAACCCCACCATCTCATCTTCCTCCACAATTAGTACTATTAAACTGTCTTTGCGCTGATCTTTTCTCATCTGAAGAAGGTGAGTTTCCTCCTCAGGCAGTCATTCTGATCAAGTGACTGTGTTCCTGTGTGTTATTTGTTTTGTTCATAGTCATCCTCTAGCTTAAGAAACCCTTTTGTCATTTTAAAAGCGCATTCTGTTTTCCATTCTTGCGCCTATCTCGAAAAAATGACCTCTACTAAAACGCCTATAACTCCCTCAGTTTTAGTGCTAGAAACATAATTTCAACTTCTGCTTGTAGCTAACATCCACAGCTTTAAATCGCGCTGAATCAATACGGTTCTCCCATTATCGCGAATATCGCGCAGTGAAAAGTTTGCTGCTAATTTTCATTTTGGGAAATTCTTAGACATGTAAAACAGCTTTTGATTGCTTCTGACTTGAATTTTAAGATTTCAAATTGTTTCTTGCTATTAAATCATTGCTTGTGTTCATGTGCAACTATCCAAAGTGGCTCCTATAAGAATTTATAACAATTTCAGCAATGTTGACCATATTAGTGTTTTTACCCAGTCCATTCTAAGGATAACTTTAAAAGCCATTGTGACAGCTTGACAGTCAATTTCGTTTTTCTCTTGTGTTGCTGGGGGAAAGTGGGATTGTTATTCTGTTTGAATTCTGCCATTCCTGAATACCTGCTCTCTTCTCCTATCTCTTTACATTACCTATTGGGGGTTGAGGGGTGTGCAGGGGGAACCTTTAACCACAGTGCTATCCTATCTGAAACCACACACAAGTATTATTTTCTGTGCTGAATTGTTTGCTCACTGTGACCTCTTGTGTATTAAAGAGATTATTCCGTGTTACCTCACCACATTGGTGAGTGTGGTGTACCTATTAAAACCTATTGTGAGAACATTTTAAATACATAAATAAATCTTTACCTTTGCAAACCAACCTGATTCCTTGTTCAATGTGACCATGGGGGGTTCCAGGAGGAGGGCGTGATATGAGTGGTATATCGTTCAGAATAAAAAACTTTTAGACAAAAATAAATAAGGATTTCAGTTTTGCACTACATGCTAGACGTTGATTTGGGTGTGTGCCGGATTGAAATCACTTACAGCCCAACTTGACCTTTGATATGAACTCACATTCCTTCAACTCAGAACTTAGTTTACTCGAACTGACCTACTGATTACTATTTCCTTTTATCCCTCTTCTGAAGAGATAACAGAACATATGATTGCTCAAGGACTCTCATATTTGTACAACATCTATGGGGTCGATTCATGGAATTAATGTGTGCCGAAAATTCCTGCGCAGAGGTGCCAAAACGTGCGAATCGCATGAAAAGTGCGAAAATCGCAGTGCAAGTGCGAAAATCGCAGGAAAACCAGCGCACAGCGATTCATGGAAGTCCGTGCGCGAGAAAAACATTGGATGTGCGCTAAAAATGTGCGCCGCGCACGCCAGCGCACAGGTCATCCAACAGCGTGCGCCACTGTGAAATCGCACATAGCGCGGCGCACATCACAAAAGTAGGCGGAACACGGGGCGTAACACTCGGAATGGGGAACAACGCGTGAAAATATGGGCGACACGGGGGAAGTACAGGAGGCAAGTGCGCGGAACGCCCACACGCTCGCCTACAACCCGTATTCATGGAATCGAATAGGGCAGACCAGCGCACGGTCAAAGACGTGCACAGGGCCAAGCAAGTACGCCACAAGAAAGCAGGCAGTAGCGCCCCTGCGACTGAAAAAAATGTGCGCCAAAATGTGCGCTAACAAAAAGCACCCATATACAGCCATGATGAATGGCCCATACAGTGGCCCTCTAGGACAAATGAGGTGCAAAGGGGCACCGACAAACACGGACACCCGCTGTGTGAAAAATAGCGTGTGCGCGTGTTCCTGGGTGCGCGGGAAGTTCCACACGCGATTAGCCTGGGTACGTGTAGTTCGGGGTGCGCGGGAAGTTCCACACGCGATTGGCCTGGGTAGGTGGGGGTGCGTGGGAAGTTACACACGCGATTGGCCTGGGTACGTGTACTACGGGGTGCGCGGGAAGTTCCACACGCGATTGGCCTGGCTAGGTGGGGGTGCGCGGGAAGTTCCACACGCGATTGGCCTGGGTACGTGTATTCCGATGTGCGCGGAAGATTCACACGTGATTTCTGCAGGGTACGTGTATTTCGGTGGTGCCGGGGAATGCTACACGTGATTTGGCCATGTGGGTCCCCCCAGGTGTTCCCTCTACACCCTCCACGGCCCCTGCAGGCAGCCCACACCACAGGGTACTACCCTGCACCCCTGCTCATGTCCCACAGGCAACCCATCCACCATGGCCATGCCCACCAGCCAACCCACATGTCACCTTGCACTACTGATCACCAACACATGTCTCCCACCACCTCCACCCCCCAGCCACCAGGGGCAGCCTCCACCAGGCCCCCAAACATATCCCCTATTACCCCCACCCCCCAGCAGTGCAGGGGCAGCCTCCGCCAGGCCCCCACTCATGTCTCCCACCACCCCCATCCAACAGCCACCAAGGGCAGCCTCCACCAGGCCCCCACTCATGTCTCCCACCACCCCCACCCCCCAGCAGTACAGGGGCAGCCTCCACCAGGCCCCCACTCATGTCTACCACCACCCCCACAACCCAGCCACCAGGGGCAGCCTCCACCAGGCCCCCACTCATGTCCCCTATTACCCCCACCCCCCAGCAGTGCAGGGGCAGCCTCCACCAGGCCCCCACTCATGTCTCCCACCACCCCCATCCCACAGCCACCAGGGGCAGCCTCCACCAGGCCCCCACTCATGTCTCCCACCACCCCCATCCCACAGCCACCAGGGGCAGCCTCCACCAGGCCCCCAGTCATGTCTCCCACCACCCCCACCCCCCCAGCAGTGCAGGGGCAGCCTCCACCAGCCCCCCACTCATGTCTCCCACCACCCCCACCCCCCAGCCACCAGGGGCAGCCTCCACCAGGCCCCCACTCATGTCTCCCACCACCCCTACCCCCCAGCAGTGCAGGGGCAGCCTCCACCAGGCCCCCACTCATGTCTCCCACCACCCCCACCCCCCAGCAGTGCAGGGGCAGCCTCCACCAGGCCCCCACTCATGTCTACAACCACCCCCACCCCCCAGCCACCAGGGGCAGCCTCCACCAGGCCCCCACTCATGTCTCCCACCACCCCCACCCCCCAGCAGTGCAGGGGCAGCCTCCACCAGGCCCCCACTCATGTCCCCTATTACCCCCACCCCCCTGCAGTGCAGGGGCAGCCTCCACCAGGCCCCCACTCATGTCTACCACCACCCCACCCCCCAGCCACCAGGGGCAGCCTCCACCGGGCCCCCACTCATGTCCCCTATTACCCCCACACCCCAGCAGTGCAGGGGCAGCCTCCACCAGGCCCCCACTCATGTCTCCCACCACCCCATCCCACAGCCACCAGGGGCAGCCTCCACCAGGCCCCCACTCATGTCTCCCACCACCCCCACACCCCAGCAGTGCAGGGGTAGCCTCCACCAGGCCCCCAATCATGTCCCCTATTAACCCCCACCCCACAGCAGTGCAGGGGCAGCCTCCACCAGGCCCCCACTCATGTCTCCCACCACTCCCATCCCACAGCCACCAGGGGCAGCCTCCATCAGGCCCCCACTCATGTCCAACTCATGTCTCCCACCACCCCCACCCCCCAGCAGTGCAGGGGCAGCCTCCACCAGGCCCCCACCCATGTCTACCACCACCCCCACCCCCCAGCCACCAGGGGCACCCTCCACCAGGCCCCCACTCATGTCCAACTCATGTCTCCCACCACCCTCACCCCCCAGCCACCAGGGGCAGCCTCCACCAAGCCCCCACTCATGTCTCCCACCACCCCCATCCCACAGCCACCAGGGGCAGCCTCCACCAGGCCCCCACTCATGTCTCCCACCACCCCCATCCCACAGCCACCAGGGGCAGCCTCCACCAGGCCCCCACTCATGTCTCCCACCACCCCCACCCCCCAGCAGTGCAGGGGCAGCCTCCACCAGCCCCCCACTCATGTCTCCCACCACCCCCACCACCCCCACCCCCCAGCCACCAGGGGCAGCCTCCACCAGGCCCCCACTCATGTCTCCCACCACCCCACCCCCCAGCAGTGCAGGGGCAGCCTCCACCAGGCCCCCAATCATGTCTCCCACCACCCCCACCCCCCAGCAGTGCAGGGGCAGCCTCCACCAGGCCCCCACTCATGTCTACCAACACCCCTACCCCCCAGCCACCAGGGGCAGCCTCCACCAGGCCCCCACTCATGTCTCCCACCACCCCCACCCCCCAGCAGTGCAGGGGCAGCCTCCACCAGGCCCCCACTCATGTCCCCTATTACCCCCACCCCCCCGCAGTGCAGGGGCAGCCTCCACCAGGCCCCCGCTCATGTCTACCACCACCCCCACCCCCCAGCCACCAGGGGCAGCCTCCACCAGGCCCCCACTCATGTCTCCCACCACACCCACCCCCCAGCAGTGCAGGGGCAGCCTCCACCAGGCCCCCACTCATGTCTCCCACCACCCCCACCCCCCAGCAGTGCAGGGGCAGCCTCCACCAGGCCCCCACTCATGTCTACAACCACCCCCACCCCCCAGCCACCAGGGGCAGCCTCCACCAGGCCCCCACTCATGTCTCCCACCACCCCCACCCCCCAGCAGTGCAGGGGCAGCCTCCACCAGGCCCCCACTCATGTCCCCTATTACCCCCACCCCCCCGCAGTGCAGGGGCAGCCTCCACCAGGCCCCCACTCATGTCTACCACCACCCCACCCCCAGCCACCAGGGGCAGCCTCCACCGGGCCCCCACTCATGTCCCCTATTACCCCCACCCCCCAGCAGTGCAGGGGCAGCCTCCACCAGGCCCCCACTCATGTCTCCCACCACCCCCACACCCCAGCAGTGCAGGGGCAGCCTCCACCAGGCCCCCACTCATGTCCCCTATTAACCCCCACCCCACAGCAGTGCAGGGGCAGCCTCCACCAGGCCCCCACTCATGTCTCCCACCACTCCCATCCCACAGCCACCAGGGGCAGCCTCCATCAGGCCCCCACTCATGTCTCCCACCACCCCCACCCCCCAGCAGTGCAGGGGCAGCCTCCACCAGGCCCCCACCCATGTCTACCACCACCCCCACCCCCCAGCCACCAGGGGCACCCTCCACCAGGCCCCCACTCATGTCCAACTCATGTCTCCCACCACCCTCACCCCCCAGCCACCAGGGGCAGCCTCCACCAAGCCCCCACTCATGTCTCCCACCACCCCCATCCCACAGCCACCAGGGGCAGCCTCCACCAGGCCCCCACTCATGTCTCCCACCACCCCCATCCCACAGCCACCAGGGGCAGCCTCCACCAGGCCACCACTCATGTCTCCCACCACCCCCACCCCCCAGCAGTGCAGGGGCAGCCTCCACCAGCCCCCCACTCATGTCTCCCACCACCCCCACCACCCCCACCCCCCAGCCACCAGGGGCAGCCTCCACCAGGCCCCCACTCATGTCTCCCACCACCCCACCCCCCAGCAGTGCAGGGGCAGCCTCCACCAGGCCCCCACTCATGTCTCCCACCACCCCCACCCCCCAGCAGTGCAGGGTCAGCCTCCACCAGGCCCCCACTCATGTCTACCAACACCCCTACCCCCCAGCCACCAGGGGCAGCCTCCACCAGGCCCCCACTCATGTCTCCCACCACCCCCACCCCCCAGCAGTGCAGGGGCAGCCTCCACCAGGCCCCCACTCATGTCCCCTATTACCCCCACCCCCGCAGTGCAGGGGCAGCCTCCACCAGGCCCCCGCTCATGTCTACCACCACCCCCACCCCCCAGCCACCAGGGGCAGCCTCCACCAGGCCCCCACCCATGTCCCCTATTACCCCCACCCCCCAGCAGTGCAGGGGCAGCCTCCACCAGGCCCCCACTCATGTCTCCCACCACCCCCATCCCACAGCCACCAGGGGCAGCCTCCACCAGGACCCCACTCATGTCTCCCACCACCCCCACCCCCCAGCAGTGCAGGGGCAGCCTCCACCAGGCCCCCACTCATGTCCCCTATTACCCCCACCCCCCAGCAGTGCAGGGGCAGCCTCCACCAGGCCCCCACTCATGTCTCCCACCACCCCCATCCCACAGCCACCAGGGGCAGCCTCCACCAGGCCCCCACTCATGTCTCCCACCACCCCCACCCCCAGCAGTTCAGGGGCAGCCTCCACCAGGCCCCCACCCATGTCTACCACTACCCCCACCCCCCAGCAGTGCAGGGGCAGCCTCCACCAGGCCCCCACTCATGTCCCCTATTACCCCCACCCCCCCCGCAGTGCAGGGGCAGCCTCCACCAGGCCCCCACTCATGTCTACCACCACCCCACCCCCCAGCCACAAGGGGCAGCCTCCACCAGGTCCCCACTCATGTCTCCCACCACCCCCACCCCCCAGCAGTGCAGGGGCAGCCTCCACCAGGCCCCCACTCATGTCCCCTATTACCCCCACCCCCCAGCAGTGCAGGGGCAGCCTCCACCAGGCCCCCACTCATGTCTCCCACCACCCCCAGGGGCAGCCTCCACCAGGCCCCCACTCATGTCTCCCACCACCCGCACCCCCCAGCAGTGCAGGGGCAGCCTCCACCAGGCCCCCACTCATGTCCCCTATTACCCCCACCCCCCAGCAGTGCAGGGGCAGCCTCCACCAGGCCCCCACTCATGTCTCCCACCACCCCCATCCCACAGCCACCAGGGGCAGCCTCCACCAGGCCCCCACTCATGTCTCCCACCACCCCCATCCCCCAGCAGTGCAGGGGCAGCCTCCACCAGGCCCCCACCCATGTCTACCACTACCCCCACCCCCCAGCCACCAGGGGCAGCCTCCACCAGGCCCCCACCATGTCTCCCACCACCCCCACCCCCCAGCAGTGCAGGGGCAGCCTCCACCAGGCCCCCACTCATGTCTCCCACCACCCCCACCCCCCAGCAGTGCAGGGGCAGCCTCCACCAGGCCCCCACTCATGTCTCCCACCACCCCCACCCCCCAGCAGTGCAGGGGCGGCCTCCACCAGGCCCCCACTCATGTCTCCCACCACCCCCACCCCCCAGCAGTGCAGGGGCAGCCTCCACCAGGCCCCCACTCATGTCCCCTATTACACCCACCCCCCCGCAGTGCAGGGGCAGCCTCCACCAGGCCCCCACTCATGTCTACCACCACCCCAATCCCACAGCCACCAGGGGCAGCCTCCACCAGGCCCCCACTCATGTCTCCCACCACCCCCACCCCCCAGCAGTGCAGGGGCAGCCTCCACCAGGCCCCCACTCATGTCCCCTATTACCCCCACCCCCAGCAGTGCAGGGGCAGCCTCCACCAGGCCCCCACTCATGTCTACCACCACCCCACACCCCAGCCGTGCGATTTGCTTGGGTACGTGTACTTCGGGGTGCGCGGGAAGTTCCACACGCGATTGGCCTGGGTATGTGTACCTCGGGGTGCGCGGGAAGTTCCACACGTGATTTGCCTGGGTACGTGTACTTAGGGGTGCGCGGGAAGTTCCACACGCGATTGGCCTGGGTATGTGTACCTCGGGGTGCGCGGGAAGTTCCACACGCGATTTGCCTGGGTACGTGTACTATGGGGTGCGCGGGAAGTTCCACACGCGATTAGCCTGGGTACGTGTACTTCGGGGTGCGCGGGAAGTTCCACACGCGATTTGCCTGGGTACGTGTACTTCGGGGTGCACGGGAAGTTCCACACGCGATTTGCCTGGGTACGTGTACTATGGGGTGCGCGGGAAGTTCCACACGCGATTAGCCTGGGTACGTGTACTTCGGGGTGCGCGGGAAGTCCCACACACGATTGGCCTGGGTACGTGTACTTCGGGGTGCGCGTGAACTTCCACACGTGATTGGGCCTGTGAGAGTGGGTTACATGTATTCCAGGGGTGGGCGGGAATATTTACCCGCGACTGTGCCTGTGAGAGCGTGCTACGTGGATTCCTGGGGTGGGCGGGAAGATTCACACATTCGCCTACGACGTGCCGAAAAATGGTCCAATCCTGAGACATGTACGCCAGCATGAAGCAGGCGTACGTCGACCCGCGCAGCATAAAAGTGCGCGCAAACAACAAACAAGCTCATACGCCAGGATGAATATACCATTCCTAGCAGCAGTGGCCGTGGGTTACCAAAGGAGGAGGAGGATAGTGAGGGCCCGAATTTTCACTCCCAGAACCAGCCTTTTTGGGATGCCTGATGACCAGGTGTATGGGAGGTACAGGTTTCCCCCACACATAATACTGGACCTGGTCAGTGAGTGGGAGGATGACCTCACATCACCCACCCTGTGCTCCCAAGCACTCAGCCTCCTGGAGAAGGTCCTCAATGTACTGCACTTCTTGGCCACAGGATCATTTCAGCGGACAAGTGCCATAGTGGGTGGGGTGTCACAGGCCACGCAGTCACGCTGCCTACACCAGGTCTTGAACATCATCACTGCACGTCCATCAGTCCGTAGGCACATATACCTGCCCAGGACACCTGCAGAAAGGCAGGCTGCCACACTCGATTTCTACGGTGTGGCACAATTCCCAAAAGTGCTAGGTGCCATTGACTGCACCCATGTGGCACTACGTCCCCCCAGGGCATCTGAGCACATCTATAGGAACCGCAAGCACTGGCATTCCATCAACGTGTAGGTAGTATGTAATGCTAAGGGAATCATCACCTCAGTATATGCCAACTATCCAGGGTCCACCCACGACAGCTTCATTTATCGAATGTCTACCCTAAGCCGGGACCTAGAAGCTGGGCAGCATGGCGATACATGGCTGCTTGGTGAGTATGAATGCCACTGCACATGCATGCATGTCAGATGCAGAGTTATGTCACTACCCCACTAATGATACCCATCACCTCCTCACCAGGGGACAGTGCCTACCCTCTGAGCACCCACATGATGACGCCAATTCGGAACCCCATCACGACTCCAGAGGTAAGATACAACACAGCCCATATTGCAACCCGGGGCATAGTGGAGCGCACATTCGGAGTGCTCAAGTCACGCTTTCGCTCCCTTGACCGTTCTGGCGGGCAGCTGTTATATGCGCCCCCAGTAGTGTGCAGGATCATAGTGGCAGCATGTGTCCTGCACAATGTTGCAACACGCCGGGGCGTGGCTGTGGACATGGTGGTGCCCCCACATCCCCAACCACATGCACGCCTGCTGCGCATGGGAGGGGAGAGGGCACGGGGTGAGGCAGCCCGTACGCAGCTGGTGGCTAATTACTTCACATAGAAATCACAACCGAGTGGAGTGCACACAGGCCTGGCACATACCATCTGATAAGCAATGATGACTCGACCTGACAATTAAGACGAACAAAGGCACTGTCAACTGTCAGAACCATAGCAGCCTGAGATTGTTCATGTGGAAGTGTCACAATGTGTGCATCCCTACCTACACAAACACCACCAATGCAGTGTCATGAAAAGACACTTCCATGCTGCAGAAATGAATACCCACTTGCAAAATACTACATGAAAACAGTGCCATGTCACCCACCCCCTCCCCGGCACGGCCACACAACACACCATGGCATGTCATGCAATGTGAGAGGAATGAAATGAATCCCTACAACATGCCCCAAGTGTCAGCAGCTACAGTGTCCCTAATGGAAACATGTCCACACATGAAATGCTCACAGTAATGCAGGACCTACAACCCACATTACCAAATACTTACCAAGAATACCAATCACCTACACAACCTCCAACCTACCTTAAACATGACATTACAGACTTAAAAATTAGCTAGCCTCACCACCTGATGATGACAGCCCTCCGAACACTTCCAAGTATACAGTGTTAGCGCCACGCAAGAATGTAGGTGCACTGCTTACAACATGGACTCCAGTTCCAAGGTGGACCGCATTGTGAAGACATGAGGAATGGACCTGCAAATATGGAGGATGAGATGGATGCAGAGGCACATATCAATACACCACGTAGTGTACAATACAACAACAATATGCACTATGAATGTATACACAGTATTGACTACAGACTGCCCACACAGTTCATGGGAGTCCAATGTCACCATGTACGTCAATGTCACTTGGGCACACCCTTTGCAAGCCCATGGAAACGGGAAGCAGGAGGGGTGTGTGTGACAAAAACCCAAGCATCTGAACCAAATCCATGACAAGCCTGCATGTGCCCAGCCACAATGCAGCGTATGCCCACGGGAGCCACACAAGGCAACACACTGTCCCAAAAAAAAAAAATCAAAAATGGCCATTAATGGGCCCGGGGGGGTTGGGGAGGCCACCCAGGAGGTCCGAGGACAGGGTGCACACCAAAACCCACCTGTGTGGATCTTGCGAAAAAACCCACCTCCATGGGCTCATGGCCTACACAGCTACCCTATTGTGGGAGTATCACTGCTGTCGCTATCCTCACCCTCTGCAGCTGCATCCGGAGGTGGTGGCACTATGGGAGGCAGCCCACGCAAAGCCCTAGTCTGTTCCTCCATGGCTGCAAGCATGCGGGTGTGGTAGGTCTCGTTCTGGAGGATAAGTGTGCGGAGGTCCCCATGCAACAACTCACGGGATGCCTGGACCTCCGCCCTAGTTGCCTGCATCTCAGCTGAGAGCATACGGGTGAGACGCTCCAGCTGCTGTTCTGTCCTTCGGTTTGTTGAAGCCTCAAGCTCAACAAGAGTCGTCCTGAGGTGAAGGAGTTCCAGCCTCAGGGCTTCCCTGTGGCCCTGGGACTCTATGGAGATGGCTTCCTGCAGAGTCGCCAGTGCCGCCTGACTGTCCCTGTCGGACGCCAACATGTCCTCCCTGTGTGACTGGCAGATGGAGTCGGTTGCCTGCTCTAGTCGCTCCATCAGCCTTTCGGGGGGAAAATGGAAGTGGCCACCCTATCCATGGCCTGAGCCATCATCTCTGATGATGCTGCCTGTTGGGTTGCCATACCGTAAATGGATTGCTCCCATGCGGTATTGCCAGGTGGCGTACGGCCACCACGTCGGCGGCACCACACCTGTCTGGGGCAAGGCGAACTGCGCCTTGCTGTGCCGGCACTGCCTGAGGCTGCAGGACTGCATGCCCCCTCTGATCTGCTGGCCCAGGAACAGGATCAGATGTCGTGGAGTGTGACCCTGCATCCGTAACCACCAAAGGCGTACCTGCCAACACTGACATCCCCATTGAGGGTTCTAACCCTGGTGCAGGTGGGTCGGACAGAACAGAATCCCTCCCAGGAACACTCACCTGCGACGGTACGTAGGTCTCATCATCCGAATCAACACCTGAGTACAGCTCGGGGGAGGTGCAGCCAGAGACACCCCTTGAGAGCACGACCTGCAGCAGTTGTGGGTTCTCACCCACCACCACACCACGTCCCTCACTGGTGGTCGGTCGGCCCTCAGACCCCTCCTGGATCTGCACCATATCCACAACCCCAGCAGTATCAGGTGCGTCTTCCCCTGCAAAGACATAAAAGAAAACAAATGGAAACAGGCATTAGCACTATGGCACACAATGAGGGCTGAGAGGCTACAGAAACAGTACTTGATTGACACATGTCCCACATGACTAAAACTCTCCCATGCATGCACCGTCACTGCGTGTGATGGGGAGGCAGATGGCACACATTGATGACACCAAGATGGAAGATTAACACATTTGCTGCATGCTGCCTAGCAGTGGCATCACACATTGGCCAGTGATTGGCAGGTCAAATACACATGCCATCACACAGATGGAATGTACCCTAGCCATGAAGTGAAGAGGGAGCGGAGGTCACCAATTGTTCATTCAGTCCAGTTTGTTCATATGACTGATTATTTTCATTGTAATGGTTCAAATGTTTAACATGCAGCTGCCAGTCAAAAATTGTCCTATAGCACAGGGACATGTCCAAACTAATCATGTCCACGAAACTGAGCCAGTCCACTGTACCATAGCCATGTCAGACATGTGACAATAGGACTGAGAAATCCCGAGTGAAAGTGTTGGTATGCAAACAACCTGCCTGAATAAACAGAGGTAAATAAGCAACAGTGTAGTGGCAAGATGACACTCCTAGGGCAACTGGCGTGGTGTTGGACTGGATGTCTAATGTTGGCAGAAGGGATGCTGCTATACCCAAATGCTGTTGCCAAGAATGTTTAGGAAGAGGCACATGGGTGAGCCGAACCACTCAGGCACACACACCCTCCCCTGGCACCCAAACAGAAGCCCTCCCACAAACACCATGCACATGGATGACACACACACATGCATGTGCACTCACCGGACAATGCCTCGTAATCTGCCACTTCTCCCACGCCTTGGATCTGTTCCTCCGTGACGTAGGTCCCAGCAACCTGCTCATGTGGAGTGAGTTCTATGTCATCTGCTGGAGACCCACCTCCAGTCACTAGAGTTGCGGCATGACTTGAGGCCAGCCTATTCTTTGCACTGCGCTTCAGGTCATTTCAGCGCTTGTAGCATTCATTAGCTGTGCGCCTCACGATTCCAAGGGCACTTATGATGTCCGCAATGGTCTGCCAGTGTGCCTGACGTTGTGCAGGTGTGGTCTTGGATCCTGCAACAATCACCATTTCGCGGTCATGTGCGGACACATACTCTACAAGTGCATTCAGTTCGGCCTCATTGAAGCTGGGCTTCCTTGACGGGCCGGACTGTGTAGCCGTGTCTGGGGCATCAGCCTCTACTGGACAAGCACTCTTCCTCTTCCGCTTGGAAGGTGGTGGGGATCCGGAGTGTCCTGCGCCGCTCTGGACACTAGGGGCACGAGCGTGGGATTGCACACTCAGCATGGGAGTTGGTGCAGGCATTATCTCAAGTGTGATGGTGTCAGGGGGAATGTCAGCATGATGGACTTGGACCGACACTGTCCTAGATGGGTGTGTGAGAGGTGGGGTGGATGGAGCCGCAGCTGCCCCTGCAGCCTCCCCAGCCTGCCTACGCGGGGCAGCAGATGACCTAGCTGCCCCTGATCCACGTGGCCTGATGACACCAACGTTCACCGGCGCACGTGGCCTAGACCTGCTGACCTGGAAGTCAGCCATGGAGTCACCCTGTGCCAGGTCTGGTTCCACAGTGGGCTGGTCCAACAAGGGCTGAGCATGGATGGTGTCAGCCACGGTAACCTCAACCAGGGGGGGGCATGGGTGTCCCTGACTGCTCCTCCACACATGGGGGGCTAGGGGCACCCTGCAAGTCACGGCCACATCCCCTACCGGATCCACCACGGCCACCACTTGGGGCTCGGGCATCTTTGCCACCCTTACGGCTTGTTCACCTCCCAGCCATGGCACTGATGTAATTGTGCGTATGGGAGTCAATGTGAACTATTGTCCTGGGCAATTGAGGGTCAAAGGGGTTGGGTACCAGATGGTAATCGTACCCTAGTGCTCTAGCAAGGCTATATGTCACCCCTGGGGAAAGATGACGGGTCACGCAACGCACAGGCACCCCAAAAAAGCGAAGTAAGGTGCACGCAACTCCTCCTAGACCACGTGCGTGGAAAAATAAACCTGCACTATGCTGTGGCACCCAGGAACACAAGAATGAACGTATGTGTGTCACACACAGCCTAGAATGACCTCTGAAGGGGTACGCGACACACAGGGCAAGCACAGATGTTAAATACGTGCGCGACTCACCGTCCGCCAGGAACAAAAGCGTGAAAAATATGCGCGTGTGCGCGTTGGCAACACCCCCGCCAAAAGAAGAATTGTACGCTGTCTGAGGAGACAGGACAACAGTAGTAGGGAACGCTGTTTGAGGAAACAGGCCCAGGAAAAAGAGGAAAAGAGAAAAAGCTGTCAGAGGTAACAGGGAGTACGAACTGGAAACGCCGTGAAGTAAATCGTGTGTGAACCGACAAGAAGTACAGATTTCACCCACTCGCTCTCCACGAAAAGCACGACCAAGGAAATGCCGTTCTACACGTACCTTTTATACACACGTCACAGACGCGCATACGCAATTAGGCCATTTCCACCAATTACGCGCTTTGACACTCGGACGTGTATCTCTTCATTTTTACACGCGCCATTCTCTACGGCCATGCGCGTGACATCACAGCTGCGCATGGTGGCCTTTGGGCCAATGAAATCGCATATGCGAGCACACGTGGTAAAACTGCACGTCCGAGTGTCATCGCGTGTAATCGGAAGGAAGTGAGCGTACACGCGATTGGCCCGGGTGTGTGTATTTCTGGGGTGCGCAGGAAGTTCCACACGCGATTGGTGGAAATCCACGTGTGCTCTGTCATCACTTGTAATGAGGGAAACACCCGCGCGCCTCACGTCACAGACGCGCTCACGCGCTAAGGGCCTTTGGTCCAATGAAATCGCATATGCGTGCTGACGTGCATACGCGCTAAGGGCCTTTCCTCGATTTACACGCAGATGTGCAGGATTTTCACATGCCAAATCACTCCGTATCAAGCTGGCCACGCGTAAGCACACGGAAGACCACGCTCCTGCCCAAAAGGCCGAATTACTGCCCCCCAGAGCCCCGAGCAGCCTCCCACGAGCCATCTGCTGCTGCCTGCCTGCCTGCCTGCTTGCCTGCCTGCCTGCGTGCTGCCACCGTGCCCTGCCATTTGGTGCCTGCACATCAGCCATCTGCAGGGGTCCATTTGCTGTGTCCACCCCTGCTGGAACAGAAGACTCCCGACTGGGATACCATCGCTCCACAGCCCAGCCCCAGGACCCAGTTGCCCACCCACTCCTGCCTCTGGGGTTCCCATGTCGGGCACTGCAACATCTGGCACCACTGGCAACCCCCGGCCAGAGAGGCAGAGGGGCACCAGCTTCACTGCCACCGAAGTTGGTGTCCTGGTGGAGCAAGTCCTGGGGCAGTATGATGCCCTCTTCGGAAGTAAGCGCGCCAACAAGGAAGGACGGACTCGGATCTGGACGGACATCGTGACTGCCATCAACGCGGAGGGGGTGGCAGTCCGCGACTACCAACATGTCAAGAAGCGCTGGGATGACTGCAGGTCCAGGACCCTCTTGAAGGCCCGGCGCCTCGTGGAGGGGGGCCGGGGCCGCATGAGTACCATCCAGATGAGGGTCCTGGAACGCGTAGGCCCAGCGCTCCACGCCCAGATCCTTGAGAGGCAGACCCGTCTGGAGTTGAGCGGTAAGTGGCCAAGCATTGCTGTGTGAGACAGGGCATGTCGCAGTGTGCTGGTTGTCTGATACTTGCCTGTATGTGTGACATAGGCCATGTATGCATGTGTGTGTGCAGGGATGTCATGCATGTGAGACCAGTAATGTGTGAACCACATGGTTGGTGCATGTGTTCAAATGCAACATGGGTTGCCCTATGCGGAATGACCACATGAAAGCATGCCAGTCTCTGTTCCTGGACATGGGTGAGGGATGGGTGCTGATGCCATGTACATGTATGCTGTCAATGTCTGTGTGTCTGACCTGCGTGTCTGTGACTTGTGAATGCCAGGGATGCATGACACATGTCTGTCGCAATGTTCAGGTTCACTGATGCAGCCTAGTCATCCTTGTATCCACTGTGTCTGTGGTGTACGAGGCCAGATGGATGAAACTAGGGTGAAGTGTGTGCATGTGATAGGCATGGCACATGATGCATGTGAGTTCCAAAACAACAGTGTATGTTTCAAGAATCACTTGGACATGTATGCTAATGTCCATAGCATGCGCCATGCCTGTTTCCGCATGTGTTTTACCTGCACTGAGCCATGTGTTGTGGAGGGACATGATGGAAGTGATCTTTGACAGTGCCACTCATCTGCTATTGCTTCCTGTCTAGGCGACCATTGTACAGTACCCTGATGCTTGTGTTCTATGTCTCCCTCTACACAGCGCCACGTGAAGAAGAGGGCGGAGACGGCTCTGTGGAGCAAAGCGGCGGGGATGCCCCCACGGCTGCAGCAGAAGGGGTGGGTGAGCCCCCACAGGGGCTTGCAACGGCGGAAGACGGGGTGGAGCCATCCAGGTTGGTGGTTTCCACAGAGGAGGAGGAGGGCGCTACTGAGGCGCACATGGGGCCTGGTGGGGGCATCCCTGCTGGTGCAAGTGTTGCAGTCCAGGGGCAGGGGCAGGAGGCAGCACAGGTCGCCGTGGAGGGGCCTGTGCATGTCACTGGCCCGGACACTGTGACTGCACCACCATCCCAGGCCCGTCCGCAGGCCCGTCCGCAGGTAGGGGGGATGTCCATGTCCATGTCATCTGACTCCTGGCCGTATGGAGAAGGTCCTGATTGGTGTCGCGTTGCGCACAGGTGCAATTTGTGATGAGGTGCGTGCTTCCCGGGAGGAGCATGCACGTCATCACGGAGAGCACCGTGCCGACGTGGCCCAGTTGGGAACGGCCATGGTCGGGGGTCTCCTACATGTGTCGGCCAATCTGGCGAACCTCTCCTCCTCTGTGGAGACTATGCACCAGTCGTTCTCCATGCCGTCTTCCTGCCCAGATGCCACCAGGGCCCCCTGTGGACCTGCCTCGACCAATGCAGCCGGTTTGGTGGGGATCCCATCCCTGCCACAGTCGGGAGTCGGAGGTCCAGCAGGGGTGGACACACCAGCAACTGGACCCCAGCAGATGGAGGATGTGACGGCATCATCGGGCAGGGCACGTGCACGACGGTGTCAGTGGATACCATCAGCCTGGATGCCGTCGTGCTGGCACAGGCAGTTGCGTCGGAGGCAGCAGCAGGCTCGACGTGGGAGGCATCATGGCTCGGGGCCATCAACATCAGGGGTGCAGGCATCGGCCGGAGGGCAGAAGAACCCTGGAATGGGAGTGGCTTCCGTGTGGGAGCGGTTGGGCCAGCAGAAAGGTGCGGAGTGGCAGCGGGCAGAGGAGGAACGGCTCACAATGGTCAGGGAGGAGAACTCCATGCGGAGGGCGCTGAGGCGGGCTGAGTGCCTCGAGGGTCTTCGCAGGGAGTTGGAGCTGGACACTGCTTTATCCCTGCGAGACCTCGGGGCCAGGGAACATGCCCGCCTCCAAGACATTGAACAGGAGTTCGATGATGCCCTGGCCCATGACAACATCCAGTGAGCCGTTGGACTAGCCCGCTGCCCATGTAAATAGTTATGTAGTTAGTGTTAGGTTTCCTTTGTTTTTGCATTTTCTTTGGACCTTTTGGACAATGGGCCACATTTTTGTATATAGTTATTTTTTATTAGGTAGTGTTGTTAGATAGGTTTCATTTCTTTTGTTGGGATCATGGACCCTGGCTTGTTCACCTGTACATAGTTCACTGTTGGATTTTCTTTTCTTTTTACTATTTACCCATGGAGCAATGGCTTTCAATTATAATTTCCCATTGGATTTTCTTTTCTGGACTGTGACTTTGGACACGATTCCTTTGGATTCTGATTTTTGGTTTTGCATTTTTTCATGGACATGCTTCTTTTTACTTTTTTTACATTCCCATTTCTGTTAGTTTATGTTTGATTCAATTCATGTTTTCTTTAATACATATTTTTTGATCAAACTTCAATGTGTAGTATCATCTCATTGGTTTCATGCATATCATGATATGGGTTTTGAGATTCACTGACACCCATTGGGTGTATGTGAGGGACATGTGTTCGTTTCCAAACTTGCAATTGCAGTTCTATCATGTTATTGCCATTTCTGAGTGGGTGGATGCAATTTGGAGGCTGACCATAGGGACCGGGGATCTAGATTGTGATGACATGTTGGCTGGGGAACATGAGTTGGACATGAGTGGGGGCCTGCTGGCAGGTGCCCCACAGTGCTGGGGGGTGGGGTGCAGGGGAACATGAGTTGGACATGAGTGGGGGCCTGCTGGCAGGTTCCCCACAGTGCTGGGGGGTGGGGGTGCAGGGGAACATGAGTTGGACATGAGTGGGGGCCTGCTGGCAGGTGCCCCACAGTGCTGGGGGGTGGGGGTGCAGGGGAACATGAGTGGGGGCCTGGTGGAGGCTGCCCCTGCACTGCTGGGGGGGTGAGGGTGGTGGGAGATATGAGTTGGACATGAGTGGGGGCCTGGTGGAATCTGCCCCTGGTGGCTGGGGGGTGGGGGTGGTGGTAGACATGAGTGGGGGCCTGGTGGAGGGTGCCCCTGTCTGCTGGGGGGTAGAGGGTGGTGGGAGACATGGGTGGGGGCCTGGTGGAGGCTGCCCCTGCACTGCTGGGGGGTGGGGGTGGTGGGAGACATGAGTGGGGGTCTGGTGGAGGCTGCCCCTGCACTGCTGGGGGGGTGAGGGTGGTGGGAGACATGAGTTGCACATGAGTGGGGGCCTGGTGGAATCTGCCCCTGGTGGCTGGGGGTGGGGGTGGTGGTAGACATGAGTGGGGGCCTGGTGGAGGGTGCCCCTGACTGCTGGGGGGTAGGGGGTGGTGGGAGACATGGGTGGGGGCCTGGTGCAGGCTGCCCCTGCACTGCTGGGGGGTGGGGGTGGTGGGAGACATGAGTGGGGGCCTGGTGGAGGCTGCCCCTGCACTGCTGGGGGGTGGGGGTGGTGTGAGACATGAGTGGGGGCCTGGTGGAGGCTGCCCCTGGTGGCTGGGGGGTGAGGGAGGTGGGAGACATGAGTTGGACATGAGTGGGGGCCTGGTGGAGGCTGCCCCTGGTGGCTGGGGGGTGGGGGTGGTGGTAGACATGGGAGGGGGCCTGGTGGAGGCTGCCCCTGCACTGCTGGGGGGTGGGGGTGGTGGGAGACATGGGTGGGGGCCTGGTGGAGGCTGCCCCTGCACTGCTGGGGGGTGGGGGTGCAGGGGAAAATGAGTGGGGGCCTGGCGGAGGCTGCCCCTGCACTGTTGGGGGGGAGGGTGGTGGGAGACATGAGTTGGACATGAGCGGGGGCCTGGTGGAGGGTGCCCCTGACTGCTGGGGGGTAGGGGGTGGTGGGAGACATGGGTGGGGGCCTGGTGCAGGCTGCCCCTGCACTGCTGGGGGGTGGGGGTGGTGGGAGACATGAGTGGGGGCCTGGTGGAGGCTGCCCCTGCACTGCTGGGGGGTGGGGGTGGTGGGAGACATGAGTGGGGGCCTGGTGGAGGCTGCCCCTAGTGGCTGGGGGGTGATGGTGGTGGGAGACATGAGTTGGAAATGAGTGGGGGCCTGGTGGAGGCTGCCCCTGGTGGCTGGGGGTGGGGGTGGTGGTAGACATGGGTGGGGGCCTGGTGGAGGCTGCCCCTGCACTGCTGGGGGGTGGGGGTGGTGGGAGACATGGGTGGGGGCCTGGTGGAGGCTGCCCCTGCACTGCTGGGGGGCGGGGGTGCAGGGGAAAATGAGTGGGGGCCTGGTGGAGGCTGCCCCTGCACTGCTGGGGGGGTGAGGGTGGTGGGAGACATGAGTTGGACATGAATGGGGGCCTGGTGGAATCTGCCCCTGGTGGCTGGGGGGTGGGGGTGCTGGTAGACATGAGTGGGGGCCTGGAGGAGGGTGCCCCTGACTGCTGGGGGTAGGAGGTGGTGGGAGACATGGGTGGGGGCCTGGTGGAGGCTGCCCCTGCACTGCTGGGGGGTGGGGGTGGTGGGAGACATGAGTGGGGTCCTGGTGGAGGCTGCCCCTGGTGGCTGGGGGGTGGGGGTGGTGGTAGACATGAGTGGGGGCCTGGTGGAGGGTGCCCCCGACTGCTGGGGGGTAGGGGGTGGTGGGAGACATGGGTGGGGGCCTGGTGGAGGCTGCCCCTGCACTGCTGGGGGGTGGGGGTGCAGGGGAACATGGGTGGGGGCCTGGTGGAATCTGCCCCTGATGGCTGGGGGGTGGGGGTGGTGGTAGACATGGGTGGGGGCCTGGTGGAGGCTGCCCCTGCACTGCTGGGGGGTGGGGGTGGTGGGAGACATGAGTGGGGGCCTGGTGGAGGCTGCCCCTGGTGGCTGGGGGGTGGGGGTGGTGGTAGACATGAGTGGGGGCCTGGTGGAGGGTGCCCCTGACTGCTGGGGCGTAGGGGGTGGTGGGAGACATGGGTGGGGGCCTGGTGGAGGCTGCCCCTGCACTGCTGGGGGGTGGGGGTGCAGGGGAACATGGGTGGGGGCCTGGTGGAGGCTGCCCCTGCACTGCTGGGGGGTGGGGGTGGTGGGAGACATGAGTGGGGGCCTGGTGGAGGCTGCCCCTGGTGGCTGGGGGTTGGGGGTGGTGGTAGACATTGGTGGGGGCCTGGTGGAGGCTGCCCCTGCACTGCTGGGGGGTGGGGGTGCAGGGGGACATGAGTGGGGGCCTGGTGGAGGCTGCCCCTGCACTGCTGGGGGGTGGGGGTGGTGGGAGACATGAGTGGGGGCCTGGTGGAATCTGCCCCTGGTGGCTGGGGGGTGGGGGTGGTGGTAGACATGAGTGGGGGCCTGGTGGAGGGTGCCCCTGACTGCTGGGGGTAGGGGGTGGTGGGAGACATGGGTGGGGGCCTGGTGGAGGCTGCCCCTGCACTGCTGGGGGGTGGGGGTGGTGGGAGACATGGGTGGGGGCCTGGTGGAGGCTGCCCCTGCACTGCTGGGGGGTGGGGGTGGTGGGAGACATGAGTGGGGGCCTGGTGGAGGCTGCCCCTGGTGGCTGTGGGATGGGGGTGGTGGGAGACATGAGTGGGGGCCTGGTGGAGGCTGCCCCTGCACTGCTGGGGGGTGGGGGTAATAGGGGACATGAGTGGGGGCCTGGTGGAGGCTGCCCCTGGTGGCTGGGGGGTGGGGGTGGTGGTAGACATGAGTGGGGGCCTGGTGGAGGCTGCCCCTGCACTGCTGGGGGCTGGGGGTGGTGGGAGACATGAGTGGGGGCCTGGTGGAGGCTGCCCCTGCACTGCTGGGGGGTGGGGGTGGTGGGTGACATGAGTGGGGGCCCGGTGGAGGCTGCCCCTGGTGGCTGGGAGGTGGGGGTGGTGGGAGACATGGGTGGGGGCCTGGTGGAGGCTGCCCCATGTGACTGGGGGGTGGGGGTGGTGGTAGACATGGGTGAGGGCCTGGTGGAGGCTGCCCCTGCACTGCTGGGGGTTGGGGGTGCAGGGGGACATGAGTGGGGGCCTGGTGGAGGCTGCCCCTGCACTGCTGGGGGGTGGGGGTGGTGGGAGACATGAGTGGGGGCCTGGTGGAGGCTGCCCCTGGTGGCTGGGGGGTGGGGGTGGTGGTAGACATGGGTGGGGGCCTGGTGGAGGCTGCCCCTGCACTGCTGGGGGGTGGGGGTGGTGGGAGACATGCATTGTTGATCAGTAGTGCAAGGTGACATGTGGGTTGGCTGGGGGGCATGCCCATGGTGGATGGGCTGCCTGCGGGACATGAGCAGGGGTGCAGGGTAGTCCCCCGTGGTGTGGGCTGCCTGCAGGGGCCGTGGAGGTTGTAGAGCGAACACCTGGGAGGACCCACACGGCCAATTCACGTGTAGTACTCCCCAGAACCCCTGAAATACACGTACCCTGCTGAAATTGCGTGTGGAAGTTCCCGCGCACCCCTGAAATACACGTACCCTGCTGAAATCGCGTGTGGAACTTCCCGCGCACCCCTGAAATACACGTACCCTGCTGAAATCGCGTGTGGAACTTCCCGCGCACCCCTGCAATACACGTACCCTGCTGAAATCACGTGTGGAACTTCCCGCACACCCCTGGAATACACGTACCCTGCTCGCATGGGGCCAATCGCGTGTGGAACTTCCCGCGCACCCCTGAAATACACGTACCCTGATGGAATCGCGTGTGGAACTTCCCGCGCACCCCTGAAATACACGTACCCTGCTGAAATCACTTGTGGAACTTCCCGCGCACCCCTGAAATACACGTACCCTGCTGAAATCGCGTGTGGAACTTCCCGCGCACCCCTGCAATACACATACCCTGCTGAAATTGCGTGTGGAACTTCCCGCGCACCCCTGGAATACACGTATCCTGCTCGCACGGGGCCAATCGCGTGTGGAACTTCCCACGCACCCCTGAAATACACGTACCCTGATGGAATCGCCTGTGGAACTTCCCGCGCACCCCTGAAATACACGTACCCTGCTGAAATCGCGTGTGGAACTTCCCGCGCACCCCTGAAATACACGTACCCTGCTCGCACGGGGCCAATCGCGTGTGGAACTTCCCGCGCACCCCTGAAATACACGTACCCTGCTCGCACGGGGCCAATCGCGTGTGGAAATTCCCGCGCACCACTGAAATACACGTACCCTGCTGAAATCGCGTGTGGAACTTCCCGCGCACCCCTGTAATACACGTACCCTGCTGGAATCGCGTGTGATACTTCCCGCGCACCCCTGAAATACACGTACCCTGCTGAAATCGCGTGTGGAACTTCACGCGCAACCCTGTAATACACGTACCCTGCTGGAATCGCGTGTGATACTTCCCGCGCACCCCTGAAATACACGTACCCTGCTGGAATCGCGTGTGATACTTCCCGCGCACCCCTGAAATACACGTACCCTGCTGATTTTGCGTGTGATACTTCCCGCGCACCCCTGATGCACACGTACACAGGACAATCGCGTGTGGAACTTCCCACGAACCACTGAAATACACCTTCCCCGCTTGGCATTTGCTGTTTGCCAAGTGAAACAGGAGATGGGAGAACCTCTACTTCGCTGACAAAGAGGAAGTAACAACAATAATAAACGTAAAGTGTGTCAGCGGAAAAAAACAAGTTATGGAGGAACCCGTCTATGGAACTAGGAGGGGGGCACCCAAATTCAGAACCACAGATCAAACCATACCAAGAGCAAAGAAATTTAGAAACCATAAATGTTTTATTTGTATTTCATTATATGTTTAAAATATACATATTGAATCATGTTTCGAGCTCATTATCTGAATAATACCATTTAATTAGAAAATTGAAAAACACAGTACTTTTCTAAAAACACGACTGATAATTCAGTCAACGCTAACTTGATGTAGCCAAGCAGTCTGAACGTCATGTCGGTTGAAGGGGATCATCCAGCTGGCGGTCAGAGGCTACGGCCACATTTAACAATATAAGAACCGCCGTAGCTTACTAGTCAAAATAATGTTGGTTCCTTCTGAAGTTATGACCAACAGAAAAAAGAAGGGGTGCCGTGCGTCAACTACTATACTGTCATGACCTATTGAATACACTGGGTCCGACATGTAAATAGACAGTAGTTTCGATGGTACAAGGCATCTAAGCTGATTCACAATTGATGCCCATCTTCTTCAGGACGGTGCACTCCCATCAGATGTATGCCACAGGATTTTATAATGTGGAAAACTGCATGTGTAAGGCGATAATGCGTTCAGCTGTAAAGATTTGTGCAGGCTGAATCCATAATTTTGCCTAAAACATAAAACAGAAATAGAAAGACACACACATCAGTCACACGAATTCAAAAATAATTAGTGCAATAAATATTACGCTAAAGTTTAAATATTTAAATAATAAACTAAAAATGTGATTTTGGTAGGAA
The DNA here is from genome assembly GCF_040938575.1 of Ambystoma mexicanum. Taxonomy (NCBI): domain Eukaryota; kingdom Metazoa; phylum Chordata; class Amphibia; order Caudata; family Ambystomatidae; genus Ambystoma; species Ambystoma mexicanum. The sequence continues at coordinate 166,481,686 of NC_090928.1, read as the reverse complement.
TGATCTTGTGAATAACGAACCGGGAAAATGCCTCCCTCCAAAATGATAAGGCAAAAAATCCTCCAAACTTGATAACGGGAGAAATGGGTATAGCAATTAATTCTTAAATTACCATTATCTCAACCTTGAATGCTGGTCACCTTTTCCCGAATGTAAATCCTGAGAAATAAATGTAGGCCAGCAAAACCAGTTCTCTATGAAGTAGAACTGCGGAAAACAAAAAACGACAAATAGGAACATGTTATGATCACAGAGAGGCAGTGATAAATTAGAAACCTCTCGGAAAAATAGAAAAAGACCACCGAGTTGCAGTCCTTCCCAATGTATTCACAGGGCAAAGACATTCTGCTCACCTGAATAAGGATAAACAAGGCGAAAAAGACATTAATCTTGACATTGTGTTGCAGGCGACAGATGACATCAAGGCGTCTGCAAAAAGTTGTCCTATCAGGATGGAATGTTGTTCGGCGTGGCGTAATGAGCACACCAAAAACTAACTAGATAAATAAATAAATAAATAAATAAACAATATGCCGCCAGTGCAAGGTGTTATCATAACACAACATAATTGTTTTGAGATGGTCGGCCTGATAGTAATCGAATTGTGTTCCCAAATCTTTCAAATTATTTCGACACAGAGCAAAATGCTCAGCAGATGTGATTACTGCCGTGCTCATAAAAGTGTCAATAAATGTAAAAAAGGGTTAAAGATTCCTAAATGTTTTAAAGCGTTTTGCAGAGCATTTTCAGCATATAACACCCATGCAACTGACTAGCAGTTTCCCAACCAATAGTAAAAGCCAGATTTATTTGCTTTGTAACAATATCCAAATAATGTCCCGTTTTTCAAAATGCACGTTGCTAGAGGCGCAAAGCCTCGGCTTTCAGAATGTGGCTGCAAGCCTTACAAATATAAAGTAGGCAGATGGACACGAGATGCATGTAAGGCAGTAGTACCTCGGATCTTAGCATATGGCTGCGAACTTCCCAGTAGTTAAATAAACAAACAAAGCAACACATCCCTACCCGACTTACCTAAACAATGTTAGCGTCTTGAAATTGCATGCATCCATGCCCCCGGGATTTCAATGAATCTCACGAGAGTTGTTAACGGCAGGGGTTTAAATAGCCAAAAGGGCGGGTGACAAGGTAATTAGTCAAAATGAGCCCCAGCTGGAAGTGCATGTGCACGAGCCCAAACTGGGAAGGGAAATCACCATTCTCCCCGATGCTATGCAGTCCCAAAGGCTCCAGCTGAGGCAATCGCAGTAAACACACGTGCTGCAAAGTAAAAAAGCGTCAATCTGCAAAATCGCCTCGTGAGCAGTAAATCTGTTTGCCAGCCCTGTGAACTGGTCCAGGGTTAGCGCAGCCCTTTGCGATTATTTGGGGATTTTGAAGGCTTTTCCTTGTGCGAGGGCGTTCTTGGGGGCGTAACTGGCGCTGCTGCAGGGTCGCTGCGCCACGCTGCGCCACGGCTGGTTTTGGATGCGAAAATCCATGAATACGCTGTGCGCGGAAATCGATTTTAGCGCACGCGGCTGGCGCAGACATTCGCACGGGCATGCTGTGCGCCAGTCGCGTGCGCCACTTTTGTGCGAATTTCTATGAATTACCCTGTAAATGTTCATTGGGGTTAGTGCCCAAGCACAGAAAGTATGGATTCATCTTCTGATACTAATTGACTAACAGACTGTGATACAACTCTGCAAGCTGAAACTATTTTACCTTCATCTGCCATTTTAAATGTATACTGCAGCAATCACCACTGTCTGTTAGTGTCAGCCTCTCATTCTTCTCAGGAGAAAGTATTTAAAGTATTTAATGTGTGAGGGTGTTTGCCATGGCCCTGCACTTATGATCTCAAACTCACATTGATTATGAAGTTATGATAGCGAGAGCATCCATCAACCCCAGTGAGCAGGTTCAAGTTGTAATTTAACACAAATATGTTGACACTGTGGGAGCAGCATCACAAGAGTGTTAGAGTGCTAGAAAATATTTAGTCCCTGACACTTATTTTCTTACAAGTTAGGCACTGAGTAAGACCTTGGGTTTCCAACTAATGTGGGTATTTGCAAATGTCTGTGAGTGGTGCACACAATTTTGTGTGCAAGCAATACATGCAGAATGTTGTGTCTTAGTAAACCAGCTTTTCTTATGATTATTACTATCTCAACAGACACCCCTGTGTCAGGCTCTGCAGACCACTTGTTTGTATTTCACCCTTTAGCCTCGTAGAACCAAGTGCGATCAGAGATAGTATTATGGGTAAAAGACATGAAACTAAAGATGAACTGGGGATCTGGGGGACCATTCAGAGCCTGCATCATGGATCAGGTGGAGGGCCCTGGGCCACATATTCATCCCAGTCCCATCACCTAGCCTCTAACATGGAGCCTCAACACATTTGGCAATCTGACCTCTGCTTTTGATGATGGTGTATTGTTTATTAGGGTAAGAATGGGGGTTCTCTTTGCATGGTTGTGGTTAGGGTTTTGAACCCTTGTGGTATAGAAATGTTTGCACATTTTGGCGTAGGACAACCTGCTTAATAATGGGTGTCTTATTCTTAGTATGAATGGTTAGTCACTTTTTAATTTGACAACTTTTCTACCTTTTAGACTTAAGGCAGGAGGTGTGGTTGACTTCTATGCTTGGTAAGTGATGGTGCATTGTATCATAGCTGAGTAATCAACTGGGAAATTCTGATTGAGTTAAGTATCAGAGGTACACTTGTACATTCTGTATGTGGCTGTGTGTGGCTATGGTGACATCAGTGTAGTTTCTGTGATGCCATCTGTAGCACCACATGCATTTGGGGTCTCTTATGAAGTTGTGATAGTGCTGCATATTGGATATGATGAACAGCTTCTGTCTCTGAATTTAGATAAAATCCACACAGACACTGTTGTAATAGAGAACACATGCTTTGGTAAGTAGTATAAAGGCGCAAATGTAAGGCATGTATCAATGTACATGAGACATGTATAATGTGATGTTTTTTAGTGTGCAGTCTAAGTCAGTCATGCTTTCTGTGATAAATGACCAGTTTTTAACATATATGGATACCCTGTATTTAAGACGAACAATCATGTTCACCATTGTAAAACCTTCCTGGACACATCTGATTGGTCATTTGCTTACAAAGGACCTTACTTGGAAGTGCTCCACCATTTGCACTCTGTAAAATACACGAGGGCAATGCGAAAGTAACCTGAAGTGCTCTGGTAACACCTGTGAATGCTGCAGCCCCATATCACAAATAACCTTTGTAGTCAATACAATCAATCAATCAATCAATCAAAACACATTTATTCAGATGTATAAAAACAACCATTAAACGACAAATCAACAAATTATTGCACAAATCCAAAATACAAGTTCTTAAAATTACAATTCATAAAAATAAAATCAATATACATTTCCACGGACAACATAGAGATACAATTAATTATCAGATGGTTAACTCATCAAAGGCTATTTAAAAAAAAAAAAAAAAAGTTGAGTAAGGGATCATACAAAAAGCAATACAGGAACCTTTGAACCTTTGTCCCATTACTGGTGCTATTAGGCTTTATTACAGACCTTCACCCCCTTGCAGTTTTAGAATACTATTTCTGAAATACATTGCTCTTTTCCAAGAACGTCAAAAGAGCCCATGCTGTATATACAGTTTCGGCACTCAAAAGGAACACAAGAGCAGCCCTATGTGTGTGGATCAACGTCTTCTTAAGAGCTGGAATCAGTGTCAGTTTACGAATACCAACATACCCAGTACAGAAGAACAGCAAATGAGAGAGATCCTCTCTATAGTGTCCACAGACTGGGCAAACCGCTGTGTCTGGAAAACCCTTCCAATTATGGGTGATACCTTGCAGCCGAAGGCAATCAAACCTTGCCCTCGTGATCAACCATCTGTCCTTTTTTAGCGTACTCCATAGCAGATATGGTTGGATTCCATTCAGACAGCTAATGCTGGTATGAAATTCACCCTTTCTGTGGCCATACTCTAGCAAAGTTCTTTTTCTTACTAAGGTTTCACCCAACATATCTTTGTAAACGGTCCCTTCACTCTTAGAAATGAGTGTATCAGGCGAAAAAAGGGCACCTAAGTTGGCTTCGCCCAAGGTTGAAAAGACATACGCTAGCCAGGGGATTTTTTTCCAGCCACATTTGCCCAGCACCGTGCGTAAAATGGTATGAGACAAGGAAGCATGCTCATTGGCCCACAGCCTGACCCAGAATAAAAGTGGAGCCAACGCCCACTGATCTTCCCAAAACTCCACACCCAACTCCCTATGGATGGCTATTCCAGATGCGCTGGACGGGAGCCCGAGCAAGTTTTTGAAAAATTTGCTCTCCTTTCTCTGGAATTCCGCCACATTCTGGAAACCCCAGATGGCTGCACCGTACAGAGTGGAGGCCGCAGTTTGGGTGCTATAAATCTTAAGGATCACATCCAAAGGCCGGCCCCTACACTTCGACATAAACCGAAAAATACCACCTATCTGTTGACTCATCTTGAGGGATTGTTTGGCCACATGGTCTTTACCATTTAACGCCTCCGAAAAGCGTATTCCAAGATAGTCAAAGGATTTAACTCTGGGGAGGATCTCTCCTGCGCAAAGCATGGGTTTCATGGGCACAGGACGTTTTCTTCCAATGCACGCCATTACTGCAGATTTCTGAGTATTTATTTTTAGGCCCAAATTGTCCATAAATGTTGAATACGCATTGATCAATATCTGTAGGGCCCTGGGTGTTCTTGCAAGAAGGACAGTATCGTCCGCATAGGCCAATACTGGAAACCCCCTTCCTCCCAAAAATAAAAAATCTGCTAAAATACCAGTCAGGTCCTGTGAGAGGCCATTGATGTAGAGGCAGAAGCAGATGGGTGCCAATACACAACCCTGCCTCACACCACACTCCACCTGAAAGCAGTCTGTGCAGTGCCCCCTAGGACCACTGTGAACACAGGCCTCATTATCCATATGGAGATCAACCAGAGCCTGCAAAATTTCCCCTGGACACCCTAAGGACCCAAGCACTGCCCAGAGCTTAGCTCTATCAACTTTATGTAGTCAATACTGTTTTTCCCATATCAAAAGAATGTAAGTGTTTTAAGTCTTTTGAATACTGCGAATTACATGAATGACAGGTCTGCCACCAGACACTGCAACATAGTCTTATCATATGATGGCACTGTTTGACAGTAGATTTGAGTTGCAACTATAAAAAGGACATTGCGTTCCAATGAAAACTACAATTTAGCAATGTTGTCAGATGTGTAAACAATCGTATAACATCATCTTTGCAGCAGTTTAAAAAGCTACTTTACATACTTCACAAACTTAACATTGACTTATGTTTACACAACATTTAAATGAGTTCATAACTTGTTTGCCAACTTTTTACAAATATGTAAACTACATGCAAAACATTGAATGTTTTGCTTTGTAAACTCATCCAAAAGTATGGTTTGAAAGGTTTGCACATTTTTGTGAACCATTCAAATAAAACGTTTGCAACATTGATTTAAACTGTTGTAAATCACATTTGCACATCTTTCAAATTATAGGTTTGGTATGGTTTACAACAAGCAAACATTGTAAACACACGTTTTGAACATAGTATGCATTGTTTTAAAATATTTGCATACATAGTGTAGATTTATTCAAATGTTGTGTAAACTCCAAGTAGACATTATGTTTGAAATCTTTTTACAATAGTTGGTTCAACTATTTCAAAGTTGAGGTTATGTAATGATTTACCAATACAAGAACATTGGTAAACCATCGTTTTCATGCAGTGGGTGGCAGGATAAACTCTAAATAAAGCTATGCCTGAGTTTAGGCATAGTGCATGATGCTACTTATGATCATGGCAACCTGTCTGTCTAGGGTAATCATATCTTTACTGTCTTCTTCAAAATGGTTGTCTTCCATGGAATTGACAAAACAGGAAAAGGTTTGGCAAATGTGTCTTGCATGCTAGGTGTCTGGTCATGAAGATGTGTGTCTGGTTACCTTCTAAGTGATGGATCCTATCATGAAACTCCTCTATGACCTTTGCAATCTCTAGCCCAACAATCAACTAATGTCGCAAAGCACTAGGGTAGGGGTGGTCTAGCAACCAAAAGAGGACCTGAAAATGTTTTGCAAAGTGGCCCTATGTTACACTGTGTGGGTGATGGGTGATTGGGAGAGAGAGCAACAGGAGAGGAACACCAGGGTAACCAGACAAAAAAGGGCCAATGGAGAAGGGGCCAACCGGAAGAGCTACAGAGTTCTCTGTAGGCCAATCCACCACTGCACTAAGGTTATCAGACCGGCCCACTACCCCTACACACTCCTTTAATGGAACCATTATTCTGCTTGGTCAATCTATATGCCAGCCAACATCTGTTCCATGTTTTGTACTGAAAATTTGCTTGAGCTGAATTTCTTCACTGTATATGGGTATCTCTTTCTTAGTCAAGGCATACCCTTCAAGTGAACAGGGCGCCCATACCATAATTAGTATGGTCTAGTACCTCGAAATATTGACTTTGTTCTGTTTGGGCATCATGATACATTGTCAATTGTGACTGGCACACCAAATGCATATAAACCAGTACCACCAACTCTAGTTCCAACACAGTGGACCATTACCGAATCCGGGGAATTGCTACCCTTCTTTGCTGGCTTGACTCATGAAAGTCAAGTAGTGTTACACCCTTAGCAATTCTCAGACATTCTCTGTCATACTTCCTATGCTGCAAGATACATAGAGATGCTGTAATGAACTCGTGAACTCGACTTGATTTTGCCATATATGGAAGTCTTAGGAAGGAGGCAACTTCTGCTGGTGTTGCAATCGTATTCTGAACCAGTGCTTGCACCCAGCCACTCCCTTTGAGTGTCTTCCTGCTTCCATTGTGATATTTATTCATCCATAATATCACTACTTCTTTGTCCTGAACACGTCTGCCTGGAAACATCCAGTGAATTTAGTCAAGAGAAATACGTATTGGCCAAAGATGATCACAGGTGTCCGTCATGGATTTAAATGCTGGATAGTAACTTTTAAGACATTAAATGAGTGTTGGTTCATGGCCAGTGCATGTCCACTTTACAGGAATAGTGGAAGCAGGTCTGTGGGACAGGTGGCTTGAGATTCTGGTTGTTGGCATCTAGCATGAAAGACTGTCCAAGCTATTTTGTTTTCCAAGGCTTGTTTTGCATGCTGTAACCACATTCATCCTTCTTTGATCTGCTCTTTGAAACTGTCTCTTTTCAGTGGGTCACACTCTAGCAGCTTGGAGACACAACACTTCATGCTGCTTGTAACAAGATGCATATCAGTGTATTGGTGTAGCAAACAGATACTGATTTTATAGCTTGCATGCCCAGATCCGTAAGCCATCACAGTGTTTCAATTCATTCCATCACCAATGAAATAGAGAGAAATTGGATGAGGGAGCGAGCAGTGCAGTGGAAGGGCGTTGTTGCTTTGAGAGTGTGGTTTATAATGGCTAGAGCAGTAGTTGTGATAACATGTATATGAATCTTTGGGGGGCAGACCACTGGTCATATGTGGAATTGATGACATGTACTTTTGCCCATCTAAGCCAAGAGTTGAAGAACATGGTCATAGAAGATGCTCAAGCACAGCTGTGACAGGCTCTCTACCAATTGCCTCTTGCCTGTGTGAGCATGTTACGTCAGCATTATGTACTCTGTTACTAATATTTCCTGTACAATGCTGTGTCAACCAAGGATTGATGTGGTAGTCCCACATGTCTGCTTGTGTTAGTCACTATTGAACAACATGGGTTAAATTTGGCATATGATCATTGGTGCTGGGAGCGTCTAAGGTCATGTATTCCAGAGCAAGAAAAATTGATGGCACAGATTATATTATCATTATTTTATTAACCATTGATTGGCCTGACTTCCCCAAATATACTGTAATGCATTATTTGTGCAGCACATGTAACATGACGAGCATCACTGTCATGGTCTAGCTCATAGGCTTTGCTGAGAGCTGCACCTATATCCTCTTCAAATGCTATTAGGACATCTCTGACATTACATCTGGAAACTGAGCAAGAAGAGTCATATAAAGTGAGATCTGATGATCAGCCTGATTCCCTATTGATCCATGTTGGACTGATCGGGATAGATGAGATCAGTCAGCTTCCATACTGTTCTCATTTTTTCCTTTAACCTTGTTTCATCAAGGTGGAGGACCAGTTCAGCAAAGGTGACTGCTGATGTAGCTCTTTCTTTATCCAGGTCATTGGATTCATAAGACTTGTCATTTATTGGCAATCATACAGTTCAATAGGCACTTACATGAATACTTGGCTTTAATGCCTATTGTGTCTCCATAACGGAGTCCCCAAAGGAGTACCATGTATCCAACAAACTCTGCACAGGCTCTCAAGTCTTTGTTCATTTTGAATGTTACTGTTTCTGTCCCAGCAGGTTGCCCAAAAAACTAAAACACGTTGGAATGTTTTCTCGGATCTTAATGAGCGTGCATGTTTCCTTGAGTGTTTGTTATTCTGTTCTTTAAAGTTTGATACTGGGCATTGGTAGCAATCATGGCTGCTTCAATGCCACAACCTTCATTAAGTCTTCCAAGCAGAGAGTTTGTCCTAGCTCTTTGAACTTCATAAACTTCCCTGCAGGGGAATTTTACTCACTTGGCCGATCTTTCCATGTGGACTGAAACGGAGATGAAAGGACTTCTCCTGACTGAGCTGAAGGAGAAGATGTTCATGGTACAGGGTGTCCAAGATCAACTAGCTTGATGATCTTGGACAATATGACTATGATACAGGATATACGTCCTGGACAACACGTATAAAGGCCCAAGCAGGAAGGATAGCTCAGGGGCAACGTGTTTATCTTAAACCACCACAATTAATCTAAAGGTTTGAACTAGGGTAGAATTTCCAAGCAACTTCAATGACCACGGACTAACATAGGTGCAGCTTTTGCTAATAACCATCCAACATCATCAATTTCTGAGTGAACATGCAGAGAAAAATAGTAATATATCACTGCTAATTTCCTGGTAGTTATTTTGCTCTGGTATAATTACTAACACTACCACAGAACCTTCCGTTGTATCACAAACTAGGTTTCAGGTTTGTCACTCCACTGTTTTCCACCCACAAACCAATGATAAGTCAGAATGGATTCATTAGTTGATAGGACAATACCTTATACATTTTATTCCACTTCATGAGTTTTATTACAATAACCATCATTACATAGAACCACTACAAGTCCAGCAGCACAAGAGTTAGCCAAAAGGAGAACCTTTGTACACAACACAGCAGTGCTCATAATGTAACAGTTTGTGTTATGCTATGTGGTGCTATGTTATGTGCTCCTTCCTAAATCTGCAGCTTCAAAGACCCATTGTTTGCAACACACTGATGTGAGCCTAGCCTTTGCAATGCATGCACCTCTTTGAAGTATGGTTCCCAGGATATTCCCAGTGCAACCTCCTGTGCCTGACGGGAAGTGTTACCCTACCTCCCAGAGTGTCAAATCAGAACAACATTCTGATTTTTGTCCCACTTGTACAAGTGGAGACAGGCAGACCAGCCATGAATCCACATAAACTGACTTTGTCTCACAGGGCTGAAACTTTTATAATATGAAATAGGGTGTGGCTTTAATAATCCTGGGCTCTTATCAGTTCACCCTACCAAAACCTATTCTTATAGTTTCCCCGACATCAGGCGGATAGGGCCAACATTGTGATATGTAGGATCTGAGCTGAAGAATTTAAATGCATATTTAGCCTGCAGGGGACATGGTTTCACAGCAGCTGTCAAGAGGGCACATGTGATCTTTGAACGTGCGCTGCACAGCTGAAGGGCAGGTGTCCTTTTGCAGTGGAAATGTATAAAAGAGGGCTGTGATCAGCTAACCAACATTATTCAGATATGGACTATCGCATAATTTTTTTTATTTAAAAACATTGTGGGCTCTCCAATAGAATGAATCAAATCATGATTGCGGACATTAAAATGGTGCTCTGGCACAGCATGCTATCTGCCAGTGCAAAGGGCATTGGTTAGTTTATCTAGATATGCTACTATGGCACAGTGGAATATGTGTGCTGCATTACCAGCATGTCAAAATAGAATTCATAGAATTGAGTCTGTTGTAGTCCTCTCTGGAGTATGTCATGCTAGATCACCTTATTTGAGCCATGCATAATCTATGCAGCTTTCTCATTAAATTGGGTCCTCTTAGACAACATATACGTATTTAAACAGCATTAAAAACACAGACTAGAAGTGAAGTACATTTCACCTTAGGTTAACCTTCTGGGTAATATGCAGAGGGATGAGGACATGTCAGGGGGGATCTTGCTTGGTTCAAACCAGCAGAACATGCACATTTAACTTTTCTTCATGTTGTCATGTTAGGGCTTAGGTAACAGCTCCAGTAAAGTGACATCTACTCCCTCGTCCCTTCATCAGGCTGAATGGCTGATGATGCAAAATGTGACCAGATTTAAAAGTCTTCTCCTCGTTCACAAATCCATCTACGGTAAAAGGCACCAGCATATCTATCCTCCTCTATCAAACTATACAAGCCTTCTCGTAATCTCCCCTCTGCCTCCTCCACTATCCTTGTGACAACTTACCCTACTTTCTGTGTCCCCGTGGACCGTTCCATTTACTCCCCTCCATGACCTGGTCAGAATATCACTAAAACTCACTCCATTGTAAGAAGCTCACTGCTTCCAGTCCAATCTGATTTCTTATCTATTATATGTTCTTTTGTGATCAAACAAGCAGTGTTCCTCCGTGTATATAAAATACACAAATAAATACATATATTTCAATGACACACCACAACCATTCTGTACAAATATATACTGAAAAGCATTTTCCAAATGTTAAGGGCATACAAAAGATGCGAATGGATGTATTCACCTATGCCTTCCCCTTAGTTGGCTAGATAAACTTTCATCAATAAAATGGATGCTCCACAAATGTGAATAGACCCATGTTCTAATCTGCTGTACAGATAATGAAAAGTCCATGATTATGATGATCTGATTATTTCTTTTGGATATTTTTAGAGACAACGCGTGATACAATATTGAATAATGTGCCAACAACGATGTAGACTCCCATTTGCAATCCAGCAGAAAAGGGTGGGGACTCTTACACAGTGTGCCACTGGAGTGGTGAGTCCATTTTCTGCACCAGAGACAAGATATCTCTCATGCAGTGGACTTTGTGATCAATAAAAACAAAGCAACATAAGAGAACTCAATAAAATATTCAGAGAGAAGCAAAAAAAAAAGGATTGAACCACCACACAGGTACAGCGGGTTAATAGAATGTTGACAAAATTAAGTGGTTCAAATAATGTAATACATTCTGCACAATTTATTGACCTTCCTGAAAAAGTCCAAGAAGGACATTTCAGTTTGGTTCATAACACTAGTACACTGCTCTATGTTGGTAAAAAACAGGATGCGCTATAGAATGTGTTAACCCTGGATAAGGATAAACAGTTCAACTGTCACCTGACACAAGATGGGGTTTAGGTTGGGAGTGAACTTCAATCTGGCTTATATTTATAAACTTCATAGTATATAATAAAAGGTCAGATGTATGTTTGTCTGAAGCCTGCTTCACCTGTTATCACTGCTAGAGGGAGCTATCACTGCTAGAGGGAGCTGCTACCTTACACATACAACAATAAGACTTCAAGTTGCAGAGTAGAGACTACCCGCGTCACCTGTTATCACCACTAGAAGGAGCTGTTGCCTTATGCATACAATTACAAAACTTTAAGTTCATCTTCCAGGTGAACAAAATGTGTATTTAAACAATGATAACAAACAATTAGCAGCAGAAAAGCCCCAATACAGGGACAACACTTTAACAGCATACTTCAAGATGCATACAATACGAAAATAAATGCATTTAAAACATATATATAAACCGAAATTCATTTCAATTAGCACTATTTCTCCAACAATTTTTTTTCCCCCCATATAGAGGACGTTCGGTAAATCTATTTTCCAAATATCATGCCTCCACAATGTCTCTAATAATACTCTGAAAATGTCTTTCTTCACACACTGTGGGCCGTGTACATGGTCTGTGCCACTCGTCTAAATATATTTCAATGCGCGTGCTGCGACCCATTTGTAGCTTGACAATCTGTAGTCTAGTGACTGGGCTTAGAATGCCAAAAGATGCAGAGAGGATCTTTAGGTTAGAATAAATATAGGAAACGCAATTAAAAAAACGAAATAGTCAAAAGTAACAATAAAGAATACAAAGTAACACATATAAGCCACTAAAATGTCTGCAGTGTGCATGCTTTGGAGATTACCGACATCTCTTGGCAGCAATGCATACTATAATGGCATTGAGTATTGTCTTTCTGGGATTAAGTGACTGCCCTGTTTGTTGTTACAAAGCGTGTAGAGATGACTAAGGGACTGCCAAGGCATGATTACCTTGGCATCTAAAAGATTTTGAAGTGCCACGTGGGATGACATAATTAGGAAACTAAGGATGCGTGACAGAAGGTGTAGTGATGCAGCGAATACTGAGACTGAGCACCTGGCTTCCTAATAGGAACTGGTTGTGTCGCAATAGGATGGTGAAACGATATGGGGCGTTCCAAGTCATCTTTGTACTTATTTGCAGAATTGTATACACTACATGAGTGAATGCATTTGTCAGGAAGTGCTGTAGCACCCTGACCAGTAATCCAGCCCCTCCACATCATTTAGTGGGAGGTCCGCCCTTGCGGCCTCAAGGGCAAGGAAGTGACGTTGGGCTAGGGAGGGGGGACCAGGGGATAGGCAGTTCGGCCTATGGGTTTAATATAGAGAGACTTGTTTCATACTCTCGTGTCCGCCTCCTTCATTATATGCACAGCAGTTATTGCGTGGGCCTTGCCGGAGCTTGACAGCATTTACAGATCTGAGGAGCAACGACGCTGCCATTGATGGGGGCATGCAAGGTGAGACCTTGGGTCAAAGGCTCTAACACAGATGTGTGTAGGGGAGTATTGTAGACCGAAGTTTAGTGTAGTCCATGACTAACCACTAGGAGAATAATAATCTACACAAACAAGATGCAAATGAAAAGAAATTTTAAATGTGAAACTTATTGTTGAGGGATAATATCATTGTGCCTTTGTAGCATGTACTCTAAGGAAATATTTTCAATTATCTCCTTATAGAATGAGGCAGCTTTCAGTATTGTCACCCTGAGAAACACTATACACTCCAAAGATTGTTGCCAGTACAGGAATGGAGGTGCAAACGAGTCTTATCCAAACTCGTGTTGCTTTTGCAGCTGCAAGCTCAAGTCAAGACAACGGAAATAAGAAAAATAAGAATTCTTTCGCAGGAAAACCTTTGGGGCCTATTCACAAAGGGGATGGAATTTCTAGGTACGAAGTCTATAACAATAACAATGTACAACTATCATGATTCACAAAGCACTTCTGGGGATTCTCTGCATGGGAGAAAAATGTGCATCGCTCGAGCTGCTGCGAACATGCACGCTGCAACGACATGAGAGTGGTAATTGAGTGGCCAGTACATACTTGATCCCACCACTGATTCTCAAAAGGATGGAGTAAAGTATGAGCACCTCCCTGGTTTCGCCCTCCTAAGTGCAGAGCGCAGATTCTCTGTGTTTCTTTCTGTACATTGCTTACATGTGTTTCCTTTTTGTTTGTGTGCAAAACTGAAAAGGAGAGTTCAAGAGGATGGACATTTCAAAGCCTACCCTTTCGATTGGCAACTGCCCGCGCAAAGGCTGCTACATTGCACCTCGGACATCAACCAACATGGGTGCTGGGATCCTTTGTCTTACGTCAGTGACGGATGCTTAGTTATAAAGGATAGCTATATCTCCCAAGATTTGTGCTGGGGTGTCACCATTCTCATCCCGCCGTGGACGAGCCTTTGAAACTTCTCTTGTACTAGCTATAAACACCCCAGGTAACAGGATCCCTAAATAACAGGTTCCCTGCCAATCCCTGGGCAACCATGGGAATGCTACATTACAGCAGACAAAGTAGACAGGTTCGCCTACATACAAAGGTCTGTTTTCCCCAGTCAAATTTGCAACGTTGGCACAACCTAGAAAATTTCCCCTTTGACTTAGTTCCATTCCTTTGTATGCAAAACGAAACAGAATTGGGCTATGATTAACAGTGTAAGAAGGAGGCATGGCATCCTTATTGCCTATTGGAACCATTTTAAAGGAAATCAAAGGTTGGAAATTACAAGACACGTATCAGAAGGCCTAATAGAAGCAACATTCGGTTTACTCCTGTTTGCAAAAAGTGAGCATCCCAGGGGAGTTAAAACACGTTTCTCAAAACTATTCAAATTGGTACCATCAAAGTTCCCTGAGATGCTATCATTCCACAGGCCAAAGAACAGTGCTCTAAGAGAAGCATAACAAGCAGTTGTCAAAGGTAAAGGATGAATATACCAATCTAGCTCCTTATCCCCGTGTTGCGGTAAATGTGAGTAGACCCAACAGTTAGATTTATTAAAAACGGCATGCTTAGCATTCATGATAAGCAGTAGAGTGTTATTGTGGTACCTTTGTCTGTGCTGAGAATCCCAAGGGGATAGAGTATGCAAATGTACGAAGGGAGTAGGAACAATAGGTGTACTTTCAGTAGGCAACAAAAGTTCTAAAGAATGAGTTTCCTCAAGGTACCACAATCCTAAGGCAATGACTATAAAAAAATAAAAAATATCATTATAAAAATACAGCAATACATTTTCGGGGTCCAGGCATTTTGTCCATTGTCCCGGTTGGTCAACCCCTTATTTACAAGTCCCATACGAGCGGTAGTAGGCATTGTAGTCTTCAAACGGATACTCCAAAGTTTGTTGCTGGCGACCTCCCGGTCAAGCGACTTCTTAGTCCTTCCACAACCCTAGCCAACAGAATCCCCTTTCTCAAATTTGGGCAAAAACAAGCCCTCAATGCTCCTTTTCTTCTTCAAATGCACAGCCGAACCGTGCCGTAACTCTATCAGATGCACAGCAAAACCTTGCCGTAAGTCTATTTTCTTGGACGTAGATTGTACCTTACTATTCCAGGTACCGATTGATCCGGAAACAATATGTCGTCACTTCCTGCAGGAAGAAACGTGTCGGAAGCAAGTGAAGATGCCGAATTTGAAATAGCAGTTTCCGGATGCAAGACTTTTGGAGAGAGTGGAGACAAAATGGCAACTTCCCCAAGCCTCACGGGCTCAGAGAGATTCTCCGACACACACTCAATGCTACTTACTGCTTTGGGATCGTTGGTTGCAGTATCAGCGAGGGGTTCTGTTTCTTCTGTAACGTGTGGCACAGGGTGAGGAAGTTTCTTGACGTGAGACGCGTGTATCCAGTTCTTTCTCCCAGCGACCCGCACCGCTGTCTGGGTGATCAACAAGGCTTGGAATGGCCCACGCCAGCGAGGCGCGGGGCAAGAGGAGCGTTCGAACGATTTGACGAGCACCCAGCTTCCAGGCCATATGCTGTGGCCCGGGCCCTCGTATCGCACAGGTAAAGCTTCTCGTACCTGGTGATAAATCAAATACAGGTTTTTAGTCAACTGACTACAATAATCTGAAAGTAATACATTTTCAACATTTCTCAATGAATTGCATTTAGGAAGGTTCCAAATATTGGCAGGTCTCCCCATTACCACCTCAAATGGAGAGAGCCCAGTCTTAGTTTGAGGGGTTGTACGCATGGATAACAACACGATCGGTAAGGCGTCCGGCCATTTTAGTTTGGTGCCGGCACACGTCTTAGCGAGCTTGTCCTTGATAATACCGTTGTGTCTTTCTACTAGTCCGGCGCTCTGAGCATGTCTGGCCGAATGGAACCATTTGTCAATTCGTAATGCCGTACATATCTGCAGAATTACATCAGCGACAAAATGTGGACCATTGTCCGACCAGATAACTCTTGGTAGCCCGAACCGCGGGAAGTATTCCCTTAACATGATTTTTGCAGTAGTCCTAGCTGTAGCATCTTTAACAGGGAAAGCCTCAACCCATTTACTAAAGGCGCAGATAACCACCAGCACATATTTCTTATTATTACATCGTTCCATTTCACTAAAGTCAAAGTGGATCACTTCGAAGGGGACAGAGGGTGACCCAAAACTTCCCCTTTGAGTTACTGTCCCCTTTCCCACATTGTGTTGTAGGCAAATTGTCACGCACAACAAATCAGTTGCACAACCACGCACCATATTCCTTGACACCCCGACACACACTGCTAGACTCCCTGGGTCACAGTCCGCCTCCCAAGTCATCACTTCACCTATGGTGCGAGGGAGTCGTCATCACCGGCGGTTTCGGGCTGTGCGCAGAGGCCGGCCGGTTTGTTGCCTCGTTTTCATTGGCAACTCCCGTGGAGGCTGCATTCGGGCTTGAACACCTGATCACGGTTACTTCCTGGGTTCACGACGGTTTCCCGATCACGTGGTCAAGTTTCTGCTCACGTGACTGGGAGCCGACGCACGTAAATGCCGGGAAGTTCGAGTGGCTCACCGCTTCACAGCTGTTTCACAACTCTGTTTGGCGCTTTCAGGATTTTCGTTGTTTGCTTAATCGGATTTTGGACTCAGGCTTACGAACCACGGATTTGCTCTCTCTTGCTCCACGGATACTGTCACTCGGAACTTTGTACGGATTTTTGGTACTCTTTTGCTACGCTCAACGGATTGATTTTGGATTATCCCTTTCTGGCTTTTGATCTTCCGACCATAGACTACGTGACCAGTTCCAAGTTCCCTTCGGCTACGGAAGGGCTACAGGCACCAGCCGGTACCTACCATCTAGAACACGGCTGTCCGGATCTTTGACGCTCCCTTGCATCTGACCCTAGGCACCCTAGCTCCATCCTGCTAGATTTAGGTAAGAAAGTTATTGCACACTCTTTCATATCAAAGTACTGTGTTTGCCTGTGCTAACCCTAACTTCCTTTTAACAGCCTCTGGGATCCTCGGCGTCATCAGATCCAGTGAATCATCAAACCACCTGTGGCCTCAAAGCTCGCACAGGGAGTTCCTTTACTCTTTTCCTGTGGGTTATTTGTGGACAGAGGCCCCTTTATTCTTCACTACGCGGCAAGTCACGACAGACTGTGAAGCCGTTGCGTTGTGATGAGTATGGAGCCTCTAGCTGAGGATCCCGTGGCTGCCTTGGTAAAGGCACTCACATTGCTAAGGGCGGATATGGGTGCAGCCACTGCTGCGATACACCAGAGGCTAGATTTGATCCAAAGTACACAACACCCTCTGCCTGCAGATGCTGAGTTCGGAGAGGCCGCTGCCGCGGCTCAAACCCCACCTGTTCAGCCTATTGTTCCTCAGCCCCTATTGTCCCTACAACACCTCATTTGCCAGTACTCATGCCCACGTCATTTCCCTTGGCCGCCCCTGAAAGGTTCCACGGTGATCCTAGAAAGTTTCGTACATTTATAAACCAATGCAAACTACACTTCCTTTGCAGACCTCAGGCTTTCCCCGATGCCACCACAAAAGCGGCATTCACTTTGTCTCATTTGGCCGGCACTGCAGCAGCATGGGCTAACCCTCTGTTGGAAAGTAATAATCCTGTTCTATACGACTTTGAACTGCTGATCACAGAAATGTCTCGTGTCTTCGATACACGCCACAAAGCACAGTCCTGAGACCTCGAGTTGTTAGATCTGACTCAAGGAAAGGGATCCCTCATAGAATACATTGCTCGTTTCAATCAGCTAACTGCTGAAACGTCATGGCCTGAACAAAAAAAGGCAGTTGTCTTCTGTAGAGGGCTCAACAACACCATGAAAGACGCTATGGCTGTCATCCCTTCCTTGCCCATGACTCATACCGATTTAGTGGATCTCGCGTTACAAATCGACGCAAGGCGTTCCGAACGTCATTTTGAAACAGGAGTTCCCAATACCAATTTGCCTTCCTCCTCCTCTGACACAGGCGTCGAGCCCATGCAGATAGGTGGTATTCGCAGCCCTATCACACAAGTAGAGAGAGACCGCAGAAGAACTGACCATGCTTGTTTCTATTGCGGCCTGAATGGCCATTTTGTAAAGTCATGTCCAAGATGCCCTAAGCTCAAGAATCCGGTTTTTCAGAATGCTCGACCCTAGATCCGGGGGCTGGCTCGAGCAATACTTCCCTTTCCCCGGACAGGTACCCCAACTTTGGTAGGATTAGACCAGTGTTAGTGCAAGCCACGATAAAACCAACACCCAATATTGTTCATGCTGTCTCAATTTATTTAGACTCAGGCGCCACGGGCAACTATATTGACATTAAACTGGCTGGGTCCTTAAATTTACCTCTGATTACCAAGGAGCGTCCAGAGCCGGTACAGGTGGTGGATGGCACAGCACTGATTTCAGGCCCAATCAAGCAACAGACTGCCCCAGTCACTCTAACTATTCAGAACACTCATCAGGAAGTTATCTCATTCGACCTGATTACAATGCCACAGTTTGGGATCATATTGGGTCTCCCATGGTTGCATCTACACAACCCTTTGATTGATTGGAAGTCTGGGCAGGTTCATTTCGAATCTGAAACATGTCAGAACTTTTGTCTCATTTCACCTGACGACACTGTATCACCCCCACGAGCCCTAGGGACCATAGCACAACTCACACTACACGAAGACGCTACTATGGCCATAGAGCCTCATGTGGTGGGGGCTGTTGCCACTGGTTTTCCTACAGAATACGAAGATTTCCATGAAGTCTTTGATAAGGGTTCCTTGGAGGTACTCCCGCCACATCGTTCCTACGACTGCCCCATCGACTTGCTTCCTGATTCTGTGATTCCCTCAGGTCGTATCTATTCCTTGTCTCCCTTGGAAGAACAAGCTTTAAAGGAATACCTACTGGTAGCCTTGAAAGTCAGTCATATACGTCCCTCCACCTCACCGGCGGCTAGCCCTATTTTTTTTGTCCCCAATAAAGAGGGCGATCTACGTCCTTGTGTGGACTACCGTCGACTAAATTCTATTACCATCAAGAATCGATATCCGATTCCTTTGATTACCCCATTATTGGACAGGTTAAGCCATGTCTCCATCTTCACAAAACTTGACCTCCGCGGGGCCTATAATCTGGTCAGAATTCGTTCCGGAGACGAGTGGAAAACGGCCTTCTGCACTCGCTACGAATTGTTTGAATATGTGGTCATGCCCTTCGGGCTTTATAACGCCCCTGCTACCTTCCAACGTTTCATGAATGAGATCTTTCACGATTTGTTGGATGTGTGTGTAGCAGTATACTTGGATGACATCTTGATATACTCACAGAACATAAAGGACCACATATCACATGTCCGCGAGGTACTGTCCCGTCTCCGCCAACAATCACTCTATGCCAAACCTGAGAAGTGTCAGCTCCACACTGAAAGTGTGGAATTTCTGGGTTTCCATATCACCCCTGGGGGTCTGGCAATGAACCAGTCCAAGGTCTGTGTTGTCTTGGATTGGCCTAAGCCCTGTAATATTAAGGCCCTGCAGTCTTTCCTTGGTTTCTCAAATTTCTACAGGCGCTTCATCCAGGATTTCTCATCCCTTGTAGCCCCTCTCACTGCCCTGACCAGTCCCAAGTCCCCTTTTGTATGGTTACAGGAACACCAAGCCGCTTTTGACGCCCTGAAATTAGCATTTACCACAGCTCCCGTCCTGAAGCACCCGGACCCAGAACTCCCGTTCATTGTGGAGGCTGATGCTTCCTCCTTTGCCCTTGGTGCAGTTTTGTCCCAACGCTGTCCTTCCTCGGGTCAATTACACCCGATTGCGTTTCATTCTCGGAAGTTCTCTGCTACAGAGTTGCACTACACC
Organism: Ambystoma mexicanum; assembly: GCF_040938575.1. Classification (NCBI taxonomy): domain Eukaryota; kingdom Metazoa; phylum Chordata; class Amphibia; order Caudata; family Ambystomatidae; genus Ambystoma; species Ambystoma mexicanum. Next base: position 166,461,800 of record NC_090928.1, on the reverse strand, counting down.
GTCACCGAGAAGGAGCTGTTGGCCATCAAGGATGCCTTCCAGGTTTGGCGGCATCATCTGTTGGGGGCAAGGCACGCTGTCACTGTGTTCACCGACCACCGTAATCTTCAGGATTTGGCCTCACTAAAGTGTATTAACAGTCGGCAGGTGCGGTGGCACTTGTTCTTTGCGGCCTTTGACTTTCAGATCAAACATAGGTCTGGTTTGTCCCATGGGAAGGCGGACGCGTTGTCCCGCTCTCCGGGTGGGGTATCCTTGCCTGTTTTCCCGGAAAATCTGTTAGACCGGCATGTCATTTGTATTTGTACCCCTCCTCTGCCTTTGTTGGATTCCATTCGCAAATGGGTTTCACTACATCCTGATCAGGTTACTGAGTGGGATCCGGTGTTTCATGACGGGCTACCGTATATCCAAAACAGATTGTTGTTACCAACGACCAACGCTCGTAATCTTGCTTTGGAGTGGTCCCACGATAGTGCCATCAATGGTCAGCCCGGAGAAAGACGCACGTTGGACCTCCTCAGACGTTGGTGTTGGTGGCCCTCCATGAAACATGACGTAGAAGGATATGTTAACACCTGTGCAATATGCGCCCAGTGTAAACATCGCAGAGGGCGCCCGCTGGGGCTTTTGCTTCCTTTGTCTATACCCCCCAGGCCCTGGCACACGGTATCCATGGATTTCGTAACAGATCTACCCCGAACCAAGGGATTCGATACCATTTGGGTAGTAGTCGACTCCTTTTCCAAAATGGCTCGATTCATTCCCTGTTCCGGTATCCCTTCAGCCCCGGCCTTGGCCGATCTTTTCTTCAAATCGGTCTTTTGTCTCTTTGGGTTACCCGCAGTTATCATCTCAGATAGGGGTCCCCAGTTCACTTCTCGTTTCTGGCGAGCACTCACGGTCCTTCTAGGCATCGATTCCCGTTTCTCTTCCGCATATCATCCAGAAACGGACGGTCAGACTGAGAGGGTGAACCAAGCCATGGAGCAGCATTTGCGTTGCCTAGTGTTGCAACACCAGCAGTCCTGGCTGAGTTTGCTACACCTCGCTGAGTTCTCCTACAATAATGCAACGCACTCCTCCACTGGCTCTTCTCCCTTTTATGTTTTGTATGGTCATCACCCTCGCACTTTGCCTATTGCAGACCTTGCACCTTCTGATAACCCTGCTGCTGCTGCCTGTGCCCGCGACTTATCGGTCGTTCATGCTCAAACCCTTACTCACCTTCGGGAGGCACAGGAGTCTACGAAGGCTGCAGCAGATCGGAAGAGGACAGTGGCACCTTCCTATGTTGTGGGGGACAGGGTTTGGCTCTCTTCTCGCCATCTCAAGCTTTCTGGTTGTCTCAAATTACTCCCTCGCTTTGTGGGTCCATATAGGATTTCCGCTGTAATAAACCCTGTGGTTTATCGCCTCTCGGTCCCTGCCTCCTGGCGCATACACCCTGTTTTTCACACCTCTCTGCTGAAACCTTGCCCGGCTCCTACCCGTCTCCGGTCTATGCCTGGTCCTGTTTCAGTGGGGGACTCGATGGAATACGAGGTTTCGGGTATATTGGGTTCCCGTATGGTTCGGGGTGGTCTCCAGTGCCTTGTGGATTGGGCAGGTTTTGGCCCCGAGGAGCGTTGTTGGGTCTGTGCGAGTGATGTCCATGCCCCTAGGCTTGTTTCACGTTTTCACCGGGATCATCCTTCTTGCCCACGTGGTCGTGGGCCATTGAGGGGGTGTTCTGTCATGCACAACAAATCAGTTGCACAACCACGCACCATATTGCTTGACACCCCGACACACACTGCTAGACTCCCCGGGTCACAGTCCGCCTCCCAAGTCATCACTTCACCTATGGTGCGAGGGAGTCGTCCTCACCGGCGGTTTCGGGCTGTGCCCAGAGGCCGGCCCGGTTTGTTGCCTCGTTTTCATTGGCAACTCCCGTGGAGGCTGCGTTCGGGCTTGAGCACCCGATCACGGTTACTTCCTGGGTTTGCGACAGTTTCCCGATCACGTGGTCAAGTTTCCGCTCACGTGACTGGGAGCCGACGCACGTAAATGCCGGGAAGTTCGAGTGGCTCACCGCTTCACAGCTGTTTCACAACTCTGTTTGGCGCTTTCAGGATTTTCGTTGTTTGCTTCATCGGATTTTGGACTCAGGCTTACGAACCACGGATTTGCTCTCTCTTGCTCCACGGATACTGTCACTCGGAACTTTGTACAGATTTTTGGTACTCTTTTGCTACGCTCAACGGATTGATTTTGGATTATCCCTTTCTGGCTTTTGATCTTCCGACCATAGACTACGTGACCAGTTCCAGGTTCCCTTCGGCTACGGAAGGGCTACAGGCACCAGCCGGTACCTACCATCTAGAACACAGCTGTCCGGATCTTTGACGCTCCCTCGCATCTGACCCTAGGCACCCAAGCTCCATCCCGCTAGATTTAGGTAAGAAAGTTATTGCACACTCTTTCATATCAAAGTACTGTGTTTGCCTGTGCTAACCCTAACTTCCTTTTAACAGCCTCTGGGATCCTCGGCGTCATCAGATCCAGTGAATCATCAAACCACCTGTGGCCTCAAAGCTCACACAGGGAGTTCCTTTACTCTTTTCCTGTGGGTGATTTGTGGACAGAGGCCCCTTTATTCTTCACTACGCGGCAAGTCACAACACAAATCATGCAATCCTGGACGTAGCGCTGGGCAATTTTCGAAATCCTGTCATTTACCCAAACTTTCTCTAACATTTTTGTCATCTTCTGGGCACATACATGCGTAGGACCATGGGCCATGATGACCATCATCATTACATATGCGTCAGGGAGTAGCCATTTCCCTTCCACTATATCCACCCAACACCCGTCATCATCAAGTTTCCCCCAGCCCTCAGCCCACCTTTTGGATTCTTCTAATGTGACATCAGCTTGGATATCCCATACAGACCAAAACACCCTCATCCATGGCATAAGCATTTACAGTCTCCCTTGAAACATACATCTCTGTATGGGGATCGGTAGCAGTTTGTCTAGATATCTGATCAGCGAAAGCATTCCCTTTCCCTATATCATCTGTAATCTTTTGATGTGCTGCACATTTCATAACTGCTAACTGAGCGGGGAGCGTAAGCGCTGAGAGTAGTTGTACTATTAGGGAGCCATGTTGGATTTTGGTGCCATGTGAAGTTAGGAACCCTCTCTCTGACCAAAGTCTCCCAAAGTTGTAAACAACCCCAAAGGCATACTGACTATCAGTATGTATATTTACTGCAAGCCCTTTGGAAAGTCCACATGCTTGGGTCAATGCTATAATCTCTGCGGTCTGCGCAGAATTATGCGTGATTCTCTTAGTTTCCACAACCGTGCTTAATGTAGTGATCGCATAAGCAGCTGTGGATGTACCATCTGGAAGTTTGAAGCAGGAGCCATCACAAAACAGCTCTCCTTCCGGATTATCCGAAGGAGTATCTTTCAAATCAATTCTACCCTTTGTCTCTTGCTCGGTCGTATACAAACAATCATGTGGCACTTCATCGCCTCAAGTAGTATCTTGCGGGAAAGGTAGGAGTTCAGCCGGATTAAGAACACAACACCTCCTAATTTGAATGTGAGTAGCAAACAAGATCAATTGATATCTTGTCAACCGTGCAGAGGTGAGGTGTTGCGTTTGAGTTCGGTTCAGTAGAACATCTACAGAGTGAGGCACCATTAGGGTTAGATCATGGCCTAGGACCATTCCCTCACTCTGTTTTACAGACGCAGCAGCATCAGCGACAGCTCGCAAAAATCTTGCCAAAGCGCATGCTACAGGATCAAGGGCAGAAGAAAAGTAACCGCACGGCCTATTCTTCCCTCCATGTTCCTGCGTTAATACAGCCAAAACACATCCATCACATTCATGCACAAACAAAACAAATGCCTTTTCATAGTTTGGTGTGCCCAAAACTGGTGCAGAGCATAATGCAGTCTTAAGCAAGTCAAATGATTGCTGGTGTTCCGCGTTCCATGGCAATGGCGAAGAAATGCCCTTCTTCGTCAAAGTCAACATCGGTTTGACCACTAGTGAAAAATTTGGGATCCACAACCTATAGTAAGAAGCCATACCTATCAAGGCTCTAACTTCCTTCTGTGTATTTGGGACAGAATTGCCAGAAATGTGTTTTATTCTTTCAGGTGTCAACCTTCTTCCCTTCTTTGACAGGAGATAGCCTAAATAGGCGATCTCCTGACAACAATATTGACATTTTTTAAGCGAAGCTTTGTGACCATGCTTTGCTAGATGGATAAGCAATAACACAGTGCCCTTCTTACAGGCACTCTCAGAGTCAGCAGCTAAAAGCAAATCATCAAACAAAGTACAGGTAGAGGGCAATTCAATGGTATCAAGTTGTTCTTTCAAAGCCCTACTATAAATGCTAGGGCTTCTGTGTACCCTTGAGGTGCACGAGTAAATGTGAACGAGCGCCCCCCTAAGGTGAATACGAACAAGTATCTACTATCCTTGTGTACAGGAATACTAAAGAAAGCATTCTTTAGATCCACCACACTAAAGTAAGTAGCTGTAGCTAGAATCATGGTTAGGATTGTCGTTACATCAGGCACAATTGGAAATTGTGGAGCCACGACTTTATTAATGGCACGTAAGTCAATTTTGAAACGGAATGGAATTGCATTATCGCCTTTCTTGTACACGGGTAAAATCGGACTATTACACAAACTTCCTGAAATTTCTTCAATCACCTCGCTATGCACAAAATCGGAAACAATGCATTTCAAAGCTCGCTCACCCTCAACTGAAATCTTATACTGGGGAATGCGTGGCAGCTCAATTCCACGTTTCAAAACTATCTTGACAGGTTCAATCTGTAAAACACCAACATCATTGTCGTCGACAGCCCACAAGCTCTCTGGTACATTAATGAATTCTGGAGGCAAAAGTCTAGTTAAGAATTGCGAGACAGAAAATTGCTGTGGTGAAATCGTCAAGCGTACTCCATCAGAAGAACAATAAATCACTGCATTTAACTCCTTTAACAGATTCAACCCCAGAAAGTTCTCTCCGCAATCCGAAGTCAACAGAAATGGACAATGGTCCGTAAAGGGACCCAAAGAAATAGGTACTGGCATAGAAACCGGACAAACAACTGGTGTACCAGAAAACCCTAAAGAAACATTGGTTTGCTCTGACAGTGGAATGTTTGGAATCCGTGAATGATCAATGGAACACTTCTGTGCTCCAGCGTCTATCAAAAACTGATGTTTCCTATTTCCCACCACCATTTCTATGTAGGGGCCTTTCTGATTGACGGGAATAGGTGTAGGTTCAAAACCCTGCTTCAGGCAATCCTAATGAAACAGAATATCATCAAAGGGAAGCTCTTGAGATAAATATGCAGCGGAAGGATGATCAAATATGTTCCTGGTGTCCACACTCAACGTCTGATTGTCCTGCGAGAAAGGTTGCTCAGGGTCCTGTGTAAACTGACCACTACCAAGGCCCCCTACACCTGGGCGACCTCTGGATCGCCTACCCATATTTCCAAATGTATTATTTGACCTTTGTGAAGGACGGGGCATTGTGCTCGCCAATGACCCTCCCGACAACAATAAGTGCACTGGTTAATGTTCACAGCACCCAAGGGCACATTCCCCTGTGGGACATACTGTCCTCTAACCTGAGAACTTCCCCCTCTGGGGCCTCTAACAATTTGCTGCAATAGCACTTTAGTTTTCAAATCGCCTTTTAATTTTTCAACCCTATCTTTTTCATTATTGACACGGTTCTCGTAGTACTGAGCCACGTGCAGTACTTCTGATTGTGATTTCGCCTGCCAAGCGCTCTCAGAAGACATCATTTGTGACTGGATGTCAGGCAGCAATCCACACACAAATTTGTCCACGAACAACCTTTTCCCATACTCTGTGCCTAGGTCTTGTCCACTTAAATCCGAGAATACCTGTTCGAACCGATTAAAGAACTCGGTAGCACCCTCAGACTTTCCTAAGTTTGTCCCATATAATTCTTTTTTCTGGAATTATAGTTTTCAATTTTGCAATAATTCTATCAGGCAAAGTTAGTATCACCTGGGGCGGTCTTTCACCAGCTGGCCTTTCTGCATCGAGTCTAGTTATATTCACCCATGTATCTCCCAACCCTGGTACGTCGTCTATAGTTCTAACTTGCTTCCACAAATCTACGGGCAGGAGTACAGGGAATAACAAATCGATATCACCTAAGGTGAACACTGAGGATTGCACGACGGACTCTATTTCTTTATAGAATCCTGTCAGATTTTTCCTGACATCAGGAATGGATTGCCTAATAGTATTCACTTCCTGTCTCGAGAACGGGACGTGAACGAACTGTAATACATAATGTGCAGGAATGTCCACAGCGACTATACCCTGTGCAGCATCGGCCGCAATCTCGATCTTCGGGACAAATGTCGGAGGAACCTCTCTCATAGGCAACTGAGAAGTAGGTGGCTCCGAACGCTTACTAAGCAACAGAGCTAAATCAAGCGCTAAAGCAGTCGAAGAAGTGTCAAGTGAAAAAGCTCTCTTGTAAATACTCAATAACTCTGTGGGACAACTATTCTTTCTTTTTACACAATCATCCTGTAGGTACTCTATCATTACCTGTATCACTTTCCTCTGCATTTCTGGCGTATACTGACTATACGTGACATATACTTCAACTTGAGTTATCGACATATCCGAAATCCATCTAAGTGCATCTTTTGTACAAATTAGTGTTTCCTCAGATATCGATTTACGACAAGGAAGGAACCGTTTCTGTACATACATATTTTCCTCCTCGTCATCCTCATTCTGTAACTTTTCTAACTCCTTTCTATACCCAAATAACCTCTTGACATGCTCATTTACCTTCTCCACAGTGTCTCTAGAAAATGCTAGAGTATTTAGATCCCTTAACCCTTGCGGGAGATCCGCATTATTTAAATTTCCCCACATTATACGTAACTGAATCCCTACACCTTCGAATAAAAACATTTTTCTCCGGAAAATTATCCATATTACAAAGTGTGGCAAAAACACTAGCTTGATCATCCTTCTCCATACAATGCTTAGCCCATGCAATTAACTCATGTTTCTTCTCCGGTGGTACAGTATTGCGAGTAACAACCTTAGACCCTGCACCTCGATCGATTACAAGCGGCTCAGGACCACTTGGAAGAGAGGGAGCAGGCAAATTCATTGGAGGTACTGTAACTGGTGCGAAAAGAAGAGGTGGAGGAGCTGGAGGAAGGGGAACATTAGGAGGAGCAAGAACAACAGGAACAACCGCAGGTGGAGCAGGAATAACAGGAGGAAGAGGCAAAACAGCAGGAAGAGGAACATACGGAGGTGGCGCAGAAGCACCAGGCATTCGTTCATTTAATAATTTATCTATAAATTCATCGGAAGCATGGAGGTCTTTGGACGGATATATTTTTTTAATTCCAAGTGAGAGAGCCCTGTCCATATTTCTAGTCGATTCAGAATGTTTATCTTGGTCATAGAATAATGCTTTTTCGGCGTTCGTCTTATGACAGCGCGCATGCTTCTCTCTACTTTTAAGTTGTTGCAATGCTTCTTTTTTCCAATTCTGCAAAACATCAAATGCTGCAGGTCTAGCCTTTTTCTTTAATAGAATTGACTCTAAATACTCAATACGATGGATTTCGAAACTACCATTGATTGGCCACTGAAGTTCAGAGGTATGTCTGGTTCGTCTGTGCCAAATGTCATTAAATACTATACTTCCAATACCATGCTTACAGTACATAGTACATGCCGGCGACCCCTCCTGTGGTGCCGGATGGCTAAATTCTAAAGATTGTCTATCGCTGCGGAACAATGCCCTGAAGCAGGTAGACAATTTCCCAGGCATATCAAATTATTGGTGTTACCTGGTCAATAATTGTGTCTGCAGATACAATGCGCCAAATTCAAATTTTCAGGGTTGAATTAAGAGTCGGGTCACGACTCACCTGAACAAACCTAAGGAGGTCCGATCGGATTTCAAAGAATCTTACCTAACTAATCTTACCTCGTGTATGGTGATTTCGGCAAATCTGCCCACCTCGATAAGTGGACCCTCATCAAGATGCCGTCTCAGACCACAAGCTAATCGTCCAGGGATCGGGTCGTGCAACGCTGCTGAGGTGTCGCGTCTCATTCAGTGGGGCCCCTTTTTGTCACACCGTCCGATCCTGGTCCGATAGCCTGCGTCAACCTCCAACAATCCGGCATCAATCTTGAGGGTCCCTATTCGGGCACCAACTGTGAAAACAGAATCAAAATATCGAGGCTGAGTACCCCAAGAGGAAATACACTGAACACGGGTTACAAAGGAACATACAAAGTACTTTATTTTATACTGAATCCAGTTACAAAAACAGAGCAAAATCAGATAGCTATCGGCCCTCAGTACAACACAACGAACTCCAGCATGGCTCAGTGTGTTCAGTGAGAGGCGTTGTACATTAGAATGCATTTGCTTTTTATGCACTTGGTGGGCATGATGTCCAGCCCGACTTCGGGTTAATATTCCATGTAATACATCACCGATCTAGGGTTCGTGCCAAGTCTCGGAAAACCGCATATAACTGGTTTGCCTTTAATACATGTATCAACAAGCCTATGCAATAACTGTGTATTCTAAGATTTTCCATGCAGGCCTTCTCAAACATTAATACAATGTAGTAAAAATCAGGTCAATGAAGGACAAGGTCTCAGTTCGCGGCCTCAACAGGTGGCCTGCAGGCAAGTTACATATTAGCTATGTACAGAGGTCAAGACGGCCATGTTGCATTTCGGAATGACATTGTCCACCATTTTAACTCACAGGGTAACTTTTACAAAGCGAATCCTAAAATTGCGGATTGGCCTAAAATGGCAGCTTACATTGATTTAAGGTCAGGACCTTGAAACACGGATTCTTTTGCAAGCAACTTTCGAGCAGCTTGGCGTAGGCCAATATTCATATATTTATTGCAATAGGAGGCACAATATGATTTCTCTTTTGACATCCTCGCGGGACCCGGTAAGGACGCCTGGAGGACCAGGGAGATAACAACGGGCCGGTCGTAATTGGCCCGTTGTTAGCTCCCTCTCCCATTCCCATTGAGCCCTTTCGGGGCTCAAATGGTGAAAGGTCAGCGCCGGGTTCCCTGAGGGAGGAATTACCGGGCCCCCCAAACTCGGAATGGCCTGGTAATTCCCCATTCAGGGAACCCGTTAAAGGAGCCCGGTTTGTCGGCTAACAGCTCCATGGCTAAAGCCAAACTCATAATGAGACCCATGGTGCTATGTTATTTACCAAAAAAGGTACTATGATTAATTTTAACTTACAGCTGCTGTTGAACAGGTTTGCGCCCAGTAGGTCTATTTCTAGACAAAGCAGCTTATACGAGTTTGGCTTCTGCATTTGAGTTAATAACTACTGCTTGCATCTGGCACATGCACAGGGCACAATTCAGTGAAAATACTTTTGCAATATTGGGATTTTAGGTTCTAGCATAGGTAATGATGTCAATTTCTTTTTACATATATTAAAGTCTGGTGATCTCTTGGGGCTGGGGTTGCTACCCGCTCCATGATTCGTCCCCTTGAGATCGTATAATGAGGATCCCCATGAACTCCACCCGTCCTTTCTTGGGTAATTCATGGGTACAGTTGAAAAGACCAATGGAGGCTGGTGAATTTTTTAAGTGGATGGACATAAATGTTTTCCACAAATATTCAAGAGCGACTGAAACTAGCGAGAGAGCCTGAAAAGATTAAGGTGGGTTTGGGGGGCTCTCACCTGAGAACATTTTTAAAATAATTAGTTAAAACTGTATTTTACAGCACACTTTCGGTGAAAAATTAGGTGAAAAGCCACAAAGCGATCGGTTTCTAAGGTTACCACATGAGATATCTAACAGATGCAAGATGGCAACAGTGCCCAGGGGCATTTTCCGATGCATTTTCATGATTCCTTGTCCCACAATGTATGCCATTAAAAATTAAACCTTTTCATGCTGACTATGCCCATACAGTTCCTTGCTGGCTTTACCAATATACACCAATATTCCCATATAGGAACATACAGGTTTGCTTTGCCCATAATGCAAGTAATGATACATTAAGAAAGCATGTCCATGCTGGCCCTGCCAACACATTGCAGTATCCTCACGAATGAACATAATTTTGTTGAAATGCCATGACACAGTAAGAAAATATGTCCGGACTGTCTGCACCAATAGAGGTTTATGTGGTCCCATAGGAATACCCAGCCTGCTGGCTTTACAATTGGTGCTGGTAAAAAATGCCATGCCACAGAAGGAAAACATGCCCAGACTGGCTTCTTCAATGTAGGCCAGCATGACCCTTTCAGAACACTCATCAAGCCGGCTTTACCATTCAAGCCAAAAAACAATTCCATGCAACAGTAAGAAAAAGAAATCAGACGGGCCACTATGGCAACTTAAGAACACTCAGCATGCCTGCCTTTCTCTTGATGCCCAGTAAACAATTACTTGTCACAGTCAGAAAATATGTCAGAAAATATGTCTAGTAAGGCTCCATTAATTTAGGCCAAAATGCCCACTCAAGAGCACTCATCAGGCAGGCTTCACCATTGATGCCCAGTAAAAAGAAAGTCTGGCTAAAGTAATAATACATGTTCATACTGCTGCCACCAATCCAATGTAGGCTAATATGGCTGCCTAAGAACACTCATGTTGGCTTGATCCTTGAGGTCCAATTAAAATATCATGGCAAACTAAGAAAACATGCCACACAAATGGACCCATCAACCCTACCCCCACAATCGGAGCGCCGCACCCAGCACACACTCATTCATACCGCATGCCTACAACATTCATATTCTCACAATCTCTCATGAACCTGTGAACCCATACAGAATTCATACTCATGTTCTCGGTATCCAGTCATTGCATCAAATGCAAAGCATTGAATGCCAAGAGCATCCCAAAAAATGCATATAAAAATCATCAAATGCATTTTTTTCAAAGGTAAGGGTTTTATTTTAATTATAATGGGTTTTAAGTGGTAAAAAACGGGAGTTGGGGGGACCCCCCATAAAAAAATGCATTCCACGTTTTTTTCCGTTGCTTTTTTTTAGATGCTAAGGCATTCAATTCTATGGGATTCGATGAAAACACTATAAAACATATTCTGACACTCTCATTCACTCACTAGCATACATTGACAGTGTCACATTTTTAGGCAAATGTGAGACAACAGTCAAAGCTAGGATAAAGATTGCATGCCATGGGAAAGGTGACATCATTATGAAATAAATGTTCTGGGGCACTTTTAAAGACCCGTGACAGGGTGATATCCAACTGGTGGCTGTCGGGACTCCTCTCAATCTGGGGTAGGAGGTCTATCAGGGTACAGCCATTGTCAGTTCTACCCCAGGGGTAGTAAAGGGTAGTGAGGGAGAGTTCAGAGGTACCCTAGTCCCTAGCACCCAAAGTGTCTGAATACGTGCAGGGTTATTCGTACCACTGTGCCTATCTCTGTGCTTATAAACCTCTGTTCTGGCCAGGTCTCTACCCATATGGTGGTACTGATATTATGGTAAGAAACAGGCTAACAGGAATAATTTCCAAGTTACAGGGAAAGGCAGAATAAATCACAATAATATCTGAGGGGTAATTCTAGGTGCAAAACAGGCTAGCAGGAGCCATTTCTAGGTTTGAGGGACAGGTAGAATAAATCGCAGAAGTATCTCAGGGGTAATTCCAGGTGCAGAACAGGTTAACATGAGCAATTTCTAAGTATGTGAAGAGCAGAAACACAGAAACATCTCAGTGTAATTCTAGATGCGAAACAGGCTAGCAGAAGCAATTCTAAGTTTTGGGGACAGGCACAATAAATCACAGTAATATCTCGGGGGTGCTTTCTAGATGCAAAGCAGGCTTGGCAGGAGCAATTTCTAAGTTAGAGGGACAGGTAGAATGAATCACAATAATATCTGAGGAGTAATTCAGGTGCAAAACAGACTGACAGGAGCAATTTCTATTTTTGGGGGGCAGGCAGAATAAATCACAGTAATATCTCAGGGGTACTTTCTAGATGTGAAACCAGCTTGGCAGGACCAATTTCTAAGTTAGGTGGACAGGCAGAATAAATCACAGTAATATCTGAGGGGTAATTCTAGGTGCGAGACAGGCTAACAGGAGCAATTTCTAAGTTTGAGGGACAGGCAGAATAAATCATAGAAGTATCTCAGGGGTAATTCTTGGTACGAAACAGGCTAACAGGAGCAAATTCTAAGTATGGGATGAGCAGAAACACAAATATCTCAGGGGTAATTCTAGATGTGAAACAGGCTAGCAGGAAAAATATCTAAGTTAGAGGGACAGGCAGAATAAATCACTGAAGTATCTCAGGGGTGGTACTGGCTAACATTCACAATCTTGTCTAGATGTGAGGGAGGCCAATATTCGTCTAAATGTGGCACTGGCTAACATTCACGCACAATCCTGTCTAGATGTGGCGCAAGGTGATATTCAAAATTCTGTCTAAATCTGGCACTGGCTAACATTCCCAATCCTTTCTAGAGGTGACTCAGGCTAATATGCACAATTCTGTCTAAATGGTGCACTGGCTAACATTCACACACAGTCCTGTCTAGGTGTGACGCAAGCTAATATTCACAATTCTGTCTAAATGTGGCACTGGCTAACTTCACAATTCTATCCAAGTGTGGCATTTGCTAATATTCACAATTCTGTCTAAAAGTGGCAATGGTTAACATGCACAATGCTATCTAGATGTGACGTAAGCCAACATTCACAATCCTGTCTAGATGTGATGCAAGCTAGTATTCACCCAATATAGCTAAAATGTAGCACTGGCTAACATGTACAGTCTTGTCTGGTTGTTAAGCTGGTTAGTATTAACATCCTGGCCTGACATGTTTTGAGGGTGGGGAGAGTGGCAGAGCTTCCGGAGTACAGTGATTGCCGTATTCCCCACCCTGGCCACACCAACCTAGGTAGTCGTTGCTGGTTGACGGCTGGTCACTGGCTTCCCCTGCTGACACCTGCAGACACAATCAGGAGCTGCCTCAGTTGGAGCTGCTCTTTGCCTTGGGGCCCTTAGCTGTAGGGGCTGCCTTTGGATGAAGCACTAAGAGGGAGTAGTAGCCAATCAGCAAGAAGGTGGGTGGGATGAGGGTGGAGGGAGCAGAGAACATACGAAGCAGGGAGAGAGTTAGCTCTGGTCGTTTTTTTTTTAAAGGAAGATTTGGAGGGGTCAGGGATTTGGCATGCTGCCCTTACCTATGGCTTCACAAGCTGCATGTAATGGTCACCGCTGTGATTGCAGAGGGACTAGTTGCCTGTTGGAGATTGCCAGAGGCCCCGGTAGCCAATCAGCAAGGAGGTGGGTGGGATGAGGGTGGAGGGAGTTGCGAAAGTAGGAAGCGGGCCGGGGAGAGAATTAGCTTTGGTCAGTGTTTTTCTTTTTAAAAAGTGAGATTTACAGGGGTCAGGGATTTGGTGTGCTGCCCTTACCTGTGGCTTCACAAGCTGCGTGTAATGGTGCCACTGTGATTGCAGAAGGACTAGTTCCCTGTTGGGGAAGAGTTGCTGGCTTATCTGGAGAAAGTGCTGTAACGTGCTAGAGTTGAGAGAATGGTACTAATTATTGTGTGTTTGCGGGGGAATGAGAGGTGTGGGATGAGAGAGAGAGAGAGAGAGAGTGAGAGAGAGAGAGAGAGATAGAGAGAGAGAGAGAGAGAGAGAGAGAGAGAGGAAGAGAGAGAGATAGAGAACACATATAGGGATAGGGAGAGAATATCAGAAGGGCAAAGAATATGCAGAGTAGTGCGTTTTGGAGAGAAAGATAGAAAGAGGGCAGTTTGGGAATAAGTTTGGAAGATGCTGCCATGTGAGAGTGTGTGTGCTCATATAAGAGAGAGGGAAATGAAGAAAGGAGGGTAGAGGATAGCATAGACAGGCATAGTCATGGGAGAGAGGTGTGTTGGAAAGCGGGAAGCAGGCGGGAGTTGATGGGTGGCGATAAAGGAGTGGAGGTAGAGAGAGAGTGGCAAGACAAGAGCGAGAGAGAGAGATTAAAAGAGAGATATGTAACAACAAGTAGAAGATTATGGGGAGAGAGGGGAGAACAGTTGAGAGAACAGTTGGAGTGTGGAGATAGGAGAAACTGTAGAGAGCCTTAAGGCTAGTGCAAGAAGTGTGGAGATAGAGGCAGCGACAGAAAGAGATAGAGAGAGAGAGAGAGAGAGAGAGAGAGAGAGAGGGAGAGAGAGAGAGAGAGAGAGAGAAAGCAAACGAGGAAGCACGAGGGAGAAACAGGCCAAGACAAAGAAACAGAGACAAGGAGATTGGGTGAGAAAAGAGGAGAAAAGTGAATCTGAAGAATTAGAGCAGTCACCGATCAGGAGAAGATATAGAAAAATCAGACTATCCTTTTGGGTCCCTTACGACATCCCTTATAGAAAAATGTTGATACGGTCAAAGTGTTTAGGTCCCACCTTAATGATTGGGATAGACCCAGACAATCGGGTACCCCAGCACTGTGGTAAAATAGGGAAGTCTGGGCAAGGGAGGTTGTGCCCACTTAAAAGTCAAGGTAAGGTGCACGGATCACCCCTATTCTGGGAACCGCAACTGAGTTGCTATGCAAATAATAACATGTAAAACTATTAGCCATTGCAGTGAGGTTCATTAAGTAAAGTGGCATCCTCCTGTTCTTTAGATTAGGTCCTTTCTAATGATATTAATGCTCTTTCTCTCCATGGTTGTGTTTAGATTGACTTTCTTACAGTTACATAGCCTTCTTGTAGGCCATCATCGTACCCAACCATAGAATATCATGACTAAAGGTGCTGAAAATATCTCATTAATGTTTGATCTGTGTCCGCCAACAGTGACACACACCAGAAAGTGTTTTTTTTCTTACATCACCAGAGCAAATTGTGCTACCCTTGCAATAAACAGTGACATATGTAAATCGATTGAAAACAAATCCGTTGTCCAATGCAAAAATGTTTAAATGAAAAAAGAGTGTGCAATATGAGATGAGAGTGCATGGAGAAAGTACCTAGTGGCAAAATAACATGCAAACAACATTGGTCTTGGTTCACCGTTTAAACAATGGCTATTACTGCCAAATAGATCTGTACAAACTTGCACTAACTTGAATCTGGAAACCAAGGGCTATTACTGCCAAGTAGATCTGTACAAACTTGCACTAACTTCAATCTGAAAACCATTGGCTATTACTGCCAAGTAGATCTGTACACACTTGCACTAACTTCAATCTGGAAACCAATGGCTATTACTGCCAAGTAGATCTGTACACACTTGCACTAACTTGAATCTGGAAACCAATGGCTATTACTGCCAAGTAGATCTGTACAAACGTGCACTAACTTGAATCACCCTACCTGGTGATTCGGCCACAATGAACAACAGACAAAATGTGTTAAACCACATGGCTTTAAATGGTACACATGGTTGGTGTTCCTATTTAGTATCATACAACTTTCATGGAGGCAGGAAATTGTTTTAGGAGTCAGGCTTCAGATGTTTATGAAAGGGTTAAAAACTTCAGTGAAGATAGAGTAGTTTAGTAGAAAGAATGGGCAGGGTGAGGAAGTGAGCGAATGGGACCAGTCAGAGAGTGAACATGAGGTGGATTGTTGCTTATGCAGTGCTGTGTGAAACATTCAGTGATTTGAAGTGGGTGAACAACACAAGTTCTATCGCCAGAGATCTGGGGTTGCAGGAGACTCACCAATCAGTGATAATCCCATGAAATCAGTGGATGAGCACACGTCTTGGGCACCCTCATTTTCTTTCATCTGGACTGCCTGCACGTCCTGCAGTGCCCGCAACACACTGAGCAGCCAGCATCCTTGGGCCGACAAACCCATTTCAATCATGGCCGCCGAACGTGGCACACCGCACTGGTGATTGTGCCTCAGAGCTCTGTCCCACCGCATTGGCTGGTCGTGCAAACATAAGGAAGTGAACCCCAGAAGCCGGCAGGCGATCACCGTCCCTCCTCAAAGGGCCTCATTTAAGGGCCAGGTGCCTCCCTGGCTGGCCCTGTGCGGGCCTGAAGGAGCCTGAAGATGCCTCACTGTTGCACTCAACTGCAACTACTGGTAAGGGTACTGTCATGATGCCTACCCCCGGAGCACCAGCCAGGCCCAGCACCCCCGGGAGCAGGCATCATGCCCCCGGGGAAAAGCCCAGCGGCCCCTTATAGGGGCTCTTTGGACTCTGTCCTGGCGCCTTTGGCGCCAGGCTCATGTTGGACATCAGTCCTGGCGCCATAGGCGCCAGGCTCATAAAGGAAAGTGTTTGGTGCACTTACCTGATGCAGACCATGCTGCATACTCACCTGATGCAGACCATGCTGCATGAAGACCCAATCCAAATGAGGCTTAGGAGGGACTATTTTACTGAAGGGACTATTTTGTTACTTGGGTGGGGCTGTGGAAGAATACTTACCTAGGACTTCTTCCAAGGCTATTTAAGCCACGCCCGTACAGCCACACGTGCTTCGCGTTGTTCTGCATCCCAGCAGCTGAACGCTCACTGTGTCTGCTCCTGCACCTGGACTCCAGCCACGCCCGCCTCGAACCTGGAACACCTGTAAGGAAAGAAGAGAGGAGAAAGGTGAAAACCAAGAACTTATTCAAACTTCTTACCTGCATCCGGAATCTTCACGCCAGCATTCTTGAAGAAAGACTTCCATTTAAAAGCATTGCGTTGCTCGCTGCAGCGCCGCGCTTCACTCAACTGTCCTCGAGACATCTCCCGGCTCCATCGCGGCTGTCAGCACCGGTCGCCACATCTCTGCACCTAGGGAAGAGAAGAAGAGACAAAAGGTGAGCAGAGGGAACAAAGGAGGAAAGCCGAATTTTCAGCCATAATACTTACCGGCTTTTCTTGGTGAACCATTCCACATTTCGGGTCGGCGCCGCTTCGTTGGCAGGTACCGCACCCCGGCCCCTATGGGGAAAGGACAAAAGACATTACTGGGGAATTATAAAGACATTTAGAGGGGTTGCACTCATCACTAACTCACCTGATTTTACCATCGGCAATTTAACCCCTCAACGCATCGCCTTCGTTCTGCACCTGAAATAAAGGACAGATCACAGGTTAGGAAGACAACATATAAAGAGGCTCACACTTGAACTTTTGAATCTTCATACTTACGGCGTATCGCTCAGAAAAGTCAAGTGGATTTTGCCAGCGCCATTCTGAAAACCAGTGAAGTAACTGGACGAACGCGCGCCCCTGCACCAGAAGCAGGATGGAGAGTTCATCCTTCCAAACCATAAGGTGAGCTTAAACCGGGGGTTTTGGAGGAAGTCAGAGAAGAACGAAGGGGGAAATGGGGGAGCAAGCACACTATTCTGCATACAGTTAATCCCCTTTCTCATCTGCAGAAGGATATTCCTACGGCCCAGACAAGCAAGATTTGGGGGTCCTGTTCAATCGGTGGTCCGAGTTCTGCGCATCACGCTTGAAGAGGCAACATCAACCCAGACTAGACCAGCGCCTCCGTGGGAGCCAGGTGAGCGTTACAGAACGCGAAGCCTTCCTACAAATTCCCACCCAGACGCTATGGAAACTTCTGAGACTGACCAGTTGGCCCAACTACTGGGGGAATTACGGGCCGAAGTACACGCCGCTCGTCAAGAGACTAATGCTCTCAGGAGGGAAGTGATTGTAACAAAGGATAGAGCTGATGACCTGGCTAGACAGCTTTTGCAAGGTCAAGCTGGACAAACTCCTTTACCCGGTTCCGGGGGGAACCCCGCTCCTGTGCTTTCCAGTAACCCGGTGCAGATTAATCTACCTGGAAACATGCCGCTGGCCCCACCCGAACGCTTTGCTGGGGATCACAAACGATTCACCGTATTCATGAATCAGTGTCGTTTGCATTTCCTATGCAGACCTGGGGCCTTCCCTAATGACCAGACCAAGGTAGCCTTTGTATTGTCATATCTCAGCGGCAGTGCTGCCGATTGGTCAGTTCCACTGGTAACTCAAGATGACCCGATTCTTCGTGATTTTCAAGGATTTCAAGCAAGCATGGAAAGGTTATTTGCTCGTCACTCCCAGGGGCAGGCTCTGGATGACAAACTTCTATCTCTGCGACAGGGCAATCAAGACCTCCTATCCTACATTGCAACCTTTAATAGACTAATTGTGGAAACTGGGTGGCCAGAGGATAAAAGAATCACGTTATTTTATCGAGGTCTACGCGGAGAACTTAAAGATGTCCTGGCCCAAGTTGTAAATCCGCCCCAAGAATGCTCAGAATATATAGACTTAGTGGTCCAACTGGATCACAGACTGCAAAACAGAAAAGCAGATCGGTCCAAGTTTGAGACCCGGGTGTTGGTCAAGACCGACGCTAACCTCAAGGGGGCTGAAGGCTCTGAGCCAATGCAAATCGGAGGGGTTAAAGGACCTCTAACTCAAAAGGAACGTGAAAGAAGACAGCAGATGCAATTATGTCTTTATTGTGGGTCCTCTGGACACTTTCTACGAGATTGCCCGGCAAAGCCGCCCAAGAAGGTGGTAGGAGCCGCTGATAAAATCCATGAAAACTCTGTATCGGGAAACGACCACGCCCGACAAGCGTAGGGGTCCGCTTGCCGAGCTTGAAAACTAACTCTCAGACCTCGCATTTCATTGTGCCAATGGTCCTCGTAGATCCGGAACAGCCTAAGCGGTTGCATGCAATAAAGGCATACATCGATAGTGGGGATATAGGAAACTATGTGGATCGTGAATTGGTCTCCAGGATTAACCTCCCTCTGCGTCCTAAAACCAGCAAAGATGTCATCACCACAGTTGATGGAACCGAAATTGCCTCTGGACCGGTAACACATTCTACAGCTGAGGTGACACTTGTAGGTCCGGACGGCCATCGGGAGGCAGTTGTGTTTTATGTAATCAAGGCTCCACAGTTTCAGGTTATTCTCGGAATCCCTTGCTTAGAGACACATAATCCTCGAATTGATTGGCGAGCGAAGAGAATAACCTTCCCGGATTGTGTACAAACCTGCTACCCAGAAAATCTGAAGATCAGTCTAGCATCCGTAACCTCTGTCTCCATGCAACTACCTCTGGAATACCAAGACTTTCAGGACGTCTTCCAAAAGGAACAGGCCAACACGTTACCTCCTCACAGATCTTACGATTGCCAAATCGATCTGGTGCCCGGTGCACAATCCCCTTGTAGCAGGATTTATGCCCTTACTGAACCAGAGAATCTGCATTTGAGACAATATTTAGATCAATACCTAGCCAATCATTTCATTCGCCCGTCAAAGTCTCCGGCATCCTCGGCTTTGTTCTTCGTGCCAAAAAAAGAAGGCGACCTTAGAACTTGTATCGATTACCGTGCATTGAACCAGATAACTGTTAAAAATCGTTACCCTCTGCCTTTGATCCCTGAACTCCTTGACCAGGTGAAGGACGCTTGCGTATACACCAAGTTAGATCTCCGGGGGGCTTATCATCTGGTACGAGTAAAAGAAGGCGACGAATGGAAAACGGCCTTCCGTACAAAATATGGACTATTCGAATACCAGGTGATGCCTTTCGGGTTGTGCAACGCGCCTGCTGCCTTCCAATTCTTCATGAACGATGTCTTTCGGGAACTCATCGATGTCTGTGTTGTCGTGTATATGGATGACATTCTGGTGTACTCCTCTTCGGAATCAGATCACAGAAAACATGTCAGGGCCGTCCTAGAGAAATTGCGCCAGCACAAACTGTTTGCAAAGCTGGAAAAATGCGTTTTCCATACCACCGAGGTTGAGTTTCTTGGATTCATCCTGACACCTAAAGGGGTGCGAATGGACTCACGGAAAGTTGATGCCATCCTCAAATGGCCATCACCTAGTTCGGTGAAAGGTGTCCAAAGCATGCTTGGTTTTGCCAATTTTTATCGCAGGTTTATCCGGGAATTTTCACGTGTGGTGCAACCCATCACTGAACTCTTGCGGAAAAATAAATGTTTTGAATGGACCGAGGAAGCTGAACAGGCCTTTCAGGAATTGAAAGCTAAATTTACGTCCGTACCTATTTTGAAACACCCGCGTCCCGATCTCCCATATATAGTCGAAACCGACGCGTCCAGCTTAGCCATGGGAGCTGTCCTGTCTCAGAGAGACTCCGATACCAACCAACTGCACCCCGTAGCATTTTGGTCCAGAAAGTTCTCGCCGCCGGAGATAAATTATGCAATCACCGATAAGGAATTATTAGCCATTAAGTCCGCCTTTAAGGCTTGGCGGCATTATCTTCTTGGCGCCAAGCATACCATCACCGTGATCACTGATCACCGAAATGTACAATATTTAAAAACTGCCAAGGCTCAGTCTTCACGACAGCTCTGATGGGCTTTGTTCTTTGCTGAGTTCGATTTTGTAATCACTTACCGTCCCGGCTGTAAGAATGGCAAAGCGGATGCGCTATCTCGAATTGGAATGGGAGAAATGGACACAAACTCAGAACCTGTGCCGATAATTCCCAAACAAAGAATTTTGGGGATAACCACTTTACAAACCCTTGAAGACATTCAAGCACGGGTAAAACAATTCCTGGACTCTTCAGCCTTGCAGGATTGGATCAAAAGGGGGTCTTACTTTTCAGTCAATGATGGCTTACCTTACTTCCAAGGACGCTTATTTTTGCCAGAAAAGGAATTGCAAGAACTGGTTATTTCCCGTCATCATGATACTCTGATGGAAGGACATCCTGGCATTGCCAAAACAGAGGAAAAAATTAAGCGACAATTCTGGTGGCCTTCCTGGCGAAAGGATATTAAATCTTTCGTGATGTCCTGTGGAGTTTGCGCCCAAAACAAAGGTAAAAAAACAAAACCCGCCGGTCTTCTTCAACCCTTAGACATTCCACCAGCACCTTGGCACACCTTGTCACTAGATTTTATCACGGACCTGCCCTCTTGTAATGGATACAATACTATTCTGGTTGTGGTGGATTTATTTTCCAAGATGGCCCATTTTATTCCGTTGAAAGGATTACCTTCAGCTTTTGTTCTTGCCAAGGAATTCCTTGAAAATATCATCCGTTTGCATGGATTCCCGTCCATACTAGTCTCCGATCGGGGAAGCCAGTTTATTTCTCATTTTTGGAAAAAGTGTTGTCAACTGGCACAAATCGACGTAAGACTCTCAACCAGCCACCACCCACAGACCGATGGTCAAACGGAGAGAACAAACCAGACCCTTGAACAATATCTACGATGTATGTTGCACCAATCGGAGGGTAATTGGAAGGATATTTTATGGGTGGCTGAATATGCATACAATAACTCGATACACTCTGGAACTGGTCAGAGCCCCTTTTATACCCTATATGGACATCACCCTCGTACTTCAGACTTGGACTCACCTTTGAGCCTTGAAATGACCGCAGTGGACCATTTGCATTCTACGATTACTCAAGCCTTCAAGGATGCAACTGCACACTTACAATATGCGAAAGGGAAATACAAAAATAATGCGGATCTGCATCGAAGAGAGGCGCCTCCATACCAAATAGGGGATCAAGTATGGTTGGCTACCAAACACTTATCGCTCAAGGGACCTCAGACTTTTAATCCAAGGTATTTAGGCCCTTACTCGATCAAAGCTATAATTAACCCAGTGGCAGTCAAGTTAGATCTACCCGCTAACATACGGATTCACCCCGTTTTTCATGTGTCACTTTTGAAACCAGTGCAACCAGGAACCAGATTAATAAAGCCACCAGAACCAATCCAGATAGATGGGGAGCCTGAATTCGAGGTGAAGAACATTTTGGATTCTAAGATCTCAAAATCAAAACTTTTCTATCTAATTGACTGGAAGGGGTACGGGCCTCAGGAAAGGTCTTGGGAACCCAGCGACCACGTACATGCACCTCGGCTAGTAAAAAGATTCCATCGGAATTTCCCAAACAAACCGAAACCTCCAGAGGGAACGACCTTGGGAGGGGCCTTGGGGGGGAGTGCTGTCATGATGCCTACCCCCGGAGCACCAGGCCAGGCCCAGCACCCCCAGGAGCAGGCATCATGCCCCCGGGTAAAAGCCCAGCAGCCCCTTATAGGGGCTCTTTGGACTCTGTCCTGGCGCCTTTGGCTCCAGGCTCATGTTGGACATCAGTCCTGGCGCCATAGGCGCCAGGCTCATACAGGAAAGTGTTTGGTGCACTTACCTGATGCAGACCATGCTGCATACTCACCTGATGCAGACCATGCTGCATGAAGACCCAAGCCAAATGAGGCTTAGGAGGGACTATTTTACTGAAGGGACTATTTTGTTACTTGGGTGGGGCTGTGGAAGAATACTTACCTAGGACTTCTTCCAAGGCTATTTAAGCCACGCCCGGACAGCCACACGTGCTTCACGTTGTTCTGCATCCCAGCAGCTGAACGCTCACCGTGTCTGCTCCTGCACCTGGACTCCAGCCACGCCCGCCTCGGACCTGGAACACTGTAAGGAAAGAAGAGAAGAGAAAGGTGAAAACCAAGAACTTATTCAAACTTCTTACCTGCATCCGGAATCTTCACGCCAGCATTCTTGAAGAAAGACTTCCATTTAAAAGCATCGCGTTGCTCGCTGCAGCGCCGCGCTTCACTCACCTGTCCTCGAGACATCTCCCGGCTCCATCGCGGCTGTCAGCACCGGTCGCCACATCTCTGCACCTAGGGGAGAGAAGAAGAGACAAAAGGTGAGCAGAGGGAACACAGGAGGAAAGCCGAATTTTCAGCCATAATACTAACCGGCTTTTCTTGGTGAACCATTCCACATTTCGGGTTGGCGCCGCTTCGTTGGCAGGTACCGCACCCCGGCCCCTATGGGATGGGGAAAGGACAAAAGACACTACTGGGGAATTACAAAGACATTTAGAGGGGTCGCCCTCATCACTAACTCACCTGATTTTACCATCGGCAATTTAACCCCTCAACGCATCGCCTTCGTTCTGCACCTGAAATAAAGGACAGATCACAGGTTAGGAAGACAACATAAAAAGAGGCTCACACTTGAACTTTTGAATCTTCATACTTACGGCGTATCGCTCAGAAAAGTCAAGTGGATTTTGCCAGCGCCATTCTGAAAACCAGTGAAGTAACTGGACGAATGTGCGCCCCTGCACCAGAAGCAGGATGGAGAGTTCATCCTTCCAAACCATAAGGTGAGCTTAAACCGGGGGTTTTGGAGGAAGTCAGAGAAGAACGAAGGGGGAAAGAGGGGAGCAAGCACACTATTCTGCAGACAGTTAATCCCCTTTCTCATCTGCAGAAGGATATTCCTACGGGCCAGACAAGCAAGATTTGGGGGTCCTGTTCAATCGGTGGTCCGAGTTCTGCGCATCACGCTTGAAGAGGCTACAGCAACCCAGACTAGACCAGCGCCTCCGTGGGAGCCAGGTGAGCGTTACAGGTACTATACCTTGAAATGTCTGTTGCTCCAGTTGCCCGCAACCTATTCACACCTATATGGGGTCAACTGGCCCTGCAAGAAAAAGCCCTCTGCCATGCACTTTGTAAGCACTCCTGACTTGTCGTGCATACTGCTCCTCTCTCCACAAATGTGAGCATCCATTGTGGCCCTCCACCATATGGCACCCATATTTGCAGGACTTGACTGACTGCCTCCCCCCCTTCAATGGTGACCGCCTGGGCAATGCTATCCCTCATCAGATGACACCAATTGTCATGCTCCAACTTAACTCCACTGCTTTTTCATTTACCACTGCAACTGTTTTTGCATGCTTACTCTACCTGCTGTCTATGATGTAAGAAACTAATATTCTGAAGGGTACCTGTTACTGCCTTGCTCTGCCCAGGTTGGTACAATAATATCAAAAAACGAATGAGCAAGGTCAGGTCAATCTCTGCTGAAGAGTAACCACTGCTACACCCTGAGTGGGTGACCTCTTGTGTGGGTGGTCACAGAATTCTCATGAAACTGTTCTTCTGCACAAAAGGGTTTTATTTTGAAGTGCAATGGTGTAGTAATACACTGGTATTTTCCAAAAAATATAGGACATTCACATTTGAGGACATACAAAGTGTAGTACCTAAGTACGAATGATCAAGTCGTCAATATTTGAGACATCTACTTGTACAGTGTGTTCATTCTCTATAGGTTCCTTGAGAAGGAAGCGTAGAGAATTCAGTGGAATCACAAACAGGTGGGGGGCCCATATAGTGTGGGCACAATCAAGAGTTGAACAACAACATATAATACATGTCAACACAACAGTGTTTCGGCCATTTTGCGTATAGCTAGGTGAGCTCGAATGGTGTAGGCCTTCATCAGGACAGGAGTGTCTTTACGAGTGGAGGGTCCTATGTGGTCTGTAGGAGTGAAACAGACAAAGAACGTGTCAGGATGTACGTGGTCAACAAAGATCTAGCAGAGAAAAGTTATGAATACTAGGTATGGCGGATGCCGGTGCTTACCGAATCCGAGGAGCTTAGTGGCTCAGTTTAAGAGGTGGAAGGATCCACTTCTTTAGGATGCAGTCGTCATCTTGTCAACAGGCGCGGATACGTCTGTAAGGGGGTGAGGAAGTAGGATTACTAAATGGCACCCCAGGGGTGCAGTTCCTCTCTAGCCCATAGTTAGTGTGTGACTAGGGAGGTGGTGGTGTAGGTTTTAGCAGATTTGGTGAGAGTAGACCTAGTGGTGGTCCCACTAAACGTGGAGTGCGCTTAAATGGGATAAAAAGGGCTTCTGTGGAATAACAAAATGCCATTATCAAGTGCACGGAAAACTTAGTGAAAATCTGTATTTAATACATTGGGCCTCATTACGACCCTGGCGGTAAGGGGTTAGCGCCAGCGTTAGCTGCGCCGACCCCTTACCGCCAATTACGGGGTCCCTTAGCGCCATGGCGCTTTTAACACCTGCTTTTAGCGGGTGTTAAAATCCATGGCGCTAAGGGACCATGGAGTTAATTACGCCACCGTAATTTACGGTGGCGTAATTAACGCCTTCCCCACTCCCATTATGCCCTATGGGGCAAAAATGGGAATGGGGAAGGGTAAATGGGGATTGGGGACTTACCGCCCCGCCGACCTCGGAATGGGGCGGTAAGTCCGCCAACCACCATGGCGTAAACGTAGTTTACGCCATGGTGGTAAAGTCACGGCCCAGGCGGTAACTTACCGCCTGGGTCGTAATGAGGCCCATTGTGATTAAAAAGAGTGCCCCTTCTCCTGGGGGAAGGGTGGACCGTGATCTATGTGGGCTGTGCAAGTTCTGCATTACGGTGCCACAACACGTGTCATGCAGCCTATGGTGTAGGTGGCATGAAGGGCTATGGGTGTTTAAATGTGCAGAGTTATGCTGTTTTAGAGATTCCTTACAGTGAGGGTAGGCCTACCAGTTTCTGTGCATGAAGCCGTGTGCAGTAAAGCTTGCCTATTGTCAGTGCATTCAGCTGCCAAGATCGTCGAAGCAGCAGTGTGACGTCTCGGATGTCGAGGATGCAAGTGTGGTAAGTGCAGGCCAGGGCCATGTTAAAGAACAGGGGCCCTGTGGTGGGGTGACAACCTAAATGCCTGTTTGGAGTTGATGCAGGCAGTCAGTAGGGCCAAAATGCAAGTCATGCAAGGTGACTACCTAAATGCCTGTTTAGAGTTGATGCAGGCAGTCAGATGGGCCAAAATGCAAGTCATGCAAGGTGTGGCGCATGATGATGATATCAGCCACTGTCAATCCCATTGGGTGTCAGCTGTCATGTAGTATAGAATCAGGCCTGTGTTACTTCATTCCCAGATGTTGTTCATGACAGGTATATGACATCAACGGTTTATATCAATTTACAGATGTAATTACTTTAAATAAAGATTTGACAGAAAATCAAAAAACAAATTGTTACACAGTGCAAATTCTTGTTTTTAGAAAATGGAAAGGATCTGTTTGAAAGTCTGGCCAGATGCAAGGTGGATGTGGTTTCTCAGAGAGCATCTGCAGACATATTGTATAAAACACATTGCTGTAGACGGGTATTCTGTCATAGGACATACAAACTATCGCCATATTTTATAGGAAATGCTTCCACTCTACAGTTATGTTCAAACCTTCTTTGACAGTTCGTAGTTTGTAGACCCATTTCTGTTCTAGTCTGGTCAGGGTTTTGTCAATGTCTCCACCTCTATGCGTGATGTTCACTTTCTGTAAGACACACCACTTTATATCCATGTTGGTGTGGTTCTTCTTAACATAGTGTTCCACTAGTGGTTTACCGGTACCTTGTTTTTTATACAAGAACGGTGCTCGCCAATTCGGGTCTTCACAGCTCTCATGGTTTTCCCAACTTATAGAAGTCCACATGGGCATTCAATGGTGTAAATAACTTGTTTGGTTACAGTTTGTGTGCTCCTGTAAGGTCCACCAGATCTCTTTGTGTGTGAATACTTTGGTTGTCTCGGTGAACTGGCAGGCCATGCATTTGCCACATTGGTAGTGTCCTTGCACAGGTGGTAAGTTCCATAGGGTATTGGGTTGTTTTGGAGTTTCAAGAAACGTATGGACAAGTGACTCTTTGATGTTGCAGTTTTTCTTGAAGGCAAAAAGGGGCACTTTTTGGAGAGATCCAGTGTTCTTGATCAGTGGCCAGTGCTGCTTGATTGTCATCTTTATCAAATTGCTGAGGGGACTGTAGGTTGTCACGCATACCAGTCTGCCCAGTTCTTTTTTGGTGGTTTTGGTGAGGCATATAGTACGGTCCGTGTTTGCTGCTCGTTTGATTGCGTGTTTCACGGATTTCCTCGGGTAGCCTCTGTTGAGAAGGTGGTTTTGTAGATCTGTGGCGTGTTTCTCATATGTGTCACGGTTGGTGCAATTCCTCCTAATTCTCAAGAGCTGTCCGTAGGGCAGGTTATATTTCAGACCTTGAGGGTGATAGCTTCCAAAGTGTAGTAAGGTGTTCCGGTCTGTAGGTTTCCGAAATAGTTCTGTGTGTAGATGTTCTCCTGACCTGTAGATGTGGAGGTCTAGGAAGTCAATCCCGCGGAAGTCCCAGTGCATCGTGAAGTTGATGTGAGGATTGCATAGATTGAGCCTTTCCTGGAAAGCAGTTAGGTCTTGTTGGTTCCCCTGCCAGATGAGGAGCACATCGTCGATGTACCTTTTCCACAGCTTGATGTTTCTGTAGGGATTAGTGTCTACCATGACGTTTTCAGTTTCGTATTGTGCCATGTACAAGTTGGCAATGTCTGGTGCAAAGATGGCCCCATGCTGACCACTTTGATTTGTTTGTACAATTGGTCTTTGAATAGAAAGAAATTTTCGGTCATTGCAAGTCTCACACATTCTAGTATGAAGTCTGTAGGGACGGTTTCGGTGTCATTTCTTTTATCCAGAAAGAGTTTCAATACCTCTAATGACTCTTGTTGTGGGATTGAAGTGTAGAGGGCCTCTACATCTAGGGTGGCTAAGATGTAATCTTATTCCATGTTGATGGTCCCCAGCATGAGGATGGTGTTCGTGCTGTCTTTGAGGTAGAAATTCATTTGGTTCACAAAAGGTTTCAAGAAGAAGTCTGTGTAGACTGATAGGGGTTCAAAAATTGAGTCACAAGCCAATACGATCGGTCTTCCAGGAGGTTTTTGTAAGTTTTTGTGTATCTTTGGCAGAATGTAGAACGCTGGGATTCGCGGGTGAGCTTTATTGAGGAAAAGATGCTCATCTTCGCAGATCCAAGTTTCTCGAAGTGCGTGGTCTGTTAGGCTGCGAATCTCATCCTGTAGACTCTTGGGGGGGGTCCATTTGTAAAAGGGCGGTAGGCATTGATGTCACTCAGTAGGCGCAGGCATTCCAGGTCGTAGTCCTTGGTGTTTTGGATGACGATGCCACCGCCTTTATCCGCGGGTTTGATGGTGATGTCATGGTTGTCTTTAAGGGAACGTAACGCTGTCTTTCATCTGTTTGTAGGTTGTCTGTGTAGAAGTTGTGCTGTGTGAGTCCCTTCTGGACAGCTTTGGTGACCATTTTCTCATATGCTTCGAATTCATAAGGGATAGTGTGGGGAGGAGGCATAAATGTTGATTTCATTTTGAGGCCTGTGGTGTTGTCTGTACCTCTTTCGGGTCGTTCCATGATAGTGTTTGAGTGTTCTGGTAGGTAAACCTCAAAGAAGTATTTCAAGCGAATGTTCCGGAAAAAGCGTTTCAGTTCGACTTCAGTATTGAAAGCATGAGCTTTTGC
Organism: Ambystoma mexicanum; assembly: GCF_040938575.1. Taxonomy (NCBI): domain Eukaryota; kingdom Metazoa; phylum Chordata; class Amphibia; order Caudata; family Ambystomatidae; genus Ambystoma; species Ambystoma mexicanum. The sequence goes on along the minus strand of NC_090928.1, from coordinate 166,433,557 downwards.
TGCTGGTACAAAGGACAACCCTTTTTCCAACAGGTGTTGTTTGGCGGCGGAAATTATATGGTCGGATGGGTTGAAGATTGGTATCCTCTCTGTTGTGGTTGGTTTTGGTACCACTGCCTGGTCCTCATTTGCTGTCCCTGGGCTGGTGGTCTTCTTCTGGGTCGCCCTCGTTGCATGCCCCTGGGAAAAAAAGGTTGTTGTTGTGGCTGTTGTTGGTTGCCTGAACCTCCCGATGCACTACCACTGCTGCTTGACGAGGTGCCTGAGAAGGTTACTCCTCTGTTTCTTCTGTTGTAGTTTCCTTGTTGCTGTAATTCAGTATAGTAGTTATCACGCAGGTAAGGATATGTCTTTTCTTCTGCGTAATTTTGGAGGTCCTTCTTGAATTTTTGGGCTTTTCTCTCAATGGTTATTGTTTTGAATTTCTCGACCTCGGCTTCTAGTTTTTCTAGCTTGGCCTTTGCGTCTTGTATTGTGGCATCGTCGTGGAATTTCCTCTCTATTTCTAGAAGTTCTGCTCCTTGTTTTTTGCATTCTTCGTCTGCTGTGCCTACAACAAGGATTCTAGGGTATAACTCTCCATAGCAGACATAGTTAGAAAATCAGCTTTTTAGTGCTAAGCTCTGTGGTTAGTTGTCCTAAAGTGTTCAAAAAGCACTCTAAAGTGTATACTCAATACAAATCCCACCGCTGTACACCAGTGTTAGGCAGAAACCTGTGCAGTTCCCTCTGGGACCACTGCAAAAGATTTAAGACTACAGGTGTTTGGCAGTAAACCCACTTGGTAGCAGTCTCTACCACACAGATTCACTTGGTAGCTGTGCCTGAGCAGTCAGACTTCCCTCAAGAAGAGTTAGGCAGTATACAGAGTATTCACAATAGGTCAAAAGAACATAGTAGAACAAGTAAACACTGACCAGGGCTTGGTGTAAAAGAGATATCATTATTTATTTAAAACCACATCTAGAAAAACACACAGGCACTAATAGTAAGCAATTCAAAAACACAGTCACTAAAAGATATACACTCCCTTAGAAGAATATTAGACAAGTCTTAAGTAAAGCCCCACTTATTTTCAGACAGCGGTGAGCGCTTAACGTAAATGGCACTCTAATGATTCGTTTTTAAAAGGGAGAGAAAAGCAGAGAATAAATTGAAACAGATCCCAACACTTTTTCATGAACACAACAAGAGAGGAAGGCAAAGTAACACAGTGGGCCTCATTCCGAGTATGGCGGTAAGGGATAGCGGCCACCGCTAACGAGAGCGGTGGCGGTAATCCCTTACCGCCATACTCCGAGTTCCCTTAGCGCCATGGTGCTTTTAACACCTGCTTTAAGCAGGCGTTAAATACCATGGCGCTAAGGGACCTTGATGTTAATTACGCCACCGTAATTTACGGTGGCGTAATTGACGCCTTCCCCACTCCCATTATGCCCTATGGGGCAAGAATGGGAATGGGGAAGGGTAAATGGGGATTGGGGAATTACCGCCCCGCCAACCTTGGAATGGGGCGGTAATTCCGCCAACCACCAAGGCGCTGCCGGTCCGGGTACGGCGTCAACCAAGGCGTTAATAGCGCCATTGGTTAGCGCCGTACTCGGAATGAGGCCCAGTGAGTTTAGAGTCAGTAGGCCGGATCCACTTTAAGAGGATCAAAACCAAATGTGTCCAAGGTCACATGGTTTCAGTGCACAAAAGTCTTGTAACGGTTCAAAAAGGAGTTGGACCAAAGAAAGGGACCAGATAGAAGGTCAAGGCAGCCAGCCCAGTCCAGAAGTTTAAGGGATTATTATAACCTTGCAGCAATCTTTAGAAAGGGAGGCCTGGCGGACACGGTACCTTAAAGTGGTGAGAATACTCCAGCGGGGGCAGTTGTTCCTGGCAGCAGATGCAAGTTGGTGCTTCATCCGGGGGAAGAGAGGATCTCGTCGGGGAGGAAGACAGGAGTCCGTTGCACTGCCAGGGAAGAAACCAGCTGCGGAGTTCTAAGTTAAAAGGAACGGTCCTTAAGTTCGCGGTCCAGTGGTAAGTGGCTATCCGGTTGCCGGGGTGCTTGGCACGGGCAATTCGACCACAAGCCGGTCTATGGTGCGAAGAGAAGAAGGTAAACTGGTTGTGCCCACCAGTCAGGGGAAGAAGCCTCTCCAGCCGGGAGATCTTCTCTGTCATCGGGAAGTGGTGAGTCAGTTCCGCAGGGCTCCACCGGTGGTGTCGTCGTGGTAGGTCGGCTCAGCTTCTCCCTCGTCGGATTCTCAGGTCCTGTGGCGACTTCTGAAGTTCCAGTCCCCAAAGCCCTGCTTTTATGCAGCACACCCCCATTCACTCAGCCTAACTGTCAATCAAACATTCTAAGTGGTGAGCCGGCCGGCTCACCACTTGGGCCAATCACACAAGAGTGCGACTTGAGTTACCAAGGTAACTCAGTCCAGGGTGCCTAAACCCCTCCCACACCCCCTGTGGTACCCAGACAGAGTGGCACCACTTTTGGAGGCTTCTGTGGAGAAGCCCGCCAAAAAGTGGAACAAAGGGCTCGACTTGGGTTTGAGTCACAGAAGAGAACACAAACGCCATTTTAGAATCGAGTCCTGGCAAAAAATACCAACTAGCGAATTAATATTAAATAAATAACTCGGCGGTATGTTCAAGGCTATGAGAATGAAATAATTAAAGTTGGTAGCCTCGAACAATGGGAAAATCCCATAGGAATATATTTGGGGTTGAATATAAAAAGTAGTATCCAATGCCACCAGCCAAAACTCGATCAGGGGGGACAGAGACGTGCCCCCTCGACTAACAGACCCTGGGGCAATCGAATTGCCCCGACCACTACGTCCACAATATGATGGTTTGTACTGGTTTCTGTTAATAATTTGGGACTAGTAAAGCCAATGGTGACTTTACATGCCCTGGGAGACAGTAGTCAGTCCCAGGGTATTGAGTCTATGGTGGGGTGTCACTATTACACCCCTGTGTTACTGCACGGGGGGTGCTGTGTAACACACATAGAAAAAAAACACATGAGACCCTATGGAGTAAAGGACCCCATAGCCCACAAAACACATTAGCAGTCAAAGGAACACCATAAATCATGTCCAAGAGTGGGAGAAAAAGAGTCTCACTCTTGGCAGGAGAAAAATACAAACTCCAGAAATCCAGCAAAGCTGCTGGGGGACTCACTAGGTTAGGAAATTCAGCCTAACGAGAGAATTCTCCCTAACACTCGCCCCCCCAGACTAAGGGACAGGAGAATTTAATCCACTCCTGGATGAATCTCATACCTCTAGTCGATGACATACATCCTAGAGAGACCATCAGCATTTTGGTGGTGACCCCCTGACCTGTGCTCAATGGTGAAATCAAACCCTTAAAGGCAGATTGACCATCTCAATAGTTTTGGGTTTTCCCCTTTCATTTGCATCAACCATCTCAAGGGTTGGTGGTCAGTCTGAATGACAAAAGTAGAACCATACAAGTATGGCCTAAACTTCTTCAGAGCCCACACAATAGCAAAGCACTCTCGTTCAATGGTTGCCCACCTTGTTTCAGGATCCTTCAGTTTTCTACTGATGAAGCAAATGGGGTGCTCCCTACCTTTCCCATCCAGTTGACTGAGGACTGCACCTATTCCTACATTTGAAGCATCTGTTTGCACAATGAAAGTTTGATGATAGTCAGGAGCTCTGAGTACTGGGGCTTGGCAAAGAGCCTTTTTCAGGGTTTCAAAGGCCTGATTGCATTCCTCATTCCACCTAACCTTTTTAGGGAATTTAGGGGAGGAGATGACATTCAGTGGAGAAGCTATGGGCCCATAGTTCTCAATGAAATTCCTGTAATACCCAGTGAGACCTAAGAAGGCTCTCACCTGGGTCTGAGTAGTAGGTGTTGTCCAATTTTGCACAGCTTCAATCTTACTGGGCAAAGGCCTTATTTCTCCACCTCCTACCTCATGTCCAAGGTAGACCACTTTACTCTGTCCAATCTGGCATTTACTTGCCTTTATGGTCAGATGGGCCTTTCCAAGAGCCTGCAAAACATATCTCAGGTGGTCCACATGTTCTTCCCAGGAATTGCTGAACACTGCTATGTCATCCAAGTATGCCATGCAGACGTCCTCCATCCCATTCAGAACCTGGTTTACCAACCTTTGAAAAGTAGCAGGTGCATTTTTCAATCCAAAAGGCATAACCTTAAACTGGTATAAGCCAACTGGGGTGGAAAATGCAGTTTACTCCTTGGCATGGTCTGTCAGGGCTATTTGCCAATAGCCTGACGTCAAGTCAAATGTGCTGAGGAACTTGGCTGCACCAAGTCTATCCACCAACTCATCTGTCCTTGGCAAAGGGTGGGCATCAGTCTTAGTGACTGCATTAAGAGCTCTGTAATCCACACAGAATCTAAGTTCTTTAGATCCTGCCTTTGGTACTAACACAACAGGGCTAGACCATGGACTAGTAGAGGGCTCTATTACCCCGAGATCAAGCATCTTGTTGACCTCACCTTTGATGTGGGTTCTTACATTTTCTGACATTCGATATCCTCTGCTTTTGACTGGCAGACAGTCACCAGTGAGTATGTCATGCTGTCCCCAAGGGGTAAAGCCTGGTGAAAGTGAGAACAGAGAGGCAAACTGATTTAACATAGATTTGCACTCTTCCTGTTGCTCAGGTGTCAGATTTGAAGAGAGATTTACTCCTTCAATCTTTTCGTCTAAAGGTAAGCCTCTCAGGAGATCAGGAAGAGCTTCACTCTCTTCTCTTCCTCTGATGATGCTAGAACAAAGCTCCTACATCAGGTCTGGAGACATACGCTTTTAGTCTGTTGGTGTGGAAGACTGTTGGAGCCTCCTTGGGATTGCCTCCACCAGATAGTTGACCTCTCCAAGTTTACCCACAACTTTGAAGGGTCCCATCCATTTGTCTTGCAAGGCCCTCTGCCTTGTTGGAATCATAACGAGAACTAGCTGGTCCTGAGTAAACTTGACCATGTTAGCCTTTTGGTCATGCCAGTGCTTGACCAATGCTTGTCCAGCTTTCAAGTTATCACTTGCTTCTGCCATCATTTGTGACATTCTCTGTTGGAGACCTATCACATAGTCAGTCACTCTGACTGGCTTGGGGGAAGGAGCACTCTCCAACCCCTCCTTGATCAGGGCCAATGGACCTCTGAACGGATGACCATGAAGAAGCTCAAAGGGAGAATAACCTACTCCCTCCTGAGGGACTTCCCTATAAGCAAAGAGAAGGCATGGCAGTAGAAGGTCCCACTTTCTTTTAAGGGGGTCCTCTAAAGCACCTATCATGCTCGTCATGGTTCTGTTGAACCTTTCAACCATTCCATTTGTCTGAGGGTGGTATGCGGTTGAGAACTTGTAAGTAACTCCGCAGGTTTTCCACATGGCTTTCATGTAGTGGGACATAAAATTCAACCCCCTGTCAGAGATTACTTCCTTAGGAAACCCAACCCTGGTAAAAATACCAAGGAGGGCCTTAGCCACAGCCGGAGCTGTAACAGTCCTCATAGGAATTGCCTCAGGGTATCTAGTAGCATGGTCTACTACAACAAGTATAAACCTGTTGCCTGAGGAAGTTGGAGGATCAAGGGGACCAACAATGTCAATCCCTACTCTCTCAAATGGGACTCCCACTACAGGGTGTGGCAGCTCCTGCAGTATTTATCTACTTTAGCTACCATCTTTGGCCAATAAAAGTAGAGTGAGAGCCTTTCCTTAGTCTTCTTGAAACTCAAGTGCCCAGCCAAGGGAATCTCATGGGCTAACTGCAAGAACTCTGGTCTGTTCTCTTGGGGTACTACACGTTGTTTGTTGTCCCCAGGTGCAGACTCTGTTGGTTCACTGTAGAAGAGGCCATCTTCCCAGTGTAACCTATATTTCCTAGGCTCTTGCCCTTCAGCCTGAGCATCTGCCTGGTGGCGAAGACCTTCCAGAGTTGGACATTCTCTCTGTCCCTTACTGAAGTCTGCCCTGTTGGGTCCACCTTCTGCCAGTAAAGACTGCAGCTCAGGATGGTCAACATGATCCAGATCTCCAATGAGTTCCTGGCCTTCCACTAGCTCTTCTTCAGAGTCTAGTTCAACCACACAGGGTTGTACCTCCCTCTCAGCCTCAGCTGGAGGGGGAGTTACTGGTGTAACTTTGGACAACCTAGGGGAAGTCCTTGTTGGATGCACTGGAGTGCTGGCTGTGAGGTTCTTTTTAGAAGTTTTAGGTTTACCTTTTTCTTCTAGTTTCTTAGAGACAGCAGCTGACATCTCCAGTGGAGCAGGAGTGATCTCTTTCTTCATCACCTCCTTGGGAGTACCTCTCATGTTTCTCTCCCTTGCAGGTCTGGTGAGCTCCTGTAACCTTTTACTAAGAGGTCTGGGGGAATGTGACACAACTCCAAAAGTTTTCGAGTCATTACCCAGCAGAACCCTTCCTGGCACCTCACTTTGTATGCTGACAGGTATCTTCACAGTCATGTCATTACACTGGATGAGAACTGGTAATTGGGGAAGCATCTGCACAGGCCCTCCAGCTAACTTGGTGAGGCGTTTTGGTGCCTTAGCAACATCCTCAGCCTGAAAAAACGATTTGTCCACCACAGTTATGCTGGCTCCAGTGTCCCTAATGGCAGGAGACTCCTGACCATTCACCTGGACAATGTCCTTATAATACTCTTTAGTATTATCTGGGATAGAATTATAGACATCTAAGTTCTGTTGTTCCCACAAACCCAGAGACACTGAAGAAACACTGGCTGAGACTCCAATGGGTTCATCAGCCAGCAATAGAAAGTTTCCACTTGCCATTTGTACTTCCTCCTCTGGAGCGAAGGCTAAGGAGACAAGTTGGACCCCTGAAGGTTTACTCTTACATCTGGGATCTCCTTTCACATGGTCAGTAGAGCCACAAACAAAGCATTTTCCAAATGCTTTCTGGAATGGTGGCTTGTTCTGACCTCCTTCTGGTTTGACACCAGGAGGTAACTAGCCTGATTTGGTTTCCCTTGTGGCTTACCCTTTTGGTTTGGTTTGGGGCCCTCTTTGGAAATGGAATTATTTGAATTCTCTTTGGAGTCCTTTTTTGGCTGTTCTCCCTCATCCTTTTTCTGAGTAGCCCCAGAATCCTTGTGAGTGGCTTTGTTGGCAACCCACAAGTCAGCAGCCTTAGATAACTTCCTGGAATCTAATTCCTCTGAATCAGCCAAGTGCTGTCTGAGCTCAGGAGAGCAGGCATCATAAATTGACTCCAACATTACAAGATGCTTCATTCCTTCATAAGTGTTAACTCTGTAATCCTTAAGCCATCCCTCTAAGTTTTTCAAACTTTCCCTCACCCAGGTAGCCCAAGGGGTACCATCATTCTTTTTGAGGGTCCTAAACCTCTTAAGGTACTGGGAAGGGGTCTTCCCAAATCTAGCTATTAAAGCTAGTTTCACACATTCATAATCCTTGTTATCCTCCTCCCCCAACTCCATTACCACATCAGTTGCAACAGGGGGAAGCCTAGAGAACAACCAAGGAAGTAACTCATTCCCTGTGATGTCTTGGAGCCCATGATTATACTCAAACATTTTTAACCAATCCAACACATCTAACTTAGGTTCATACATACCCACTAATTCCTTAGGCATCCGGGGACTTTTGGGACTGGAACTCCTAGAAGAACCAGAGGAGAGAGAAGCATTTTCCACAGACAACTTTTTCATTTCTAGTTCATGATTAAGCTCTATTTCTCTGAGTCTTAACTCAGCTTGCTTCTGCTCAGCCTGGGCATTCATTCTTCTGAACTCTAGCTCTTGGTTTCTTTCATATTGAGCAATAAAACGTGTGTACTTTAATTCAAGCTTCATTTTTTCAAGTTCAAAATAAGCAGGGTTACATGTAGGACCTGGTATAGGCCCAGTAGGTACAGTAGGTAAGGCAGACAGAGGGTCAGAGTGGCTAACTTCATTAGGTTCACTTTCCTATTCTGACTCATTATCAAGACTTTGATTCAGATCAATACCATCACTGTTTTCTACATTTGCTGGGGGGGGGGGATAGATTCCTCTGTACCACCCAGACTTTGGTTTTCTAACAATATTTCTATAAGTTCCATTTTCTTGCCCTTCTCAGAGAAATTCTTATGTCTACACAATACTTTTAAGCAATCAGCATTTTTGGCAGACAATGATTCTAGGGTATAACTCTCCATAGCAGACATAGTTAGAAAATCAGCTTTTTAGTGCTAAGCTCTGTGTTTAGTTGTCCTAAAGTGTTCAAAAAGGACTCTAAAGTGTATACTCAATACAAATCCCACCGCTGTACACCAGTGTTAGGCAGAAACCTGTGCTGTTCCCTCTGGGACCACTGCAAAAGATTTAAGACTACAGGTGTTTGGCAGTAAACCCACTTGGTAGCAGTCTGTACCACACAGACTCACTTGGTAGCTGTGGCTGAGCAGTCAGACTTCCCTCAAGAAGAGTTAGGCAGTATACAGAGTATTCAAATAGGTCAAGAGCACACAATAGAACAAGTAAACACTGACCAGGGCTTGGTGTAAAAGAGATATAATTATTTATTTATAACCACATCTAGAGAAACACACAGGCACTAATAGTAAGCAATTCAAAAACACGGTCACTAAAAGATATACACTCCCTTAAAAGAATATTAGACAAGTCTTAAGTAAAGCCCCACTTATTTTCAGACAGCGGTGAGCGCTTAACGTAGATGGCACTCTAATAATTCGTTTTTAAAAGGGAGAGAAAAGCAGAGGATAAATTGAAACAGATCCCAACACTTTTTCACGAACACAACAAGAGAGGAAGGCAAAGTAACACCGTAAGTTTACAGTCAGTAGGCCGGATCCACTTTAAGAGGATCAAAACGAAATGTGTCCTAGGTCACACAGTTGCAGTGCACAAAAGTCTTGTAACGGTTCAAAAAGGAGTTGGACCAAAGAAAGGGACCAGTTAGAAGGTCAAGGCGGCCAGCCCAGTCCAGAAGGTTAAGGGATTATTATTACCTTGTAGCAATCTTTAGAAAGGGAGGCCTGGCGGACACGGTACCTTAAAGTGGTGAGAATACTCCAGCGGGGGCAGTTGTTCCTGTCAGCAGATGCAAGTCAGTGCTTCGTCCGGGGGAAGAGAGGATCTCGTCGGGGAGGAAGACAGGAGTCCGTTGCACTGCCAGGGAAGAAACCAGCCGCAGAGTTCTCAGTTAAAAGGAACGGTCCTTTAGTTCGCGGTCCAGTGGTAAGTGGCTATCCGGTTGCTGAGGTGCTTGGCACGGGCAATTCGACCACAAGCCGGTCTGGGGTGCGAAGAGAAGAAGGTAAACTGGTTGTGCCCACCAGTCAGGGGAAGAAGCCTCTCCAGCCGGGAGATCTTCTCTGTCATCGGGAAGTGGTGAGTCGGTTCCGCAGGGCTCCACCGGTGGTGTCGTCGTGGTAGGTCGGCTCAGCTTCTCCCTCGTCGGATTCTCAGGTCCTGTGGCGACCTCTGAAGTTCCAGTCCCCAAAGCCCTGCTTTTATGCAGCACACCCCCATTCACTCAGCTTAGCTGTCAATCAAACATGCTAAGTGGTGAGCCGGCCGGCTACACGAGATCAGTTCCGTCCTCTCGTTTCAATTTGGCCAAGTGGACGGGTGTCTTATTACACGCTATGGCTCAATCAGACCTGATTAAGACATTTTTATTACACCAGTTTATTACACCAAGTCATGAATTCTCAGAAGACTCCTTTAAGGAAACACTTGCAGGCACATTGAGGGCAACGTTTGATGGCAAGGCATGTTTAAAGCTAGCTCAAAGAGTTCCAGTGAGGAGGTGTTTTGGGTGGGGAGGGCAGGAACTCGGTGAGAATTGCCATAGGGATTAGCATGGCCATGAGAAGTCATTTCACTGTTAGCACCTGCATTCATATCCATACATTTTTAGGTAATTGAAATCGTGATGTGGGGTTAGCATTTGCATGCTAGGAGAGTGATTAGAAGGGAAGTGGTGACATGAGATATCTCATTCTCACAGCATTCCTTGACGTTTCAGAAATGAAGACAAGGCTTGTAACATTGAAGCTTCACCAGAATAGTCTCATTCGAAATGTGGAAAGATGTTAGGTGCCCCCACACAAGGAAGTTTGCCCATTCCTCACAGCCTCTGACGTTAACGCCTCTCCCAACATTTGAAGTGTTAGTCCCCTTTCCCCCCCTGACATTTTAGCCTAGGTGCACCTCTGATGCCATGAACCCAACCCTTAATGAAGTGGCCCCCAGGGCAGCTACATTTAGGGGTGGTGCTGAACACACACTCATAAAAAACAATGCATGGTTGAAACACTTTCAACCATGCATTCATCCACCAGTTACACAACTCCATACATGCATGTATAAATAAAACCGAACACAGCATTGACACAAACACCAACATGCATGCATGCATTCATACATACACATGTACATACTCATTTAATTTAAATACACATATACACTTTTAATTTAAAATAAAAAACACTTACCTTACCTTCATACACCCTTAAAAAGCATCCACGCAGCCGACACGTAGACATGCTGGCTGACAAGAGAGGAGTCCTCTCCTATCAGTTAAAGTTCCTATAGTTAAAGTTCCTTTGGTCGATAAGGCAAATAGGGCCTCATTCCGAGTACGGCGCTAACCAATGGCGCTATTAACGCCTTGGTTGACGCCGTACCCGGACTGGCAGCGCCTTGGTGGTTGGCGGAATTACCGCCCCATTCCAAGGTTGGCGGGGCGGTAATTCCCCAATCCCCATTTACCCTTCCCCATTCCCATTCTTGCCCCATAGGGCATAATGGGAGTGGGGAAGGCGTCAATTACGCCACCGTAAATCACGGTGGCGTAATTAACATCAAGGTCCCTTAGCGCCATGGTATTTAACGCCTGCTAAAAGCAGGTGTTAAAAGCACCATGGCGCTAAGGGAACTCGGAGTATGGCGGTAAGGGATTACCGCCACCGCTCTCGTTAGCGGTGGCCGCTATCCCTTACCGCCATACTCGGAATGAGGCCCATAGTCTTAAGAGAAGTTTAAATGATGTTACGAAGATTGGTCACCATGCAGGTTATAATGTCGCGCTCTAAACCGCTTGAAAAAAGTTAATTTATTTTATTATCTCCATGAGAGGCAGAGTAAGGAAAGGGGGAGATTTATAAACGTTACCTAAACGCCTCTTCTCTTATAGTAAAGACTGCTAGGAAAAGTCAGCAGTAGGTAGTTCTCAGACTATTAGCTAAGGAACTTCATCTCCCAACGATACTTGTAAACATTTTTGATGACATCAGAAATATCTCTAGGGACCCTCTGGAAGTTATTTTCGACTATGATGGAGTACATGAGATCAGTTCCGTCCTCTCGTTTCAATTTGGCCAAGTGGACGGGTGTCGTATTACACGCTATGGCTCAATCGAGCCATTTATGCATAAGAACTAAAATGTTTCAAAAAGCTCCGTAATCGCTCCCCGATAAACTTAATAAACATTAAGAAAGGACATGGGGTTGCTTGTTATGATGGGTGTGTGACTCATGGGGGTTTGGCTTGTGTATGGTTAGGCCAGGGTGTCCATGCTGGGACAGTTTACACTTGGCATGCATGCTTGTGTTCCTTCATGGCCCCACATCCCCTGTCCAGGTGGCACTCACATGGGAGGGGCATGGCTTAGTCCATGGCAGTGTTATGGTAATATGGGGCACTGCTGTGCAGCCAGCAGGGCTGTAATGTGGTGCACAGTGATTGGCAGGCCGGGCACATGTTGGTGTGTGGTACGTGTATCCCCCTGTGTCTTGTCTGCCATGCCGATATGGGCAGGCCTACTGGGCCTGCAGAATACTGGTGTAACTGCTGCACAGTGATGTGGTTGCTCATGCACCTCAATCCTGCTTGCACAGGGTGCACCAGTAAGGGTGTGGTGCCCATGGCATTAGTTTGGTTCACTTGCCTGCCCTTCCCGCTGCTGTGAGGCTCAGGGGTGCCCTTGGTGACCTGCCCCATGGCTGATGTGTAGGGTGGCTGATGTGCCACCCAGTCACTCTGCCCTGTTGGCTTGCCTAGCATCTGGATCTGCTGACTTGTGTCCCTGTCCACTTGGACATTTTATGCTGGGATGCCAATTGTTCATGCATCTGAGGGGTTGGAGGGGTTGACTCACCGCCTGCCTTCTGGCTGCTTGCACTCGCCTCCACACTGCCGACTCAGTTGATCCCTTCAAGGTCCAGCACTATGCTACATTTCTCCTCCTAGACGGTGAGGACCAGTGGCTCTACAGTGCCTCCTCCAGTGACCAGGGACTCTTGGTGGTGTTGGGACAGCTTTCCCAGTGCCCTGACTCTCCGGTCATTCCACCACTTGTGGCAGTCTTCTCCATCCCATCACTGAGCATGCTGGATACTGCTGTCACCTTTTGGGAGATGGCAGTCCAGATGACTGTCCCGCACTACCCAGTGATCTTGCATTGGCGACTGCCATAGATTTCACCACAGTGTGAGATCAACTCATCTGTGAAGACAGCAAGGTCCCCTCTGCTGAATTTTGGTTTTCGGAGGTGATTTTTGGCCATCTTGCCTTGTCCTCTCCTGAGACATTTTTGCAGCTTGTCAGGACTGGACAGCTGCAGGAAGTGGAGATATTTAATGGATTGTGTTTTCAAAAATGCCTGCTGTGGAGTTTCCTGTTCCAGAGGTGATGCAATTTCCGCCAGCACTAGTGGCAGTAGCGCTATTAGCCTGGTTTCTCAGCGGTATCCCTTATTTCTGTGCATTTACCGCTGGGCGATAAAAGCGTTACTTTCCTGGGGTTGGGGGTATGTTCACGTCAGGTTCTAATGCAGCTCTAATTCTGATGCACAACCCAGCAGTGACTCTATTACCACTCAACGGTAATTGCGCTGGATTACCGCTGGACTTGTGATGAGGCCCATGGTTGCTTCGTTACTTGATTCTTTACATAGCCATCTGCCACCTCCTTCTTTACATAGCCATGTGCCACCTCCTTGAACACTTGAATCTTATCCTAGCCCTCACTGAGACATGGTTGAAGTACAGCTCAGTCACCAGTTTTGACACACTTCTCCCTGAAGGCTTCAAGATCCTCTCTGTACCCAGGCCTAACAGCCCTAGAGGGGGAGTAGCCCTGATCTTTACCGAGTGGATCCTGCCTCCATCATTCCCACTAAGGCCTACTCTTCCATTGAATGTCTGTCTGCAGGGCTCTCTCTCTCCTGTCTCCTCCCTTACTCTGGCCACCTTCTATCGGCCGCTGGGCCAGTTCACCCTCTTCCTCTCTGAATGGGCTGACGTGGTCTCCTCTGTCCTTTCCTCCTCCTCCCAAGTCCTCTTGCTGTGGGATCTCAAAATCCACCTTGATACTCCTGACTCTTCAGATCCTTTCCACAACCTATGCAACTCTCTTTTTCTCTCCATTCTTCCTTCTGGCCCAACACACAATGCTGGCCACACCTTATATGCTCTTATCTCTGCAGACATCCATCTCTCTATACCTCTCACTACCTCTCTACTGGACTGACCATTCCCTTCTCTCTTCCCACATGAAGCTTTCTTCTCCTCTAGCACTGGAACACCCCTCACTGCCTCCTGCCTTCAAGGTCATCCGACCCATAAAAAGAGGGACATTGGCTGCCTTTGCCTCCACCTACTCTCCTTCTTCTGCTCTTGCGGCTGACTCCCACCCTGACAGAGCCCTCTCTAACTTTCATCACTCCGTTTCCAATACTCTTGACATTCTTGGCCCAATCATGAGGGTCCGTCTGAAGACATCCAAAAAGTGTAACGTTTGGTACGACTCCGAGCTGGTTGTCATTAAACAAAAGTGCAGAGCAGCAGACAGGAAATGGGGATCTTCAGGTGCACCATCTGACAAACTGGCCTGCTGCTTTCTTTAAAGTCAGTATAAACTCTGCATTCACCCCAAGAAACAAGTCTCTATCCAAGCCTGAGTATCAGCAGCATCTAACAACATGGCTGAACTCTTCAAAGTCTGCAAGGAAATGGCCAATCCTACTGCAACCTCTTCATCTACTGCACCCACTCAGACACTTTGCTCGGCCCTGGCTGCACATTTCACTGCTAAAACACAGGACAACCAGCCCTCTCTTTCCCAGACTCCCTCGTCTGCTCCCACATCTCTTGGGCCCCCCTCAGCCAACCCACCGCCTCTCTCCTCCCTTTCCCCTGTCACACCTGAGGAGGTCTCTAGAAAAGTCTGGCCCATGAAAGCCTCCTCCAAATAGGTTGACCCTTGCCCTCCTAAAATCATCAAGGGGAACATTGATTCTCTTGCTCCAGCCTTGGCTGACCTCTGCAACCTCTCCTTCACCAATGATGTTTTCCCAACTTCTCTCAAGCACTCTTGTGCGCCCTCTACTCGAAAAACACTCTGCTGACCCTTCTATGCCCGCAAACTGTCACCCGATTTCTATCGCTCCTTTCCTCTGCAAACTCCTGGAGAAATTAGCTATCTCACAATTCACTCTCCACACTGAATCTGTTGGTTGTCTCCATGACAGTCAGTATGGATTTAGAGCACCCAGAGGCATGGAAACTGCTCTTCTGAACACCCGTAAAGACCTGCTCTCAAATCTTGACTCCAAATCTCCTTCTGTCCTCATTCTTCTTGATCTCTCTTCTGCCTTTGACATGGTAAATCACAGCATCCTGATCTTCCATCTCTGTGATACCCTGGGTATCACTGATCTGGCCCTAGCGTGGCTTGCTTCCTTTCTCTCTGACCATCCTTCCCAGGTGGAACTTGGGCCCTTTCTCTCCTCTATCACTCTGTCTACTTGTAGTGTCCCCAAGGGATCTAACCTATCCCCCTTGTTCTCAAATGTCTACATGGACCCTCTGGCCCACAGGATCTCTACCTTCACCTCTAACATTCAGTGTCATGCTGATGAAACACAGCTCTCTTTCAGGCTACCCTGAGCCTATTCCTCCTCCTCGCTCATTCCTGACTGTCTTTCCGCAATTCAGTCTTGGTGTGCTGCTAATGATCTCTGCCTCAATGCCAGTAAAACAGAGATCATCCTCAATGTCTCACTGGCTGGCTTCTCTTGGCCCTGCGCCTCCACCTACTAGTGAGGCAAAACCTCTGGGGGTCATCTTCGACTCCACTCTCTCCTTCTCTTCTCACATCTTGAACAGCTCCAAAAAGGCCCACTACAAGCCACACCTCCTCAGAGGTATTCTAATTTTTCTGACTTTCCCCAAAAGTTGCAACGTCTTGAGAGCCCTGGTTCTCTCTAGGCTAGGCTACTGCAGCAGCCTCTTTCTCAATCTTCCTACTTCTACTCTCCGTTTGCTACAACTCATCCAGAACAGAACTGTAAGACTTATCCTTGTCCTGAAGCCCAGAGACTGCATCTCTCTGGCACTGAAATCCCTTCACTTGCTCCCCGTGGCTGCTAGGATCAAGTTTTTTCTGGGGTCAGGACCCGCTCTATCTTCAATGTTCTCTTCCTGAATACTCTCGTTCTAGAGCCCTCTGCTCGTCTTCTTCCAACTCTTTGCAGGTGAGCCATGTTTCTAAGCAGGGATTTGGGAGTAGATATTTATCCTCTGCAGGTGCCTCCCTCTGGAACAGCCTTCCTGCCTCTCTCTGCCTTGAGCTGGAGCTACCTAAGTTCCAAAACTCCTCAAGACCTTCCTCTTCACTTCTTCCTTCTCTCTCTCTCCCCTGCTTACCTCCTCTCTTTTTCTCTCCTGCAACACTCCTCTGTACATTTTTAACTCTGCTCAGTTTTTACTGATTGTTCGCCTGGTTCACCTTCAGAGTCTCACAGGTCCAAGGCTACCCCACCAGTCTTTGCACTTTCCTCCGGGCCTCTACACCATGTTCAGACTAGTGTACTTGCAGCATACGCTCCATGTGAGGTGTACGCTCTCTGCACTTAACCCAGGACCCTGCTAGACTGGACGCACTTACCCTCACCCCTCCCTCACACATCTGTCTGTACACTTGCATACCACAAATTTACTAGGACTAGTAAGTTCTGTCTTGATCCCCCTTTGTCTTCTCTCCCTAGTTGGGTTCGCCTGAAACACTTCATGCACTTGCTGTCAGGAAAAATGCTGTCAGGGCTAATGCTGTTAGGGCTAGTACGCTAGTTACTTTTTGTTAGATCATTCGGAAACTTCAAGGCTTAAGAATGACTACTGTATTCCCTTGCTCCCTTGGCACCTTGAGGTATTTAGAAGCACTTCTCTTGTGTATAAGCGCTGTAGAAATAAACAATAAATAAATAAATAAATACATAGCGATACCGCTTCAGGGATAGCGCGTGTCCCATAAAGTAAGATTCTTGGTTTCAGAAATAATCTTCTCAATTGCAAGTATAGCGGGCTACAGGTTCTCGAGCTGTCTTACAATGAGCAGACTTATTGGAGGGCTTGTTGTCCCAATTGCACAAATTATACACTTCTGAAGTGTAATTGTGTCTTTATGTAACAGGTTGCCATTTAGCAAGTGTGTAGAAGCCCTGGCTTTTTGATTGTGTATTAATTTAATAAAATGATGCAGGCAATTCCATCTACGAAAGGTAAATCTGCTGATCAGATCCCCTTTCCAAAGCTCATTGCCAAAAGCATACTATGTACCCTGCTGCATCAGTAACCCTATCTGCTGTGCCTGTTCTACCAGTGGCACACAGGAGGATCACAGGTCTTAGGTTCACTTTTGACAGCTGCAGTTGCAGCCATGTCTCTGCAGCTCAGGGGCTGCATTTATGGTATGTGTCCCTGAGCCAAAAATAAGATGATTTGTAAGTAACCCATGCTGGTGGCAGGGAAAACACTAAATATAAGCCATTCCTGAGCTACGGCATGGTGCATGGCACTGCTCATAATCACTGCAGCCACATCCAATTTGATATCACACATGTGTCAGTCCTGTAGGGCCAGTTCAGTTATGGAAGGGTGATGGTTATTCTCCACAGACAGGCTGGACCTTGTCATACTGGCAGGAATGTAGACTTGTGGGAATTGCTTGTCTTTGTTCCTTTGTAAGGGCAAGCAACGCTCTTTCCCAGAGACCGCCATGCCACTGGAACAGGAATCAAAAGGATGCACCTATTCATAAAAGGATTGACCTCTAACCATGGTGCTGCATTTCTAAAGGCCTTTGGTCCTACTGAGAAGGGAAAGGGTGTGTTAGGGTAGACAGGGAGAACAATGTACAGTTAAGGGAGGTTTACACACTCTTGTTTCTTTCTGCCTCTCCTTCCTGCCCCCTCCGCTTCCTTTAGCACCAATAACTTTGGGTGTGATGTCAGAAGGGAACGTTCCACTCCTTTCAAGAAAAGGGATTGGACTGATAAAGCAAGCTAGCTTTAGTCCAATCGCCTGTGGACATTTGACTTTAAAATAAGGGGTCTCACACAACTTCTTTGACTCATATTTTGGACTCCAAAAAAAATAAGATTTTGGATCCTGGTGGGAGAACAGTCCTTCGCAGAGTCCTTCAGTTGTGAGGTGAAGGAAAGTGGGAGTTTAAGTCTCATCACAACAGAGGACAACAAAGTGAGTATTCAAATACAAGGCATTAATGGAAACCTAAAATACCAGGAGCAGAATACACTAATAAAGACTAGCAAAAAGCCTCTCATATATCACCCTGCCAGGAAAAATATGCTCAGCTCAATATTGCATCACACATCGTTGTAAATACTTTTCTTATATTCTTGGTCAGCCAGTGGCATACATACTGAATTCCTGCCTTGATTTCCCCAGCACCAAGATGTACTTTCTCGTCCTTCTCTCCAGCGACATCAAAGTGATCACAACTTTTTAATGTCACACTTTTTTTCTTAATGTGTGCCCACTCCATGAAAATTCTCCCTCGACACATTCTATGTATAAAGCATGGTTTGCAATTAACAAGAAAGATGATCATGTTCAAATATCACTTTGGAAATTTGGCATTATGAAAGAATTCGATTTTCATGAGCACACCACCATGCATTAAGCACTGACCCTGGGATCAGGTGTCCATTTTTGGGGATTTCTTAACCATTGAATGAAGTGCCCCATGCAAATATATAATATTATGCTCACATGCAAAGCAGCTACAACATCATCATATTTTCTTCATTATGTGCATCTCATCCAGAGCAGAACATGAGTTCTATATAAGGAGAGCATTTAGAGAAAGTTGAGTCGCTAAATTCAAGCTTGACGAATTCATAGAGAGGAGAATTTATTCTATATCGAAAAAACACAAGTGCTTTGTGAATTTGTTTTACCAGATAACAAAGGCCAAAGAAGGGCCACTCTCTCAACAGAATAACATTTCTGAAAAACGAGTGGGCCTGCCGTGAAGTAATAGAATAGGATTCGGCAAAAGGATTCAGAGGACAATTGTAAGACACTTACCAGATTACATACAAATGTTTCTGATATGTACGTGTGCAGAATATATTTAGCTTGTAATTGTCTCACTGCAATTGTGTAATGGTTTGACAGCTTTAAGACAGAATTCTTTCTCAAAGCATTGAAAAAGGATGCAATTATCATTATCTCCAAAGCAGCTTAAATGGGCACCTATTTATATTTGAGAAGCATCACAGTATCTTTTCAATTTTCTCAGCAAGATTTTGGAGACAAAAAGGAAAAACAAGCACCAGCTGTGCCTTTATTTGCTGCTTTCAGCATCTCAAATCAGCATCCATTTCATTCCAGGATCTGCATATTTCTATTGTCACTGCCTCAAATCATGGACACTTGGCTACCACCACTCAAATTTGTCTTGGCTTCCATTATATTACTACACTGATTGTTTGTTCCTGGCTTCAGTCAATCATACAGAAAAGCTAACAACAACTACAAAACTTTGAAATAGGTTCATAAAAAAAAATCAAAATGTTGGTATTTTGTCAACATTCATAGAGGAATCTCCTCTGCCACCTTAACCCCCACGTCTTCATTAGCATCGCGTACATGACCATCAACAGATAGGCATATGAAAAGCTTGCCATAACCGGCTTTGGATCATTATGATCTAGTCCTCAAATTTCTTATTCCACAGCAACATATGCATCCTTAGATAGGAGCATGCACTTTGATTTATCAAAAGTACTGTGATGATACCCGTTATATGAACATTTTGTGGCTGTAATTTTTCAGATGTGCCATCAAACATTTTTTTTCAAGGGTTTATGAGAAGATAATATGCTAAACAAATTTCAACAAGGCAAAACTGTCACACACAACTGAAAGTAGCTAAACTAAAAAACAACTTACTGTAACGCTCACCTGATTCCCACGGAGGCGCAGGTCTGGCTTCGAGTGCTGGTGCTTCTTCAATGGTGAAACGCAGGACCCTGAAGATGGACAGGAAGGGCCCCTCTACTCTGGCTTCTCTGGCTTGCAGGAATATTCCCCTATGCGTGAAAAGGGAGTATTACCTACTGACTGAGTTATGCTCAACCCTCCCACTCTCCTCCAGCCCTCCACGATACCCTTCCACGATTCCCCGTGAAGTCTCACCTTAGGGTCAAGAAGGATGAGCTCTCCAACCTGCTTCTGATGCAGGGGCGCGTTGAAACCCAGTTACTTCACTGGATTGAGGATTGATGGGAGTTCAGGTAAGCTTGACTATTCAGGTAAGGCACTGTAAAAGTTCTGCTGCAAGTTCTAAAGTCCAAGCTTAAAAATAATGTTCATTGTCTTGTTGCAGAATGCCGGAGATATGGCGCCGACCCGAAGTGAAACGTGCAGTTCCAGTAAATGACAGGTAAGTTCCGGATGAGCGCTCGGGTAATGTCTTTGCATTTGCTCATTCAATGTCTTTGTCTTTTTTCTCCATAGGGGCCGGGGTCCGGAAAATGCCTGGAAGCGCCAAGACCCGAAATGAAATGGGAATGACCCAACAGAAGTCTTAGAAGGAAACTGAGCTTTTCCTATTCCTTTCCTTCTCTCACCTTGTTCTTGTCTTTTTCTCTCTAGGCTCTGGGAAGTGGCTGTGGATCCGGATGATCGCTGCTGAAGATGGAGGAGTCCAGGATAGGTGAGTGAAATGCAGCGCTGCAGCGATCATAGCGAAATTCTTTTAAAATGATGTCTTCCTTTTCAGGATCATCGGTGTGATGTCTCCGTGGTGCTGATTTAGCAGGTAAGGTCTTTTGTCTCCCTTTGCAGGTGACCCAGGATACTGACAGGCGTCGCTGAGGTCCAGATGCAGGAGCTGACACGGTGAGCGTCCAGCTGCGAGGAGCAGAACAACGCGAAGCGTGAGTTGCTGATCGGGTGTGGTTTAAATAGCTTTGGAAGAAGTTCCCAGTGTGTATCCTTCCACCGATCAGGTATGTATCCTTCCCTGACCACACCCGGGTGGAAAGTAGTCCCACAGGTAAAGTAGTTCCATTGAGGCCTCAAGAGGGCCTGGATGTAGCAGCATGGTCTGCATCAGGCAAGTGCACATTAAAACACTTGAACACATGTCTAGCTTTATGAGCCTGGCGCCTAAGGCGCCAGGACAGGGGTCCAACATGAGCCTGGCGCCTAAGGCGCCAGGACTGCGTCCAAAGGGCCCCAGCTTGGGCCCGCTGGCACTCCCCTGGGGGAAATGATGCCTGCCTCTGGGGTTGCTGGGTCGGACCTGGCTCCTTGGAGGTAGGCATCATGACAGTACCCCCCCTCAAGCCCCCTCCCAAGGTTCTTTCCTCCGGGGGTTTTGGCTTGTTCAGAAATCTCCTGTGAAACCTTTGTACTAATCGAGGTGCGTGGACATGGTTACTAGGCTCCCACGATCTCTCCTGAGGTCCATATCCCTTCCAGTCAACAAGATAGAAGAGTTTTGACTTTACCACCTTGGAGTCTAAAATGTCTTTAACTTCGAATTCTAATTCCCCTTCAATTTGAACTGGATCTGGAGGCTTGGACAATCGGGTTCCTGGTTGTACTGGCTTCAAAAGTGACGCATGAAAAACTGGACGAATACGCATGTTGGACGGTAGATCCAGTTTAAAGGCCACTGGGTTGATTATAGCCTTGATGGGGTAAGGTCCTATGAATCTGGGATTGAAGGTTTGCGGGCCCTTGAGGGGTAAATGTTTAGTTGCTAGCCATACCTGGTCTCCTACTTGGTAAGGAGGAGTTTTACTTCGGTGCAAATCAGCGTTTTCTTTATACTTTTTCTTGGCTTGCTGTAAATGACTTGCAGCTTCTTTGAAGGCTCGGGTTATTGTGGAATGCAGATGATTTACTGTGGGCATTTCCAGGGTCAGAGGTGGATCTAGGTCAGAGGTCCGAGGATGGTGACCATACAAAGTATAAAAAGGGGTTTGTCCGGTTCCATAATGCACTGAGTTGTTGTATGCATATTCTGCGATCCAAAGAATGTCTTTCCAATTCAACTCAGATTGGTGTAACATGCACCGAAGATATTGCTCGAGAGTCTGATTGGTTCTCTCGGTTTGTCCGTCGGTCTGGGGGTGGTGGCTGGTGGATAACCGCACATCTATTTCTGCTAATCGGCAACACTTCTTCCAAAAATGGGAGATAAATTGACTTCCACGATCCGAGACTAATACGGAAGGGAAACCATGTATGCAAACTATATTCTCCAGGAATTCCTTGGCCAAGGTCGAAGCTGAAGGCAAACCTTTTAAAGGGATGAAGTGGGCCATTTTGGAGAATAGGTCCACAATTACAAGGATTGTGTTGTAACCAGCACAAGGAGGCAGGTCGGTTATAAAGTCCATTGACAGGGTGTGCCATGGTGCCGGTGGAATATCCAAGGGTTGAAGTAGGCCGGCTGGCCTTTTCTTTTGAGCTTTGTTTTGGGCGCAAATTCCGCAAGACAGAACAAAAGACTTTATGTCTTTTCTCCAAGAAGGCCACCAGAAGTGGCGTTTGATTTTTTCCTCCGTTTTAGCGATACCAGGGTGTCCTTCCATTAAAGATTCATGATGATGGGCAATAACAAGTTCTTGCAATTCTTTACTTGGCAGAAACAACCGCTCCTGGAAGTAGGGTAAGTCATCCTTAACGGTGTAATGAGGACCCTTTTGACTCCATTCCAGTAAGGTTGAAGAGTCTAGAAGTTGTTTCACTTGCGTTTGGATGTCCTCAATAGTTTGCAATGAAGTTAAGCCTAAGATTCTTTGCTCAGGTATGATGGGCACAGGTTCTAAGCTCGAATTAGGTTCTTCCATGCCAATCCGGGATAAGGCGTCCGCTTTTCCATTCTTGCAGCCAGGGCGATAGGTAATTACAAAATCAAATTCCGCGAAGAATAGAGCCCATCGGAGTTGTCGTGAAGATTGAGCTTTGGCCGTCTTTAAATACTGTAAGTTTCTGTGGTCCGTAATTACGGTGATGGTGTGTCTTGCCCCGAGAAGGTAGTGACGCCAAGCCTTGAAAGCAGATTTGATGGCCAGTAACTCTTTATCGGTAATTGCGTAGTTGATTTCAGGAGGAGAACATTTTCTGGACCAAAAGGCCACTGGGTGTAGTTGGTTAGTTTTTGGGTCTCTTTGCGACAGAACAGCTCCCATGGCCGAACTGGATGCGTCGGTTTCCACAATGTACGGGAGACCTGGGTGCGGGTGCTTCGATACAGGTGCAGAGGTGAATTTGGTTTTCAGGTCCTGAAAGGCTTGTTCGGCCTCAAGAGTCCATTCGAAGCGTTTGTTTTTCTTTAGGAGAGCTGTGATGGGTTGGACTGTTCGGGAAAATTCCGGGATGAATCTTCGATAGAAATTGGCAAAGCCGAGCATGCTCTGAACTCCCTTCACCGAACTAGGAGATGGCCATTTGAGGATGGCGTCCACCTTTCGCGAGTCCATTCGGACTCCTTGAGGTGTCAGGATGAATCCGAGAAACTCAACTTCAGTGGTATGAAAAACGCATTTTTCGAGTTTTGCAAATAGTCTGTGCTGGCGCAATTTCTCAAGAACTGCCCTAACATGTTTTCTGTGATCCGATTCTGAAGAAGAGTACACCAGGATGTCGTCAATGTAAACAATGACACAGACATCGATAAGTTCCTGAAGAACATCATTCATAAAGTACTGAAAGGCGGCAGGTGCATTGCACAAACCGAAGGGCATCACCTGATATTCGAAGAGCCCAAACTTGGTGCGGAATGCAGTCTTCCATTCATCGCCTTCTTTTATACGCACCAGGTGATAAGCTCCTCGGAGATCTAACTTGGTGTACACACAAGCGTCTTTCACCTGGTCGATAAGCTCAGGGATCAAGGGCAGAGGATAACGATTCTTAACCGTTATTAGATTTAGGGCGCGATAGTCTATACACGTTCTAAGGTCGCCCTCTTTTTTCGGCACGAAGAACAGAGCTGAAGAGACAGGAGACTTGGACGGGCGAATAAAACCATTGGCTAGGTACTGATCTAAATACTGACGCAAATGCAGGTTCTCAGGTTCCGTAAGAGCATAAATCCTACTACAAGGTAGTTGAGCATTGGGTACCAGATCGATTTGGCAATCATAAGACCGATGGGGAGGTAACGTGTTGGCCTGTTCTTTCTGAAAAACGTCTTGGAATTCTTGGTATTCTGACGGTAACTGTACAGGGGTGGAAGTTGCTGAGGCTATACCCATAGCTGGATTTCTTGGATAACAAGTTGGTTCACAATCAGGAAAACTTATCTTCTTTGCTCGTCAGTCAATTCTGGGATTATGTGTTTCTAACCAAGGAATTCCAAGAATTACTTGAAATTGTGGGGCCTTGATCACATCAAACACGATTGCTTCCCGATGACCGTCCTGACCCACCAGTGTCACTTCAACAGTGGAATGCGTTACAGGCCCTGAGGCTATTTCGGTTCCATCTACTGTAGTAATGACATCTTGGGTTACTTTGGGGCGGAGAGGAAGCTTAATCCTGGAAGCCAATTCACGGTCTATGTAATTTCCAATAGCTCCACTGTCGATGTATGCTTTTATAGCATGCAACTGCTGAGGCTGTTTTGGGTCCACGAGCACCATTGGCATGACAAAATGCGAGGTCAAAGAGTTTGTTTTCAAGCTCGGCAAGCGGACCCCTACGCTTGTCGGGCTAGGTCGTTTCCCGAATCAGGTGTCAATAGTTCGTTATCAGTAGCTCCAACCACCTTCTTAGGTGGTTTAACTGGACAATTTCGAAGAAAGTGACCGGAAGTCCCGCAATACAGACAAAGTTGCATTTGCCGCCTTCTCTCTCGTTCTTTCTGCGTTAATGGTCCTTTAACACCACCGATTTGCATAGGTTCGGATACGTCGGTAATCTTGGAGTTAGTGTGGGTTTTGATCGGTATTCGGGTTTCGTGCTTGAACCGATCTGCTTTTCTGTTTTGAAGTCTGTGATCAAGTTGAACCACCAAGTCAATGTAGTCTGCGCAGACCTGGGGTGGGTTTACTATCTGAGCTAGAACATCCTTAAGCTCTCCGCGCAGGCCTCGATGAAACAATGTGATCCTTTTGTTTTCTGGCCATCCAGTTTCCACAACCATTCTGTTAAAGGTGGCAATGTAGGGCAGAAGATCCTGATTACCTTGTCATAAGGATAGCAGTTCGTTATCAAGGGCCTGTCCTTGAGAGTGTCGAGCGAACAATCTTTCCATGCTGGCCTGGAAGCCCTGAAAATTCTGGAGAATGGGATCATCCTGATTTACCAATGGAATAGACCAATCGGCAGCACTGCCACTGAGGTAAGATAGTATAAAGGCTACCTTGGTCTGGTCGTTAGGGAAGGCTCCGGGTCTGCATAGAAAGTGTAAACGACATTGGTTCATAAAGACGGCATATTTCTTGGGATCCCCCGCAAAACGTTCAGGCGGGGCCAAAGGCATGTGTCCAGGTAGATTGATTTGTACCGGGTTATTCAAACCCATTGATGTGGAAATGTCTCCGGAATTAGGTAAAGGAGTGTGCCCTGCCTGGGCCTGTAATAACCTTTTGGCTAGGTCATCTGTTCTTTCCTTGGATAGGATCAGTTCTCTTTTGAGAGCGTTAGTCTCCTGGCGGGCTGAGTGCACCTTTGCCCGCAATTCCCCCAAAAGCTGGGCCAGCTGGTCAGTCTCGGAAGTCTCCATAGCTCCCGAGTGGGAAATTGTGGGTAGTCTTCGCGTTCTGTAACGCTCACCTGATTCCCACGGAGGCGCAGGTCTGGCTTCGAGTGCTGGTGCTTCTTCAATGGTGAAGCGCAGGACCCTGAAGATGGACAGGAAGGGCCCCTCTACTCTGGCTTCTCTGGCTTGCAGGAATATTCCCCTGTGCGTGAAAAGGGAGTATTACCTACTGACTGAGTTATGCTCAATCCTCCCACTCTCCTCCAGCCCTCCACGATACCCTTCCACGATTCCCCGTGAAGTCTCACCTTAGGGTCAAGAAGGATGAGCTCTCCATCCTGCTTCTGATGCAGGGGCGCGTTGAAACCCAGTTACTTCACTGGATTGAGGATTGATGGGAGTTCAGGTAAGCTTGACTATTCAGGTAAGGCACTGTAAAAGTTCTGCTGCAAGTTCTAAAGTCCAAGCTTAAAAATAATGTTCATTGTCTTGTTGCAGAATGCCAGAGATATGGCGCCGACCCGAAGTGAAACGTGCAGTTCCAGTAAATGACAGGTAAATTCCGGATGAGCGCTCGGGTAATGTCTTTGCATTCGCTCATTCAATGTCTTTGTCTTTTTTCTCCATAGGGGCCGGGGTCCGGAAAATGCCTGGAAGCGCCAAGACCCGAAATGAAATGGGAATGACCCAACAGAAGTCTTAGAAGGAAACTGAGCTTTTCCTATTCCTTTCGTTCTCTCACCTTGTTCTTGTCTTTTTCTCTCTAGGCTCTGGGAAGTGGCTGTGGATCTGGATGATCGCTGCTGAAGATGGAGGAGTCCAGGATAGGTGAGTGAAATGCAGCGCTGCAGCGATCGTAGCGAAATGCTTTTAAAATGATGTCTTCCTTTTCAGGATCGTCGGTGTGATGTCTCCGTGGTGCTGATTTAGCAGGTAAGGTCTTTTGTCTCCCTTTGCAGGTGACCCAGGATACTGACCGGCGTGGCTGAGGTCCAGATGCAGGAGCTAACACGGTGAGCGTCCAGCTGCGAGGAGCAGAACAACGCGAAGCGTGAGTTGCTGATCGGGTGTGGTTTAAATAGCTTTGGAAGAAGTTCCCAGTGTGTATCCTTCCACCGATCAGGTATGTATCCTTCCCCGACCACACCCGGGTGGAAAGTAGTCCCACAGGTAAAGTAGTTCCATTCAGGCCTCAAGAGGGCCTGGATGTAGCAGCATGGTCTGCATCAGGTAAGTGCACATTAAAACACTTGAACACATGTCTAGCTTTATGAGCCTGGCGCCTAAGGCGCCAGGACAGGGGTCCAACATGAGCCTGGCGCCTAAGGCGCCAGGACTGCGTCCAAAGGGCCCCAGCTTGGGCCCGCTGGCACTCCCCTGGGGGAAATGATGCCTGCCTCTGGGGTTGCTGGGTCGGACCTGGCTCCTTGGAGGTAGGCATCATGACACTTACCAAATAATTGAACCATCTATAAACTAAAGCATTGTGTTACAGTGTTTATTTTCCCTGACTAAAATTCTGCATCTTCAGAAAATGATATACCGTCAATTATATCAGTGTCATGCTTACTAGCAGTATAATTTGCAACCATAATTTGACCAGATTCAGCAGGTTCAGCCAGTGATTAGGCATCACATCCATGAATACCACCTCAATCTATATGTGCCAACCCAAAGGGCAAGCAACTGTCATTCCCTTCTTTCAACTCTACGCTGATACAACATTACTCTGTATAGGAGAATGCTTGACATTCTCCAAGATCATTCTACTTGGTTTTCTGCTCCCTTGTTCACAGCTGTCCGATTTTCTGTCAGCAATGAATCAATAAATTGTTGTTGTCACTTTATCAGTAATTTAACATACACTGCCTTGTCACAATGCACCCTTTTTTTTTCCCTCTGCCTACTTCTTTAGCCCTCGGTGCACTACACATATTTGTTTTTGCGGATCCCACTCTCTAACCTGCACTCCCTTAACTCTATAGTTACTTATATTACCAGCTCCATCTACAGTTTGACTTACCCCTGCATATCTACTCCCCTTTCTCAGACACTTCCCTATATAGAATACACCATGGGCATGGACACAGACCTCAGCACTTCTTAAACTCAGTAATTCTCAGCTGTCTAGTGTTTTTTTTTTATTTTTTATTTTTTTTATCAACTACGGCATTGTAAATGAGCAGACATTGATTGGTATGACGGTCCCCAATTTGTTCACTCTAAGACAGCATATAATGAAATGTCGTTGCTCTGAAATCATTTAACGTAGTATCTTTAACAATGTAGCAGGTCACTCATTTCTATTGTCGATCAAACAACTGAAGACCCCTTGGGTGTGTCGTGTTTTCCTATGTCCCATTTTCAAAGCTGCACTTTTTCAGTGAACAATTGCCCCACATTTAAGATTAGCTGCTTTAGGTTAATCGTATGCCCCTGCTCTGCACACCTCATTCTTATATTATTTTCAGAGTTACGTGAGACCACATGGTTTTGTTTTTTTGAAATTGCCACCTCTTTCTTTGCTAGTATCAATAAAAATAATTAAAATGTGTGACATCTACCAAGGAACAACTCCTATTGTTCTTGAAATAAAAACATAATTCTCTTTATTAGCACCCTGGGTGGGGGACACAACAAATCTGGTACCTTGGATCGCCTCATTCTAAGCAACCTTATAGCTGCCTCTCCTGTTTCACCATCTTCTCCCACCCTCACTTTCCCCTCAAATTTTCCATCCCTCCAACCCCCAGCCCCACTTACCTGGTTATCTCAGCTGCAGCGGTGCTCGCCGCCACTGCTGCCGCTATGTGTACCTGCGGGCCACCATGGAAATGTAAGATATGGAGCCCTGCGTTCCTGATCCATGGTGGCCAGCTTAATTAAGTATTTTGTTTCAATCAACAGGATGCCGTGTCCCGTTCATTGAAAGAAAATACTTTGCGCTTGGCACCCCGGATATCCAGATTGTAAACCCAGTGGGCTAATACCAATACTTCCCGATCCGGGCGGCCCCAGAGCCCATCAATACTTTGGGCTCTGGGCCTTTACCAACCAATCTGATCCCCGCGGATCGGGTATTATTGCTAAATTAACATTGACAAACTCACGTTCTAGATTACTTTTTAAAGGTAAATAAAAGGTAAATAATGTATCTACAGATGTCTATCACTTTGGTGTTGAAAAGTCATGTTACAGATAATGTGTAAATGGGGAAAAAGTGCTTGGTTGAAATCAAGGGAGACTATACGACTAGTCTTACCGAATATCACAAACTCACCCACACCTCAGTGTGTTTTTCTCTGATAAACTTCTCACTCACCCCGACAACATTGAATAACTTTTAAAATATGTTTAAAGAGCTCAGTGCTCTGCCTGATGCTCTCAACAATGCCCTCACCCTCTCATGTCAGGAATTCTGCTTGACCATCATTTTCTCTTAGGAAAAAATACTCAATGTAAGAGTGGATCTCTGCAATTGATACGGGCTTACTCTTAATTGCTATATAAATATTAGCTACATAGCCTCTTGTTTACTTCACCCGCTCTCTGTTCAGAACGTTGTTTCATCTGATGAAAACAGACATTAGGAACATTTTTATACATTCTTTCAGAACATTTTTGATGCATTATTTGAAGGGGCATCTTTCGAGCCTGCTTCTAACATGTCATTCTTTCCCTAATGCTTCAGCGGCCATTTTTGGAACCCTTGCATCCACTCAGTTATTGACCGGTACCCATCCTGTCCCCCATCGTACACAAATCTAGAAATATTTTCAACCTCTCACTTCCAAAATCAGATTCATAACCTTTCTATTTAAGAAAAAATAGTAATCTGGATTATGTCCAGTGAACATGTCCAAATGCTTTCGAAGTGTTTACAGTTAGTGGCCTTGATTCTAAAACATGACTGAAGATGGTTCCTGTGACAAACTGACGCCTGCCCTGCAGGAGTACCAGGGTGAGTACAGACTGATGCATATACTCAGTCCTCACACATCTACAAACTGTGAACTCAATCATAAAGGTAAAACAGGCATAGCTAAGAGATATACCCACTTTGCCTTTTTTGTAACGTGGGCCAAGGTAAGGCTATACTCTAAAGAGAGGTGTGAATGTGATTCAGTAGCAACCCAAACAGCAAAGTACAACAGTCCAAAATAAAAGAATGTCCAATCAAGAGTCTATAAAAATGTATCTACCTTAATTAAGCACACCATATTGCATAATAACTGAGTAGAAAACACTTCAAAACCCACCCTTGTAGAAAGTATTCAGAATATGCAAGATATCAAGCTCCAGCACTCTGGATAATGTGAGTAATCTGAGAGTGTTCTCACTTCTCTTCCTAAATTATCCTCCTCCCAGGTGGCCAGGGAAAGGCCATCACCTTTGGATCCTGACCTTGGAAGTGGATATCCGAGGTAGGATCACCTGGACAGGGGAAACTTGGGGAGAGATGAGGAGGACCTCACAGATGAGACATGGCATCTCCCATTTCCCTTTCACAGGGAGGACAAAATCCCCAGGCCTTTATATGATATTGTCAGACTTATCCCAGTTTACCGAATGAGTGTCATACATAAATACACCACTTTGGTACTGGGATGAAGAAGAGTACCAAACACCACTTTGGCACTGAGACGAGGAAGAGGACAACACCAAGAACATTGAGAAAAGACTGCAGCCAGAAAACTGAGTGGTATATTTGACAGAAGAAAAATCAGCCCAGCTGTGACTTTAAAATCACCAACACATTGGAGTATAGTGAAGGGGGTGTGGCAGAAGCCAGCTGGAGGTGCTGGAGCCACAACCGGTGGGGCGAGTGAAGGTAAGCAGCGGACTGAAGGACCGGAGAGTGCAGAGCTGGAGAAGCGGAAGCCAGGTGTGATGCAGGTCAGAGAGCCAAGCAGATGTGCCAGTGCAACATAGATTGAAGCTGGAGGGTCTGCACGAGAACACTCGAGTCGCTGACAGCCTACCGGTCCGGATGCAGCAAAGCCGCCAAATGCCAATTCACCAGAGACACAAGACACTGAACAAAGAAGTCGATCCATGTGAGACTGGAGACTCGCAGATCCACCGTACGCACGACCAGGTGAGTCCACCTAGTGAAGGGGGCCCGGACAAGGCGAGAGGGCTGTCGAACCAGCATAGACTGTTGAACTATCAAATCCTCTGTGTTTTGAATACCGACCCTATAGAGAAAATCACTGTGAACCAAATGAGTGGCAAGAGCAAGCAAAAATCATTGCAGAACCAGTAATGGCAAGAGCCAGTGAAAAGCATTGTGAAACCAGTACTGGGAAAATCCAGTGAAAAGCATTGTGGAACTAGTAGTGGCAAAAGCCAGTGAAAATGATTGTGGAACCAGTATTGGCAAAAAGCCTTTGAAAAACATTGCAAATCCAATAGCGGGCAGAGAAAAGCATTGTGAAACAAATAGGTGGCAAGAGCCAGTGGAAGGGCTGGCAACCAGTGTGGTCCGAAATCTGTGGAAAGCATTGTGAAACAACGATTGGCCAAACCCAAATGCATTTTGTGCAAGCCCAATTGAAACAGTAAGATTAAAGAACATTTTGATGTTGGTGAAAAGGACGACAACCAGGGGTAGCGTTGGTGCGACCAGTAACGGCTGGACCATGTGATCCGACCACTGGGCCTAGACCGGGTGAAACCCGCCACTGTTTTAACTATCTTGAAACCAGTGGAAGGGAACCCTCAGGCATTGAAACTTGTGCTTCAGGAACCTGGGCAATCGGAGGGGCTGGAACACACTCCCTGTATGTTGAATGTTGGAGGAACCCTTTGTGAACTATATGTGATAACATTAAACCTTGTGAAGGTAAAGACATTCTTCCTTTGAGTTAACTGAATAGTCTGAACTTGGGGAAGGGAACTCTGATACCATTTTGTGGAACTGTGTTGAATCCTGGAGATGGGAACTCCAAGACCATTTTGTGGAATTGTGTTGAATTTGGGGATGGGAACCACAATACCATTTTGTGGAGCTGTGTTGAACTTGGGGAAGGCAACCCCAAAATCATTTTGTGGAAGTGTGTCAAACTTGGGGAAGGGAACCCTAAGACCATTGGGTAAAACTGTTTTGAACTTGGGAAGGGAGCCAATGGGTCTCATTACGACCCAGGCGGAAAACCATGGCACTAATAGCACCATGGTCCATGCCGGTAACTTACCGACTCCGCCATGGAGAAAGGGGGAATTACCACCCCATTACAAAGTTGGCGGGGCGGTAATTCCCCTTCCTCCATGGCCCTTCCCCATTTTGCCCCATAGGGCTCAATGGGAATGGGGAAGGTGGTAATTACGGTACCGCAAATTGCAGTACCGTAATTAGCACCAAGGTCCCTTTGCGGGTCCATTCCTTAACGGCTGGTAAAACCAGCCGTTAAGGTGGGAACCCGCAAAGGGACCTCGTAATCAGGCGCTAAGGGATTACCGGTACGGGTACCCTTACCAGTACCGGTAATCCCTTAGGGCCAGGGTCGTAATGAGGCCCAATGACTGTTTCTTTTATTGCTGACATCTTAACACATTGTTTAACTTTAGTTGTGAGGGAAAGTATAGGTTTTGGACACAGGGAGACTTTTAAATTGAACTTACTGACTCAGACTATCCTTAGTTTATTCCTCACAAATGATCAAGGACAGGCAACTGCCAGGGTTACAATCTTACTGGGAACAGCAGAGACAGCCTGGCTGGGGAAAATACACATATCTCGTCTACAGCTGATCTGCACTCACAGGGTTAACACTTTTTGGGTGGCTTATAACTTTGCGCTCCCTGGACGAATCGTCACCAAACTTTGCAAAAAAAGTATATAGCCCACTCTGATTTCTTTGCAAAGTTTGAAGAGGCTTGGTCCAGGGGGGGCAATGTTATAGGGGGGGACCCAAATTGTCTTTTTTTCCCATAGACTGAATGCGGACACACTTCCCTGTTCGGTCCACGGACAGTGTCCTGATTGACTAATCGCCTTGCGTAATGTCCACAGACATGCAACATGTTCGCTGATTGGATGGTGAAGAGCGTGAAGTGCGTCAGATTTTTGGAAACGCCCACCATCTTGTATCCGCAGACATCCGCGGACAGCGCAGTGTCAAATGGTGGGGAAATACAATTTTGGCAAGTGTGTTGGTCTATAAGACTGTTTGGGGATGGTGGGGGGGTAAGAGATGTTTTGAATTTTGTATCTATTTAGGTGGTAGGCACCGCTGTTATGTTTGTTGTGTCCGCGGACAGTAGCGCTGTCCTTGGTGTCCGTAATCGTTCCATATGGGAATGTCCTAAGGACACTATACCTGTCCGTACTGTTCGCAGGCAAGTTGAAACTGTTCTTAGAACACACCTGGTGTTCGGGATGTCCGCCATTGATCAACATGGAGGTGTCCTGAGGACACTATGAGCCTCACTATGTGTTAGGCGGTAAGGGATTACCGGCACTGGTAAGGGCATCGGTGCCGGTAATCCCTTACCACCCTATTCCGAGGTCCGTTAGCGGGTCCCTTCCTGGAAGTGACCCGTTAAGGGACTTCAGAGCTAATAACGGTACCACAAACGCAAATTGCGGTACCGTTATTAGCTCCATCCCCATTCCCATTGAGCCCTTGGGGGCTCGAATGGGAATGGGGAATGGTTCCCAGAATGAGGATTTACCGGGGTCCGCCAAGGTTGGAATGACCCGGTAAGTCCCTATTTCGGGAACCCGAACCTGTAATGCGGAAAGGGGGTAGCCATGGCGCTAATAGCGCCTTGGGTACCGGCTACCACGTAATGAGGCCCTATATCTGTTTGTACTGTTCGCAGGCAAGTTGAAATTGTTCTAAGAACACACGTGGTGTTCGGGATGTCCGTACAGTTCGCAGGCAAGTTGAAACTGTTCTAAGAACACACCTGGTGTTCGGGATGTCCGCCATTAATCAAAATGGAGGTGTCCTGTGGATACTATACCTGTCCGTACTGTGCACAGGCAAGTTGAAATTGTTCTAAGGACACACATGGGGCCTCATTACGACCCTCGCCCTAAGGGATTACCGGTACCGGTAAGGGTACCCGTACTGGTAATCCCTTAGCGCCTGATTACGAGGTCCCTTTGCGGGTTCCCACCTTAACGGCTGGTTTTACCAGCCGTTAAGAAATTGACCCGCAAAGGGACCTTGGTGCTAATTACGGTACCGCAATTTGTGGTACCGTAATTACCGCCTTCCCCATTCCCATTATGCCCTATGGGGCAAAACAGGAATGGGGAAGGGCCATGGAGGAAGGGGGAATTACCGCCCTGCCAACCTTGTAATGGGGTGGTAATTCCCCCTTTCTCCATGGCGGAGTCGGTAAGTTACCGGCATGGACCATGGTGCTATTAGCACCATGGTTTTCTGCCTGGACGTAATGAGGCCCATGGTGTTTGGGATGTCCGTACTGTTCGCAGGCAAGTTGAAACTGTTCTAAGAACACACATGGTGTTTGGGATGTCCACAAATAAAGGAAAATGGAGGTGTCCTGAGCACACTATACTTGTCCGTATTGTTTGCAGGCAAGTAGAAACTGTTCTAAGGACACCCAAGCTGTCCGGGGAAATTAAAAATGCCATGTGGCCTAGTTAAAAATGTTTGATTCTGTGGGTGTGATCATAGTTAAAAATGTTTGATTCTATGGGTGTGATATGCTGCGGTGGTTGCTGCCAGGGCTTTGAGTCTTGGGTGCATGGTCAAAGGCCATTCACCCAAGACTCTAGGCCCTGGTGGCAACCACCGCAGCATATTACATCCATAGATCACACCCATAGAATTAAACGTGGGTGTGATGTATGGGTGTGATATGTTTTGGAGTTGTGGCCAGACTGTACCGAAGACTGAAGTTATAAGTACTGAAGTTATAAGCTACTATGGGTGTGATATGTTGTGGTGGTTGTGGCAGGGTTCATGGGTGAAGGCTGTAGGCTGTAGGCTGTATACTCAATACTCTAGGTCCTGACCACAACCACTGCACCATATCACAGCCATAGATCATACCTATAGATTTGATTATCTTTCAAATGGTTCAATTATACTTACTGCATGATTTGTTGACATTCGATACATTTTTTTACATGAGTTTGGTACCTGGAGGAAATATTCTTTTCAAGTTCTCTGATAAAAGAAAAGAGCATGTTAGTGTATGTATTCTATAAAGACTTATTACATTTCATAATAGATATTTCAGCTTTTTTTTTTTACCCTCATATTTGGTTTACAAACCAATGTACTTGTTTGTTTCCTTTCAGTGTTTATTTCTTGTTTCTGGTTAATGTTCTATCTTTTGGAGTGTTGCAGATTTCGGAAGCAGTTACATACCTGATGACGTATTGTAACTGTCTATTTTTAGTTGTTATACAATCTTGGGCTAGTTAGATACCTATTGGTGTATTCTAACAGTTTATAGTTATTTCATAGAATTTATTTAATGTTGAAGTACAGATTAGTTATTACATTTTGGTTTTAAGAAGATTAAAAAAGTGTTTGTAAGATTTGCTGGTAATCTCTGCTTTAGAGTAACCATTCACATTTTTGTTGCAGATTTCTGAAGCAGTGTGATACCTGATAGAGTATTCTAACTGTAATTATATTATTATTATTCTTTATTTAGTGGTATTGATTTATCTGTTTGGTTGTTATAGAATCTTGGGGTATTAGGATAGCTGTTGGCGTATTCTAACAGTTTATAGTTTTCTAATTGAAATTTTGTTAATATTTCAGTACAGATTAGTTATTGAATTTTTGGTTTTAAGAAGATTAAATAAGTGTTTGTAAGATTTGCTGGTAATCTCTGCTTTAGAGTAATGGTACTATCATTACATTCGAACAATCCATATTTATTTTTTGTATATGCAGTGCAGTGACCTGCATTGGTTGTGGCTCCTGCGTGGTAGATTATACCTATTGTTGTTAAGGTTTTTCTACCAAGTGATACTTGACTATGTGTGAATCCAGTAGTCAGCTTGCAGTTGTTTTTGGTACCATCAGCATTGTAACATAGAAGCATTAGTATTAATTATTTACTATGTGTTTGTATTAGTAAGGAGGAGCGATTATCTGAATTGCAGGTAGTACATAATCTGCCATGGTTTGCATGTTGTACAAGTTGCTGAAATGGAATGGATTCACAATTTGGTATGGATACATACACAAAGCGCTCGTTAGGTATTTCTTCTTGTGTAACATTGTTGCAGAGAGTTCAGGTATGTTTCCAATTGTATGAAATCTGGAAGATTTCATTTATAGGTATGTTTTTGTTTTCCAATAATTGTAGTAAGTACATTAGAAATTCTTGTGGATCTTCTTGTGAGTTTATAGTGAATTTTACCATTCCAGCACAGTAGTCCATTTTGTGTCTTATTCCGTGAACACTATACGTATTGTCATGATTGTTTTTTGTGTTTCTAAGAAGGACTAACATTTGCAAACACAGTTTTAAGTATTGAAATAGAATATTAATTGCTACATTTGCGTAACAACTTACACCAGTTACATTTGAAAATGTTAATGGACCTGGTAGTTCTGTGTCTAAGTCATTTTTTCGGAGTGTATGTTGCCTTTCTGAAGAAGTACCTAAGTTACTTTGACTAATAGGTTCTTCTTTACTTATTGTGATTGATGAAGTATTAGCTTCTTTTACTCTCTTTGGAGGATTTGCAGTAATATTCTGTTGCATTTCTGTTTGAATTAGTTTTCTTTTACGTTTTATTTTTTGTGGAACAGGATATGCTTTTAGATTGGGGGTGTATAGTGAACGTAGTCTATTGTATTCTAGAATGCAAAGAATATCAGCGGTGACTTTACTTGCATCAAAGTTGATTAGAAATAGACCTTCAAGTGTACGTAAGCGTGATAGTATTACGTAGCTCATGGTTTCTTTAAAGACTGTGTTACCAATATCTATCAAGGCATTGTCTAGGGTAAGACCTTGGGATTTATGAATGGTGACTGCATATGCAAGATTTAGAGAAAATTGTTCTTTACGTACACACATGTCTTTGAAGAGAAGGAATCGAGCTGTTGAGTACCCTATCCTTTTTACTTCTGAAAGTTTGTCAAAGAGTATATTGACAAACTGAATGTTGTTGTCACGTGGCTATGTTTGAAAGCCAACAATTGTACCCAGTGCTCCATTAACTAGTCCTTTCTCCCCGTCCAGGTTACGTTTAAGCATTACTCTACAGTTTAAGGATAATTATAATATTTTTTCCAAGCCAGCTGTGTTGGAGATTGAATGTTCTAAGGTATTTAGTCTTGTTGTGGCTTGTTGACACATAGGTAGTGTAATACCATGTACGTCCAGTTTGTCTGTGGAACAAATTTCAATTATTGGTTGCATTTCTTTTTTTAACATTGTTCCATTGAATTTGGAACAGCTTACAAGAGTTGGCATTAAGGCCATACAATTGACATTTTTTTGTGCTAATTGTTCCATAACATCAGTAGCACATGAGTTATCACCATAAAGTGCATGGATGTGCCGGGTTTTTAATATTGTTTGTGCTTCTTGAGATAGTACACCAACTCTAATACTTTTTAAAATGTTGTTAATTCTGTATATTGAAAATGTTGCCAAAGGTTGACAATTGTTTTACGGCAGAGTTTGTGTCCTAAAGTTTTAAAAATAGGTTCACCTTTCACTGGTGTCAATTGAAGAAGATCTCCGAAAACAATAATGTGTTTTCCTCCAAAGAGTTCTTCATAGTTTGTTTTAAGTACTTCTTGCAATCTGAGATGAATCAAAGCCAACATTAGGTTGGAGACCATGCTCACTTCATCTATTAGTAACATTTTCATTTGTTTCAAAACTCTACCTAGTTCCATTGCAGCTTCTGTAGAAAGTTTGTAATAATCTAATTTGTTTTGGTGTTCTACTGGAAGGAGTAGTAATCGGTGTAAAGTGACACCACCTATGTTGTGGACAGCTAAACCTGTGCGGGCAGTTACAACAGCTGACAGTTTGTTGTTTGTCAATCGTTGAATGAACTTGCAAATGGTTTTGATTAAGAATGTTTTACCTGAACCAGCTTCACCACTGACGTATAGTAGTATAGGTTTGTAATTTTGGCAGGTACATTCTTTATTTTCATGTTGTACACCATGTGTAATTTGTTTTGTTACTTCTTCAAAAATGGTGTTCTGCTCTTTGTTTAGTTTTGATTGTAGTGCAGTTAAGTCTTCTGTATATTCTTCAAAGTGACACATGGTGTTTTCTACTTCTGTCATAGCTGATTCTGTCTCATTTGCTATTAGTGGCTGTCCCAGTGGTTCTTGGCTTCCTGTTGTAGAAGGTTGACTACTGTCGGGAGTGTCCTTATCTAGTTGGGCCTGGGGTTCTTCTTCATGTTGCTGTTCATTTTGCAACATCGTTTTGTACTGCATAAAGTTCACATCAGTGATAGTGCTTTCATTTGCTTTGAAAGCATCTTCGTAGCAGTCATAGTTATCTAGTAACTCTTCTTCTGTTCTCCATGGTTTAAAAAATTGTAGGAGGAACATGTAATATAGTTTTTTCTGTTAAGGAGTTTTTAATGACAATTTGATATGATTAATTAAACTTGGTTTGCTAAGTTTTACTAAGCTGCCTTCATAATCTTTCACTGTATATCTACCTTTGCTTTCATTGGGTTTTATATTATTTTTGTATGCAAAGTTTTGGGCTATGTGGTATAGACACATGTTTTCCAAAGTGGTACTCCTGTTCGGGTAGTATGTGTCTAGTAAATAGTTTTTCAAAATGTCT
Organism: Ambystoma mexicanum; assembly: GCF_040938575.1. Classification (NCBI taxonomy): domain Eukaryota; kingdom Metazoa; phylum Chordata; class Amphibia; order Caudata; family Ambystomatidae; genus Ambystoma; species Ambystoma mexicanum. The sequence continues at coordinate 166,395,739 of NC_090928.1, read as the reverse complement.
TGGCTGTTTGGATCATTTTTGGCTATTGTTTCTATGTCGTCATATGATTTGAGAGCTCTTTTTCTAGATTTAGCAGGACCAAGACTTAGCCATACTATATTTTGAGATTTTCCATACAAAGCAGTACCGGTTAAACAATCTGCAGCTTCGTAGGCGCCACATTCTCTATGAGAGAGCATTTTTATGCCTAAGCTGTACAATTTCTGAGATAGTGTTTTGTCTGATGATAGATCATTCCAGAGGTCTTGAAGCTCTGTTTTTTTCTGCTTTTGTTAAGTATGCTGTAACATATCGTGCAAATGCAGTGGAATTGTCTGCAATGTACTAGACATCTATGTTTGCATTCCATAAGTGGGCAATGATTGCATTGCAATCATTGATATATTTTAATTCTTCTGTTCTTTTTATGTAATATGTGTTTTTAGGTGATTTACCTTTAACATTATGTCTAACTGAAGACATGAAGTTGTTTACTTCACCTGTTTCTGTAACTGGTCTGGGGAAACCAAACCGGCATTTGGTGTAGTATTTCCCTTTCTTTTTGTATTTGCGACAACAATATTGGCCAAATTTGTGTCTTTGAAATTGTACAATTTGTGCATGAAGATCACTATTTGTCGTTTGTGAAGGGATTTCACAAGTGACATATTTTTGGGTGAAATGAAAAAGAGTGGCATCACTGTCCTGACCAAATTTAGGAGCATCTTTAATCCATAAATGCAAGTGGATATGTGGTGCTCCTCTGGCTTGATATTCTTTTCTCCAAAAGAAGTGTTCCACTTCTCTGAGTGGAGGAACAGTTTTATTACAAATAAAGTGTAGCATAGCAATGAAAAGATGATGGAAAAATCTTGAAACATTAACAGGATCTAGAGAGCAAAGTTCTCCAGGTGTTAGTATATCTATGTTTGTTTTGTTTTTGTTTGATATGCGTAGGAAATCATGTAAATCTTCCCATGCATATTCTGCACAACTTAATGCAACAAACCAAGTGGGTGGTCCAAGGTTTCTGATCATACAATGTACATCTCTGTGACGTCAGAACCAGTATTCTTGAGTACCAAGCATGTTTGCAAACAGATTTGTAATACTTGATTGTAAAACCTCATCTTATTCTTGCACTTTCTGTATTAATTCTGTAGCCGACATATGTTATAACTGTGTTCCCGATTTCAAAATGTGTGCAACTCTGTAACATAGAGTTGCTAGTTCACTTTCAAAGAGTAGGTGGAATATGTATTCCACATTTTGTCTAAATCTGGGATCTTCAGAATACATTCGTAATGAACGGTATTCTGATGCTGTTATTCGAGTGGGTCTGTCATCGTATCTTCCTCCTTTGCCAGTAGGAAATAGTAGAGGAAAAGCACATGCTTCTATACTTTTTTCCCATATGCTCATTGTTGATCCTTTGGTTTGTCGCATTTGGTACGTTTCTAGTGCATCATCTATGCTGTCTTTAGAGTGCAATGGATGAATTGTACAATGGTCTAAAATATTGGATACTGCATTTGTATTTCACTCTTGTATTATTTCAGTTGTTCCACTTACGTTTTCTTCAATATTTATTTCTTTGTAGTACTCATTATTGTCTTTTAAATATTGCAAGGCTTGGCTAACTTTATGTAAATCGACGAGTTGTTGCCAATTTTTTTTTGTCTTTTGTTGGTACACCATTTACTAAGATAATTGAAGATTGTTCTATTGGACCTTGCACTCCTAGAATGTGTACATTTTCTGTCAGATTTAATGGTAAATAAACTACTTTTCCACGAATACCTTTCACCAATTCTGAGGGAGGTAATTTTGCTGTTTTTGGTTGAAGACAGAATATTGCTTGAGATGGGTGTACTGTTTGAAATATGATGCTCTCATATAAATTGAGTTGTTGCAGGGGTTTTGGTAGTGGAAATAATTCCAAATTATTTGTGATAGCATGGGAAGAGGTTTGGTTGTTGTCAAGTTTTGTAGTGCAGTAACTGCAAAGTATTAAAGGGTCAGTTATTTCATATTTGTTTTCTGCTAAAAGGTAGAGAGCTAATTCAAACTATTTAGAATCTTCATTGTTGTCTATTTTGTATTTTATGTCTATAGTTTTTGTGTTAGTTTCATAAAAGGTTCTGCGGCAACACACACACACACACACACACACACACACATGGTTTGGTATTTCAGCGGATGTACTTTTAAATTTTAGTATTTCTTTTCTGTATGTGTGTAGTAGAAGGTTGCCTTGTGTACAGTTGTTTCTAGTTTGTTGTACAGGTATTGCGTATTGTAAGTGGCTTTCACTTCCAAAATATTTTACCTGGATATGGTCAATTTGTTCAAGTATTCTTTGGCTGTACCATGTAGAAGATTGATATTTAAATTGGATAGTGCTAATACAGGACTTTTAGCATAGTACAGTTTATAGACTAGATTTCTTATAGTTGGATGATGAGTTGATATCATTTCGATATGATGGAAGGTGCTTTTGCAAATTGGTCCTGAAATGCAGGCTAATGAATGTCCTTTTAGCCCTGTGTATTTACGCACTGGACAGGTATCCATATTTTGCAGCAGTTTCATTTTGATTTTGTCTTTGCCTTTCACATATTGACTGAGAAATTGGTGTAAAGATTTGAAAGATTTTTTGGGAATGTTACACATTGACGTGCATGACCATTTGTATACTGAATGTTTTTGTCCAGTCGAATGGAGAGGTAATTCTGAGTTTTCAGGGGATATTTTTGTAAGCAGTGTTTCTTGTTCCATTATGGTATTATTAATTTTTTTATAACCTTGTCCACTGCTATGTATAGCAATCGTATTTGTTTGCTTTTGTTTGTATGCGTCTTCATTAAAATATGGTTCTGTGTTTGTGGTGTGACTCCATTCACCTCCACAGATATTTAAGAAGTTATTTTTGTTGACATTCTGTTTATTGAGAAGTCTTTTTTATAATTTACTAATTAGTTTTGTTAGTGGTTTCATTCTTTTTAACACTAAAATAAATAATTTTCTTTTGAGTAGGATTGCACTGTCTATCAAGGCTTCTAATATTAATTTTCTACGGTAGGTTTTAAGGGTTGTGTATGATTTCTCTCCTGTTTTTATAAGATTTTGAAGGACTCTGTGGCGGAAAATGTTTGTAAAAATATTTTTGGGGTATTTTTACTTGACATTATATCAAGATTTATAGGAGTAGTTTTAGCAGTAGTGGTAGCTGAATTCTTGATAATCGTTTTCTGTTTCGTTTTATATTTCGATAGAGGAGGCAAAGTTTCTGTACTTGAAACATGTTTAGTTTTGCTAAATGACTGTATACTATTTTGTTTGAACTTTTTGTCCAAATTCTGCTAGAGATGGATGCTTAATTTGGATACTTCTTTTTTCATTTGCTCTACTTCTATGTTGTATTCTACAGACTTGCTTTTTGGTAGGCATTCTTTTGGGTCTGTTGAAAAAAATAAAGAAAGTATGGGTTGGGTTGTTCTGCAATGGTATGTGCTGTGTGCCTGAGTGTCTGAGTATGATGGTAGAGATGTATGTGATGGTGTGTGGAGGCTATTCTTCTATTTGTGTGTTACTATACTGGGGTTCAGATGACAGTATAAAGTAAGCTAGTGGTGAGGAGAAGCACAAATACTAAATCTAATGGTACAGGATTAAAACAGTTCTTTGTTCTGCAATAATAACATTCTAGTGGCTGGGTTTTGTCATTTGTGCACCAAAAAATGGGGATTTGTGAAGCATTCTGTCTGCAAATTCCTGTTTAGGAAATGGGTGTTTGTGGGCAGAATGGAGCACTTATCTTTTATTTTTGGTGCACAAATACCATGAATCAACTCCACAGTGTGTTTGCGTAACAGTAAGAATAGTATGGTAATATTGCACTTACTTTTTTTGTGTGGAAAGATTAGGTTTCTTCTGAGTTGTTTGTACTTCAGATTCTGCTGCTTTTCAGGAGTGTGCTCTTCACTGTAATTGTAAAAGAAAGAAGTTAGTAATTTTGTGTGTATATAGTATGTATTTTCCTTTGACTATATGCAGCCTTCATATTTTATTTACATTATGTTAGCTGAACATGCTATGCAAATAAACAGAATAGAAAGTGTATGAAACATGCTTGGTTTCTTAAGGCTGTGTTATTGGATGTTAGGAGATAGAAGAAATAATGATATACTTATTTTGCAATTTTTATAAGGTAATGGCAGATAGTTTATAGAAAAGCATGGAATGTATGCATTTTGTGAAGGTGTGGGTAATACATCAGAAGGATATGATGTACAGGTAGTGGTGTTATTGCAGTTGGGAGTTTTTCAATGTTAGTGTTTATCTGTGTGAGTGTTTGAAGGTGCCTGACCTTATCTTGGCTGTGTGTAATTTTTTAGATAGCTGTGTGTGTAATAATTTGCTTAGATAGCAGACTGGTTTGGAAGTGACAGTTGATTATAGCCGAAGGGAAAAATGACAGTAAATTCATTTTATAGGTTATACAGATTAAGTGACAGTTACTCTGTGTATATGCATTCATAAGAGTTGTACTTGTACTGTGCAGAAAATATGCATACCTGTAGTTTGTATTCATGCATGTGGATATGCATGCAGCTGCAAGTAGAAATCTTGGAGACTTGTACAGCAGTTTATTGTAGTAGGTGCTTTCCAATGATATGAGACTTGTACTCAGAGTAATCTACAGTACATTTGAAGTGCTGAACTCTGATGATGCAGTTAGATGTAGAGATCTTGAATGTGATTGGTGGATGGTTGTGTGACTGTTTAGCTGTATCCAATGAGGGAATGGCACAGAGAGTTAAGTGGAAATGGTAGAAGGGCTGTCTAGGTTACGATATGTCAGCAGACATAACGGAAGTCCGCGGACACCGCAAATTACAAACAGGGATTTTGGGGTGGAGCGGCATGCAAATGAGAATGAGCAGAAGAATTGATTGTTCAGTAAAGTTTGGTGGGTGTGTTGTGTACGAAGACAGTTTGTCAGAAGGTCTTTTTCCTGTGAGAAGAACAGTTGGCTATAGCTGTGTGTTTCAGAAAACAGATTGTCTGGATTTTGGGAGACTCATGGATACATTGGTTGGAGGTGCATGCACAACGCTGTGGAGTAGCTGCAGATCTTGGATTCCCTCATGTGGAAGTGTACTGCATGGAGTACGTGGAATGAAGTGGCTAGACTTGTTATCTCTCTGTGCTAGTTTGCAGACAGAGCATCATCCAGACATAATTATAATTCATTGTGGAGAGAACCGTTTGGGGCATGTGTCAGGAATTTCTTTGCAATTTGCGATGAAAGAAGGACTTGGGAAGTTCATGGACATGTTTCCAAATTCCCAAGTAATTTTTTCTCGTATTTTGCAAAGACAAATGTGGCTGCGTTCTTCTTCATTTGGTCCACAAATGGAGAAAGCGAAGCGCAATGTCAATAAGGTTGTTTGTACCTTTCTAAGAGATGTTGGCATGTCCTCTTTTCACAATGAAAATATTATGTTTCGTAGCACATACATTTTTTGTAGAGATGGAGTCCATCTTACTTATGCTGGTAATCAGATTTTTCTGAGAAATGTACAAAATGCATTGCGTCCTTTTGTGGAATTACAGCTACCCATTTTTCAGTAGGTGTTTACTATTTCAAGTTTTTCAAATACAAAAAATCATCACCAAAATGCTCTTTTCAGAGCCACCTCTTCCTCCCAAATAAAAGTGCAATGATTTTGATTGGGCAGCACCCCAAAATGTTAGATGTTCGCGAACTGCCATGGACTTCTAAAAAAAAAAAAAAACACAGGGCCCTGCACCATTTATTTGTCACTTCTATTTTTAGACTGTGAAAAGCGTCTCTGAAAAGTGCCTTTTTTTGGGGATTTTTGTTGTTTTGTATTTCTTTTTGTTTTTTTACACACGACACACTAGGAGAGGAGGGGAAAGGAGGGTAAGGGGGGACACCAACCACAGGGATAAGAAAGGGCGAAATGGAGAGAGGAAGATGCAAGGTGGGCCTTTCTTAGGTAGTGGGCAGGTCTTCTTGTGCTCGGAGACCAGAGTCTCAAAAGCACTTCGAAGTCTCTCCCCCCTGCAGAGTACTGCGTCACAGTACATACACAAAAGTGTGACCCTCGAAAGGTAAGGGTCATCAGCATTGTGAATGGCCTGTGAGGCAGCTGGAGGGATGCGCTCTCCCACAGGCATGTCTCTTGTGGTGAGAGGAGCGGAAACAGAGGATGAAGTAGAGGAACTCAACCTACTACGCTACTCGCAAGGTACAACCTTGCGAACGGCCCCACCATGGAACGACCTTAGGTGTCACTTCATAGTAGTCGTACCAAAGCTGTACGAACCAAGCTTCCCGTGACTCAGCACCATTTTGCACTGGTTGCAGGTAACTTTGTTCGCACGTGCCTTGGATACGTTACCATGAATGGTAAATAACCGCTACACCCAAGACTCACAGCGAGTGCTGGTAGTAGGGACTTCCACTACCTCATCCTCTTCATCCTTTTCATCCTCCTCTACATCCTCACGCCTGTTCCCCTCTTCAGGCCCTTGGGGAGGTGGTGGAGGGGGTGGGGGTGGTGCTGAGGCAGATGTAGCACCAGGGGGCAGTAGAGGAGCCATGGATGCCATCAGGATTCAGAAGATAATCTTCCAAAATTGGTAGCAAAATGCACTGTGTTCTGCGCTGTCCGCAGACAGAACAAACACCCCAAAAGGGCCCAAAAAGTTCTAAAAAGTATGTGGAAAGCTATGGTGCATTTTTAGTATGAAATACTGTGGATTGCCCAAAACAGGTACTTTAAAAAAGTTTGGGGACCCAGAGAGTGTCCGCAATTCAGGACACATGTTCAGCGTGGATGCGGTCACATGATGGAGCCGCGAACATGTCAGGAAGAGTTGTTCGCAGGACATCAGCTGCACGGGAACGGTTGTGCGCATGCGCGCGGGTGTTCTACGAACAGTGGTCCATCCTGAAATTAATTAAAAGTGCGACTCAAGCGACACAAACACTAACGGACAGGCGCAATGTTCAGAGAACTTATGAGTGTGGTGCACATGTGCGTAGATGTTCTTCAGGCAGTACGGACAGGTATAGTGTTCTTAGAACACCTACATTTTGGTTTATTGGACATCCCTGACACTGAGTGTGTTCTGAAAACAGTTTCAACTTGCCTGCAAACAGTACGGACAGGTGTAGTGTCCTTAAGACACCTCCCTTTTGATTAATTGCGGACATCCCGGACACAGAGTGTGTTCTTAGAAAAAGTTTCAGCTTGCCAGCGAACAGTACAGAGAGGTATAGTGTCCTTAGGACACCTCCATTTTGATTAATTACGGATATCGCAAATAACGAAAGTGTTGTTAGAACAGTTTCAACTTGCCTGCGAACAGTGCAGACAGGTATAGTGTCCTTATAACACCTCCATTTTGGTTAATTACGGACATCGTGTGCACCTCCTATGTTCTAAGAACAGTTTCAACTTGCCTGCGAACAGTACGGACAGGTATAGTGTCCTTAGGACACAGCCATTTTAGTTTGATTGTGGACATCCTAGACACCGAATGTGTTCTTAGAACAGTTTGGACTTGCTTGCGAACATTACGGACAGGCATAATGTTTTTAGAACATCTCCATTTTGGTTAATTGCGGACATCCCGGACACCTCATTTGTTCTTAGAACAGTTTCAACTTGCCTGCGAACAGTACAGACAGGTATAGTGTCCTTAGGACACCCCCATTTTCGTTTGTTTACGGATATTCCAGACACCCGCTCTGTCCGCGGACACCTCAACTGATTTTTTTAAAAAAAAAGAAACAAGAAATGAATTAGGACACATATAATAATGTTACTTTATTATATATGGATGTAAAATGTATGAAAGAGAAGGGGAAGCAGAAACTGAGACACACACAGGAGAATTGAAATTTTCAAGAGGATTCATATGAGGTGAAGAAGGAATGGAAGTCTCATCAAAACGTTTTTGTTCATGGAGAGGGTTTGGGGATAATTGACTGGGATATGGTGAGGGGGGACAGGTACCTCTGGGACAATGGTATCTAGTTTTTTCTTTCAAGTGATCCTCCACAAAGTTTTTCAAATTGTTGACATTTGCCATGAGCATGTCCATTTTCTCTTCCATGCGCTGGAGAATCTTATCCAATATTTCTTTTGGTGCACTATTTTCAATGTTTGTATGGTCTTTAAAAATTAATGTATATGTTAAATGTATATAAAGTAATACTTAATTGGTTTATATAGAAAAGTGTCTACCATCAGGTTCACTATCTTCAGACATTTCCTCACGTGGGAAATTCTCCTGAAGGCACTCAGAGTACTAGACATTTCTGTGAGAAAAGAAAATTATATCACTTTCTTTGTATCTAATACAGACATTTTAGAAATATATGAGTAAAATGAAGTACACTTACTAGCTTCTGGTAAGGTGTGTTCTTACTGGTTTGTAGCTCTGCTGTTGCTCCTAGTTGTGGAGTTTCTGTGAGGTAATTATGTTGGAAGCCTATGTTTCTTCTTTTGGTATATTCCATTTTAGAACATATTCCATTTAAATGAATGGTAGATGTGTTACATATATGGGTTATACTTCTTATTTATTACTGCTTATAATGTGTATGTGTGCTGGTTTGTGTACTTGTGCAGTGTTCATATGTTATGATATAACAATTTAAGATATCCCCAGACTTTTTGGGTAGTGCTGCTGTTGTCCGCGCCTGTCCGCGGACATGCGAAGAGTCCGCGGACATCAAATTCAGTAGCGGGGGTTCAGTATGTTCTATGTTACATGCACATAAAGTCAGGGATATTATTGTTAAGCTGTGCTACTAAAAACCTATGAAATTCAGTAAAACAACTTTGTTAAAGGGATGTTATGGTTAAGTTGTGCTACTAAAAACCTATGAAATTCAGTAAAAAGAACTTTGTTAAAGGGACGTTTTCGTTAAGTTGCACTACTAAAAACCTATGAAATTCAGTAAAAATACTTTGCTTAAGGGATGTTAGGGTTCCAAGTAAAACCGAAAAAACCCTGAAATTCGCTAGTTATGGTAAGTTAAACAACCATAACTCGCGCCACCACTGTGCACTGCTAAGACTAACACCCAGGACATCAAAGATGACATCACAAATGTATAAACTTAATTATTAAAAATCAAATAAGACAGGGCTGCTTTACCCTTCCCACATGGCAATTCCTCACAGTTCTAAACTTTTCTGTTAAATAAATCGATTGTGTTCAGGTGTGTCCGTTTCTCATTCTTAATTCTCTACCTGCTTTGAATATGATGTCCTTCTCTCCCCACGGACCTTGGAGTTATCTGGGATCCATTTATTCTGTCTTAAGTCTTTTAACAGTTTAATAGCATTATTATACAAAAGACATGCAACACAGACATTTCCCACTTCCAATATAAAACTGCCATCTTAAGTAACAGTTCGATATCTGGCCGATTTTGAAAGAATAATATTCTCTGGCATTGCTTTGGGAAGCACACAGGCCATCATCTTTCATCCTGCCATCCCATTGAGAAGGGGGAGAACATATGCAAATCAAGCTTTGTTCCACTCAAAATGAAGGACACATCTGAATGAGAGCACAGGCAACTCAAGTCATGTTCAGCCTCATTGGGCAGGGTATGTAAGAGCAATGGTCTTGAACTTGTTGTGCATAGAGATACAAGCTACAGCTCACTGACTAAGCTCAATGAGGCTGAAACATTTCTGGGGTTTCTTGTAGTTTCACGTCGACAGGATTTGCCCAAGCAGTTAGGGCATGGCTGACCCTTCTGGGGTGGGACCACGTTTAATTTTCATATTGTCTTTTCCCTTCCATCATGGCATGGGGGTTGAGAAACAATGGTGTAGAGGGTTACCCAGCGTAATGCTAGACATGATGATTACTCTAAAACTTTTCATGCACAATCTTTCAGTTTTGCAAATGATAAACAGCTGGATTCAACTCAACGAGGCTAAGATGAAAATTCAATTATTTTCCCATGCAGATTGCCTAGATAGTGATTTTGATTGAGGAGATGCTGGTCATGAGATTGTCATCAGTCTTGCTTCTGACGTTAAAGCGGAAGAATTCACTATCTTTTTTCAGAGATTGTGTCAAAAGCTTGGGCAGTCTCCCGCATTTTTGTTATTTATGTCCTCTTTTCTGAAAATGAGAACTCCTCCACTTTTTCACAAGTGTTGAGGCACTTTTTCAGCACACGCTGAAACTGGTTAGAAGAAATTAATTGCACCTCATAACCTTACTAGTATGTACTTGCTTTTGTAAATATTTGTGGTTTTCACTGATAAGAAAGGGTTAAACATATGTGTGACTTTCAGAAATAGTGCACATTTATTTAGATACCCATTTCACATTTCAAAACTCTTCAAAATGTCCATACCGGAAGCCAAAATTATAAAAGCCTCCTTGTGGTCTATCCTTTTATGTGTTGAAACACAGTTCAATGTACTTACCCAGTCACTTGTGTTTGCTTTAGAAAGTGGACTACTAGCAGAGATGACTTCACGTATTTATGAATCCATCTCTTTTGGTCAATGCGGGTATGGCCTTATACACCATCTTGCCAATACATCTATGGCAAGGAGGCAAGCAATTCAGTAAATGACTATGGAGCTGGAACACTTCATATGTTGTAGCGGTCGCATTCTGAGCAAGCCAACCTTGATCTGTATACTTAATATTTGTTTGACTACCGACATTGATTCTCCATCACATCTAGGAGCAATTGACATTGTGCCACATGCATGATGTCCTCTAACATGTCGGGGACCCAGATAACTGTCTAGTGTTTTTTGTGAGGCTGCCTTTTTATCTGCATGATATCATTAGTCAGTGATGTTGTTGGTTTTTTTGTAGGCAAACGAAGGATTGGCAAGTGGAGGAGAACCACAATTCTGATTGTTTCAGTGTTTCCTCATGAGTCCACTGTTCAGAATGTTGAATTGTTTCCCCATGATTTCACAGTTAAGAATGTTCCAGTGTTTCCCCTTTATTCCACTGTTCAGAATGTTCCAGTGTTTCCCATGATTCCATTGTTCATCGTGTTCCAGTGTTTCCCCATGAATTAATTGTTCAGAATGTTCCAGTGTTTCTCCATGATTTCCATTATTTTGATGGGTACATGTCTGAACATCACACCAGAGTGGTCTGTACCGGACGTACTATTTTCTTCGAGTTGTGCAGTATGGTTATTTTTCCATGCTCTTACCTTGTATATTTCCTAGGCTAGTCTCTGATCTACAGTCTTTTCGTAAAGCCCCCTGTTTACTTGCTTCACTGCCAAACCATCTCAGAAGCAGAAACAGTTCAAATGGTGGACTACCCTTAGGGGATCTGGATGGAATCAGATACAATTAATCAATGAATTACCATCTGTGTGTTAGTGTAAGGTTAACATTTCAGATGAGCTGCTTTGATGTAGAAGGTCAGTTTCAATGCGGTGGTGCAGTTAATTGTGATGATGGGCAAGCATACCACAAGTAGCTTGCCCATAATCACATATGACTGCAGTCTGCCTCCTCAGGCCGCTCAGCAGGGGCAGCATCTGATCACAGATGGACACATCCGTTGGTAAGGGTATGCTGGTCTCAGTGAAGGCATGCACTGCTGCATCCGATGGCCCAGGGACAGGATTTTACACAGGCACCTCTGCAATGGCCCGCACAGCTTCATGCCCCTGGGACAGGATTGCATCATTCACACCCACCTCAACACCCTACCTAACCCCATGGGCTGGGCTGCAACAGCCACCTCCTCTGCCTCCTCCTGCATCAAACTGGATGACTCCAGGGTGTTTCCGCCATGGGTGGCCCCTGTATGGCATCACCCAGTCTCACCGCTGCTGAGGATTCCCCTTCCACCTTGGACTTACCCCCAGCAGCCACGCTCAATGGTACAGGCACTACCTCAGCCAAATCACTCCCTGAAGATGAGCTGTCATGGGGGAGTTGCTGGCGCCTAAGCCTTTGTCCAGTGGAACGGTCCCCGCTTCCATGCTCCATAGCACCGCTTCCGCCCTCTTCATCAGCTGCAGCAACTGTGGCAAAGGAGACACAGAACAGCGACATCACTGCGTAAAGGCCAGTGTGGCATCAATATTCTCAGGAATATCAATTGTTCAAAGCACAACCAGCAACATCCACATTCACACACATGGACATGCAATTCACAGTCACAACATCCCAGGCTCAATTTCAACCCCAGTCATGACACATCCACATGTAAACACAGTACAATGTGGGCAGTGCACAGACACATTACAGAGAAATCACATATAAGAATGGTAAAGTCAACGTTACCCAACTGCAACCTGAGGCACAGACATGCCACAGGGTACGGGGGGTGGCAGGGAGATAACTGGTAGGATGAACATACATGTAAAGCATGTGAACACAGATGTGCAGTGCCACCGCTGTGAACACATTGTGGGAAAGACACACAGGGGTTTCCTGGCCACCAGCTGTCAAACATGATTGCACCACTCACAGCATGGCCATGCCAACACCTGCCTGGGCATCTCGCCACACAATCACATCAAACAAAATGCCTCTGTCACAACCTGCCGTGTGTGCATGCAACACATACATGCATCAATTGCACATGCACACAGGAGGATGCCATGGCCCCAAGCACATACACATGGCATGCACACAGGTCAACTCTGCGCCATGACAGATCACATCAGAATTTCAACAAATGCAATGCCCCAACTTGGCTATGTCAAGCATCCAAAGCATGTGTTACCTCCAGATGTGGGGCAAGCATAGTCACACATTGTTATAGTTCGCACAACATTATGTCCTTCATGCATGCACCTGACATGGGCACCACACCCTCATCTGGCAGCATTGCCATCCAATCACGTCTCAGCCACAAGTGACATTGCATGTGAATGGTTTACACAACTGTACAATGACACACACCATATACCAGCACATGTCCAATCTACAGATGTCAGACCTCACACATGGGGAGCACTGTTCACGGCCTGCATGCCACTGTCATTCTCAGAAACACACATGCTGCAAACATAAGGGTGTCACTAGAGACATGCAGTCACACACCCATGCACAGTAGAGCACTGCACCACATACCTACTGTAAGGAAGACATGGTATCAACAGTAAGACAGACACACGTGACTACAGTTCATGGGTGTTTATATTAAACTTCAAAAAGGATTTGAAAAATGCCTATCTTATCCTAAATCTAAAGATGGGTGCAAGCTACGACCATCAAATAATAATAATAATTCAGTCCTAGTGGTGTCTTGTCAAAATAAAAGGACCTATACTAATAAACCTCTTTCCAATCCTTACTTCTAAATACAAATAGTGTGGGAAACAATGCTCTGCAAAGAAAAGTGTTCAAGAAATTATATGTCAGGATATTCAGGCTGTTGACCTCCCTTCCCCATGTTTTCAGCATGGGACAAGGCGACACACTTGAGCTTAGCACAATCTCTGGCTTCTCTGACACGAGGGTGCAATTCAAACATTAGCATCAGGACCTTCTGTGCCCAAGTCGCTTTGCCTTTACCAGTCTCTGCTTTCAGAAGGCCTGATGCAACAAACAAACAACACATTCCTTTCCTTTTACAATTTCACACATACTCAATTTCTCAGATGATTCACTATTCACCTTGGATCCCCATCAGCCAGGCTCAGATCCCCTTTAATGCAATGCTTGTAAGATTTTCATGTATCCAACTTATGTATCTAATTTCTCAGGTGATTAAATTTTCACCCCACATCACTCTCAGCTGAGCTCTGATCCGTTTCAACACAATGTTCAATCAGTCTCCCTCCTCTGGGCTCAGACCAATTTTAATTTACTTTAACACAAAGTTGCTTTAACCAAAAGCTCTCAGCTGATCTCCCTCATTTGGGCTCAGGCCAACTTCATCTACTTTGTCATCAACTTTGTTTACTCTATCAACATTGAAGACTTTCTATTGTGCAGAGGATTTAGCTTGACCCTTTGCAGCAACACTTCGATTCACAATGTCACTCTTTCGCTTTTAATGCCTCTCAGTTGGAAGCCTTACAGAGACTTTCGAATGAGCATGCACGTGGTGCTGGATCTCTCTGTCTAAGGTATTGAATCTTGGTTTCAAAGTTCAATCACTCATCTTTTGTCCAATTTTACTTGCGTTGGTTATCAAAAATGCTTCATACACTGTTTGCTTCAGCGTTCACCATACAATGTTGCTACTTGCAAACTTTGCTTCAACACAGACCGGTCTGGTATCGGTCACCCCAATCCACCGGCTGTATTGTCACTGGTGCTGCTTTGTTGTAGAAGCCAAGGACAGTACCATGGCAGCTGGCAATTCTCCCAGCCTTGATTATCGATGCGTCATAACCTGGAGTAGAACTGTGAGTTAGAACACATAACAGTTAGATAAGAAATGTGGCAGACAGCCTTTGACAATACAGTATTGTGGAACCAGACATTGGACAATTGACTCACTGCGCAATGCGACATCTCTATGTATATACATATGTTAGCTCCGAATAGTATCATCCGTAGTTTCATCAAGGAGTGGCACCTCTGGTTGCTCCGGTATTGGAGCGACACTTGTGATTTTGACTTTTCATTAGATGTTAAGATATAAGGTACTTATTCTTCCCTCTTTTGGTACTGACATAGTTTATATCTTAATATGGAGTATATATTGTGATTTAGAGGTTGGAATGCCAACACAGATCCTGGTTGTAGGTCAGTAATTCACACAAATTAATTGAGATGCAATGGTTAGAACCGATTGTTTGTTCTCTCAAAGATGGCCACCGGATTTGAGGTGACCTACCATGAGATTGGCAGCAGTCACTCACAAGTCACGTGATGTTGACATGTTACAGTGTGTTATCATGTTGTACGTCACTCTGTTACTGCTGCTTCTGGGATACACAGAATCTACGCATAATTGTTTCAGTGAACAATAATTGCTACCACTGCATGGTACTCCGTTGTCATTACTTCCGGGATACACAAAGTTCGCGTTTAGTGGGTCTGCGACACAGAGCTCAGATAAGAGAGAGCTCTCATGTTTAGTCTACATCTAGACAAGAGAATAGACTTGATGTCTTAGAGCATTAGCACACAAACTTTACAAGTCCTGTTTTCCTTATGCCATTTTGGAATCTGGATCACTGATCCCTATTGGGAATGCATGAAGAGGGGATTACTATTTACTCCTGTATTTGAACTCATGTTAGAAGACACACATAAGGTAGGCAAGAATGCCTTAGCTGACATCCTATCCTGTCACTCAACTATCATTAATATACGCATACTTCCTCTGTATTCCAGTGGAAAATATATGTCGAACCACATCACACGAATATTAAGTGAATATTAAGTGACTGCAGCAGTTCTCTTATTGGTATCCATTGTCAAGGCATTGAAATAGGTATTTTGTTTGTAAACCATTGTGATGCACCATTAGGAGCCTAGATTGCGTCACTTGGTGCATAGACTGGAGTTAGAAATCAGGGTACACGCAAAATCATTGGAAGGTATGAGTATGAATAGATGACACTTTTGAGCCGCAGGTGTTAAGTGGGTTGGAACAATTAAAAATGGTATCTTTCTATATATGGAATACAACTGATGGTGAACCCAGGGATGACCCTGGTGGTGGCACATTAGTCTGTAAACCCTCGGCATGGTGGTTTGATTATCAATGACAGTTGTAGCGGTGACAATCAAAATAACTGTCCACAACACTACATTGATGAAACAATTTTCTTTCATTACCTACAGCTTAAGCTTCTGAAGAAGGGGATTCAACCACCAAAACGTGTTGAGCATCGACTAAACGGCAGTGTCTGATACCAATTGTAATGATTGTATGATATATGATACTTATTGTGCTTGGAATATATGTGCAGACATTTTATTTAATGTGACTTGTGTGTAATTTCTAGAGGTTTTTCAGCCAGTATTCTGGCACTAAGGTGTGCAGGGGAAATGGAGGGCTCATAGATTGGGCTCTTATTTTGTTCATATGTTTACTGCTTTGTGTCAGGTCGGTTATTCCTCCCCTGCACTCAAGCTTTACTAAAATCACCATATGGAATGGGTTTTGTAGAAGTGATCAGTTGAATGAGTGCACTGTAACACTTTACATTTGGCATGGATAAGATGGCCAAGACCATGATGCCACCATTGGCCCAGGTAGAGCAACAGCTGCAGGTCATGTGGTCCTTATGTCGCTCCTACAGACTGCGTATGAAGGCCAACATCAAGAGAAAACAGGGTGATCTGAGGTGTCTGCAGGGGTCCCTGTATCCAGATGCTCAGGCACACAGAGAGGCCCTGAGCCGTGAGATGCAGGCCATGAGGACTGCAATCCATGAAAAACTCACAGCCACAAGGACACAGGGAGGGGGATGTTGTCACGCTCACCTGATTCCCACGGAGGCGCCGGTCTGGCTTCGAGTGCTGATGCTTCTTCTATGGTGAAGCGCAGGACTCTGAAGATGGACTCACTGGCTCGCAGGAATATTCCCCTGTGCGTGAAAAGGGAGTATTACCTACTGACGGATTAATGCTCAAGCCTCCCACACCCTTCCAGCCCCCCTCGATACCCTTCCTTGATTCCCCGTGAAGTCTCACCTTAGGGTCTGGAATGATGAGTTCTCCATCCTGCTTCTGTTGCAGGGGCGCGTTGAAACCCAGTTACTTCATTGGATTGAGGTTTGATGGGAGTTCAAATAAGCTTGACTATTCAGGTAAGGCACTGTAAGAGTTCTGTATCATGTTCAAAAGTTCAAGCTTAGTAATAATGTTCATTGTCTTATTGCAGCAAGCGCTAACGCTTATGTCTTTTTCCCCTTAGGGGCCGGGGTTCGGAATGCCGGAGATATGGCGCCGACCCGAAGTGAAACGTGCAGTTCCAGTAAATGACAGGTAAGTTCTGGATGAGCGTTCGGGTAATGTCTTTGCATTCACTCATTGAATGTCTTTGTCTTTTTCCCCATATGGGCCGGGGTCCGGAATGCCAGGAAGCGGCAGGACCCGAAATGAAATCGGAATGACCCAACAGGTAAGTCTTAGAAGGAAACTGAGCTTTTACTATTCCCTTCCTTCTCTCACCTTGTGTTCTTGTCTTTTTCACTCTAGGCTCTGGGAAGTGGCTGCGGATCCGAACGATCGCTGCTGAAGATGGTGGTGCCCAGGAAAGGTGAGTGAAATGCAGCGCTGCAGCGATCGAAGCGAAATGCTTTTAAAATTATGTCTTCCCTTTCAGGATCGTCGGTGAGAAGTCTCTGTGATGCAGCTTTAGCAGGTAAGGTCTTCTTTCTCTCCAATTCTCTCTTAGCAGGTGACCCAGGATGCTGACAGGCGTGGCTGAAGTCCAGATGCAGGAGCTGACACAGTGAGCGTCCAGCTGCGAGGAGCAGAACAACGCGAAGCGTGAGTTGCTGATCGGCGTGGTTTAAATAGTTTTGGAAGAAGTCCCAGGTATCCTTCCACCGATCAGGTATGTATCCTTCCCCGACCACACCCAGGGGAAAGTAGTTCCACAGGTAAAGTAGTTCCATTCAGGCCTCAAGAGGGCCTGGATGTAGCAGCATGGTCTGCATCAGGTAAGTGCACCTTAAAACACTTGAACACATGTCTAGCTTTATGAGCCTGGCGCCTAAGGCGCCAGGACTGTGTCCAAAGGGCCCCAGCTTGGGCCTGCTGGCACTTCCCTGGGGGAAATGATGCCTGCCTCTGGGGTTGCTGGGTCGGACCTGGCTCCTTGGAGGTAGGCATCATGACAGATGTCTTCAGGCAGACATTCTCCGAGCAACTCAATGCATCACGGGTGAGCGTGCATACAGTCTCTGCATCCATCTGTGAGGACATTCATGGAGACCTCACCGCCCTTACTGTGCTGGTGCATTCAACTGTGTAATGGCTGGCTGTGGCCAGTGAAGATCAGGCAGCACTGCATGGAAGGGCTCCAACACCACAGCCACCTGCAGATCAACCAGAGGATGGGGGTGCCAGCACAGACCAGCCTCCTGGTCCATTGTTGCTGTGAGGTCCATGAGCGCAGGGTGTTTTTTTTTTCTTTTTTCACTCATGTGGTTGTTGACATGCACGCTGCCCCTCCTCCCTCCAGGGTGGACCCCCTCATCGCTACTCCAGTATGGACTTTTTTCTTTTCTTTTGTACCGGTGTGGTCTTTTTAATGTTTTTTTTTTGCCCCTTAATTTGGCATGGGCATTTTTTATTGGTTTTTAATCCCCCTGGCCTGGATGGTGGCATGTGTTTTTGTTTTGCCCTTTCCAAGGAGAAATTCTTTGTTTATTCTTTTTTTTGTTCATTGAGATGTGCAGTTGATCTCTCAATGGCATGATGAATGCAGTTGTGGACATGCAGCAATGCACAGTGGTGTCAACTGACATGACTGCCTTGAGGTCAAGAGGATGAGATGTGCAGGTAACAATGGGTATATGTAAACTTGACACATATATGCTGTATGTAGGATTGAGAACTATGGCTGTTTAAATGCAATGTCTCATGTTGTTACAGTGATCCTGATTCATCCTGTGATAGCACTCCATTGGAGGTGCACCCTGCACCCAATCACGTACCTAGTCCCCATGCCCTGTGCCAGGCACTGGCCCTCCTTTCACTTATTTGGAGTTTCAGTTCCCAGTGGAGGTGTTGAGAGAATCTCATCATGCTAGCGCTGACTGCAGGTGAGCATGTGCACTGTCTCTGTTGTGTCAATATGATTGGTCCCCACAGTCTTTGCATGCATGGTACATTTTTACTAGGTGGGGTTTGGGGGAAATCTTGAGTCACTGTGAATGTCCGTCCAGATGTGTGTCTGTGCCCATGCATGTGCTTGTATGTGCAGTTACACTTTGATGCAGGTGCATTGTTTTGGTGGAGGCACTTACACAATTGACGCAATTCATGGAAGTGATTGGGCAGCACTTGTCCCACTTTAGCCATTGGCAAGCTTTCATTCACTCTAGATATTTCTACTAATTGAGGCCATGTATTCTCTAGAAATATGTACTCTGTGTATTTTGGTTCTCCAACACTTGCCTCACTGATCATGATGATGTCACTTTACTGACAACCTTATACTCGCCCTGGCACCATGTATCCAATGGGGCACTGTGGATGTACTCCCTGTGCACACTATTCTTTGACCTGTGGCCCTTCCCCATCCACTCCCTTGTCCACTTACATGACCTGCCCTGCCCTGCCACTGTCTAACATGGATGACACACTTTTAGTGTCAGTTATGCTCATCCTCCGCAGCACCGCTTCATGACGTAGACTCTGGTGACACAATTCTGGCCATTTGTGTACATTGACTCCACATGCCAGATTTGTCATACTTGCTGCATGTAGTGTTGGCCAGATATGCGCATGTGTACGCCTGACTGACTGCTTCTGTGTTACCCAATGAGGACTCTTTTTGTATAGTGTTTGTTTCTGTTGATTATCTACACTGGGGTGTGTTGCATGTTTCTTGGTTTGCATTCCTTGTTTATCTCATCCAGCACTGTCAGTGAGTGCACATAGTGTGTGCACATTGTGTGCCCATGCATGTGCAACATCATCCACACCCCACAGCTGTTCTTCATCTGTTCTACCTGTGTGACTTGTGAGTGCACCCTGGGTTTCATGCACACTTACTGGGACATTCTCACTCAGACTGTGTGGTCTGTTGGGGGGTCAGGTGAGTGAACATTTGAATGTTGTCGTGAGGTCCATTTGCAGTGGTGTCCAACAAGAAGACAAGGGGGATGTTGGTAGGTGTAGGGTATGGGTGTGTGGTTGTAGGAACTTCTTTGCAGGCATGTAGCGTACATGGCTCTTTTTCAGATTTGCATGCTATGGTGGGTGTTGCCGGCGGTTTGTCTGATGTACAGCTGATGGTTGACCTTTCACGTGTGCGAATTCATTTCTGGTCTGCCCTTTTCCGTCACCCACTTTTGTCATTCATGGCCCACTACATGTGATACTTTTCCATCTCTGTTCCTTCCTCTCTGATCAGGCTGCTTCTTGCAAAGGTGTTCATGTCTCCATCTTCCTTGCTTGGACACATTCTCTCTGCTCTCACCTACTTTGATGTCAGAAATGTCCATTCTCATCTCTGTTCCTGTCAGTCTCTTCCCTGCAGTGCTTCACCTGTCTCTCTCTCTCTCACGCACTGAACTCCGTTGCTAGGCAATTGTCTCTGTGTGTCCTGTCTCTCTCTTGCACTCTGTCATCCTTCGACACTGCATGGTCTATGCCTATTTTTAGGTTACCTGCATGAGTTGTCATGGATTTTCAGTATCTTTATGTTGTTGCAATGCATGTCTTTGCAATTTGAAAATATATTTCCAGGTGTGATGCAGTGCATGCAAACCAGGTGGGTACCCTGTGCAGGTAAGTGAAGGGCACTCAGGGTGTCACTTCTGTTGTTGTTTGTGGCAGGGAGTCTGTCACTGTGTGGGGTCAGATACCTGTTGCTTGTATTGAGGTGAACGGGTCCAACTTTGTGGGTGCATGTGACACATTGTGATTGTAGGCTGCTTTTTCTATACATGCTGTTTTTTCAAGACAATCACGGTGGCACTCCTTGCGGGCTCACAGTTGTGAGGGGGGCTGTCACTGTAGGACCTTTGTTGGTGAGTTGTCATGAAGGGGGCAGATCCAGATGTTTGCATACTGAGACAATTTGTGATGGTTGTGGTGGTGAGGGTTTCCTTGTTTTTAACGCATGTGTCTTGCTTGCAACATGGCATTCCAAACAATGATTTTTTGAATAGTCATGTCCACCCACTCAGGCATTCCAATGTTGGTCCTTCTTCCCCTTCTGGGGGTGCTGTCCCAAGACAAGTCCACACACGACAGCATTGCTGCTCATTTGTGGGATGACATGTTCTCCACAGACACCATACTCACACCATTGTCCAGGGATTTTTGTTTGCCATGGTGAAAATGAACCATGCACAGTAAACAATCACATTTCCAGATGACTGTTGACAGATGCTGAATGCATTTAATGGTTGTATACGAATTGTTTGTTTTACAACTGCTCGAATGACAATTCACCTTTTCACAATTGACCAAATTGTGAAGGTCAATTGTACCATATATGTGGCGGGAAACCCCCCACCCAACGCCAAACCCCCCAACACCCCTATATATATATATTACCAAACCTATATATATATATATATAAAGATATATATATATATGTATATATATATATATTACATGGTCACGGTAGTGGCCATGTAGTTATGGTTAAGTTGGTGTTTCCATAGGAAGAGCACTTTTTGGGTGCTTTACAACTTCGCTCCCCTGGACGAATCCTCACCAAACTTTGCAAAAAAAAAGTATATGGCCCACTCTGAATTTTTTTGCAAAGTTTGGTGAGGATTCGTCCAGGGGGGGGGGAAAGTTATAGGGGGGGTCCCAAAACTTTTTTTTTCCCATAGACTGAATGGGAAAAAACTTTGCACACGGCTACAGCCCGAACCGCTGGACGGATTTACACCAAATTTGCGGCAGGAGTGGCGGCCTGGTCCCGAAAGCGTGCTTTTGCAAATTTGGTGTAAATCCGTCCAGTAGTTTTTTTTAAAATTGACCAAAATGTAAGGCAAAATAATTAGTGATATCTGTGTTCGCTTCGCGGACGGACTTCCCTGTTCGCTCCGCGGACTGCACCCCGATTGGCCCAGCGGCTTGCGTCATGTCCGCGGACATGCGACGTGTTTGCTGATTGGGCGGCGTGGTGCGTGATGCGCGTCATTTTCTGTCGCGCCCGCCATCTTGCATTTGCGGACGTCCGCAGACCGCGCGGTGAAAGTTTGTTCAAAATGTGTATTTAGTAGAGTGTGTTGGTGTGTAGAAGTCTTTGGGGAGGATGGGGGAGTATGAGATAGGTTCAAAGTTGTCTTTTATTTATGTGCTAGACGCTTTTGTTGTGTTCGATTTGTCTGCGGACAACACGGCTGATCTGGAATGTTCGTAAATAAACAGAATGGATTCCGTGTCAACTTGAAAGTGTTCTAAGAACACTCGTGGGGTCTTGGAATGTTTTCAAGGGGTGTCCTGGAGACGTTGTCTGTATTGTTCGTTGGCAAGGTGAAAATGTTTTAAGAACAATCGCGGTGTTCTGAAATGTTCGTACATAAAGAAAATGGGGGTGTCCTGAGGACGCTGTTTGTATTGTCCTCTGGCAAGTTGAATGTGTCCTAGGACCTTCCCCCTGTCAGCGGACATAAAAATGGTTGCAATGCTTGCATCTATGGGTGTGATATGCTACGGTGTTTGTGGCCAGGGTATAGAATGTTGGATGCATGGCCATTTGGCCATGCACCCAAGAGTGTATGCCCTGGCCACAACCACCGCAGCATATCACACCCATAGTGGCTTTTAACTTTGGGTCAAAAACTAATTTATAAGGAACAATGTTATAAGCTTGTATGGGTGTGATATGGTGCGATGGTTGTATTTATCTTGTTATACGTACTATTTGGTTTAGTAATGGGAGTCGATGTTTTTCTTGTTCATTTCTGTAATAAAAGAAAATAGCATGTTAGTATTAGTATTTTATAATGACTTATTACATTGTACAATCAACATTTTCTTCTTTTTACTGACCCTCATATTTAGTAGATTACAAACCAGAGTACTGTGCAATTTGCAAAGTTTCTGTGTTTGTTGCTAAAATCATTGGGTCTGTGGGAGAAAAAAAATCCATGTTGGATTAAAAAAAAAACTTTTACTGTTATGCTACAGTTTATTTATTTGTTTGTTTTCCGCGTTTACTTGTTCTTTCTGCCTAATGCTTTATGCATTGGATTGTTTCAGTTTTTGTGAGCAGTAAGATATTAGGTATTTGTTTGGATATTGTAAAATTTTGGCCCAGTTAGATACCTGTAGGCGTATTATAACTGTTTATGTTTTGATATAATTTCGTGGTATTGATTTATCTGTTTGCATATTTGTAAATTGTGGGACAGTTAGATACCAATTGGCGTATTCTAACTGTCTATTTTTTGCTCTTTTTGAGTGGTATTAATTTATCTGATTAGTTGTTGAATTTTTGGGCAGTTAGATAGGTTTTGAAATATTGTGACAGTTTATATTTTTTTACTACAAGTGTACTTAAGGTTTAAGTACAGTTCAGTTATCAAATTTTGGTTTTAAGAACATTAAATAAGCGTTTGTAAGATTAGCTGGTAATCTCTGCTTTAGAGTAACGGTACTATCATTACATTCAAACCATCCACATTTTTTTTTAATATATGCAGTGCAGTGCCCTGAGTTGGTTGTGGCTCCTGCGTGGTAGATTATACCTATTGTTGTGAAGGTTTTCCTACCAAGTGATATTTGACCATGTGTGAATCCAGTCAGTTTGCAGTTGTTTTTCGTACCATCTGCATTGTAACGTAGAAGCATTAGTATTACGTATTTACTATGTGTTTGTATTAGTAATGTGGAGCGATTATCCGAATTGCAGGTAGAACATAAGCTACCGTGGTTTGCATTTTGTACAAGTTGCTGAAATGGAACGGATTCATAATTAGGTATTGATATATAGACAAAGCGCTCATTGGGGATTTGTTCTTGTGTCACATTGTTGCAGAGAGTGCATGTATATTTCCACATGTATGAAATCTGGAAGATTTCATTTATAGGTATGTTTTTGTTTTCCAGTACTAATAGTAAGTATATTAGAAATTCTTATGGATCTTCCTGTGAGTTTATAGTGAATTTCACCATTCCAGCACAGTAGTCCAATTCTTGTCTTATTCCATGAACAGTATACGGGGTGTCAGGATTGTTTTTTGCGTTTCTATGAAGTACTAACATTTGCATACACAATGGGTCTCTAAAGTGTAAGTAAATGTTGTCAACAATTGCTGGTATTTGAAATAGAATATTGATTGCTACATTTGCGTAGCAACTTACACCTATTTCATTTATAAGTTTAAATGGACCAGGTAGTTCTGTATCTGAGTGATTTTTTTTTAGTTTGTCTTCCTTCTTTGATGAAGTACTTGGTTTACTTTCCCTAATTTGTTCTTTTTTGCTTGTGGTACTTGATGAAGTTTTAGTTTCTTTTAGTCTCTTTGGAGGATTTGCAGTGACATCCTGTTGCATTTCTGTTTGATTTAGTTTTCTTTTAGAACATTTTCCTTTTTGTGGAACAGGATATGTTTGTAGATGGGGGGTGTATAGTGAACGAAGTCTATTGTATTCTAAAATGCAAGGAATATCAGCATTTACTTTACTTGCATCAAAGTTTATTAGAAATAGACCATCAATTGTACGTAGGCGTGACAGTGCTACATAGTTCATGCCTTCTTTAAAGACTGTGTTACCAATGTCTATCATTGCTTTGTCTAGAGTAAGACCTTGTGATTTATGAATGGTGACTGCGTATGCAAGAGTTAGAGAAAATTGTTCTCTGCGTACATACATGTCTTTGAAGAGAAGGAATCGAGCTGTTGAGCGTCCTACTCTTTTTACTTCTGAAAGTTTGTCAAAGAGAATATTGACAAACTGAATTTTGTTGTCACGTGGATATGTTTGAAAGCCAACAACTGTATCCAGTGCTCCATTAACTAGTCCTTGGTCCACGTCAAGGTTACGTTTAAGCATTAATCTGCAATTTAAGGATAATTTTAATATCTTTTCCAAGCCTGCTGTGTTTGAGATTGATTTTTCTAAACTATTTAGTCTTGCTGTGGCTTGGTCACACATGGGTAGTGTCATTCCATGTACATCTAGTTTGTCTGTGGCGCTAATTTCCATAATTGGTTGCAATTCTTTGCTTAACATTATTTCATTGAATTTGAAACAGCTTGCAAGAGTTGGCATTAAGGCCATACAATTGACATTTTTGTGGGCTAATTGTTCCATAACATCTTAGCAGATGCATTATCATTTAAAGTGCATGAATGTGCCGGGTTTTCAATATTGCTTCTGCTTCTCTAGAAAGTATACCAACTCTGATACTTTTTAAGATGTTGGCATAAGTGAGATCTGTAGATTGGCGCATGTTTTCTGTTAATTCTCTGTATTGGAAATGTTGCCAAAGGTTGACATTTCCAATGCTGCCAACAGTTTTACGGCAGAGTTTGTGTCCTAATGTTTTAAAAATAGGCTCACCTTTTACAGGTGTCAATTGAAGAAGATCTCCGAAAACAATGATGTGTTTTCCTGCAAAGAGCTCTTCATAGTTTGTTTTGAGTACTTCTTGTAATCTGAGGTGAATCAAAGCCAACATTAGGTTGGACACCATGCTCACTTCCTCTATTAGTAGCATTTTTATTTGTTTCAATACTCTGCGTACTTCCATTGCAGCTTCTGCAGAAAGTTTGTAATAATCTAACTTGTTTTAGTGTTCTACTGGCAGGAGTAGTAATCGGTGCAAAGTGACACCACCTATGTTGTAGGCAGCTAAACCTGTGGGGGCAGTGACAACAGCTGACAGTTTGTTGTTTGTCAATTGTTGAAGGAATTTACTGATGATTTTGATTAGGAATGTTTTGCCAGAACCAGCTTCACCACTGACATACAATAGTATAGGTTTGTAATTTTGGCAGGTGCATTCTTTGTTTTCATGTTGCACACCATGTGCAATTTCTTTTGTTATTTCTTGAAAAACGCTACATTGCTCTTTGTTTAGTTTTGATTGTAGTGTAGTTAAGTCTTCTTTATCTTCATAGTGACACATGGTGTTTTCTACTTCTATCATAGCTAATTCTGCCTCATTTGTTATTAGTGGTTCTCCCAGTGGTTCTTGGCTTCCTGTGACAGAAGGTTGACTACTGTCAGGAGTGTCCTTATCTAGTTGGGCCTGGAGTTCCTCTTTGTGTTGCTGTTCATTGTGCAACATTGTTTTGTACTGTGCAAAGTTTACATCAGTTATACTGCTTTCATTGGCTTTGAAAGCGTCTTCATATGAGTCATAGATATCTAGTATTTCTTCTTCTTTTCTCCATGGTTTGAAGAGTTGTAGCAGGGACATGCAATATATTTCTTTATGTTGAGGAGTCTTTAATGACAATTTGATATGATTAATTAAATTTGGTTTGGTGAGTTTTACTAAGCTGCCATCACAGTTTGTCACTTTGTATTTACAGTTTTGCTCATCAGGTTTTATATTATTTTTGTATGTGTAGTTTTGGGCTATTTGGTATAGACACATGGTTTCCAAAGTGGTACTCCTGTTTGGGTAGTATGTGTCCAATAAATTGTTTTTTAAAATGTCTTGGCTGTTGGGATCATGTTTGGCTATTGTTTCTATATCTTCGTATGATTTTAGAACTCTTTTTCTAGATTTAGCTGGACCAAGACTTAGCCATACTATATTTGCAGATTTACCATACAACGCAGTACCAGTTAATCGATCGGCTGCTTCATTGGATCCACATTCTCTATGGGACAGCATTTTTATGCCCAAGCTGTATAATTTCTGATTTATCTGATGACATGTCATTCCAGAGGTCTTGGAACTCTGTCTTTTCTGATTTGGTTAAGTATGCTGTGACATATCGTGCAACTGCAGTAGAATTGTCTGCAATGTACTGCACATCTATGTTTGCATTCCACAAGTGTGCATTGATTGCATTGTAATCATTGATATATTTTTCTTCTTCTTTTCTTTTTAATGAATATGTATTTTTAGGTGACTTACCTTTAACACTATGTCTAACTGAAGACATGAGGTTGTTCACTTGACCTGTATTAGTAACTGGTCTAGGGAAACCAAATCGGCGTTTGGTGTAGTATTTCCCTTTGTTTTTGTATTTGCGACGACAATATTTGCCACATTTGTGTCTTTGGAATTGTACGATTTTTGCATGAAGATCACTATTTGTGGATTCTGATGGAATTTCACAAGTGAGATATTTTTCAATAAACTGTAAAACAGTGGCATCACTGTCTTGACCAAATTTAGGAGCATCTTTAATCCATAAAAGCATGTGGACATGTGGCGCTCCTCTGGCTTGGTATTCTTTTTTCCAAAAGAAGTGTTGCACTTCTCCAAGGGGCGGAACAGTTTTATTACAAATAAAATGTAGCATAGCAATGAAGCGATGGTGAAAATATCTAGAAACATTAACAGGATCCTGAGGACAAAGTTCTCCAGGTGTTAGTATATCTATGTTTGTTTTGTTTTCGTTTGATATGCGTAGGAAAGCATGTAAATCTTCCCATGCATATTCTGCACAACTTAATGTAACAAACCAAGTGGGTGGGCCAAGGTTTCTGATCATGCAACGTACATCTCCATAGCGTTGAAACCAGTACTCTTTAGTACCTCGCATATTTGCTAATAGATTTGTAAGATTTGCCTGTAAAACCTCATCTTTTTGTTGAACTTTTTGTAATAATTGTGTGGCTGTCATATTTTGAAGGTGTGATCCTGATTTTAATATGTGTGCAACTCTGTAACATAAAGTTGCTAGTTCACTTTCAAAGAGTAGGTGGAATATGTATTCCACATTTTGTCGAAATCTGGGATCTTCAGAATACATTCGTAATGAGCAATATTTTGATGCTGATATTTGAACAGGTCTATCATCGTATCTTCCTCCTTTGCCAGTAGGAAAGAGTAGAGGAAAAGCATGTGCTTCTATACTTTTTCCCATATGCTGATTGGTGATCCTTTTGTTTGACGCATTTGGTACGTTTCCAGTGCATCTTCTATGGTGTCATTAGAGTGCAATGGGTGAATTGTATAATGGTCTAAAGTGTTTGCTATTGTAGCAGGATCAAGGAGCTCGAATTGACCAGTTTCTTGTGTCTCTTGAATTATTTCAGTTGTATCTTTCAAGTTTTCTTCGATATTAATTTCTTTGTAATAATCATTATTCTCTTTGAGATATTGCAGGGCTTCTCTAACTTTATGTAAATCTACCAGTTGTTGCCAATTTTTTTTGTCTTTTGTAGGTACTCCATTTACCAAGATAATTAAAGATTGTTGCATTGGACGTTGCACTTCTAGAGTGTGCACATTTTCTTTTAGATCTAATGGTAAATACACTATTTTTCCACGAATACCTTTCACTAATTCAGAGGGAGGTAATTTTGCAGTTTTTGGTTGAAGGCATAGTATTGCTTGAAATGGATGAACTGTTTGAATTATGATGCTCTCATATAAATTAAGTTGTTGAAGGAATTTTGGTAGTGGATGTAACTCCAAGTTATTTGAGATAGCACGTCAAGGAGTTTGGTTGTTGTCAAGTTTGGTAGTGCAGTAACTGAAAAGTATTATGGGGTCAGTTATTTTGTATTTGTTTTCTGCTATAAGGTAGAGAGCTAATTCAAACCATTTAGAATCTTCATTGTCTTCTATTTTGTATGAAAGGTCTATAGTTTTTGTGTTACTTTTATAACACGTTCTGCGGCAACATACACACACGTGGTTTGGTACTTCAGCTGAAGTGCTTTGAAATTTTAGTATTTCTTTTTTGTATGTGTGTAGTGAAAGGTTGCCATGTGCAGATTTGTTACGAAGTTGGATTGACAGATAATTCATCTTGTAAGTGGGTTTCATTTCCAAAATATTTTTTCTGTACATACATGATTTCTTCTAGTAGGTCTTTTGGTGTACCATGTAGAAGAATGTTATTTTACTTGGCTATTGCTAAAGCAGGACTTTTTGCATAATACAGTTTACAAACTAGATTTCTTATACTTGCATGATGTGTTTATATCCTTTTGATATCATGGAAGGTTGTTTTGCAAGTAGCTCCTGATATGCAGGCCAACAAATGTCCTTGCAGTCCTGTGTGCTTGCGTACTGGACAAGCATCCATACTTTGCAGTATTTTAATTTTGATTTTGTCTCTGCTTTTCACATATTGATTGAGGAATAAGTGTAAAGATTTGAACATTTTTTTGGGAATGTTACACATTGACGTGCATGGCCATGTGTAAATTAGATGTTCTGATTCAGTCGAATGGAGGGGTAAATCTAAGTTTTCAGGGCATGTTTTTGTAAGGAGTACTTCTTGTTCCATTATGGTATTATTAACTTTTTCATAACCTCGACCACTGCTATGTATGGCAATTGTATTTGTTTGCTTTTGTTTGTACACTTCTTCATTAAAGTAAGGTTCTGTGCTTGTAGTGTGACTCCATTTACCTCCACAGATATTTAAGAAGTTATTTCTGTTCACATTTCGTTTATTGAGAAGTCTTTTTTGAAATTTAGTTATTAGTTTTGTTAGTGGTTTAATTCTGTTTAACACAACAATAAATAAGTTTCTTTTGAGAAGAATTGCACTGTCTATCAACGCTTCTAAGATTACTTTCCTACGATAGGTTTGAAGTGTTGAACCTGGTTTCTCTCCTGTTTTTATCAGATTTTGAAGGACTTTGTGACGGAACATTTTGGCTAATATACTTTTCTTGGTATGCTTACTTTGTACTATATCAAGATTTATAGAAGACGTTTTATTTGTAGTGATAGTTGATTTTCTGTTAATAGTTTTTTGGGTCGTTTTACTTTGTGATAGAGGAGGCAAAGTTTTTGCACTAGAAACTTCTTCTGTTTCACAACATGACTGTATTAGCTGTTATGTTTCAACGTTTTTTACAAATTCTGCTATAGATGGGTGTTTATGTTGGAGACTTTTCTTTTCATTTGCTCTACTTCTGCGTCCCTTTCTACGGAGTTGCTTTTTGGTGGGCATTCTTTAGAGTCTGTTGAAAAAAATACAGAAGGTATGGGTTGGGGTTTTCTGCAATGCATGTGTGTTGTGTGCATGATTGTTTGTGTAAGATGATAAAGATGTATGTAATGGTGTGTGATTGTGAATTGGGAAGTTGAACTACTAGGGATGGGTATTCTTCAATTAATGTGTTACTAAACTGGGGTTCAGATGACAGAAAAAGTGTGGAGAAGAATAAATAATATAGGTAAAGCTATACAATTAAAACAGTTGTTTGTTCTACAACATCTACATTCTAGAGGCTGAGTTGGGTAATTTGTGTGCCGAAAAATAGGAATTTGAGGGCCATTCTGACAGGAGATCACTGTTTAAGACGGGGGGGGATTTTTGGTCAGAATGGTGCAGAATCTCTATTTTTAGGCACAGAAATACCATGAATGCACCATACAGTGCGTGTGAGTTATACATCAAATATTATGGTAACAATCTACTTACTTTTTTTCAAAATTGAGTAGTTTGCTTCTTAGTTGTTCTTTGTAAATCAAAATCGGCTGCTTCTATTCAGGAGAATGGGCTTCACTGCAATTGTAAAAGAAAGAAATTAGTAATTTGGTTGCTATATAGCACTGTTTTCATTTTAGACATAGATTTTTTTAAATTGAAATGCTCAGCGCCTTCCTGAAAACCATTAAAACTATATTATGACTAAGAGTAGGAAAGAAAATATCTTTACTATGGTTTGTGGAATTCATAATCTACCAACATATACCACTATTATTGTAACTAAGCTTTTCCACGTAATAGTGAGTCATTGTCATCATAGCTCTCAACCATGTGTGTTGCAAAGGCGGGTGAAATCACCTGATTTTGTTTTTGGCGGGTGAGACGCCCATTGGAATGAATGGGCGTGCAGGAGGCTTGGCAGGTGAGTCAGTCCTTTACAAGGCGGGTGACACCGCCAAAAGCGTGTGAGTTGAGAGCTATGTGTCATAGCCTGCTTGTGCACGTAACAGTGAGTGAATGTCACAGTCTGCTTGTCCTATATAAATGTATGTAAGTACTTATATAAACGAAAAAAATTAAAACCAATTATGTGTTTGTACAAATATTATTGTTTGAGATTTGATCATAGAGTGTGTATGTTATTTTGTGTGATTATATGTCGTGTATATATTTTATTTAAAAAATGTTAGTTTAATAGTTTTTGCATGTGTGTGTGTGCATGAAGAAATTAAACGATATAAATGTTTGTAAGTGACAGGTCATTTTAGGACAATGAAACAATGATCGTCCGTTCATTTTTCAGATTATAGAAGGTAAAAGTCGGTTAGAAAATGTGTTCATGTACTGTGTAGAAAATATGCATACCTGTACTTTCTGTTCATGTATATGGATATGGACCAAGCTGCAAGTAGAAATATTGGAGATTTGTATAGTATTTCTCGTAGATCGTGGTTGTCAATGGTATGAGACTTGTACTCCGAGAGATACACCGTACATTTGTAGTGCTGCTCCATGATGATGCAGTTACATGTAGAGTTATTGGATTTGATTGGTGGATGGTCATGTGATTGCTTAGCTACATCCAATGAGGGAATGGCACAGAGAGTGAAATCGAAATGGTAGAAGGGCTGTACATGTTACGATACGTTCGCGGACATGGCGGTAGTTCTAGGACACCGCTTATTACATCCGGGGAATTTGGGGAAGGGAGGTATGGAAATGAGATTGGATGAAGCAAGGGATTGATCAGTGAAGTTTAGTGAGTGTGCTGTGCTAGGAGAGGTTTTCTCAGATATTGTTTTTGCAGAGAGAAGAACAGATATCTATGGCTGAGTGTTTCAAAGCACAGATTGTATGGATTTTGGGAGACTTGTGGATTCATTGGTTGAAGGTGCATGCAGAAAGCTGTGGAGTATCTATAGATCTTGGATTCCCACATGTGGAAGTGCACTGGCATGGAGTGCGTGGAATGAAGTGGTTGGACTTGCTACCTCTCTGTGCAACTTTGAAGATAGAGGAACATCCAGACATAATGGTAATTCATTGTGGAGGGAACAGTTTAGGACATGTGTCTGGAATTTCTTTGCAATTTGCAATGAAAGAAGGACTTCAGAAGATAATGGACATGTTTCCAAACTCTAAAATAATTTTTTCACAAATTGCGCAGAGACAAGTGTGGCTTGTTCTTTCTCATGTGGTCCACAAATGGAGAAAGCAAGGCGTAATGTTAATAAGGCTGTTTGTGCCTTCCTAAGAGATTTTGGCATGTGCTCTTTTAACAATCAAAATAGTACATACCTTTTTTGCAAAGATGGAGTCCATCTTACTTATGCTGGCAATCGGAGATTTTTCTGAGAAATGTACAAAATGCATTGCAACCTTTTTTAGAAATACAGCATTAGTTTTGAAGTACGTCTTACGTAGTTAACACGTTTTACATTCAAACACCTCCCAAAGGCTCTTTACAGAGCCACCACTTCCTGTTAGAGAAAAATGCATTGGTTTCAATAGGGTAGCAATGCAATTGTTTTTCTGTTTGCGGACCGTCCGAGGACTTTCACGAAATGGAAATGGCTATGCTTTATGTATCTTCACTTCTATATTTTAACTGTGAAAGGCGGCTCTGAAAAGAGCCATATTATTTTTTGTGATTTTTGTTATTTTGTATTTTTTTGTTCTTTTTTATACACGACACACTAGGAGAGGAGGGAAAGGAGGGTAAAGGGAGGGGGACACCAACCAAAGGGATAAGAAAGGGCGATCTGAGAGAGGAAGATGTAGATGGGTTTTATTTGGGTAGTGAGCAGGTCTTCTGGTGCTCTGAGACGATCGTCTCAAAAGCACTCCGAAGTCGCTCCCCCCTGCAGAGTACTGTGTCACAGTACACACATACAACTGTGACCCTCGAAAGGTAAGGGTCATCAGAATTATGTATGGCCTGTGAGGCAGCTTGAGGAAGACGCTGTCCCACAGAGGTGTTCTTTGTGGTGACAGGTTCAGGAACGGAGGATGAAGTAGAGGCAATCAACCTACTACGCTTCTCGCAAGGTACAACCTTGCGAATAGCCCCAGTGTGGAATGAGCGCAGGTGTCGCTTCATGGTAGTGGTCCCAAAGCTATACGAACCATGGTTCCCGCGACTGAGTACCATTTTGCACTCATTACAGGTGACACGGTTCGCATGAGACTTAGGACTGTTTCCATGAACGGTAAACAACCGCCACACCCAAGATTCACACCGACAGCGGGTAGTAGGGATTTCCTCTACCTCATTCTCGTCATCCTCTTCTTCCTCCTCTGTATCCTCACTCCTGTTCCCCTCTTCAGGCCCTTGGGGAAATGGTGGTGGTGGAGGGGGTGGGGGTGGTGCTGAGGCAGATGTAGCAACATGTGGTAATAGTCGAGCCATGGATGTCATAGGCTTGGAGATGGAAATCTCAAAATCTGCAAAGTATGCAGCAAAATGCAGTGTGCTCTGTGGAATAGTCAGAAACACAATGAGAATGCGCTCTAGGGTGTGGAAATGTACGTTTAAACTGGTCTGGGACACGAACAGTGTCCGCATTTAGAGCACGAGATGAGCGTGGGCGCGGTCACATGATTGTTTTGTGAGCATGTTCGCTAAGGTAGCGGTCGTCCGCAGGACACCCAATGTACGGACATTGTTTTGCGCATGCACGTTGATGTTCTGCGGACAGTGTTCGGGTCCTGAACTAATTAAAAGTGCGTCACATGTAAAACAAACAGTTACGGACAGCCGTTTGTTCTTAGCACAGTTTAATTTATTTGCTAACAATACGGACAGACATAGCGTTTCAAGCACACCGCCATTTTCGTTTATTTACGAACATTTCAGGACACTACGAGTATTCTTAGAACATTTTCAATTTGCATGAGAACATTACGGACAGATGTAGTGTCCTCAGGACAGTTACATTTTCGTTTCTTTACGAACATTTCCGAACAACCGCGGTGTCCGTGGACACCTAAATTGGTTTTATCACAAGGAACTGAAAGTAATTACAACACAATATAAGAAAAGTAACTTTATTTCATATATATATACAATTATGACTGGGAAGGTGGGGCAGAAACGGAAACAAAAACTGTAGAATTAGAGATTTCTAGATAACTGGGATCAGGTGAAGAAGGGAAGGAAATCTCATCGAAACGCTTTGGTCGATAGACAGGGTTTGGGGTTAACTGCGTGGGATAGGGTGAGGGGGAACAAGTGCAGGTTGGACAATGGTGTGCTGTTGGGGGTTTCACATAATTTTCCACAAAGTTTTTCAATCCATAAAATTTTGCATAAGGTTGTCCATTTTTTGATTAATCTGCTGTAGAGTGATATCCTCTGATTGTTGTTGTGAGATGCTTGGAATTTTTGTATGGTCTGTAATAAAAAAAATGTATATGTTAAATGTATACAAAATAATATTTATTAATTGGTTTATATAGTAAAGTGTGTACCATTAGGTGGACTATTTTCTAACATTTCCTCTCGTGGGAAATGCTCCTCTAGCCAGTCGAGAGTACTACACGTTTCTGTGAGAAAACATAGAAAGTTTATAAATATATGAGTAAAAAGAAGTGCACTTAGTATGTCTGGTGAGATATGTAATCAGTAGTGTATACGTCTGGTCTTGCTGTTGGTTGTGGAGCGTCTGTGAGGTAATTATGGTGGAAGCCACTTTATCTTCTTCTGGTATATTCCATTTTAAAACATATTGTATTTACATGAATGGTTAGTGTGTTACATATATGGGTAACATTTTTTAAGTATTACTACATATACTTTGTATGTGTGCTGCTTTGTGAATTTGTTAAATGTTCCTATGTTATGATATAACTATTACACATACCTCCCCAGAGTTTTTAGGTGGTGGTACTGTTGTCCAAACATGTCTGCGGACCGTCAAATTCAGTGGAAAGGGTTCAGTATGTTCCATATTATATGTACATAAAGTCAAAGTTATTATTGTTAAGTTGTGCTACTAAAAAACTATGAAATTCAGTAAAAAAACTTTGTTAAAGGGACGTTATGGTTAAGTTGTGCTACTAAAAACCTATGAAATTCAGTAAAAAAACTTTGTTAAAGGGACGTTATGGTTCAAAGTAAAACCGAAAAACCCCAGACATTCGGCAGTTGTGGTAAGATAAGCAACCATAACTTGCGCCGCCACCGTGCACTGCTAACACTAACACCCAGGACATCAAAGATGACATCACAAATGTCATTGATGACAAAGATGATGCATGCAGGAATTGTGGGGGACGTTGCTGCTATATGCGTACAAAGGAAACAGCATAAGTGTTTGGTGGTTTCAACATGACTGCTTTGATGTGACTGTGTATTGTGAGCATAGTGTTTGTCAGGGAATGGGTTGGCCACTGAACCTGTTTGCTGTTGTGTAACACACATTGTGGGTCCAGGGCTGTCCTTGCATGAGTTTTTTAGCATCAATTTTGTACTATGCTCTCATGGCAGGGAGAGTTACAATGAAATGCTTCTTGCCATGTGAACATGTTTGGCAGCATATAATTGTAGAAGGCAGCTGCATGCTCCACTTCCATTTTCGCATAGACAAAAAAGGTACATTTTTGCTCCACCACACAGCACAAACCACTGAACGGATTTGGACAGGTCAAAACAACTTAAGCACCAAGCATTGACTTGCAATCCTTTTGTGGTTTGGGGTTATTCTCTTAAGTAGTTTTTTAAATATTTGATGGAAAAAGGGATGTTGCCTTCTCCAAAATAGATTGCTATATCTCGGGTAAATTGCCAAGAATACGGGTGTTTATATTGTGTTTATAAATGAAAGAGCTACCATCTTAATTTTCTCGATGAGAGAGATAGCCGTGGTTATAGCCGAGAATGTCAGAAAATGAAATGTATAAAAAATGCTTTTACAGGTCAAAACATGCACATAGCATCAGTCTAGTGGTGGGCAGAGGCAAACGGACACAAAGGAGTTGGAGGAAGTCTCACGAATAAGTTTGCAATAAAAAGCTTTTCTGTAACCTCAGCTATAGGACAGAATAGATGCGAACATCCGAGATTTTATAGCAAACTGCGACATAGAAACAGTGAGAGTTATGGGGGAATAGGATAGAGCAGGGGAGGTGAGGAGGCCTTGAGGGAAGTAGGGGGATCTGGCACAGATGAAGGGGGCATTTGGTTAGGGACAGCGGAGCGAAGAATGTTTTGATTTCAATGTTTTTCCTGATAACTGCCGGGTATGATGGCTAGAGATGACCAAGAGTATCTGCAGTTCTCTACCTGCGGCTTAGAAAAAAAGAGGACCGCTCGGACAAATGGAGACTTCAAAACAGGCTTTTCGATTTGTAGACCACTTCCCATCCGAACAGCGATCATTAGTCCCGCCGAAAGCCTGCCTTTTTCCCCCCTTCAGAGCCTCAAAGAACGCAATTTTCGAACCCGTCGAGTGTAGGTTTTTCTAGTAGCCACAGCTCTTGAAGGCATAAAACATCGTAACCACCAAGATTGATGTCGCCTGGGGTTGTTAAATGAAGAAAACCCCTTGTGTTCCAGCAGGCCAAATAAAGTAGCTGAACATCTAATGGCACAGGGAACTGCAATGGTGACTAATTGTTGAGACGGGCTGAAAGTATTTTCGGAAGCCACGACCAGGTTTGTGACTGGATATATGGTCTGCGTGGATCCTCCTTCTTTTGCGCAGATAGATTTCAAGCTAACTTCACTGAGTCCTTAGAAGTGGTGGTCTGAATAGTTGGTTGCGATGATTGAGTTTCCCTTTGGGAAGATGAGTGGACTGCTTCCAATCTATGGACTGATGGCGACTTCACGTGAGGCCCTTCTCTTGAAGAAGGTTCCAATTTCTGTGAAACGGTTTGATTGTCATCAGCACCTCGTTCCTTGACTTCTGTCTGCTTCTTTCTATCTGGTTTGAAGTATGTTAATTCAATTCCTTGTTTATACATTATATCTGTTGCCCTTGCTAACAGATCGTCCACTCTTTTAGATGTAGCGTAAAGATCCTTCATAAAAGGGTTCCAAAGGTCGGCGCAGAAAATCTTTCACAAACGTACCTCGTTATGACAATCTATTGGGATCCGAAGGCGATTTAAAGGGATGCATTGTTTGACTTAGTAACAGCCACACTGGACTCTGTACACTTAGAGTGGGAAGCTTGTGAAGTAATTATTTGTGGAGACTTTAACATCAAATGCCCTACGAGCTCATTAGACCCAGCAGATCCCATTCCCTCTCAAGGTTGTCAACGAGGTAAGGAGTGGTCGAACTTAATGACATCAAGGCAAATATATAACACTGCAAATACGCTGCCAGAAACTAACAAGACTCCAACTTGGAAGCGTGGACTGGCCCACTCCACGATCGATTACATTTTCGCCTCACAACTACTTCTTGCACGTTTGGCAGAATTCAGTGTTCAACAGACAATTCATAGTGACCATAATATTCTGCTTATAAAATGGTCCTCAACTAAACCAGCGACCTCTTATTATCGGGGAGAAGTTGTACCGGAAAGAAAAGGATACAGGGTTCGGGTTACCCAGGCGAATATTAGGGACATAGAGTCTCTTATTCACAACGTGGAAACTATCGTCCACTGCTAGAACCTTTCAGATCTATTAACAACGGCTCAAAGCAACCCAACTCAGAATCTCTGCACCATATTCACACTTTTGATGCTTAATTGGTGGAGAAACGTAACATGGTCCGCAGAGCAAGAAGAACTGCTGCACGACATAACACGGTTAACCAACAGAACGTACACACAAGAGGCTATTAGAAACTACAAAACCTGGGTAAAATCATATCGATGTGCGCTCTACCAAAAGGGCTCAGAGGCCATGCTGGAGCAAATTAACAACATTAATTCTAGAGATTTCTGGGAATTGATAAACCCACGGAGCAAAGCGACAGAATCAGATCTGTCAAACAGTATTGCAGAGTCAACATGGATCAAATTTTATTCATCATTGTTTAGATCTCCAGACTCACCTTTGCCATCTTCAATGCCTTGTGTAATTGCACCCTGGGTTGATCTCCACAAGCCAATGGACATATTGCTAGCAATAAACAAGTTGAAAAACTCAAGGGCACCAGGGCCCGACGGCCTCTTGAACGCAAACTTAAAATCTGCTCCGGAAGACTGGGTAAAACTCTTAAGTTTGATCTTCAAAAGATGTTCAACATGTAGGAGGATGCTGCCCTCATAGACCTCAGTGGTGATTATACCAATATTTAAAAAAGGAAGAAAGGATGATCCAAGGAACTTCCGCCCGGGGGCACTTCTAGATGTCATAGGGAAGGTTTACGGTACCTTACTTCTGAAACACTTTAAAATTTGGGTGAAAAAATCACCCTGTGAAGACCCTTTACAATCTGGGTTCCAAAAGGGAATAGGAACCATCAACAACATCTTGCTACTGAGTATTCTAAAATGAAAAATTCTGGAAGGAAATCAGAAACCACTCCTAGCGTTTATGGACCTAACCCAGGCTTTTGATCAAGTCAACAGAAGGAAACTCTGGAAAAAGCTGAGCGCCTGGAACTGCCCAACAGAGATCTTGGGCCCTTTACAAGCCTTACACTCTAACACCAGTGTCCAGATCCAGCTAAATTCGAAGGGACTTCTTTCTGCACCGATACCAACCTCTCGAGGAGTTAAACAGGGCTGCCCGCTGGCTCCGGCCCTATTTCTGGCATATTTCGGGGATTACAAAAAAGCAAATGCCGAAATAAGATCTTTTCCTCCAGTATTGGGCAGCACAAAAGTGCCGAGAATCCTGTATGCCAATGACCTTATCCAACTGGACCAGACTCCTATTGGCTTACAACGTCAGCTAGCCACTTTAACTAAATACACTGAGGTTAACGACCTGGAAGTCAACAAATGAAAAACGAAGATTATGGTGTTTGAAAAAAAGAACAGAAGAAAAGACAATCACTCTTTTTGGGAGGAGAAAAAGTTGAACAAGTCACAGAATTTAAATATCTCGGGGTCTTGATTGACTCCTCATGTAAAGACGTAGCTATGCAATCACATTTACTTGCAAAAATGAAAAATCTCATCTCACAGGTCAAAATCTTAGACAGGAAATATGGTCGCTTTTCACTGATACCCCTTCTTAAGTTCTATCGGGGGAAAGTGATACCGTCAATCACTTACGGAGTCAACGCTGTGCCTTGTCTTCCTGATCCGTTATGGCCGAGACTGGAGAGTCTCTTTTGGCATTCAGTCCTCAACCTCCCGTCTTCGACACCTATAGCACTGATCCGACGTGAACTTTCGCTCTCGTCCTTGACGGCAATAGTTACCATTATGCTATATCGGAAGATTAAGGATACATCCTCGCCGATGATTTTCGCCATGGTTAAAATAGAGATGAATGCAGGAAAATGTAAAATGCTGGCTACCTGGGAGAATAGATGTAAATCAATCCTGTGGCAGTAACATTGAAGAATTGGTTCTTAACCCGACTAAAACTAAAAAAACGCCCGGACGAAACAGACTGGATCAATACGTTAGAGAAGGCAGCTGTTTACAAACTGACCCAGCATCTGCCTACATCGACCAGAAAACTGAACGATGTTCAACCCTTTCTCATAAAGCATCCAAGCAAAAAAACAAGATCGACACTCCTCTGGACCAGGCTGAATCTACTTCCCACAAATGAGATCCGACAAATTAGAGGCCTTTTGACGACCAACACCTGCCGCTTTTGTAACTCTAATGAAACCATCGAAACACTGCGGCATCTTCTGTTATCATGTCCGGGCACACATCTATACAGAACTCCGTATCTGCTTCATCACTTGGAGAAAGCCTATTTGACAGAAGAAGCTCTTTGGTGGGAACGACTAATAGGGGGCCTTCGACCGTCCTGGACTATAGCGACTACAAAATCTTGGACCTAATTTTCAAGGACAAAGTAACGGAGCCCTCATCAGACATTTAAAACCCATTGAATGTTGAAGAGTGCTCCTCTCATTCTAAGTTCTGATCTACTGAGCTGAATTTGCTGTATTTTATGTACTGTTTATGTACATTTTACTCCTTCTTTTCTTCAACTTTCTTCTTCCAGGCTCCCTCCTAAGAGTTTCTTCTTTTTCTTCTCTTATTTTTTTCGTTATTTTTCTCCTATTTTGAGTTTTTTTTGTTCTCTTTTTCTCATCATATTCTTCTTTTGGCTGTTTGTTTTGATTTTGATCTTACAACTAACTTGTAAAAATCACTTTGGTGATTGAAACTCGTAAATAAAAAAAATATATACAGTGTCACAGATAATGTTATTGGTGATGTCACCAAAGATGTCATCAGTGATGTCACCAGGGATGTCATCTGTGATGTCATCATTGTGGTCATAGGCTGCACAACTGGGGATGTGCAGTTAGGGTGGCTTCAGCTGAATTTCAGGGTTTTTTTTTGTTTTAAGTTCTCACCGTAATGTCTGTGCAACTAAAGTTTTTTCCTTGACTATATATTGTATGTATTTTATTTACTTGGCTGAATGGGGCATTGCCGGCGAGATAATGTGAAGAGGAGCTGATGTAGTTGCCTAATTATGAATGGGGCAGAGATTCATACAGAGGTCAAGCACTGAAGCTAGTTAATAGTAAAATTTTTGAATACTCTTAAGACATTTTCATAACATTAAAAAAATGTATGTTGGCGAATTTAAATTGATCCCAGGTTCACAAAAGCGAAACCTTGCCAGGCAGATTTGTCTGCAAAGGATGAATACATTATCAAGTTGGCAAAGGCAGAGGGCGCTTTGCGTCTTGATTTCAATAAATTGCAGTGTTTTGTGCAATATCAACAAAGTGAACTGATATACAAAGTCAGAGAGTTTAATGTAGTGAGATATTAAAAATCCTTCAAGACGCCCTTAGCATAAACCAGCATTCTGTCTCTATTGAGTAGTAATTGAAATGCAGAAGACTGCTTTTCAACAGTTTTGGACACCCTCACATTGCATACTCTACATAGCATTGGAATGCAACAAGACCACAAGACTATAGTGTGAGCAAGAGATATGAGAATGGGACAGCAGGTTCAGATAATAAAGCTTTGCACACAATTCAGACTAACCGCTGGGGTCAGATTACAGAAACCTTGCACTGGTGCTAGTGGAAAGATGCACCATACTGTTCGCCCTGGGTCAAACAATATTGGGACCATATTCGAAAACATTTGCACCGTGACCAGTGCCACCTTTCATTGTATATGCACGACTGCCAAAATAGCCAAAGTGAAAAATTCCATTCCGTATTAACACTAAGGCAAACTTTGATTTGTTGCAAAAATACTTTGAAAGTGCATGTTTTTTTGCATGAGGGACATGTTTGCCCTAGTGCTAATATG
The DNA here is from genome assembly GCF_040938575.1 of Ambystoma mexicanum. Classification (NCBI taxonomy): domain Eukaryota; kingdom Metazoa; phylum Chordata; class Amphibia; order Caudata; family Ambystomatidae; genus Ambystoma; species Ambystoma mexicanum. The sequence goes on along the minus strand of NC_090928.1, from coordinate 166,354,678 downwards.
GTGCGTTTTTTACACTTGCACCAGTACAATGTTTCTGTAATCTGGCCACAGGTGCGTTGTTGGGTTGGGTCTAACAGGACTGCCCACATCCCTGAAATACTATTGTAATGTATTCCTAGAATAGTGTTAAATAATGAAGCAGTAGCATTTCATAGGATGCTCATAGAAAACGATGAATGAGATGGAAGCATGAAACGCAGTATACATTGCACACTTACCCATGGCCACAAGTGATACTTATAACACAGGTTTTAAGGAGTCAGAACATAACACACAAGATTACTGCTGCCCTGGCAGCCACGAACACTGCATGGCCCACTGACTTGTTGGCGAAGCTGAGCAGGGTGGTGTCCTCACTCAGCCCTCCCATCAATACATTCTCCCAGTATAGCTGTGCCTGCCATCCACAGACTGGGTGTTCATGAATGCACAAGGCCGATGATTAATTTGACAGGTGGTTGATGTGTTCATATTGCCCTCCTGGCCTGCAATTTCTTCCCCTGTGAAGAACAGAATTACAGTGTGTAAGAGCACAACAGTAAATGCAGGATTTAGCTGCCATAACTATACAGTGCGTGTGTAATGCATGCATGCTTTCCGAGAGAGGACTCCAGTGCTGTTTGTTTGGAACGTATGTGACACATGTAGATTCCTTATGTCTATTAAATAACTGTGGACATATTCCTTGCAAGAGCATTTAGGGTGAAAACTTAAAATAGCAATATGGTTAACAAGTGAGAGTGACGGCTTCCACTACACAGACATGTGAAGTCGTGTGCAAATGTACAAAATCGGTTGCACGAGTTGGCACATTGACTACATGCACCCCTCAAATGATGTTTTTTTATTATGGATGCTGTGCACAGTACAGTGGGGCTAAGGGGGGGTGATGATCACACCCCTTGCCTTGCCAGGAATTGTAAGGCGAGTGCTGGAAGAATCAGGAGGGCTGAGGGAGAAGAGTATACCTTTACCCATGGAGAGGGGAGACAAATGAGTGTGGTGTGATGCATGTGCAGTGGTTAAGAGGGCTGAGTGGGTGCTGTATGTTTGAATGCCTCGGCTGATGCTGTGGTTGTGCAGCTTTTGAATGGAGAAGCCTTGCTCATGTGTTCGTGAGAAAAGACCTTTCATTCTTATAGTAGTCAACCACCAGCAAATAGCTGAACCATTCAAGCACTGCATTCCAAGTAACACTCCTCATCTGCAGAAACCAAAAAAGTACCCTTCCATGGTCCCGGATGATCGTTCAGGGTCAACGTGCTTGTCTTAGAAACAAGACAACACAGAGCGACACAGATTCAAATCCTGGTCCTGAACTTAGAGAATGGTCTCCGGTATTGAGGTTATATAAAATTAATTTATTTAAGAAACACACACTCATAAATTCTGCAAATAGCCACATCTCATCAGCAAATAGTGGAAGAGTGCTATCAAAAGTAGATATTACTGGATCCACACATTGAGGATAATGTTTAAACTCAAAAGAGAATTAAAAAGGCAACTCATAAGACTGACTTATAGGAAGGATTAGCAAAATGCCAAGAAGGTACACGGCAATGCAACAGCAAATCAACGGATCAAAGACACCAAGAAACTGATGAACAATTCTCAGGAATGCAGTTCAATAACTAAAAAATAAAAAAAAAATGCATCCAAATGGAAGTTTATTATCCCATGTTTTCTCAATTTAAATACTAATTGCTGTTGCCTTCTGTTTTTGTTGTATGTACGGTGAATTGAATTATTTGCGAGTGGTGCATGTATAAATTGCTTGACAAAAGAAGTAGTGAAATAAATAGCTGAACACTTCCAATCTCTGAACAGGGTGGTAGTCAGGAAAAATGAAGCAGGATTGTGCTGTCTATTGATTTCTTTGCAAAGCCGATAGTAATAATGTATTTAATGTGATTCAGTTTAAATAATAAAGTTTACACAAATACTAAAATTATACATATAATAATACATGAAGTACAATAAAATCAAATGAGATATATAAAATAAAATTCATACAATACATACGAAATGCATAAAAAAATAATCATACTGAGAAAGAGAAGGGGAAAGAAGAAGAAGAAAACCTAAAAATGGCCTTCATCCTTATTTGTAGAAATTGGCTCAGGTTAGACGGTCTTAAAAGTCTGGAGTTCTTACAATGATGGCAAAACAGAAGGGATCAAATCAATTGTCGATCTAACCTCAAGGCAATTGGGTATATATAAACCCCAGGCTACTACTTCAGGTAAACACACGACAAGATCTCTCACATATTATTTTAATCATCTGGACCACACTTACTATTATTCATATCTTGATACCCAGCTTTTCTTCAATCTTTAGCCAAATATTGTAATGGGCAGTCATCAACCTCAGACTTTTAGAGTTGGTACAATAATGCAAAAAGGACAGTTCCTTGATTGTTGCCAGGTCATGGCATAACTCCCAATGTAATAGTGAATGATACTAATTATACTGTAACATTGCGTCAGCAAATGTCTTGCTGTCTCCAATGCATCGCTCACATTACATGACCCACAAGTGCGTTGTTCAACGGGGTTGTGCTCTCTTCTCCCCATAACCATCATGGTCGGAATCTGTTCGATTCTGAGTAGGAGTATGAAACGTCAAAGCCTTTTGGAAGGGCAGAGGTTTAAATAAGCCTGAGGTTTCATGAAGGAGCATAGCCTATATTGTACAAATTGGTATATTATAGTCCCAAATAGCGGTATTGCGGCACATATGAGATCTTGACAGCGCCCACAATGAGACTAACATGCAGAACTCTTTTGCTAGTAAATCTCAAGACCTTAGTTTTATCAAGGTTAATGTTGAGTCCATTTTTAGTGGCATTCTCCCAAAGCGCTATAGCAGATCTACGTAGCCCACTAATGGTGTGATCAAAGACTACTAAATCATCTGCATATGCCAGAACAGGCCAAGCAGCCTCACCGATTTTTGGGGGACAGTTATTAACAGCAGTTATAGCCACCGGAATATTATGGATATGTAGGTTATACACAAGTGGGGCAGTGACGCAACCCTTTTTCACCCCCTTATTTTGTAGAACTTTTTCGGTCAAATGCCCCTCTTGATCTAATTTCAACCTAACTGAGGTGTTATCATGCAATAGTCTAAGGTAGTACAACATACCAGCAGGGCAACACAAGGCAGCAAGTCTTAGCCATAAATGTTCTCTAGGGACCAAATCAAAGGCAGCTTTAAAATCAATATAAAGTGCATATAGCGGTGGCTCTCCCCTTCTGCAAGCCCTAGATCACAGTAAATCAATAACCATTAGATTATGGCTAGTAGAATAGCCTCTTCTAAATTCACAATGGAATTTAGGCAAAATGTTTGCCTCGTCGACCCATACCTGCAGCTCTTTAAGCAATAATGATGCAAACAGTTTGCCTATTGCATCCAACATAGAGAGTAGTCTATAGTTGTTAAGGTCGAGCTGGTTGCCCTTTTTAAATACCGGAATGAGCACAGCATTCTGCCAAGAGCTATGTATCATACCCTGCTCCATTAGCTTCTCAAATAATATAGCCAACAAACTATCCCAAAGTTCTGGCTGACTTTTGATGACTATATTAGCCAGCCTGTTGGGTCCCAGAGCTCTAGATGATTTTAGAGTCGTTATCTTGCTCATTACAGCAGTATATGATATATCAAAAGGTAAAGTTGGCAATACTGCTCTAAATGGACTCGGCTCATCTTCCAGCATGATGGAATTACGGTTCTCCAGAAATTTTTACCATTATACACCACTAATTGGGTTTACCAGTTGGCCCTTCGCAACCTCCCTAGCTTCACTTAAGCGTCACCAGATGCTTCGAGAGTTTTTAGAGCAGGTGGTCTGGACTAATTTCTGGTATACCTGAGTTCTTTCGGCTTGTCTTATACTCTTAATGATGGCTCTATATTTATTTTTAATTTTCCTCCCCGCCGCCCGAAGTTCTTCCACTGGGCCTATCCTTTTCTTGCTAATATGTAGGTCCATTCTAAAGTCTCTCTTAGCATCTCTTATCCTTGTATTGTATGGGAGTATAGTGCCCTCCAATCTTATCATCCGTCGCATAGGGGCAGATGCATGAATGCCAGAAAATTCAGAGATCCAGTCTTCGATTGAATCAATTGTCATATCGTTAAAATCCGATAAATTTGGCCATCTCTTAGTCTCTAACGCTACGGCAGCCTGATTTATGTTCTTAGTGGACCACCTTATTCTTGTGCCTGCTATATCAATGCATACTTTACCCATACTGCTCTTCGCAGTGCCTCCTTGAGGAACGTTTAATACACACCGGAGCGCTGAATGGTTGCTCCATTTATTTGAGATGACTGCCATATCTTCCACACCCAGTTGCATTTTAGGGCACAGGAATATGTAATTCAGTGTACTACAAGATGAACCATTGGACCAAGTATGCTTACCAGGATGGTCACTCAGAGTACAACCATTTAACATTTCAAGGTCCCAAACAATTGGAGCCATCCTGACCCCTCCAGATCAATTTTAGTATGTGCCATTAGAAGTTTCTCCTTCAGTTTAGGGTTCTGGGGAGGTCTCCCTCCCTCCCCAGCCATAAAGCAGTCAAAACTGGCCACCACTATTACCGCTGTATTTCCTGATTTTGCTGACCAGGATGCTAATAGGTCATGTACGGCTTCTTGCAATTGGTCTCTTATCACAGCTTGGGGGCATTATAGAGATTTACCAACAGTAATTTTCCCCCATTTCTCTTGAGCCCATAAACTACCTCTACTGACATCAGATTGTTCTCTTGATTACAAGTGATGCGCCACGAGGCCATAGAACTAACTACCCCAATGAGCAGGCCTCCAAACGGTCTAAATTTTACACTCCTTTTAGCAAAGGACTGGTAATTCACATCTCCATCTAATATTAGGGTGTCCATAGCCTAAGTCTCTTGGAGACAGATACAACTATGTTTTGCAAAAAAGTCAACCGAACCCTCCGATGACGGTAAATGAGCGAAACCTCTGCAGTCCAGGATAATAGAGTTAAATTTCAGTGTTTGTCCACACGTCAGGTATGGACTCCGTCAACCATTATAGAACTAGTTTGACATCTGTGACTTCCACCTTCTTGCCCTTACGCACAATAGGGCAGTCAGTTGTCATTACAGGACCAGCTGTCTCCTCATAGTCAAAACTGGGATTGATTTCACCCAAATCTGCATCAATCTCCACGTCCACTGCCCACAGCTCTTCACAATATTTCCTAATCATCTACGCAGTAAGGTGGAGACACAGGGATTGGAACCTTTCAATGGCTCCACAAACTGAAAATCGTCAGACTTCAAAACACGTAATTCCGGTACTGAGTGCAATCTGATCAAAAATTTGGATCGTGGCAGCCATCTACGTTCACCATTTTTATATAAGTTCTTGATCAGGCAGATCCTGTTGGCTGACACATTTATCTGAGCTTTTCCCAGCCTTATTGGTTTATTATCAGATTTAAGAGTACCTAGTAAGGGTTGGGAGGATTTATCTGAGCTCGGAAGCGCCTTTCCTCATCCACCTGATCTTCAATCTCTAAACATTCCAACTCTTCTGCTCACTCTTCCCTCTTATCCTGTTCTGTGATCAACCAACTGGTCAGGCAACCGTCGCAAGTGGCATTCTTTTTCTTGGCTCTGGACGCCCTTTTTTTAGCTTTGTTTGAGCGTACTCCGGTGGTCAATGAGTCACCCACCGAGGAGACCAAAGTAATAGTTTTCTTATTCTTTTGCGCCTTCCTCGCCATTTTACGCTGCTTATGGGAGAAAAAAAACACATTACTCTGTTCCATAATTACAGAGGGTTCTTTATCTTGCTAGTCATTAATCTCTTCAGCGATAACAATGGCTTCAGACAAGTTTGCTTCTGCCTCTGCATCCTCTTTGCTTTCACATACCCGGGCCATTTTAAGTGAGTTTGTATTAGCTAATATTCGCCTTGTCATTTGCAGCAAGATTTTAAGGACAAATTGCAGAGAAGCCACTGAGGATTGGATCTCTACTATTTCGTTGGCTCCGGCATATGGAGAGGGGATATCTTCTTCCTCCATATTAGGGCCATCCTTCATAGAGACCATTACCATATTAGGAGAGGCTGAAAGTCTACCCAGGGAAACTTGCTGTCCCAATGATCTCAAAGGAGAGGCCAAGGGGTTAGCACCCTGTGTCAGGCCGATGCCACCAGACATCAAGGACATCTGTGGAGTCATCCCCCGCTGTATGCTCAGACAGAGGTGCAACAATGAGTTATTATCAATGTCGTCAAAGTTCGTTGAACTCATTGGACCGACCCCACTGACATCAGGGACAACAGGTTCCTCAATGATCGTTGAGTTGATTTCTGGTATTGGATTCAGCGGAAAAAAGTCAGTAATCACCCCTTGGTCAGGAGGGATGGGCTTTTTTGCTTTCTTATTTACGTTTCCTTTTGCACTTCCCATCTCCTTGTTGTGCAAATTATCTGCATTAAGTTGTTTCCTAGTCTTGCAGAGATTATATTTGTTTTGTGCGGGATTTTTCCCTGAGGGCATTTCCCTGTTTGTTGTATAACCAATACAATTAAGGGGCTAATATTGCTCACTTTGAGAGCAAGTGTGCCACCCCGCAAGCCCCACTTCAGCCCTCCTGCTCATCGGAGCAGAAGAGAACTTATTCAGGGCTTGATATGGCTTACTCACCCGCTGTTGTAATGAAAAAATGATCAAAGGAGGGTCCCGACAGACTTCCAACGGTCCCCATTTAATTTCAAACAAAAGAAAGATTCAAGGCTCCTGTTAATAGGATTAGTCCTACGTCAGGACGCCAGGGAAACTCACAGAACAAACGGAGGAGCAGATCAAAAGATCACAAGGTTAGGATTAGTCCTGTCGCTCAAGCCGCACCCATCGGAACAACTGACTCACAGCAAACAGTATTGGTGCTGCTCGCGTGTCCGCTGTATAACGGAGCAGGCATACCAGAACTGTAGAGGCAGCCAGCAGATCCCGTTAGGAACCAGGAGAGAGCAAGACATGACAAATCTCCTCAGTCCACGTTCCGTGACCCATACAAAGCACCACGCAGACCGCGGTAGCAGTCGCAGTCGCCAGTACACACGCTCATGTACTCGCCTACACATAATTACAAAATAGGACCTTGTGCTCGCACTACCATAGAGCCAAGCTGCACTGTGAGAGACACAGGACTCGGATATCAACACAGCCGCTTCCGACAGCTTGGCAGCCTTTGGAATCCCTTGGAAAGAGGCTACAACAAAAAGCTAGCTCGATAGTTGATTGTTGGACGAGCTGCCGGTGAGTGTAGCTGCATGAAGAGATGTCTTTTCAAAATTCGCAAGGTTCATTTATAGGAACTTATGCTCTAGCTCTAATGAGGACGCAATGCTCAATATGTACAATTTCTATACTCAATTGATGATTCTTGACCAGAATGAGGCATACATAGTTATTTATTTTTGATGATGGTTAACAGCCAACGTGTGTTTCATGTGCTAGGTGCTTTCTAAAGGCTATAATTGATTGTATTGCAGACCTGGGACCAGATTACAGAAACTTTGCACCGGTGTGAGTGCAGAGTTGCACAGTATTAGCACTAGGGCAAAGTTTGCCATATTTCTAAAAACACTGGAACATATTAGAAACATATTGTACCATGACAAGTGCAGATTGGCATGGTATAAGCACCTGGGCAAACATTGCCCTAGTGCAAAAAAGATACCTTTCCACTGTATTTTCGCATCAGGGCAATGTTTTCCCTATTGTTAATACCATTCCGTATTAGCATGAGGGCAAACTTTGCCCTGATGCAAAAATGTAGTGAAAATGCATCTTTTTTGCACTACGGCAATGATTGTCCTACTGCTTATAAAATGGCAAACTGCACTTGGTGAGGGGCAATGGAGTTTTAATGTTTTTCCAGTGTTTTAGAAAATAGGGCAAACTTTGCCCAAGTGCTAACACAGTGCAAACTTTGCCTTTGCACCGGTGCAAAGTTTCTGTAATCGGGCCCCTGGAGTGTTTCTGATCAGTGTTTGGTAGGATTCACAAGGTAACATTCTTGTTAAATATAGTTGAGTATTGAAAATTGCTGGGGCTGATTTTTATGCCCCTGATGGCAAACAAGCTGTAATGTGCAGGATTGCAGATCCTCAGTGTGTCTTGCGGCATTGTTGAGTCATAGACCCTCATTACGGGGGAGCCGGTCCAGTAAAAATACGGGTACTACCGGCTCTGCTATTTTTACTGGACCGGCTCACTCCGGGTCTGCCGGTAGGGGCAGTGAACTATCGGCAGGCCTGGGCTTCAGGGAGTTTAGGCCCCCTACCGGCAGATAAATTACTAAATCACTGGCACCATTAACAACGGTGCCAGTGATTCAGTAGTTCTCATCCCATGGAGTCCATTGCCGGCACCTGTAATATTCCGGTAACACAGGATATTGGGCCCCAGTAACAGTAAGTCGAGTTTTCTGGTAACCCACCGGTAGTTCTGTCAGGTAACCAGAAAACATATAATGAGGGTCATAATCTCTTTATTGAAGTTCTTTATTTTTCATATACTGAAAGCACTCATTACAAGTTGTCTGGTGTAGCAAAAGTAAATGTTACATGTGACAATGAATGTTCCCACATGTGGAAATCTGAAGCACACAATCTGATTATGACCTGCGAAATCAGTAAAGGAAGTTTTCATATTTTGAAAAAAACAGCAAATGCAAGAAATGGCTTACATGTGGCTTCCTTAAAGCAGAAGTCATTGGATTCTGGTAAAACAGTGGAGAGAATTGTGCCATGAGTCTTCTCTCTGTGTATACATTTATTTTAGAAATACATATAGGGCCTCATTACACGGTAGGCGGTGGACCAAGGTGCTATTAGCTATTAGGTAAATTACCGGCACCTCCTTGGCGGAAAGGGGAATTACCGCCCTACTCCAAGGTTGGTGGGGCGGTAATTCCCCCTTCCACCATTGCCCTTCCCCATTCCCATTTTTGCCCCATAGGGCATAATGGGAATGGGGAAGGTGCTAATTACGGCACCGCAAATTGCGGTACCGTAATTAGCCCCAAGGTCCCTTTGCGGGTTGGGTTTTAACGCCTGCAAAAGGCAGGCGTTAAATTCCCCAACCCGCAAAGGGACCTCGTAGTACGGCGGTAAGGGTTGACGGTCACTGTTACCATTAACGGTGACCGTTAACCCTTACCGCCGTCCGTGTAATGAGGCCCATAGACATAATTTTTCTGAGCCATGCCTGCCATGGGTCTTCTGAACCCTTGAGAAGATGGTGACTGCAGATTTATGTGGAATTACATCAACCCAGTCACTAGTGACGTAAGTGTATTGCTTTATTGAGTCAGGAAATGGTGTTGTTTTCCAGGGCTGACACTCGGTCACGTTCACTCCTGTCACACAAATCAACAGACCCTATGTTCGTAGGAGGTGGATTTCACAAGAAACTCTTCTTTCTCCTCTTCCGATGTTTAAGATCTAAATACAAGACAAATGTCCACCATTTTTGCTCACCTCTGCCTGTCTTTATATTCACGCCCTCCACATAATGTACATTTATCTTTTTGCACTGAACCCAAGGACATCTTTTCTGCCGAGCCTGAAGTCCTCCAGCCTTTAGCCGTTGGGGCGATCGATGAAGTAGGCTGAATCTCAATAGGGACACTTTTTCCATAGATAACATTCTCCCCTTTTTTTGTTTTAACTTTGAATTCTGATACCAAAAGTATCAGTTAGCTGTCATTCATATGTGATAGGGATATTAGTATGAAATACCAAGTTAGAGATGTGGTAAAAAAAGGGCATATCTTTAAACTTTCTGCAGTTCAAGTAAATGTTCTATTTTGTGCCACAGGAACTTAACACTATAATAGTTGGGCACCTGATCAGCTGAAATATCGATAATGACAATTTGCCCTATGTCGGGATCTCTGGGTTTTAGTTGACAGAGGTAGCACGTCTTACATTTACTATCATCTGATTCATAAGACCTGCAGCTGTCTTTCGGATATGCCCCTTTTAAATCTATTTGCTGGCTTTTAGTAAAATACCAATTGGACTTTAGAAGGGTTTGCCTGACTTCTAAGTGAATTTTCAGGTTGGTCCCGATGTATATTTAGATGTACAGTTCCATTCATTCTTAAGAAAGATGGACCTTACACAAATCAGCTTGTTCTACAAATTCCACTGTTCAATGGTTTTGCCATGGACATATATGTTTTGCAGATTATGCCTCCAACTATTGAAGCCTTTTCTTATCAGTGCCATTGGTACACTGAATGATTACAACAAAGCCCTCAAAAGCTTCTTGTTCATTAGGCCATGATCCTGGTGCTCTACAGCTTGTAAATTGTTCCAAGCAGGGGCAGATGCCTCCACAACATATTGCAGTAGGCATATTTTCAGAATTGCTCATAGAAGGGTTCAAAGGTTATTAGGAAAAATTATGTTCTATAAACACTTGTCACCCTATAGTAAAGGTGAAACCTATTATCCATAAGAAATGTGAAATTTAGATGTGTAATAACTTTTGTGCTGTAGGACAGAACCGCACGGAATTTGGGAAACAGAAATGTTGGCCTTAGCCCCCCAGGACTGGAATATTGTGTTTAAATACATGTAAAGGTATAAAAGATATAAAGGGTAAAACAAGGTATGTTTTTTTTCTTCACTTTCCTGCAGTAAAAAAGCACACACTCATCAGCTGCAGGATAAACCCACTAAAAGGGGAATGGGCTTCCATGATAGCCACACAGTAATTTGAACTAGGCTGAAGAATGCCCTAAATAACAGTATTTCACAATAAAGAAACAGATAATAAAGATGGGTCACAGGTAAGTATGCAATGTTAAGCATTAGGCTGAGGCACCTCAATTAGGCCTCAAAGTGTGCTTTTGAGAAAAAAGTGCTCATCTCAATCATTTGCTTAGAAGCCGGAGCTGCTGGTAGCACATCGCAAATCCCCTGGTCTCAGGATTACACGGTAGGAAGCAAATAATCTTTGTTACTTTCGAGGTAATAAAACAGAGCTCATGGGTGCCTCGAAATGGAAAGGCATTTTCCATTAAGCAAGAGTTGCACGTAGTGCAGTCAATTCGTATAGTTGTGTCATTTTCTATATTGTTTTGGGTTAAAGAGTTTGAATGAGAGAAGAAAAACAGGGAAAAAAGCATATGCGCTAGCATTTTTGTGAGTAGCAGCAGTTTATCGTGATAGGTGGAAGTTGACATAGTTTTCTGTTTATTATTGCTGTGTAAATTGGTAGGGCCAGAGCTGAACCAATGTGTAAATATTGAAAGAGCTGTGTAGCAGTTGCAGTGGATGAGGTTGAATGAAGGGAGGAGCAACCACAATTGGTATATTAACATAGGGCATTGTTGTTAAGGTGGTGGGCCTGTGGAGAGGGCCATTTGTGTACTAATAAAAAAGAAATAACAAGAAGAGTCTGTGGAGAGGGCCATTGCATGTTAGAGTGGAACGAGAGGTGTGAGAGGGCAGGGTTTGTGGAAAAGGGAAGTGTGAAGGAAATAGAGTGAAAAAGTTAAGCGGTAAGTATAAGATTGAGTGAGTGGTGGTGAGTGAAAATGGGTAAAAGAGTTTAGGGGTTAAATAAGAAGGAATAAGAAGAAAAGGGGAGGGAAGAGTAGTCTAAATTCAGGAAGAGGGTGTGATTATGTTGTTCCAATGGATAGACGCACAACTTGATCGCATGCGCAAAAAGTTGCCCCAATCGCGCAATAAAATATTCAAGTACCACTTTATGTGGGCAAACGGCACAGTGTGAAAGTGTTATCAGGAATAGCCCGGGGAAGGAACATTTGATAAGAGTATTATCGACAGTATGTACACATACCTGTCGGCTCTTATAAAGGAGCCATGCTCCAAAAGAGGCAAGACATGCTATGGCTCTGGAAGCTGTACAAAGAGAGTAAAAAAGAGACAGAGAAGGGAAAAGGAGCGGTGGAGCTGCAGAATTAGTGGCATTAATTGAGACACTAAATATGGTAGAGGGTCACACGTTTGACATCTTTTCAAACTCTGCATATGTATCATCGACTGTCCATTCAGGACTGACAAGGTGGTAAAAGAGTGTGTTCAAAGGAAGTGATGGCACACCAGTACAGCATGCAACACTGCTGAGTACATTATTAGAAGTGTTACCACTCCCAGTAGAATTGGCATTAATAAAATGCAAGGCCCACACCAGAGAGCACAATTTAATTTCTTTGGGTAACGAAAAAGCAGACAGATCAGCAAAGAAGCAGCATTTCTGCAAGAAAGTACACATGTCTGGTTCCCTGGCAAGGAGAAAGAATACCTCTTATGGCATTGATAAGAACTAGCAAGGAAAGAGATGCATTGCCAGAAAATGTTAATGCAACCCCAATATTGCAAATTATAGAATTACAGGGTGAAACACCAGATGATAAAAAAGAATTGAGGAAGAGAATAGGGTGTTCTTTGTCCCAGACTGACATTATTTGGCGGCATGATAGCACAGGCAAGGTGGCAATGCCAACACATTTTATTAAAGTAGCACTAGAACAGCTCTAGTACCCTGTCCATGTATCGAAATAGCATATGGCTGCGGGGATAAGTGAAACATGGTTCATGCCAAATGTGTATTCGAGAATGTTTCTGAATTTGTGAACAACTGTTTGATTTGTCAAAAAGTCCTACCTGGTCACACTTTAAGCGTATTACGGGGAATGTTTCTGCGACCGAGGGGCCCTTCTGGCACTTGCATATTGTTGATATGCAATATAGATGTACCTCTTACAGATACATGCTTGTTGTGGTGTGTCCATTTTCACGCTGGCCTGAGGCTGGTCCCTGTGCCCATAATGACACTCATTCAGCTGCAGAATTCTTGGTGAAGGAGGTATTCCTGAGGCCGGGGATCCCAGATGAAATTCGCTCTGACAATGGTCAGCATTTTGCAAATGATTTGATAAAAGAATTCATGGCGCTCCTGGGGACAGGCACAAATTATGCACAGTTTATCACACACAAGCCAATGGTTTGGTTGAGAAGATGAATGGCTTGTTGATGCAACGCTTAGCAAAGCTACTGCAAATGCTTGGAAAATGTTGTTTGCACTACTTTCCTCTTGCACTTTTCACTTTTTGCAACTTGCCTGGAGGAGACCATTATCTCACTCCACATGAGATTGTCACATGTCAGAGAATGCTTGCACCTATAACTCTGTCACGCACAATTCCTGATGCCAATATCTATGCTAACAACCTGGGGGGAGAGTTTCATACATATCTCACAGAACTTACAAAATTGCTTCAATATATATCCTTGTAGACAAGGCTGAGAGCTTAGAAATAGCAAACAAGTGATCAAGGGCTATTTCCGCAAAGTGAGACATCTCTATCCCGGGGACAGTCTATACATAAAAAAATCACAACAGGAAGTGGAAAGAAGAGAGCTTCACAGATCCTAACACAATGACATACACAACACCGATGGCTGTAAAAATTGAGGGTCGTCCTGGATGGGTTATCATCACTGATGTGCGCAAAAACAAGAGCACTACCTCCCTGTGAGAGGAGGAGCAGAGCACAGCATACTGGAAAGTATTTGCAAACTTTCATTAACTTTCTTTTCAGCAATAAGACTTTATAAAAGGCAAGCAAAGGAGGGAGGAGACAATGTTTTTAAAGACAATGTTGTTATGAGGAGACAATAAAGATTTTTGGTTTTTGGGAGTGTGATCAAAATAACATGCATTAGTATAAGATTCATATTTTTGTTTTATTTGGTTTTGAGAGAGAAAAGTGGTACACAGTTAAATGACAATGTGAATAGAGGAAAAAGGAATTTAATGGATGAAGAGTGTTTTGATCATGACACTGAAAAAGGGCAAAGTTTATCATCTGGTAACATCTGGAATGATTAAATGTTATGGGTGGGAAGAGAAATGACGAATGGCACATGCTACGTCTGCTCTCTCATCCCACAGGTAATAGGGGTGCAAAAGCTCTTCCTGTCTCAGGGTGTGTCTTATGAGGAAGAAGAATGCCTGATGCAAATTTCTATGTGGATAACTGCGTGAAGCTCGACAGAATGGCAGAAAAAAGTGAGGCAAAAATATGATAGTAAAATATATAACGGAAGGTTTTAAAATGGGGGAGCTAAAAATAAGTGAACACAAAAAATTGCAGGGCATAAATAAGGAGGGGCAAAGCATTCCCTGTTGTCACACAAGACCAATAATGAGAATGGAAGGGGCAGTGTGGTATGATGGCAATGGTAGGGGGGAATAATGCAAAGTTGTGCTGAAGGGTTTGTGGGATATGAACGTGGCTGCCAAAGTGAATGATGGATTTAAGGCAATTTGGGGGGAATGTGCACATGCATTGACCTCGCTAAATGAAAGACACCAACCAGTTGACATAAATAGCTTTACACAATTTCCTTTTGTTGTTGACCTTCAAACTGCTATAGAAGGAGGGGTGTGCGCTAAGTTTGAGACCTGCTGTTGCACCATAACACCCGACGGAGAGGCTTCAAATGGAACATTGAAAGCAGCTATCAGGGAAATACAGACACTCCACGAAAAGAATGACAAGTGAAACTAGTGGAGTGCAGTCAAGTAACTGGCTGGACAAAATTTTTACATGGGCACCCACCTGGCTTTCTGGAATATTTCAAGTGACTGTCTCTGCGTTGGTACTCATGCTCGTCACCTTCTGCACTGGCAAACATATTTTGAGACTTCACACTAACAAACAAAGAGTAAGATTTATGCTGCCCCTGAGTGTTGATAGGGTTAGTAAAAAAGAGAAGGGTATTCATGAACTAATTGGGGAAAATACAGAGAACGAAATTGATGGTTGGGTCACAACATAGCCTGCGGATGTAGAAAACTATGAGCCATATTGGATTACATGTCTTAAGGATGGAGAGTGGTGTAAAGGGGTGGGGACTCATTGGATGGTTGGGAGCAAGCTGGGGGGTGACATGATGAGATTAAAACACATTTGGATTGATAAAAGGAGAGTAGCAGAAGGTGGCCTGGGCAGGGAAATATAGTTAGTTATTGATAGATCAATAAAAGGGGGGAATAATGTGGTAAAAATGCAAGTTCAACGTGATAAAAAGACACAAACTTATCAGCTGCTGGATTAGCCCACTAAAAGGGGAAGGGGATTCCTTGATAGCCATACATTAATTTCAACTCAGCTGGAGAATACCCTAAATAACAGTATTTCACATTAAAGAAACATAGATAATAAAGATGGGTCACAGGCAAGTATGCAAGGTTTAGCATTAGGCTGGGATGCTGCAAATAGGTCTCAAAGTGTGCTTTTTAGAAACGAGTGCTTAGAAGCTGCAGCAGGTGGTAGCACATCGCAAATCCCCAGTCCCAGGATCGCACAGTAGGAAGCAAACAATCTTTATTACTTTCGAGGTCATAAAATTAGGTACCTAATTAGTAATCCTACCTTTACTTTGCATGCCTCTTTCTCTTCCCAATACTCAATGGTAACGCAACATTTACCCTATATCCTTATTCGTCATCTCAGTCTCCAATAGTTGCCTTACCTTTATCATCCCAGTGGCCAATTTTAACGACCTTTACCACACCATCCCTCTTCCTTGCCCCAGTGCCCAATAGAAATGTTTCCTTTCTCACCACATTCCTATTCCTCGTCCCAGTACCCAATGGTAATCTTACCTTTACCCCATATCACTCTCCCTTGTCCCAGTACCCAATGGTAATCTCACCTTTACTCCCACATCTCTCTTCCTCATCTCAGTGTCCAAAAGTAATCTTACTTCTACCCCCACTACCCAACTCACTCTACCTCATCACAGTCTTCAACTACCCCACTTCTCTCTTTCTGGTCATATTGCCCCACTACCCTAACACCTCATTCTTCCTCATCACAGACCTCAATTATCCCCATCTCACTCTTCCTCATCACAGTGCCCCACTACCCCAACATCACTCTTCCTCTTCTGAGTCTGCCACTACCCCACCTCACTCTTCCTTGTCACAGTCCCCCAGTCACTGTTCTTCATCACAATCCTCCCAAACTCCCACCACATTCTTCCCTGCCCCAGTCTCCCTCGTCCCAGTACCCAATGATAATCTTACCTTTACCCCATATCACAATCTTACCTTTACCCCATATCACTCTCCCTTGTCCCAGTACCCAATGGTAATCTCACCTTTACTCCCACATCTCTCTTCCTCGTCTCAGTGTCCAAAAGTAATCTTACTTCTACCCCTACATCCCTCAACCTCAGCACAGTCCCCCACTACCCAACTCACTCTTCCTCATCACAGTCTTCAACTACCCCACTTCTCTCTTTCTGGTCATATTGCCCCACTACCCTAACACCTCATTCTTCCTCATCACAGACCCCAATTATCCCCATCTCACTCTTCCTCATCACAGTGCCCCACTACCCCAACATCACTCTTCCTCTTCTCAGTCTGCCACTACCCCACCTCACTCTTCCTTGTCACAGTCCCCCAGTCACTGTTCTTCATCACAATCCTCCCAAACTCCCACCACATTCTTCCCTGCCCCCAGTCTCCCACTACCGGGCCTCACTCTTCCTTGTCACACTCTCCCACTACACCACCTCACCCTTCTTCATCCCAATCTCTCACTGCCCCACCTCACTTGTCCTCATCACAAACCCACACTACCACCACCTCACTCTTCCTTATCACATTCCCCCATTAACCCACCTCATTGTTCCTCCTAACAGTCCCCTATTAACCTCATCTCACTCTTCCTCATCACAGTCCCCCACTACTCTACCTCACTCTTCGACATCTCAATACCCCACAGACACCTTCACACTTCCTCGTCACAGTTCTCCAATACCCCCACCTTCTTCCTTGTCACTGCCCCCAATGCCCCACCTCACTCTTATTTGCTACAGACCCCAAACATCCCAACCTCACTCTTCCTCATCATAGTCTCCCACTACCTACACTTCACTCTTTCCCGTCACAGTCTGCCAGTACCCCCACATCAATCTTCCTCATCACAGTCCCCCATTAACCCCTCCCTCCCCCTTTATGTCACAGTCCCCCACTACCACACCTCACTCTTCCTTATCACAGTCTCAGACAACCCCATCTCACTCTTTTTCATAAGGAAGCCACCAAACCTCCTCCTTGTCACAGTACCCCTCTCGCCACATCTAAGTCTTCTTTGTCACTGTCCCTCACCACCCTACCTCACTCTTCCTCATCAGGCCCCCACTACCCCAACTCACTCTTCCTCATCAAAGTTCCTCATTAACCCACTCTACCTCCTCAAACCCCATGTAACCCAACCTCACTCTCCCTTGTCAATGTCCCCCAATACCCACATCTCACTCTTCCTTGTCACAGTTTCCCAATAACTCCACCTCACTCTTCCTCATCACAATCCTCCATTACCCCCACCTCATACTTCCTTGTCACTGCCCCCAATACCCCACCTCACTCTTCTTTGCTACGGACCCCAACAATCCCCATCTCACTCTTCCTCATCATAGTCCCCTACTACCTACACTTCACTCTTCCCCGTCATAGTCTGGCAGTACCCCCACATCAATCTTCCTCATCACACTTCCCCATTAATCCCTCCCTCCCCCTTTATGTCACAGTCCCCCACTACCCCACCTCACTCTTCCTCATCACAGTCTCGACTATCCCATCTCACTCTTCTTCATAAGGAAGCCACCAAACCTTCCACCACACTCCTCTTTGTCACAGTCCCCCTCTAACCACACCTCACTCGACTTTGTCGCTGTCCCTCACCACCCCAACTCACTCTTCCTCACCAGTCCTCCACTACCCCAACTCACTCTTCCTCATCACAGTTCCCCAATAACCCACTTTTCCTCCTCAAACCCCATGTAACCCAACCTCACTTTCCCTCATCAATGTCCCCCGCTAACCACATCTCACTCTTCTGTGTCACAGTCTCCCCATAGCTCCACCTCACTGTTCCTCATCTCAATCCTCCATTACCCCCACCTCACTCTTCCTCATCAGTCCTCCACTACCCCAACTCACTCTTCCTCATCACAGTTCCCCATTAACCCACTCTTCCTCCTCAAACCGCATGTAACCCAACCTCACTTTCCCTCATCAAAGTCCCACGCTAACCACATCTCACTCTTCCGTGTCACAGTCTCCCAATAACTCCACCTCACTCTTCCTCATCGCAATCCTCCATTACCCCAACTCACTCTTCCTAATCACTGTCCCCCACTACTCCACCTCACTCTTCCTCATCCCAGTTCCCCATTTGCACATCTCACACATCCTCATCACTATCCCGCACTACTCCCAGGACATTGTTCCTCATCACAGTACTCGACTACCCCACCTCACTCTATTCATCACAGTGCCCCTCTATCCTACTTTTTCTGCCACCTCCATCTTCTTTGAGCCAGTACTACATTAGTAATCTATTGTATTAACGTAACATTCCTCATCCTCCTCCCAGTACCCCAATAGTAATCTACACAACCACCACCTTCCTCATTACAGTACAGTTATAGTAATCCATTCTAAGAGGACAAGAAAAGATGAAATACTTGATAAACGCAAATTCAATTAACCCATAGTTGATGCACTGGAAAGGTGAAACAATCTGACGCAACAAAGCACACTGATGTCATCAGTGTGCTTAGGGCCTGCCCAATGGGGACCTCATTCTTATGGTGTTGTAGCTTCCAAACCCTGGTGAATTTCATGGATTTTGCTGCATTAAATCGTCACTTCAAGTAAAATTGTACTAATCTTACTGACCTTAACTGTCTCCTATAAAAATTAATAAAAATTATAAGAACTAAAACGGAACTATGGCATGCTTTGAACCTATCTGTCTATAAGTATGATATGATGGATACGTGATTAAAAAAAAAAAACATTATTTTGGTAGTTCCTTGCAGAGTACACACCTTTGGCGTTGCACTCAGCTCTTAACCCAGACATGTGAGACATCTTCTTGATTTATGATAGACGTCAGAGTACTTTTTGGGAATATTTGTGTTTCTTTGATATCTGAGAATGACACAGCATTCATATGCTGAGATTACAGCACAGCATAGTAGTGACAGCAAAATATAATTGCTAATGGTTGGGATTCTCATACAGAATGCCACTGTGCAGCGCTGCCAGGCTACACAGTTCTCGCGTCAAGTCATGCTAAAGTGTCGAGTAAATAAAGCAAGCTAGTCAGAGCCATATTGGATTGGGGTTGCTGTGCTAGAAATAGTTTCATTATGTTGTAATTAAATTGGGCTAGAAACTCCTCTCAGAGTATGTTTGCCTAAATAATCCCTATGATTTTTGTGACATTACTGGAACTGCAGACCTCAATGTCAGAAAAACCATGCCATGTGTCAAAGGAAAAGGTTATTTTCACATTGGAAAGATTGCATTTACGATCGCATTGCTGAAGTCCAGCAGACAGATTGTTGCCCTGGCAACATATTGCCTTTTTGGTTGGCAATCTTTTTTGACTAGTTCAGTGAGACCTCGGGAAAGGATTATGAAGAGTAGAATACAAATAATGTGGCTTTGTTTAGATTTCTATGATAGTAGATCAAATATTGTTTGTGCATTGTTTCCTACATTTTAGATAACCCAATGAACTTAACTCAGCAAAGTATGATTTAAAAAATAACACGTGAAATATGAAAAGAATGAAACCGCAAGGACATTATTTTCAGATGTGGCAGTTGAATGGCACCTTTTGTAGAAAAATCTAATCTATGTGAAAATATTCAAAAAAACACTGTCTATCCGAAAATACAGGTTTGTTTTCTGTGCCCCATTTCACTAAAGCACCCCCCGTGCCCCACAACATTTCTCATCAATTTAAGCCATCACCCACATATCTCTGCAGTAAAATGAAGCTTTAAAAATTAAATATTTTCATATTTTCAGTGATGTTCTGCGATATTAATACCGAAAACACAATATATGTTGTAACTCCTGCGTGTTCATCACTCTCTTAAAGAGATACGCAAAAGAACACTGTGTGGTAGCAAAGCAGGTTGTCTGTCTTGGTTTGATAGTTAAAAGGCATGCTGCATTCGGATCTACATAAGAAATACGGGTTGGAAATACTGTACATTGACGCATGCGCAAATGCAGTTCTTGCATGCAAAAGTGCATTACTAGTCACTATTGTGCAAATGTATTTGTTCTAGCTCTAATTGAATTGTTATGCGCCACGGCCAAACATACCCTAAATCTGCCAACTTTGTTTTTGTGATACTTTTTCTTTTGTCCTATAGAAATTTTAAGAATGTACTTACAGTATTGGTCGGTAATGGAATGTTGTTTGGATCATGTGATCACTCATTCTTTAAGTTGTTGAGGCTATGACGGTTATCAATTATTATAACCATGTAACGGACTGAAATGAACTATACATTTTAACATGATGATCAGTTAAGATTTCCCATGGACATTTATTAAAAATAGAAATACTGAGTCAATCAAAATGTATTACATAAATCGCGTGAACATGTATACGATCTGAAAATATTTAAACAGGTTTATGGCTCAGTGAACTAGCCATGCAATGCAACAACCTGTTTGACAGCATGGCCCAGTGCTCGAGTCGCATCATGTACATTCAGCCCTCCGTCCTTCTCAGTTGGATAAAACGAGAATCAATATGTTAGATAATAATTTGCTAGACAGTTGTGACAGATTGCCATCTGGCAAGGGTAAGGAAAGCCTGCTTTTTTGATTTTTATTAAAATTCATAAAACGATTCTGGAAATTTCAACTCTGGAAGAGAAATCTTTCATTAGCTCTGTGTCAAAAGCTGCTGGGTCAGTATCCTGTGATCTGCAGTGCTTGTTCTTCAGTGGCACAGAGCAGGTGCAGAGGACACGTGTTCCCAACTGACAGATGCAGTGGCAGCCAATTTACTGCAGCAGCAGGGCTGTATTTAAGACATGCACCACTGTTCCAAAACTGAGGATAGCCATAAGAGTTGCTAACCTGGTGGCATGTAAACTAGTTTCATATAATCCATACCTGAATTTAAGGTATCATGGTTAGAACCTCTCATAATTATCCAATCCAAATAATGTGATGTCACTCATATGTCAGACGTGTGAGCCCAGCTCAGCTGTGGGTAGGTTATGTGTATTCCCCCATACAGTCAGTGTCTCTACTGCTCACAGCAAGAGTGTAACCCTGAGGGTTGACTCTCTGATCATTTGTGAGGGCAGCTAACACCCTCCAGAGTAAGACAGCCACTCCAAACGTACCTGTCCACCCTTGGAACAGAACTCCCTTCGCAAAAGGACTGGCCTCACACCAGGGTGCGGCATACCAAAAGGACCTTTGATGCTCATGACAAGTTGACAGGAAGGAGTGAGTGTAGACAGAGGGAGCTCAAACCACCTGGAGGAATGTTCTACCATCTTATTTTTCCTTCCTGTCCACACCACATACTTAAGCACAAAGAAATTTGGGTGTGCTATCAGAAGGCAAGACCACTTGTCTCAAGAACCAGGATTAGGCAGCTTAAAGCAGGATTTTTTTAGTCAATCACGTGTAAACATGTGTCTTCAAAAAAAGGAGTCTCTGATTCTTTCTTGGATTCACTTTAGAACAAACACCTAAGGATGAATTAATTGGACCTCCGTTGGCAGAGTTGTACTTTCCAAAGCCCTCTGCCATAGGTGATGATGGAGTGTCCAAGGCAGAGGCAAGCACAGCACCCTAACCATCACCTGGGCACATTGAGGGTGACCTGCCGCTGGAGCAAGATGATCTATATCTCTGACAGCCACACAGTTGCCACGCAGTTGCCCACGACCTGACTGTGTTACAGCATCTCTGAAGGTGTGTGCCAGTCTCACCATGATGAGAGCACAAGATCTAGGGCCAATCTTGTCCTTATGTCCCGGGATTCCGACACAAATCAACCTGCGAAAACAGCCAGGAACCCTGTGCTTTTACTTTTGAATCACAGCAAACTGTGGTTCCAGCCTTTCAAGACTGTTCGAACCAAACAGACCATTTGAAGATGATTTTGTCACTCGGCCGATCTTCGAGACACTGTTCTGCACCATCGAACCAGTTTGCATGTGGGTTGGGGTTTTTATGTAGTGTTTTATATTTAGTTATTCTTGCAGATGCTGTTTTTACGTTACCTTTATTTGGGATTGTTATGCTTTGATGTTTGGGTCGCTATTGGATCACATTCTACCCCCTCTTCAGAAAACAGTCTTCCTTTGGCTAACATTACCACAAAAGACATATGAGGTATAGCTTTTATCTGTACCTGTTTTACCTTTAGGACTGCAATCATTCTTGTTTTGTAGCAGTTTAAGGGCCGAGTAGGCGCTTTATGCAACACTCACCCTTCTAATTCTGCAGGGCAAACGTAATTTTATGACACCTATCTAAAGTCCCCAGATGCACCATGATAGGGATATTATGGGCTTCATTCCGAGGTTGGTGGTCACCTGCTGGTGCTACTGATGAGTTGCCGCCGACCTGGATACACTGAATCTGCCGCCTGACTCCCCATTGCCACAGGCAGCACGGAAGCCAGTAAGCTTGACGGCACCCTTGTTTCTGCACTGCCACACTTCTAATCAGGCCCTATGTGTTACAAATTGTCATGTTGTGCTAATTGATGGTCAGGAGCATATCCTATCAAAGATATGTTGCCTTGAAATATGGCATCCAAACTACGGTGCCAGTGTATATGTTCCTCAGTAATCATTTGCCAGTGGCTATCCAGTCATAACAGCCATAATTGTAAAAATATAATCATCACTTTGCCCATTATTAGGCCTATCACTGTGCCTATGATTGATACAATCAGAATGATAGTGACAGTGAATGTGGATGTCAAAATTAGAGTGCTAATGAGCATGATAATCAATGACGGACTACCAGTGAATACGCCCATCTGAAATCCTTTTGCAATGAAAATGGCATCAGGAATGTTTGGCATGGGCGTATACTTTCAGAGTTTACATAATGCTAGTTTGCGCTGTCACTAGTCTCATGGCTATGGAAATGATCATACTAATTATTTTTATAGTATGTCACCTTCCCCTTACTTTGCTCACTAGTCCGTGGTGTATTTTTAAAACGGTTATCTGTTCATCACTACATGCGCAATAGAAGATTTGGGCAAGGCAGTACATCATACTTTTCTATTTTGTTTTTTATTTAAATGGTATATTGGCTATGAACCCGGGAGATAAGCCTTAGACTAAATTAGAAAACAAAAAAACAATTAATTAGAAGGAAAAAAGCCAAGTAAAAAAACACTGAAAAATTTGAGCAGTTTGACGTTGCCCTCTTAGACAAGGGGATGGAGCCTGGCAAGAATTGATAAGGCCTTATGGAGAGGGTTTCAATAACGTATTGATTGAGGCGTACGCTCAATTTAATGTATTCAACTAATTTGTTTCTTTTGTTATCTTATTGTGATTTATACCGCGCACCACTGCCATTTTCATGGTCTACAGGTGCTCTTGCGGATCAGAAAAGGGAGTGGGTTCGGGGATTTAGTTCGTGGGATTGAGAGGGAAAAGCGCAAGAGAGCTATGACGTGCTGTTGATATCTTTCGTTTGGAAAAACCAGTCACTGTGTGCTTGTTTGTTTTTAATTGGTCGACGTTCTGTGGTGTTTGGTGCAAATTTGTATATGGATAGTTTATGTACGATTTGTTTAGTATCCTGTTGTGTGTTGTGGAGTGTCAGAAGGGGGTCTCCAGTTTTCAGTCGTTTTTGTTTTTTTGCCTCAGAGGTATGTTTGGTTTGTTCAGTATTGGAGGGTGGGTATCCAGAGTATCAGGGAGTTTTAGTAGGGTTAGTTGGTGGTCGTCTGGGTGCATTCTGCAGAATATGTTGATCTGCCGGGTTAATATTTTTCAATGGAGTTTTGTGGTTGGATGCTTTCTTTCTTTGCGTGACCCTGTTTTGGGGGTTCAGGTTTACAGTGTTTATGTTGTGTTGCATTGACGGTTGTCCTCTTTAGTTTGGTGAGTTGAAGAGCCAAGTTTTAACAGTTTTCTGGATATTAGATGATCTTCTGTTGTTTGTATTTCCTTTGGGAGTCAGTTCCAAAGTCTAACTGTTATGCCAGAGAATGTTAATCCCCCAATTTGCGCTTTGCATATTGTTTCAGTTTGAGGCGAATGTCGTTGCTGGACCTTAATGTTCATTTTGATTCATAGGTGGAGAATTTCCACAGTCTGAATTCTGCTCCTTGGTGATGGATTGCTATGTGTGTTATGCAGACTATTTTAAAGAAAATCAGTTATTTTGACCGGTTGCCAGTGGAGGGCTGTCAGTGCTAGTGTGATGTGTTCTCTCTTAATGAGTCTGAGGAGCAGTCTTGCTGCTGCGTTGTGTATTCATTGTTGTTTTTTCATAAGATATTCTGGCATTCCTAGATATATGCTCTTGGCATAGTCTATTCTTGACATGATGAGAGAGGTGACGGTGAGTGCTCTGCGTGGGAAGGCGAAGAAGGGGCATACCTATTGATTGTGTGCATGTATTAACTTGTGGTTCTAGTGTTAGTTTGTTGGCCTTTAATATCCCGAAATGATTTACCACTTTGGATGGATATGGTGGTTTTCCCAGTTTGATAGGCCTTGAAATGTGGTGATGGTTAAACGGGTCATTGGGCACAATCAAGATTTCAGTTTTGTGTGGCATGAGTTTAAGGGTGTTGGTGCTCATCCAATGGTTTCTTTCAGTAAGGATAACAGGTGCCATACAAGATGGCAAAAACTCTTCTGATCACATATCACATTGATATTTAATAAACTACCTTTTAAATTCAGTCAGCTTAGGTACATCTAACTGTCAATGGGTTTCCAGCAGGTTTTACAGGGTTTAGTCTCTACCACTGTTGTCCAAGCAAATGATAGATAATATGTGTGTCAGTCAAAGAGCTATAAGTACAGTCCTTCAAGAGTGAACTGGGTCAGCTTGAGGTGACACATATCGATTAAACAATAATGATTGAAACCCCAAAACATTTGGGCCATCACATGTCAGAGACATCATGGGATTCATAAGATCCAGGGGAAACAGCATGGTCTCGACCTTTCAAATACACATTTTGCCAGTACAACACTGTACAACAGAAAACTTGCTGATGAAATCACTCTGAAAGCAGTCAATTGTCAACTGTATCGAAGGTCATAGAGAGGTCCGACAGGACAAGTGCCATGCAATACACCAAACAGTTGATCAACCCGATTGGGATATTTGCCTGAGTACAGACATTCACACGATAATCAAGCGTGCTTGATATTACAGGAGGAGAGTTTCAGCATCTAAAATTCACTAATCTATTTATTACTCAATGTTAGGAAGGGTCATTAGCGGAGGCAGCTTTTGTTGCTGTGGTGGAAAGCTCATGAAGGGGTACCAAGCTTCTAAATGATTCAAGGGCGAGCCCTCATGGGGTGGTGAATATTTTCAGCAGGGTGTGAATATTTGCTCAAACTAGCGCTAGTAACTGAGCGTTTTATGATGATGTGCTGAAATTATTAATTTTGCAGCACAATTTTTGAGGAAAATTCTTTAAAAAGCCGAACAATTTACAATTGTTTCTCTAGGAAAACATGATACATATATGGTAAATGCCATAATTCATTGGCAGTCATGCCTTGTGAATAATTTGAGTTTAATTGCCTAAATATTTCCTCAAATTAGCATCAGCGACTGAGTGTAGATAGGGTGCCCAGACTCAATACATGGGTAAAATGTTTTAAAATGATCTACTGAAATGATGCATTGTGCAGCACAATTTTTGACAAATGTGAGGTAAAAAGCCATGCCATTTACAGCTATTTCTCTACTATAACACATGAAAAATCCAGTAAATGCCATGCTACCAACAGTACTCTATGTAGAAGCACTTTATATCATTTTCATGAGGCTGAATCCACAACCAATCCATGCCACTATGGTCAGGGGAAATCACATGCATGAGACTTCTGACGCAACCTATCTATGATTTAACGTGATCATTGCAAGCATAGATTGGTTGTGGCAGCAACTTTATGCATGTGTTATATTATGTTATGTTATCCCATCTCATATAGCGAAACATTCACCCGGAGGAATCTTGGCACTAATACCCTAAAAGGAAGACAGCAAGATCAGAAAACTCCAGTTCTAGAAAAGTTGAGTTTTTATAGAACGCGGAAACAAGAAGGAAGAGAATTCCAATGCTTATTTGCCACTAATGAAAAAGCATGACCCCCAAATCAAGAATATCTAAAATGCGGTACCTGCATGAGATGAGTATCCTGTTATCGACGTAAGTGAAAGGGGACACATGGGCAGAATTTAGTTTGGAGATATTCTGCACCAGTCACATAAAACGTGTGATGGACTATACACAAGGATTTAAACTGAATCCGCTTAGATAAGGCGAGTTCAAAGAGCGAACAACAGGAGAGATGTGAGTTACAGAAGGAGAATGATTCGTAACCCGAGCACCAAGTTCTGAAGGATTAGAAGGTGATGATTCAAACTCATTGATTGGGCAAGAAATAAAGAATTACAGTAGTAAATAGTGATAAGGACCAACGAGAAAACAACCGGGGCATGTAAATGTGATGGAAGAAAATTCAGAACCATTCACAGCACCTTTAGCTGAGAATTTCCAGATCGACAAATAGTACTAATCTGGGCTTCAGTTGATAAGGAGACAGGCATTTTGAAGCCTAAGTCCTTAACCACTGAAAGTGGAGTGGGAAGCACTGGGGGCCAGAACGCTGGGTGCAGAGAGAGATAGCAGAGGGAGGACCAATAACCAGAAACTCCATCTTATCACCATTCAACCTGAGCCAGTTGTTGTTCATCCAACATGCCAACATGTCCCAGCTGGTAGGCAATATCAGGCTGATTACGATTTAACCACACAGAGATCTGCGCATAATCAACATAGGAGTAGCAGAGGAGGCTGTGGGAATGGATGAGTTCAACCAGATGTTGAATATAAACATTAAACAGAATGGTAGACAAGGCAGAGCCATGGGGCACTCCACATGACATGGGAACAGGCACTGAAGGAAAGAGGAAAGACAGAGATTGAGCTTGATCAGTCAAGAATGATTCAAACCAAGATAGCACTGAGCCAAAAAGGGCCACCCTCGCCAAGTAGTCAAGTAAGATAGAGTGTTCCAAAGGGTCCATTACTGGGATAGGTTGTGACAGCAGCTTCACGCAGGTTATTTTAAGTGACCATTACTGGCATATATTGTCTATGGCAGCAGCCTAATGCCGTGATTTCTATTAACACGTATTTCATAATCCAATGTTCATATAGCCTTATCCTTTAATAGAGGCAAACATGTAGTCCTCTGTATTACCATCTTTCTAGTTGATACAATTATTGTTAGGTCTGAGGATGTCGGGCCAGGGATTTCAGTGTCAGGTGAGATCATAAGACTCGGGTTAGAATGTTCAATAAAGGTGGCTTAAAAGGACTCTCACTGAAGATCTTGAAGTGGGTGAGGAGTTTACAAGGCTTGCCGTTTGAGGTGTAGCATGTTCAGGGGCGGTATAATGTGATAATCGATGCATTGTCCATGACAGCAGTGCCTTATTTGCTGGATGGTGAAGAGGAAAAAGAAATCATTGAGGAGATTGTAGTTATTTTTTCATTTCAGGAAAGTATGAAGCAAGTGGAGTTGCATATGACGTGTTGCCGAGACGACGTTTATCAAGCTGTACTCGGGTTGGTACAGATGAAATCAGGAAGTGGAGGTGATGAGAAGGTTAAAAGCTACAAGTGAGTTTGAGTCAAGTTGTGTGTGCGTGGAGGTTATTTATGTAAGGGACATCGGCTGGTGGTGCTGGAAGACATGGAAGATACTGTGATGAGCCGCCTGGGGGACAGAGGACATTTGTGTCTGGGAAGGACCAAAGCACTGATTAGGGCTTGGTGGCCTGGCTTGGATGAGGAGGTAGAAAACTTGGTGAAGGGGTGCACAGAGTGTACATGAGGTGCCAAAGGACTCCATGTGCGTAGGCCACCTATGAAGATGCGGGTGGTGCCTGAGGTCTAAAGGGATGAAGTAGCACTAGACTTACTTGAGCTGTTCAATATTAGAGGGAGAAGGGATACTTATCTGTTGGTGGTGATGGATATGTTGTCCAAGTGGCCAAAGATATCTGTATTTTTTTATATGAGCTCCAACAGTATTATCAAGTTTCTGGAGCCTTTGGTCTGGTGAGGGCATCTGCAGATGTGTCTTTTGTATATGATATGCAACTGGTGTCTACAGGGTTATTATAAGTATTCATGGAACAGTATGGCATAGAGCAAGTAACCACTGCTCTATATAGCAGGTACCTCCAACAAGAAACTTGACGAGCTCCAACTCCTACAAAACAAAGCCCTGAGAGCAGCCCTGGGGATACAATGCTCAAATCACATCTCCACTACTAGGTGTAGCATCACTGGCTCTGTATCAAGGCTCATATAGAGTTCAAAATCCTGAGCACTGCTCACTGCTGTGTATACAAAGATGCATCCCACTACCGATCCTGCGCATTGCCATTAAACCGGTGGTTCGCTCACTATGATCCTCCTCTTCCCTCATATTGCTTACGCCAAGATTCAAAAACAAACAAGTAGGTGAAGCCAACTTCCCTATCACCAAGTCCAAGATGTGGAACCCTCTCCCCCCTTGCACCCGTACAAACCCTCATACGCAATCTTCAGAAAGCTTGTCAAAGCATGGTTGCTGAACAAATATGACTGACTACTTTGCTGCCCATCGTGCAGAAACCATGACTCTCAGCAAATCAGCTGTGTCACCATCCTGATTCGCTATCGTTTCTTTATACCTGTATCTGTACCTTGCCCCCATGCCCCCAGGGTTTTTACAAATGCTGTGATACCTTAGGGTCTGGGTGTTACATAAATGCTATAAATCAATACATAAATAAATATCACCCACAAGGGAATGAGTGCATGTGAGACTAAAACTGTCAATGGCACTAACTGGATGTAAGGATGCAATGGCATATGATGACAATTGTTCTGGGCACAGATACCTCTCCTGTGTGTACCCCAGGCATTTCATGGAAGCAGCCTTGTTAATAAGGTCGCATTTTGTATGCTTAGGTAACCCGTTGCAGTGTTTTTTTCACAAAATAATAAATACACAGAATTTTGCAGAGATGGCACCATTTACATCAGCATCTCTTAAAGATACTGTGCTTTTCTGTTCACTTTTAAAACAACAAGATTCACTGGGCCTCATTACAAGGAAGGCAGCCACAGAATGAATGGTGCCACTAAGGGACCGGCACCGTTCATTCCGGGCTGCCTCATTACACAGTCTGCAGCGGGTCCTGCTGAGGACCCCTGGCATTCTAGTGAATTGATGTCCCTAATTAGGCTGTTAACTTCATAAAAAACAATAGATAATCCAGTTCTGACCATATCATTATATTCATTAACTATCAAATGCCCCATATAAAATAAAAGAATTGCCATAACTTTATTAAACCCAATATCAAAATGAGTTATTCCTGCATGGAATTCATTTGCCACAGCAGTGATGAGGCCCCTTTTAATTTTCCAGGAGGGCCTCACACTGCGGGCGCTTAAAATACTTATAATGCTTTAAAAAGGGGTTCCTTAACCAAACTACTTGTGCTTATATATTGTTTTCAATTTGTTTTATTTTTTTATTGTTTTATTTGGTTAGTTTATAAATCAACCTTTCAAAATTTCTAATTCATTAAAACATGACTTTTCTATTTTCATTACAAGTACTTCAAAAAGGAAAAAGAGATCAAATCTAAAACTAAATCATTTCACATATAATACAACATACAATGCACATCTCTTTGAAAGAGGATAATAGAAAGTTAAATTCATAATCAATGCTTATTTCACAAGCGTACATAAAAAGAAATGAGAAATGTTCCAAGTGTGCCACTCACAATCCAACAGAGGGCACAAACAATGTCTTTTTATGAAGTATTATATCAATGTCCTATTGAGTACTCAGAGACAGTTGCCGATGTTTTAGAGAGCATTTACATTTTCAGCTACTGCAAAAATAGGGTCTAAGAAATGGACAATTGCCACTCGTACAGCCTGCTTGGTGCTTGAGAAAATCAACTGCCAAATCTGTACGCTGTTGACAGGGCGAAAAAGGAAAAATAGCCCTTTAAAATGGATGTTACGTTTCTCAACCAGCGATGGACAGTCTACAACCAAATGCTGTAAAGTTTCTTTCTCATTATTATTTTTACAGAAGTGGCAGAAGTTTTGTGTTGCAGAAATCTCTTTACATCTGGCTAACAGCTCCTTAAGCGTATGTAATGCGAGCGAATGTAAGGAGATGGGCATACTAAAAGATTGCTTGCTGGCTCACAATACCATTTACAACCAAAAAGTCATGTATCAAAATCTCTATATGTATTACACTTTGCTTGAGTATCACACCAGTCATTTTGAAAAATGTTGACTTTCGCTCGCTCTGGATTATGTAAGATCATCTCAAGAGTGACTGATGCATCTATTAATGCTTTATATAATAAACAGACGCCATTGAGATGGAAATGCATCAATAGAGCTCAGTAGATGTCGACCCACTATGCTTAGAATGTTATCTGCAGAGAGGCCTACCAAACACTTTCTCGACAAGGAGCACATGTACCACAAAACTTGCGATTGTAAAGCCAAAAGACCCAGTTCAAAACTAATGATCAACATAGGTACACAAACTGGTAATTGCAGAACCTTTTTCCAAAATCGAGACTCTTATTTGATTTAATCAGCATGATGCTTCGGAGAGCAAGTTTCCACGCCATAAAAAGTATTGGTACTACTTTCTGCTGATAGAAAGTAATGATGTGCTTATATGAAAATTTGCCATACTTGTAGGCTAATATTTTTGCCTGACATGTTAGAGTTCTCAATGTATTATTTAAATCCAAATCATATGTGTTCTGTGCATCATTAGAAGAGAAGGATAGGCCCAAATACTTATAGTTTGGAACATTCTGTCAAATGTTTAGTTCTGCGTTGATTATTACAGATTACAATTTGTGTTTTTTCTGTATTGATGGTCAGGTGATTACCATTGGTGTAGCTTTCTAGTTTAGACAATTATTATTATTATTTTTTTATTAAAAATGTTTTGTTTGGTTTTACAAACTTTTAATTTTACACCGATTTGCATTTCAACCAGAATAAAAGTAAAAACTTTGTCATTACATTTCAATTGTGCAGTTTACTATCATCGTTATCGCTGTCCAAAATTTGATCACTGTGAAAATTAGGCGATTATCCTGACCTCTTAATAGGTTGGCCCATCTTTCTATATGTTTCTGGGATATTCCAAAGAAGTCTTTGTATTGATCTCTTTGTTCTTTTAGAGCCGGGCAGACCATGATGAAGTGAAAAAGAGTTTCACACACATTCTTTGTTTTGCAAAAACGGCAATCAGAATTTTTGTTGTCTGTTTTTTCTATCATGGTTAATTAATCACGTGTCCGTACAATATATAAGCAAAAGCGCAAGAATAGGTCTCAGATAATGCAGTCCGGAAAATAATTCAAATAGCGTGCAAGTTCGTGAAGGGCTCTTGCTTCCGTTTCGCATTTTAGATGGCGTTTGTAATGAGTTTGGTCGGCTACTGTTTTAATCCAGTCCTTGGTCCGTAATTTTGCGTTTCGCATGCTGCGGTCTGTTTATCAACATTTCTTAGGTAATTTCTTCCGTTTGCATTTTTTGCTTGATCTCTGAAGTCCAATGGAAGAGAGCTGTGACATGATGGAAGGCTTTTTTATTTTAACTTTTATTTTTGCTGGCAGAGGCATACAGCATACACACACATCAGAGCAATAAAAACAAATTTGGTACATATGCAGATGAATACCAGAGCATATAGGCAGAAGTAGAACAAAAGCAGCTGAATAGCAACATATCGTGGAGCACCAAGTTACCAAACAGTTGATGGAGAAACTAGGAGGACTCATCTGCCGAAGAAATGTAATTTAAGCTAATTAAATAGCTGTTGAATGCGGACCATATGTTTTGCGGATGAGAACGTACAGGGAGCATACCCAGGAATTCCTCCTCGCAGTTTCGGGACCACGTGAGTAAATTCAACCATTTCTGGAATGTAAGGGGAGTAGGCTCTTCCAGCTTTGTAACACACATTTCCTGGCAACTACACAGCCCACATTTAGGAACTTGACAATGTCCCTGACCCCCCCCATGCTGCCACACCCCAAACAGAACCCCCATTGGATCGGGCTCAACAACAGTATCAGTGATCTCAGACAGTGCCTCTATGACTTTACCCCAGAATGTGGCCAGTTCCGGGCAGTTCCAAAACATGTGCAGATGATCAGCACCCTCCGCACCGCAGCGGGGGCAGAGTCGAGGATCAGAGCTGACATGGAAGGCTTTTTTTGTATTCTTTAAGGATTTCAAGTGCTGGTATTGGGTCTTGGGAGATTATTTTCCTGTAGAGATCCATTTGTTTCCACAGAACTATTGATAGCATAGATTGAAGAGCTAGTTCAAATTGGATTCTTGGCATAAGAAACATTCTGGGAAGAGATAATGTTTTTCTCCAGAATATCGCCTCATAACGGGGTCATTTTATTGTTTGTTGATTGATCAATGTTTCGCTGGCATAGGTAATGATTGGGATCACTTTTTGCTTGTATAGAGCAATTGTAGTTTTTATTGAGTATGAGCAGAACTTTAAATGAAAGAAACGACCTTGCCTTGCAAGAGATCTGGCTTTTTCTTCAGCGTGGTCCTTCCATTCTTGTTTGTTTATAGAGGGATTTATCATTACACCCAGATATTTAATTGTCTTGGTTATCATGATCGGTTTGGTTTCTAGGTAGATCCTTAAGTTTTGTTGGTTCTTATTTTTTTGAACAGAAAGTTTCATTACTTTGGTTTTATTGATGTTTATATGCAGGTCATTTTTTATCATAAAGTTTTGTGCTTTATCTAATGTCTTTTGAAGGCCTGACACTGTTTTATCTAGTATGATAATATTGTCAGCATATATTAGGGTTTGAATCGGCTCATTGTTGATCTTTGGAGGATTTGCAGATGTATTTCGAATCCTATCCCCAAATTTGCAGGTATACAGATTGTATCGACAGGCTGCCAATAGGCACCCTTGCTTCAGGCCGTTCGAGGAGGAGATTGATTTTGTCACCACACCGTCGTTGGTTAATCGAACTTGAATAGAGGTGTTAGAGTACAGTTGTTTTATCGGATTCAGGATACCGGGTGGACAACCCCATGATGTTAATTTGGTCCATAGTTTTTGCCTCTTGACAGAATCAAATGCCATTTTTAAGTCTATAAAGGTGGCATTTACCTGTTGTTTCTTGGTGATCGCTTCATATTTTATCATGTTCAACAGTGATAAATTGACGTTGATAACTATTTTGTTAACAAAACCAGTTTGTCTTTTTTCCTGCTTTCCATTCTCTGCCGCCCAGATGTTGAGTTTCTTTAGGAGCTATCCCGCAAATAATTTTCCTAGGTAGTCCAGGAGCGCTATAGGTCTATAGTTCTGCAGGTTTTTTCTGTCACCAGCTTTGTAAATGGGAATAAGGATAGCTAGAGTCCAGGTGCGAGGAATTTATTGTGTCCTAGCAATGAGTTTAAGAAGTTGGGTGAAAAAGAACGCCCATTCTTCTATTGCTGCTTTAAGATTGGCATTCGATAATCCGTCTGGAGCTGGGGCTCGAGATGGATTAAGAGCCATGATGGTGTTTCTGAGATCTTCAGTATCCCAGGTGAAATTCCAAGAGCAGTCTTCTTTCACCACTTCGGTTGATGGATTTCAGAATTAGATTTATATAAAGTAGTGAAATGTTTGGTCCATACATGTGCCTCTACCTCTTGGATCATATGATGCGCTTTGGAGGTTGCATTCAGCAATGACCATAATTGTCTTGTGTTTTTTTCTTTAAGCACAGCTAGAATCGCTTCTGCATCATTTTGTTGCATTATGGCTTTAATTGATTTGATTGAGTTTGATTATTTCTGTTTTTCTTTTTTATTTCAATTTCAAACTGGGTTTTTTTCTGCTTTTTTAGGTGTCGTATTAATTTCTGAAGACGTTTTTTTAAAATTTTAATTTCCATGTTAAAATGATGCATATGATTGTATTTTGTTGAGTTATTATGCCTGGATAGCGGTTGGTGATATTTCTCCAAAATCCAGCCATGGTTTAATTTTGATTGATCTTGAAGTGAAGGAGCTTCAAAATTTGAGACTGATTCAGTCATTTGATGTTTTTTTATTCAGAGTTTGTTTAAACTGTTATTCAGTTTGAGATATGGTAAAGTAATTCGTGGGATCTGAGATCGTAATGTATCCCATGAGATTGATAGCTGATGGTGGTCGCTAGTAGACTGGGGATGGTTGGACTTCGAAGTGATTAATTTTTGTATCCCCTCTGAGGTGAATATATAATCAATAATTGAGGTACATTGTTCTCACAACCAATTTGGGAGGGGAAGACCTTCACTATTCTTCGGTTCCTCAATCAAGGATATGTTAAGAATAGTTAGTTCTTTGGTCCATTTTCTAGCTCTAGATGACAACATATAAGAATCTAATTTTGACCCTTCTTTGCTGAATAAATACATGTTAAAGTCTCCTGCAATGATAAATTCCACTTGATTGGCAGAGTTGGCGATAGTATCTATTTCGTTGCATATTGAGTCTATAAATGTATTATCGTTCATTGTGGTAGGGTTCCAGTAGAGGTTAAAGATGGTTAAATAGATTGCTTCCAAGCACTGTTCCAGGTCAATTGAGAAGGTCGGTATAAGGATGGTAATGTATTTTACCCAAGAATGGATATTTTTCCTTGTTGTTATTGACCATGCAGGGTCGATTTTAGTCAGGATCATCATTCCCGCTGCGGGTCGACCTTGCTGTGAGGTGATTGCTGGATTCGTGAAAGTTATAAAGCCATCACAAATAACTTCCTCTTTCAACCAGGTTTCCGGTAAACATATGATGTCTGATTCTGCAAGGGAGGTCGATCTTTCATCAAACAGGTGTTGATATCCTCTGGTGTTCCAAGAGCATCAGGATGTCCTACTCGATTGAGCTCTGTTGTATATTGATTGTTACAGATAGATCTTTCTCCGTGGACTCTGGGTTTCACCTGAAAGGCTTGATTTCCTTTTGTGTTGGGGGATGAGTTGTAAGTCACGCCATGTTTCTTGTCTTTTCAGGGCATTATTTGATTTTGACTGATGATTTTTCCGATAGTGTCTCGGGTCTTTGAGACCATTTCAATTGCAGTCTTCTGAGCATCCTGTTCCGACTGTTGTTTCATCGGTTTGTTGCGGGCATATGAATCATTTATCGCTAGTTTGTTACTTAACTTTTTTCTTCTGCCATTAGGCTGGATACAAACATTTCTTCCGTTTTAAAGCCCAATCTTGCTAGTTGAGGATTGGCAGACAGAAGACAATGCATTGTTTCCTGGGTGTAGAAGTCAATGTGGGCTGTTTCCATCTGCGATTTGTTTGGAAAGTATATCACCTCAATGTCACGAGAACCGATCTGAGCTAATTGAGGAATGACTTTAAATAGACGCCGAACATTGGCTCTGTTCATGATTACAGGGTCTTCGGAGGTTATCGCAATTGGAAATAATGATGCTCTATGTGCGAAGGATGCTTTCAACGGGTTAAGGAATTTTGGTCTAATGAGTGGTGTTTCAACTTGATCAGGGTGGATGTCCTTGGCCTTGGATCCTTTTTGCATTACAGGTGGTGACCAAGATTCATCATTCGACACCGTTGACTACACAATGGACATATTATTTGAAGGGATCTGATTATATGAGCTCATCTGAGAGGATTCTAAGGATGTCTCATAACATTCATCGAGGACAATGAATAGATCATCTTGGGAGTCTATTGAGTTGGGATTAAGGACAGTAGAGTCGGCAGAAGTACTAGTATGCAGGACTGTCAGAGACTTGGATTCCTGGATATGTATGTCTTGATTAATCACAGCTATTAAAGCATCAAGCGGATCACCCTCCGGGTGGTCATATTGTTGAGTTGGAATGATTATTGCTTCTCTATTAGGTACAGTTGAAGCAACACAATCTGGGGTTGGATGGTTTTGAGTTGTTTGTTTAGTTATTGTCGGTATATTTTGTGAGGGCGATTTTTGGACCGATTGCATTTTTCTCAGAAATGCACTAGAACTTGTTTGAGGTTTTTTTGGGTCTTTTTTTTGTTTCTTCTTCATCGTCAGTGCATTTCCCTCGTTTTGTTAAGTAGAAGATGTCAAAGGGAGTACATAATGCCGGTTCGGCGTTGGCCGGGGTCAGTTTTTAAGGTAGACCGGATGATCCCATAGGGTAAGTTTGGATTTCATATTGTGTCATCTGGTCTAGTTTAGATGTATTCTCTTGCACTGAAATCTCAGTTTGAGTTTTTTTGGTTGATTGGTCTTACCTGTGTGTGTTTTTTTTCTTTTTCGTCCATCATTTTCTTGGTAATTGTTGATATTGTATCCATCAAGTTCTGTTTGTCAGCTCGATCTACTCTTGCAACTTCCGCAAGGTGTCTTTGCCATGCTCTAGAGGTTTCAGCTTTGTAATTGAGACGCGCTTGTATGGTTCCAATGAAGCCTTCTAGTTGGATTTGCTTCGTCATAATCAAGGCTAGCAGAGTTGCTTGATCTTTGTTTGTGTCAACCATGGCTTCTTGGATTTTTAGAAAGGGTATCATTGCTACTGATAGCACTGCTACCAGCGTTTTCTGAAGATTGAGCATCGTGGTTGGAAGTCTTTCCGAGATACCAGGGGAGTTGTCCGAGGGGTCAACTTTCTTACGTGGAGAAAAGGATTCTAGCTCTAAGATTCTACTGTTAACTGGGTTAAACAGTGCATCTTGAGGAGATTTTGGCGAAATCTTCAAGGGATCGTGAACTCCTTTAGTTTCAATGGATGTGGATGTATTGATCTTTTGATTTGGGATGGTATAAAGAGCCTCCCCAAAGACATCTGCTGTTTTTTTTGAGAGTCCATGATCGCATCTATTTCCATTATATCGAGGGAAAGACGAGCTATGCGAACAGGCATTGGTTTATTCTTTTCGCAAATTGGGGAGTCTGTAGGGTAGTACATTGATTGCCATTGTTGTTTGGCCACTCTTGCTCTTTCTTGCAGACTTGGGGTGGAGCATGAATTGTCATGGACAGGTTTAATTACTCTTTCATTTGATGGTTGAGGTTGCATTGTTAAGGAGAGAGCTTGTTTTAAGCGGTCAGATGCTGTTGTGTCAAGGGAGGGATGAGAGTTCAGTTTAGGCCGATCAAGCGGCAGGATTCGTTGACTCCCTGAGTCAGTTGTTTCAGCAGAAGTTGGGTGATTGGAAGGGTAGAGGGGGAATTAATCAAAGTTAGTGGAGATGGTAAATCTTCCCGTTGGCCCACAGAAAAAGGGGCTTGAGGCACAAAGGACACCAGATTTTTCCTGCTGATTTCGTGTTAGCAGTTTTCGATAAGAGTTTCGGTGAGTGTGATACTTGGGCAGCCGGTTGACAAATTGCCGGACTTCTATCCGCTGCAGGTAACGGAGAGAGCTTGTCTTCTTTTTTTACATTCGCTGTTGAGCGTGGAGCACTAGTAAACTCTAGCTTTTTATATTCTGTATTGTTGGGGTTGCACGTGGGGTTTCTGTGTGTCTCTAGAGAGTTGGTGCTTTTTGTTACAATTGCTTACGATTCCTCTAATTTTTCTTGTAAGCACATCCGCGGCTTTATGGAATCCATTGATGTATTATTTCAACAAAGGGGTATCCAATCGGAAAGTAGTGATTTGTTAGATTAGTGAGGTTGTAATTTAGGGACAAGCACTTACCGCATATCCTGCGGATCCTGCCGGAAACAGCGGTAAACAGCAAGTCAGATGCCCTTAACTCCTCAGAGGGCTTCACGCCGCACAGGTTAAGGCATCGCAAATATATACGGTGCTTCCTGTGGGCGTGGTTTGACAACGTCACTAGCAAACATCTGGTAGTTCAGATTTCGCGCTCACTTTCAAACTGCAGCCGGGTCCTCCCAGCTGACTGACGCGAGTCGGAGCAGCAATCAGCTGTGCTGGGGCATGAGCAACAATAGCAGGTATAATTGTCAGTACATCAAAGGGCTAGTACATCCGGCCGAACAGTGGTAAACAGCAAGTCAGATGTCCTTAACTCCTCAGCAGGCTTCACGCTGCACGGATAAAGGCGTTGCAAATTTATACGGTGCTTCCTGTGGGCGTGGTTTGACGATGTCACTAGCAAACAGCAGGTAGTTCAGATTTCGCGCTCACTTTCAAACTGCAGCCGGGTCCACCCAGCTGACTGACGCGAGTCGGAGCAGCGATCAGCTGTGCATGGGCAGGAGCAACAATCGCAGGTATAACTGTCAGTAGATCAAAGGGCTAGTACATCAAGCCGAACAGCGGTAAACAGCAAGTCAGACGCTCTTAACTCCTCAGCGGGCTTCAGTTTAGACAATAGATTTTGGAGTCCTACCAGTGTTTGGGAGAGCAAAACTAAATCGTCCCCATACAAGAGCCAGGTAATTTTCTGGGAACCAAGTTTTGGGGCATCTCCTACAGTTTCCATCAAAGCTTCTCCCATGTCCAAAATAAATAAATTGAACAATGTTGACACCAATATGCAGCCCTGTTTAAGGCCTCTTTGAGTGGAAAAAGCTGTGGATAAACGCCCCTGGTTAGATATTCTAATCTGCATTGTAGTATCAGTATGCAGCTGTACTATCAAAGCCAGTAATGTAGGAGGACATTTATAAAGATGCAGTTTTTGATATAGTAAATGGTGATCGATGGTGTCGAAAGCTACCTTGAAATCTATAAATGCTAGATACAAAGGCCTTCTTTGAGCATATTGGGTCCAAGCATGTGGAGTGTAAGAATATTTGGAGAGGTACCTAAAGCGGAGATAAACCCAGCTTGGAAAGAATCTCTCATCCTATTGTTTAGCGTCCAGGCATTTAGTTCTCTCAATATTAGTCTACTGAATATTTTACCTGGAACATCCAACAACGCTATAGGCCTATAACTCGCTGGCAAAGTTTGATCCCCCTTTTTATATATTGGAACGATTATTGAATGCTTCCACGATGAAGGCAGTTTTTGCGTTCGATTGATAGATGTGAAGATACTAAATAAGATATAGGCCCAGAGTTCTGGGTGTTGTCTAATCATAAGATTTGACAGACCATCAGGGCCTGGGGCTCGAGATCTACTTATTTTAGAAATGTGAAAGCAGATGTCATCCAATTGGAAATTCAGATGGAAAGCACTATCTGTCACAACAGACTCCAGGCTCTGGCTGCTCGGTTCTAGGGAGTGTGATTGGCGAAAATGAAGAATCCAGGCCGATTCTGATACCCCATTTGCCTGAATAATTGTCTGGGAGCTATTGGTAGCGTGATTCAAAATGGCCCATATATTAGCAGTGTTTTTGTTCTCAAGAGCTTGTAACATTTGAGCACCATCAGTTTGGAAAAGAGCAGCTTTATGGTTTTGTATCCAATTTTTATAGTTAGTGCGTGCTCGA
The DNA here is from genome assembly GCF_040938575.1 of Ambystoma mexicanum. NCBI lineage: Eukaryota > Metazoa > Chordata > Amphibia > Caudata > Ambystomatidae > Ambystoma > Ambystoma mexicanum. Next base: position 166,315,030 of record NC_090928.1, on the reverse strand, counting down.
ATTAGCATGGCAGCCCTCAATTCCGCAGGATAATTAAGAATTTGACGCTTCTGTAGTCTATATTGGGACTTCCTAAACTTAACTTTGGGATCGAAGACATGAAGTCTTGGCATAGAGTTAGGTTTTGCATGAGTATGAGATTGAAACATTTGTATCATGTCACTGTAGACTATACCAGAAGAACTTCCTGGCATGGTCATTGTCTAGCTTATAGAATAGAAGAGAACCGAAAGCTCTAACTGAGGATTCTGACCATTATAGCCTGTTTGTTTGATTATTCACCTATAACATTGCCTTGAATCATTGCAACATTTTTGTATTGGCCCTGAATTCGATGTTCCCATTTCATCACAAGTAAATCATGATCACTTTCAGCAGTTTCTACAACACAAAAATCAATAACACTTGAGATCAAGGTATGATTAACATAGATATAATCTAAAATGGCTGTAGATTTACCTCTCCACCACGTTGGATGCGGCGGACAGTCATATACAGAAGTCCCATTTAATCCATACACATTTCTTGATTCAACAAAGCTTTTCCACATAGAGAGTTTTTCCCTATCGGAACTGACCTCATCATTCATGCAATGTAAGTTTAAATCACCAGCCAATGTTACAGATGTAACAGAGGCATCCAGACAACCAAGTTCATCAGGTTGTCCAAATCATTAATGAACTTAGAGTTTGCGATCTCCACTGGGTTCCAGTAGAGATTAAAAACTGCGATGGAGGTTGATTGAATTGATAACTTCACCAATTGGATATACGCATTGGGGGACACCCAATGTTCCAATTTTAGGCCTGATTCTGCTTTGACAGCCGTTAAAAGGCCAGAACATGGTCCACCTCGAGTGGCCTTTATTGCTGGGTTTATATGCACATGGTAGTCATCCCATATTGGAGGGGTTAGCATCCATGTTTCATGCAGTAATACTACAGAATGTGTGCCTATTAGGTTCATATTATTATTTGGCAAGTGACGGAAACCCCTCGTATTCCAACTTACAAGCGATAGTTCTTGTGCTTCCAGAATAGGATCTAGTTATCTAGCATGAGTAACGCATCGGCTGTCGGCTGTTATTCATTGTACCTTCACTTGGAGTAGAGAAATGTTTGTTTTTCCATATTGGTGCATTTCGTGATTGTGTGGCATTTTCCGTAAATATCTCGAAACCCAGTCTAAACAAATGATTTTTTTCAGCCCAGATTGTGTTCTGAATAACACGAGAATGAACCTAAAGCTCTACTGAGTTTAGATTAGGTTTATTAATAAATTCCACCAGTTTAATGTCAGAAGAGGCCATGTCCTCTAGCATAGGAATGTCAGAGAATATTGCCAATATCGCCCGACGATCTAGATCATACAGAATGCATGGTAGTGATCTACAAGCCAAAATCAAAGAGTATGATGCCAGTATAGAGTCTCTTTGGGAGGACTGACAGGTCTCAGGTCTATTAAAATCATCGTTCACCTGGTTAACTGGTTCATGGGTCATCGTAGATTGACCTTTATTTAATGCATTACCGATAAAATTAAGCAGTTGTGGTGTGAGCACAGTCAAAACTGTAGAACTTACTTGCTTTGAGTTATTTATGTCATTGTGCTCTTCCATATTTGTTGGAGTATCAAAGTGCACTTTTTTAGAGAGAGGTAGAATCTGAGTAGTACTAGTCTCATTTTTAGTTGTATCTACTAAAAAGTTGGAAGAGACAGAGGAACTTGATGATGGGGGTTTCTGAAGTTCCACTCCCTCATTTTGATCTAGCCTTGTTGAAATCTGCGACTGGGCCACTGTTTGAGATAAGTTAGCTTGGCAGGGTCCCAAGATGGCTGTTGGGGGTAGAACAGCCATATATGCATCGACTGCTTTGCGTATCGCCTGGAGATGGAGAGCCAGGGTTTGATCAGCTTCTATGCAGTCCACATTTGTTGAAGATACTATTGTTGGCTCAGTGGGCAGTTTCGATGTATGTTTATTCTTATCAGTATCTTCCGTCATACGTATGAGATCATCCAAAGGGGCATATGAGAGTTCTTTCAAATGTGTAACTAAGGCCAACTTAATGTTTTTGGCCTGGTTTAGTAGTAGATATTTCTTAGCCACGGCACTCGAAGCTAACAATTAGTTTTTTGTCGGAAGCTTGATAGATTTGAAAAATTACTTAGCAGTCGTAGAAGAGTTAGAAGTCTTCACTGATTTTTGATTTTTTGCTTATTTACTCTGTGTGCCCTTTTTCATTTTTTCTTTGCTATCCGAGACATTCCGTTTTGAATGTCCCGGGCAAAGATAGTATAAGCTACCTTTGTCATATCCAACGTTCTCGATGGATCTTTCACCACATCTGGAGCCTTTCTGTGTCCTCTATTGTTACTTTCTCAAAGCATGGTACAAAACCATTATATTAAAAAAAGACAGTCACAAGAGGGCACGGATGGGGTGGTGTTCAAACAGTTAGGATGCATGCTGAGCAGTCGAAAAGCAGAGCTTTCAGCAGAGCAGCAGGTATACAAATTTGTTCACTTAGTCTATCCTGGCCACTGAGAACCCCCTGATCGAGGTTTCCCACAACAAAGCTATTTTGTGTTATTAATGTTTGTGTAGCATTTGTAATATACTTTATTTGCTCCTTTACATGTTCCGGGATCACACAGCCAGCAAAAGTCTTATTTTTCACCATGGCTTTAGTTGTATTCTCTTGCCACGGTAATAATGTTTCCACTTGGTTTGTAAGAGTAATCAACTTGTCATACAAAGTGCCAAATAAATTAGCTAAAGATTGCAAAGCCATATTCATGACATGTAATGTTATGTCCAGAAGGTTCTGAGAACACACTTTTTTTGATTCTGGATCTAGAGTTATGTCTACACTCTTTGGTCTTCTCGGTGTAGGTGCAATATATGATTCTGAATGGTTAGAATATGGATGGCTAATTTCAGAAAATAGCATTGGTGAACCAGATAAATGTTCTGCTAAATTATGTGATGAAAAACAAGAGCTATTTAAGTCCAAATCAATCACCGCTGTATCACCTGAGGGTATCACCAGCAGGGGACAGAGGGACTCCTTATTCTGTGACGGTGGAGCAGCTCCCAGGATCACACTATCTCATACAGAAGTATTTATTACAGCAACCAGTTTTTTTTTCCCTTATCTACTGTTGGTGCGCTAGGGCCTTGCTCACACATAAGAGGATTTACAGCCTTAGATTCATCCTTACTAGAGCAGTGCTTGTTAAATGCAACAGCAGCTTTTCCAACTTCATTTCGCTGTGCCTTTGACACTGCAGTCAGTTTCTTTCCTGGAAGAAAAGAGTCAGAAGTGGCTGACGATATACTGGGTGCAAGATTGGCCTCGTTTGTGCATTGTCTATCCTTGCAAAAGGCTTGAATGTCCTTATTTCCTTCCAATAGTTCAGGCTTCTTCAGGAGTTTGGTCATTTTCGAATGAGGCCGTCCAGTGGGCGGGGAACATAGACGAGAGGCTGTACATTTGTGTGATTTCGTGATGGAACAGCTGGTTCCAGAAACCTGTGTTCTGGTTTCAACGGGAGGCGGCATACCCGTTCTTAGAGAGAAAGCCATCACCACAAATTATTAGCAGTCTTATAGCTACAAGCTGCTATGGCTATTCTCAGTGTACAAGTACTTAATATCTCACAGCCAAGTACCAGCAGAAGCAAACCGTATTGCTGCGATGCCTCGACGAGGTGGCGAGGCAGCAAAGCGGTACTTCCCTGGTACTTCACTTGCGCAGTGCTCGCGGGTGCCTGATTTTGTAGGCACGTAACAATTAGGGGCGGAGTTAAGTGTAACTAAAACTCCCAAGTCCCTACTAGTATCTAAATAAGGGAAAGGAAAGGGTACGTTTTAGACACGTGTCCACAAAAGTTTATAGATGCAGATAGTTAAAGCCTCCCAATTCTTCAATTACCGTAGCCTTTCAAGTTGAATGAAAATGTCCACAAAGTGAGGAGGGTGTCCAACAGCGATCTGGCACAAGCAGTACTTCCCTGGTGCGCACGCTTGGTGCGCACGCGCTGGTGTTTTCAATTCTAAATCACTGTTTTAAACGTTTTTATAACCCCAACTGTGCCTAGAAATTAGAGGTTTACTTGGCATATTTTTAGGAGTGAGATAATAACCTTGGTTGTTGGTTTCCTAGCAACCACACCAAACCCTTGTCAAAACACCTATTCTTAGGAGCTCAATACACATAAACTCCACAATAATATCCATGTCTGGCGACACAACCTTAGACCTTTTTCCAATCAACTGATGAGATCTGACATAATCATTTGTCATCTCCCTGTCCCTATCTTCAAATCAGCTGGCCATTGCATAACATTAACTTCAAGACCCACAAATTCTTCCCTTTTCTCTAAGATCATCTGCATCACCTCAGATGTTTTTAATGGATCTTCATTGGTGAAATCGATTTTGGATTATAAAATTCATGTGTTCTGAAGTAATGATCCTGAGACACAAATGTTTTGTAAACTATTCACAATTTGACCTCTATTTAATGACTGAGTATTATAATCCCAAAAAACGGTCTTCTATGAAGATTAAAAACTGCGATGGAGGTTGATTGAATTGATAACTTCACCAATTGGATATACGCATTGGGGGACACCCAATGTTCCAATTTTAGGCCTGATTCTGCTTTGACAGCCGTTAAAAGGCCAGAACATGGTCCACATCGAGTGGCCTTTATTGCTGGGTTTATATGCACATGGTAGTCATCCCATATTGGAGGGGTTAGCATCCATGTTTCTTGCAGTAATACTACAGAATGTATGCCTAGTAGGTTCATATTATTATTTAGCAAGTGACGGAAACCCCTCGTATTCCAACTTACAAGCGATAGTTCTTGTGCTTCCAGAATAGGATCTAGTTATCTAGCATGAGTAACGCATTGGCTGTCAGCTGTTATTCATTGTACCTTCACTTGGAGTAGAGAAATGTTTGTTTTTCCATATTGGTGCATTTCGTGATTGTGTGGCATTTTCCGTAAATATCTCGAAACCCAGTCTAAACAAATTATTTTTTGCACCCCAGATTGTGTTCTGAAAAACACGAGAATGAACCCAAAGCTCTACTGAGTTTAGATTAGGTTTATTAATAAATTCCACCAGTTTAATGTCAGAAGAGGCTATGTCCTCTAGCATAGGAATGTCAGAGAATATCGCCAATATCGCCCGACGACCTAGATCATACAGAATGCATGGTAGTGATCTACAAGCCAAAATCAAAGAGTATGATGCCAGTATAGAGTCTCTTTGGGAGGACTGACAGGTCTCAGGTCTATTAAAATCATTGTTCACCTGGTTAACTGGTTCATGGGTCATAGTAGATTGACCTTTAATTAATGCATTACTGATAAAATTAAGCAGTTGTGGTGTGAGCACAGTCAAAACTGTAGAACTTACTTGCTTTGAGTTATTTATGTCATTGTGCTCTTCCATATTTGTTGGAGTATCAAAGTGCACTTTTTTAGAGAGAGGTAGAATCTGAGTAGTACTAGTCTCATTTTTAGTTGTGTCTACTAAAAAGTTGGAAGAGACAGAGGAACTTGATGATGGGGGTTTTTGAAGTTCCACTCCCTCAGTTTGATCTAGCCTTGTTGAAATCTGCGACTGGGCCACTGTTTGAGATAAGTTAGCTTGGCACGGTCCCAAGATGGCTGTTGGGGGTAGAACAGCCATATATGCATCGACTGCTTTGCGTATCTCCTGGCGATGGAGAGCCATGGTTTGATCAGCTTCTATGCAGTCCACATTTGTTGAAGATACTATTGTTGGCTCAGTGGGCAGTTTCGATGTATGTTTATTCTTATCAGTATCTTCCATCATACGTATAAGATCATCCAAAGGGGCATATGAGAGTTCTTTCAAATTTGTAACTAAGACCAAGTTAATGTTTTTGGCCTGGTTTAGTAGTAGATATTTCTTAGCCACGGCCCTCGAAGCTAACAATTAGTTTTTTGTCGGAAGCTTGATAGATTTGAAAAATTACTTAGCAGTCGTAGAAGAGTTAGAAGTCTTCACTGATTTTTGATTTTTTGTTTATTTACTCTGTGTGCCCTTTTTCATTTTTTCTTTGCTATCCGAGACATTCCGTTTTGAATGTCCCGGGCAAAGATAGTATAAGCTACCTTTGTCATATCCAAGGTTCTCGATGGATCTTTCACCACATCTAGAGCCTTTCTGTGTCCTCTATTATTACTTTCTCAAAGCATGGGAGAGCAGCAGGTATACAAATTTGTTCACTTAGACTATCCTGCCCACTGAGAACCCCCTGATCGAGGTTTCCCACAACAAAGCTATTTTGTGTTATTAATGTTTGTGTAGCATTTGTAATATACTTTATTTGCTCCTTTACATGTTCCGGGATTACACAGCCAGCAAAAGTCTTATTTTTCACCATGGCTTTAGTTGTATTCTCTTGCCACAGAAATAATGTTTCCACTTGGTTTGTAAGAGTAATCAACTTGTCATACAAAGTGCCAAATAAATTAGCTAAAGATTGCAAAGCCATATGCATGGCATGTAATGTTATGTCCAGAAGGTTCTGTGAACACACTTTTTTTGATTCTGGATCTAGAGTTATGTCTACACTCTTTGGTCTTCTCGGTGTAGGTGCAATATATGATTCTGAATTGTTAGAATATGGATGGCTAATTTCAGCAAATAGCATTGGTGAACCAGATAAATGTTCTGCTAAATTATGTGATGAAAAACAAGAGCTATTTAAGTCCAAATTATTCACCGCTGTATCACCTGAGGATATCACCAGCAGGGGACAGAGGGACTCCTTATTCTGTGATGGTGGAGCAGCTCCCAGAATCACACTATCTGATACAGAAGTATTTATTACAGCAACCAGTTTTTTTTCCCTTATCTACTGTTGGTGCGCTAGGGCCTTGCTCACACATAAGAGGATTTACAGCCTTAGATTCATCCTTACTAGAGCAGTGCTTGTTAAATGCAACAGCAGCTTTTCCAACTTCATTTCGCTGTGCCTTTGACACTGCAGTCAGTTTCTTTCCTGGAAGAAAAGAGTCAGAAGTGGCCGACGATATACTGGGTGCAAGATTGGCCTCGTTTGTGCATTGTCTATCCTTGCAAAAGGCTTGAATGTCATTATTTCCTTCCAATAGTTCAGGCTTCTTCAGGAGTTTGGTCATTTTCGAATGAGGCCGTCCAGTGGCCGGGGAACATAGAGGAGAGGCTCCACATTTGTGTGATTTCGTGATGGAACAGCTGGTTCCAGAAACCTGTGTTCTGGTTTCAACGGGAGGCGGCATACCCGTTCTTAGAGAGAAAGCCATCACCACAAATTATTAGCAGTCTTATAGCTACAAGCTGCTATGGCTATTCTCAGTGTACAAGTACTTAATATCTCACAGCGAAGTACCAGCAGAAGCAAACCGTATTGCTGCGATGCCTCGACGAGGTGGCGAGGCAGCAAAGCGGTACTTCCCTGGTACTTCACTTGCGCAGTGCGCGCGGGTGCCTGATTTTGTAGGCACGTAACAATTAGGGGCGGAGTTAAGTGTAACTAAAACTCCCAAGTCCCTATTAGTATATAAATAAGGGAAAGGAAAGGGTAAGTTTTAGATACGTGTCCACAAAAGTTTATAGATGCAGATAGTTAAAGCCTCCCAATTCTTCAATTACCGTAGCCTTTCAAGTTGAATGAAAATGTCCACAAAGTGAGGAGGGTGTCCAACAGCGATCTGGCACAAGCAGTACTTCCCTGGTGTGCACGCTTGGTGCACACGCGCTGGTGTTTTCAATTCTAAATCACTGTTTTAAACGTTTTTATCACCCCAACTGTGCCTAGAAATTAGAGGTTTACTTGGCATATTTTTAGGAGTGAGATAATAACCTTGGTTGTTGCTTTCCTAGCAACCACACCAAACCCTTGTCAAAACACCTATTCTTAGGAGCTCAATACACATAAACTCCACAATAATATGCATGTCCTGCCAATGATTTCTGTCATATTGTTCTGTTTTGCTCTTTTATTATGAATAGTATTTTCTTGTGTGGATATAGCCAGGCATACCTCCAACTGCAGGTCTAGGACACTATTCTCCTTATTCTTAAAACACAGAGTGACTAATGCCTTACTTGTCCGTTCCCTCAGAAATGGGAAGTCGGGGTTTTCTCCTTGAATTTTAACAGTGACCATCTAACCAAGTGATCAAACTCAGAATAAGAGCTGTTCATTTCTACTTGAGTGTCATTCTTCCCTTCACCCAAAAATGTTCCTTCATTTATTGTGATATTAGCGCCATGACTACCTCCAATACCGGTAACTTGTCCGGTCCCGTTCAATGGGGACTTACCGGTCCATTCCGACCTTTGCGGGACCGGTAAGTCCCCATTGAATAAGCCATTCCCCATTCCCATTTCAGCCCCCATAGGGCTCAATGGGAAGGGGGAAGATGCTAATAACGGTACCGCAAATTGCGGTACCGTTATTAGCTCTGAAGTCCCTTAACGGGTCCCTTCCATAACGCCTGGTAAAAGCAGGGGTTAAGCAAGGGACCCACTAAGGGACCTCGTAGTAGGGCGGTAAGGGATTACCGGCACTGGTGTCCTTACTGGTGCCGGTAATCCCTTAACGCCCCACCTCGTAATGAGGCCCTATATATATAGGGTAGCCTCTTTATTACTGAGAGTGGAGTTGATCAATGAGTCCAAGACTCTGATGTTATGTGTTGTGCTGGAGCCTGGTCTGAATCCAGTCTGAGCAAAGTTCAGCACCCTATTAGCTACCACCCAAGTCTCCAGCTCTCTAAGTACTAGTGTTGTAAAGATCTTGCTTGTCACATCCAGCATGGACAAAAGGCGGTAATTGGTCACATTCTTTCGGTCCCCCTTTTTGTGGACTGGGATAAACACCAACCTTTGCCATGATGAGGGGATAGTGCAAGACCTACACACCCGGGAGTAGAGGGTCAGGAGGACCCGAGTCCAGTTATTTGGGTCTTTTTTCAGGACTGAGTTGGCTAGGCCATTCGGGCCAAGGGCATTTGATGACTTAGTGTCCGTGATGGCCTGTTTTACAATTTTGTAGCTAATAGAAAGCGGCCAGGCTTCACGATGTTCCATCACCCAGGGTGCATGTGTGATGGGCTTATAGTACTTAGACTTAACATGGTCAACCCACATTTGGGCCGGGATTGGGTTCTAGATTTTCTGGGTCAGATTCCCCCATGTATGGGAGAGAATTTGCCAGATTTTCGGTGTATGTCTGCTACACAGGATCCGAATAAAGTTGTGCTGCTGCCCTCTCTGCTGAGATTTACGCTAGTGAAAGAACCAAGTGTGATACTGTGCCGTTTTAGATACTTTATGCGGGTGATGATCCCATATGTGGGTGCAGAGGGGTGGGCTTCTGTTCTACAGAGACGAATTTCCCGCCTCAGTTGACGCTTACGGTCCCTAATGTTCATGTCAAAGGGATTTCTACCCTCACCCCCCCACCTTATCTTAGTGGCATGGTTGACCTTAAAGAGGGCTAGGGATAGTTGTTCTATCCAATTTTCAATAGCCTAAGGGTTTTTGCCCCGAAGTTCCCTGCCTATCTTACCATGTAGGGGGAAGGCAAGCATGTTAACCCTCTTGATGTCAGAGATTAGCATACAGACCAAAATAGCACTTTGTGTCCCTACAGCCCAGGTCGACTGCCCAGGGTAGTCTCCAGAGGTGCGCCCATTCAGCATTGTACAGTTCCATTCCTTCAATAAGTCCAGCCAAAACTTCCCTTTGTTGTTGGATTTCGCAGATGGCATGCTATAGTAATCAAAAACATTATCAAAGTGTTAGGCGATCCTCAGTACATCAGGCCTCCCCACATCAGAACACTGCTCACATTCCCAAACACCTCCACCCCAGCTTCGAGGCTCTCGGGATTCGGTGAACCCACAGAACCGAAGACACCGTACCTTCTTTGGTGTACGGGCTCGTTTACAGCCTTTCCTGCACTGGCAACTGCCTTGGAGGATGTATCGCAGAAGGGACGGCGTTACGTCATCACGTCGGTCACGTGATACAGTGTGGCGTTCCTCACGTGATCTTGGTGGACGTCACATGGCCCAGAGACGTCACATGACCCAGGGACACACAGTATAAAGAGCTGAGAGGCAGGACGATCATTGCTTCTCAGCTGGCTTCGGACCCTGTTTGGCGTTATTACTTGCTCCTTGCTACCTCGACCACGGAACTCTATCTTGGACTCTCTTGGACACCCCTTTGTACCTTTGCCTGGAACTGTTTACCTGTTGCCGGATTTTTGGACTGCACATCGACTTGTCTTTGGATCATCCCTGAGTATCTTGCTGTACTTCTACGCCCAAGTCAAGCCCTATCTTACAGGTGGCCTACCTGGATCCACGCTTACCTGCGGTTCTACCACTCCAGGGACCGCTGTATCTTGTTGAGCCTCGAACCTCCCTACTAGGTTACCTGGGTCTCCCTTACACCAGATAGGTAAGACACTTTAGATTCTTTTGTTTACCTGCCTGTATTGTGATTGCCTGGTGCTTAACCTCATTCCTTCTTGACAGCAGCATCGGTGTTCCAGAGGCTCCGTGGATCTGGGAAGACATCTCTCACCTGTGGCCTCAAGGGTCGCACAGCGGGTTTCTATTTTGTTCCCCCGTCCGTCACTTGGGGACGGAGGTCTCATCGGTCTACACGACACTCAAGTCAGAACACAAAGCCCCCACAACTCCTTGGGTCCACCACCCTTGCATTCCAGTCCCCACCTAGAATGACCGAGCTACTGTTTGAGGACACCAACCAGGTAGTGATTATGGTGTCTAATTGATCACAAATTACCTCCGTAATAGATTCACCAGGGGGGGTCATACACACAGACCAGCAAGATGTTCCGACAGCTACCCCAGCCACTTGGGGAGGACACCTCCACTGCCAGTATGTTGCCCGCAGGGTTTGCCTGGATAACTATTCTCGGATTAAATGTGGATTTAGCACCAATCATGAGGCCCCCCATAGGGTGACCCCGCTCTCCCTTAATGGCCTTAACCTGGTAAATCGTATACCCATCGAACTCAACGTCAAAAGTGCACCATGTTTCTTGTAACATAAACATTTCGTGTTTGCGTAACAATTCTACAGACCCATGCTCATTCAACCAATGACTAAAACCTCTGGTATTCCAGCTGGTCAGTGACCAGTTTCACTCCGGAGCTGTTTTTAGAGCAATCATTGATTTCAGCCACTCCCACCCCTGAGAGTCACTGCATGTGGGCGTGACCTTTGTCTGAGGTTGAGTTGGTACTGCGTTATCTCGAGAGCAACTGCATTTAACACAACCCACTGCGGTCATCTCCCTAGTAGCTAGTATATCCAGAGCATAGCCCAGGTGATCAAGTGAAGCTTTATGCTGCCTGATAACTGAGATGGTCTCAGGCAGGCTGCAGTGGAGTTTAGTAGCTGGGGACCCAGAGAACCGGAGTGGTTCAACAAAGTCAAAGTCGCCAGAGTTTAGGATCCTAAGTGACAGGATCTTGTTGAGTAAGGCCAAAAGAGAGCCTCGGTTCAGCTTGCGAGTTCCTTTAGATCCCTGGGCAGGATCTATTGTTAAGGACTTTGGATCCAACCTCTCCACGGGAGTTGCTGCTGATTTAGGGTTGCTGGGTGTGGGCAAGGGGGCCGGCAAAAAATGTTCTTCAGGCAGTATGGGGTTTGAAGGTGACTGCTCTGTCATACCCGAGGTGGAGCTTTTAGGCTCCGTTGTCAGTGGGGAGGGGGGGTTCTGAGGTACCTCCTTTAATAACCATCTGGTAAGAGTATCCACTGTCTGTGCTGAGTGCCTTTTTTGCCATGCAGCCCGTTTTCTTTGTTTCTTTGAGATATTTGTGCCACTCAGGCATAGCGTAGAGTTGAAAGGTTGGGCTGTAGGTGAAGGCTTATCCCCTAGAGGGGGCAAATCAGGGATAGCCTGTGGTTGCTGCCGCTTGGCCATCCTTGCCTGCCACCTTGAGAGAGGAGCTCTCTCAATGGCTGCTTTTCCCGACGCCTTCATCAGGGGGGCCGATACCATAGCCTTAGGCCCATCTGCCATATCCGGTATGATATGAATAGAGGCATCTTGTGGCTCAGACGTAGCGGTCACTATTGATTTTTTGAGGGAGATCAGGTGCTTATGTAACACTGAAATAGCTACCCCCTGGAATTTAAGGTCTTCATGGATAGGGCCGCAGAGCTTTAATAGAATTTTTACTGTGAAGTTTAAGATTCCATTATTTTGGCCTGCACTCGATGTATCATGGGTACTAAAGTCGTCTTCCAGGGAGTCGCTTGTTGGGGGGTGTGGAATCAAAACAGAGATTAGGACTTGCCGAGAGTCTCGTATCCACCGCTGGGGCAGTTGGTAAGTTGTCCCCCAGGGTTTCTGGTGATAACTCCCACGTTGCGATTGCCTGTGCCACCGATTTTGAGACCTGCTCCCCCATTTGTGCAATAGGCAGCTGAGCTGACGCTGGGCCGCCTTCCACCTCACCAGTAGCCCCTGTTCCCCAAAGGTTTCCTGGGGTAGACCTTCCTTTGTCCCTGCCCCCAGAAGAAGGGGCAGTCTGGTCCTGTAGAGCATAGCATAACTGGGTCATTGTCGAGGTCTAGGGGATGGTAACTAATTTCCACCTCAGGCTCGGGCACCATAGGATCCAGCATGGGTGGCTCTGCCCCTTGTCGTGCTGCTTTTGCCTTAAAAAATGTGTCCAGTGGGCCTTTGTGAGAGTCCTGCTCCTCAACTGAGCTAGCCCCCTTTCTAACGCCCTGGTCCCGACATGATAAGGGTTCTGCCATGTTCGCTTGGGGTTTCGTGGAGCGGAGCCCATAGGGTTTCTTTCCGCGGGTCGTGGATGCTTTCCCGTGGCTGGCAGCTTTCCCTGGCATTCAGATGGTGGGAGTAGGCGGAGAGATAGGACGTGAGAGGCTGGGGATTGGGGGTAGCTCCGAATTTGCGAGTGTTTGCCCTCCGTCCTGCGACGGGGGACACCTCGCAGGAGACACACTTTGCCAATTCAAAGAAAAGGTAGGAATTGCAGGGTTTATGAGTTAGCTAGTTCCATGCAAACCGGGCCGTGAATAAACAGAACTTAACCACTAGGAAGCCATGGTGGGACACAGTACCTTGATTGTGGGTTCTGTGATCTCGCCGTCTCACCATTTCTCACAGGGAATACAGGAAACACACTGCAGTACACCGCTGCGCTCCGCAGACAGGCCGTGTTTTGAATGGGAGTCTGCCTCCTCCTGCTGCCACAGTGAAAAGACTCAACACGAGTCAGGAAAGTCAGCAAACACACCGTAGTTCAACACAGCACTCCACTGAGGGGCCGTGTTTTGAATTCAACCTATTGAATATCAATAAGCAAACAAGCCTTTACTGAGCCTTTTTTTGGCCTATTTCCCATTTTTGTATGTCATTTTTGCAAACAATTCACATTGTTAACAAGCAAAACATTCATGTTGCTTATTAGTATTTCTGACTTTTGATCGATTTGTGTTACAGAATCCTGCTTTGTCACTGGAGTGTTCGTGTATTCTGTTTTCTTCATTGCACACTATCAACATGTCTTTTTGTACTGTTTTTTTGCTGTGGTCATTTTGGCTTGTATTCTTGATTCACTTCTGTCAGTGCATATTTACCATTCACTTCGTATTGAGATCGTTAAAGACATCAGAGGGTTATTCGGTAACATGTCCTGACCTGATAATTCCACATTAGATCTTAGTGATGAAATTGACATTGAATTCTAACTGTCAGTTTCCTTATTCATTTCTACAGATAATTGTTTAATTAAGTCATTATTATCCTACGATTGGGGCATCAGAACATTTATCAGCATAGTGTGAGATTTCACTTCTGTAAACATATTGTCACCTACATTTGCAAGAGAATGTAGCACAAGATTGAATGCTTTTAGGGAGGTAGAGGCAGTGGTCACTTATTCCCTGTGCACGACGCTAGGGCATGGTATCTGCTTCGAGGTAATCTCCGCATGGAGCAGAGCTTCTCAGTGTTTCGTTAAAGACTGAAGATTCTGCTCTTTGCTTGAGATGCCTCCATCCTCTTCCTACCACGCTCTTCTCCGGCTTTTGTCCCATGATTTTGTTGTGGTTATTTGTGTCTATGGTCGCACTTTGATGCCTGTGGGCTTAAGCGCTATATACATTTGTAAAGGTGTGTAAAATAGATGCTGACATAGAAATAAGAGAACTGAAACATTTTCCCTCGAGGAGGATTCGTAATTATCACCTTTCTAAAACTAGAACTGTCATTTATGCCATTCAGGAACTCCAATTGGATCTGTGGGTGTGCAGTGAGATGTCTGTTGCTCCTTATTTCGTGCTAAGGACCCATTAGTAGACTTTTCAGGTGCCATCACACTCAATTATTGTGCTCCTTGCCTTTGCTTAAAGACTTAGGCATGTTGGTATATAATTACTGTGCATTGTTGAAATACCCTGCCCTTGCTTCCGAACTTGTACATTCCCATCGTCTACTACATAGACTGCTATTCTCATTTAAATTGCAAATTAATTGCTGATTTCTTGTGGGCAAAATGTTTGCAAATTATGCAGTGCCTTTCCATATATTTATTGCTGAGTGTCTTTCTGCCTGGTACTCTATTTGGAAGCTGTGGGGCTCGAAACGTTGCTTTTATTTTGTTTGGAGCTGCATACTACGTTTGGATTGGAACACTTTTCCTGCCATCTGCTGCCCTGGTCTCCCTGTTCCTGCAGCTCAGGTTTCACCTAACTGGACCCTACTCACCCTGCTAAGCAGCCCGACGTGCTTTGCCAAGTGCAGAATTCAGTGTCTTACTGCCTTGAGGCCTCGTGGCTGAGAAAAGGACAGGAGCTGCGGTTGAGTGCACATAAAATGAAACCTGCTAAATCCTGTGTGTATGGGCTGCGAAGTAATCCAACGCGCTCTGGCAAACACTTGCGCAGCCCCCCAGTAGCTCAATGTCCGAATACTGACATTCAACGCTCTAAGTAGGACAAAACAGACAGCACCCCAGACGCAGAATCCAAAATAACGGGTTTGTTTGCTATAACTAAGCAAGTGACAGAAAGAGGAGCCAAGTCAGTACACACATCTATACATCCGCCAAGTCACAATATAATAACAACATCCTCACCTATTATCTCACCATCTATTGATAATAACAGCACTTTACCGATTCTCTGCCTTGCCCTACAAACAGATTCTATGAGCGGAGTAGAGGCGGTAAATGACATTTCAGAGAATTTTCACAACATTATTGACACTAATCTCTCAGCCACTACGGATCATGACAAAATTGCCTGACCTTCTGACTCCTCATCAGAGTTTTCCTATCATGAGACCTCACTTCTATCTCCCTCACGGAGCGCTATCGCAGCAACTGTGTGTACCCTGTTCGGGCTATGCTCTAATATGGCTGAGGAGCAGTCAGATATGAAGCAAATCCTTGCCAGAGTGGTAGATGTCATCCAGGATAGCTATGTGGGTGGCTCCACTTCGAATTCAACCATGTTGGATCCGGCTTGTTTGCTGGCTGCACCTTCCATTCATGACAGAACTCAAGACCCTCCCAGACTGCGGGCCTCTAAAAATCACAAGCCCCTAGCACTTCTGATATTAACACCTTCACTCTGTCATAATTATCCTCTGGGCGGATGGGGTATCGGCTATAATAGCAGCTGAGGTGGAGCCTGTGGTCACACTAGTATTTCCTTTTCCATTGGTGGAGGATGACATCTCTATTGTCACTTCTCCAGAGCCCATCGTGGCCTAGAAAGAAAACGCTCCAGAAATGTCCTTTGCTCACCAATCGTAATATCCAGCCAATCCATGAAGTAGTGACTTTGTCTAAAGGTGTTATACCAGCTGGTAAATGTCAATTCACTTTGGAAAAGCAAGCAACTCCTGGAAAGACTATGATTACTAGGACACTTCAAGATGGCATAGTTCATCAGGTCGCTTTGCAGGGCCCAATGAAGACATTGATAAATGCGGGGGCTGAGGCTTCGGTCCTTCTTCTGTTGCCTCCGGTCCTTGTTGATGAAATAGGTGCAGTTCCTCCTCCTGCACACTAAGATATGACTAGCATAAACTCACTGAACAACAATTGTCTGGTTTATCAGACTCTAACCTCAATTCTATGGCCCTTGTACCCATTATTGGCAAGAAGCCTGCCGGAAAAGCCAGCGTGGATTTCACATTTTCTGCGACACATGGATTTTGGCCACATCAGTCTAACAGGGATTATGCCTCATAGGGCAAATGTGCCAAAATTGAAGAGCTCAATCCTTTGGCAGATAGCCATTTTTTGAATCGAAGCTTTTTGCTGGACTTGTTTTGCTAAATCCCTGAGCTAAGAGTCATTGGAAACGATGCCATTATGCACATTGAACTCCTGAGGCTGACAGCCAACGTAATTGGGTCGGTGCCGAAATTGTGTCACCAATTGTAGTGGACTTGCTGAGATCTTCTTGCATTAACATTACGCCATTGGGCTATCAATTAACAATATTTTGCAAACACACTCTTAGTCCCTCACCCACTGAGGTTTTTCCACCTATCCCTCCCCAGTCGGAAGGGCACACACCAGGGTTTAATAATACTACAGAAAGAGCCACTCTGCTTTCTTCCTTTAAGCAGGTGTAAAATCACCCCGGCTGCTGTAAAATTGAGAGCTGGATCCCCGATTTATTGTGTGGCAGTAATCACTGATGCACTGACTTGTCAGATCACATCAAATTGCTCTCTTGGAACACACAGGGATTACTTTTTTTGCCACTCTTTCGATTCTTCTGATCTACTGGCTTTCTTTTACAGGAGACTTGGGCTAGCAGCGACTTCAGTATTGATGCCTATAGTATCATTTGTCAACTAGCAACTTCCAAGGAGATGGGTCACCCTATGGGGTGTTGGCAATCGGGGCTAAGTTCCAATTGACATTAAAAGAATACACTGCAGACCCACTATCCTGTATGTTCTGTCTGCAGTCCGTGAGGATCCCTCTACTCAGCAAACAGGTGCTTGATTATAAACCTCTACAATCCTCCTTTAGGCATAGCTACTAAAACTGCACAGAAAGCCATTGAACAGTTACTACTCCAATAGTCAGGCCAGCATCCTGGCAAAAAAGTTGTCCTTGCTGATTATTTTAATGTCTTTTGCTACCCTTCTCCATTGAACGTTGCTAATGAATCTCGAGTCTGCAATGTTATTGAAGGAAATGTGGGGCAAGTTGCTTGAGAAGATTTGGACTAATGGCAAAGTTGACACCTGTA
This sequence comes from Ambystoma mexicanum, assembly GCF_040938575.1. Lineage (NCBI taxonomy): Eukaryota > Metazoa > Chordata > Amphibia > Caudata > Ambystomatidae > Ambystoma > Ambystoma mexicanum. Next base: position 166,297,693 of record NC_090928.1, on the reverse strand, counting down.
TTGACTGTGTGCTTGTTGATTCCACTCAGTATAGATGGTATAGCACACTGCATATTAGCCTCACCACTGTCAAAAACCACCCTCCTCTAACATGGTCCCAGACCTTTGACGGAACCTAAGCCATCTAATCGTTCTTGTCTAACTCAGGGCTGTTTGACTTGGTCATTCATCAAAAGAAAAAATGCCTATCAGAGAGCGATTGCCTCTCTTAAGGGATCCTGTCTGCTGTCGTGTGTGGACAGGGAGTCTCAAATAGCTCCCATTCCACCTGCTATACGAATTGGCTAAAACAATACAAATGCTCGGTCAATGATGCAAACCGGAAGTTCCCGTTTCGCGTGTTGAAGTAAAACAACAGTAAAATTGTATGGTTATAGGAGATTCCCGGTGCGTACTGTATTTTTCGAGCATAGCCCCATTTCAGAATTGGTCTGGATTAACCATATTATTGAGCTTTACTATGACCATGATGTCACTGGTGCCGGACCGGGAATCCCATACCTGGCCAGTAATACAATGCAGGGATTTGAAGTTGATGATATTTTAGAGGTCATTCACAAGCTTAAGGCCACCCCACAGTCGGCAATGTAGTAATAATAGCCTATGCTACTTTCTGGGACTATCTGTTGAAGCAATTGTTTGCAGGATTCTTTTACTGGGAGCCATACCACCTAGCTGGAGGGAATCCTACCTGGTCCTGGGACATAAAAAGGGAGACAGGATGGATCCATCCAACTATCGGCTTCTGGCAATTCTCGACTCTTATGTGTGGAGGAGAAAAATCTTTCAAAAAAGCATCAGACTGGTGTCTGGCATGGGCTTATCATGGCACATAATATATGTGGGCTCCATTGAGTGATGGGGGAAATTCCCTGTCGGCCTAACCAGAAATTATTCCTGTGTTTCATTGACTACTCTAACAGTTTTGACTGTGTCTCCCATCCCATTCTATAGAGCAAACTCGTACAATGGGGTCTCAATTCTCATTTGCTCTACTTTATAAGGCTATTTCATACAGAGACAACAGCCACAGTGTTGATAAGCCAAGATGGTTCTGTTACTCGACCTATAAAAACAAACCAAGGCCTTAAGCAGTTTAACATTTACGTTCCTGATATGGGAGAAGCAATTCGATCTTGCTATAATATTCCCCCTAATCTTGGAAGAGAGGCGCACCCCTGGTTGGCATATGCCGACAACACAGTGTTAGTTGACCTTACTCCAATAGGGCTCCAACATTCCATGGATGCTCTTTATGACTTTGCCACTGGTAACAACATGATGATCAATCCTGCTAATTCAAAAATGTTCATACGTGGGGGTAGGTCTAGGAAAGAATTTCCTTTCAACTGGGAATTAGCAAATGCAACTTTGGAAACAGTAAATAGCTATGTATATCTAGGCTACCCTATTAAAACCAGACCAGCGATCCCTTAAGCCCAGAGACATGAAAAATTAGCTCGTAATCAAAATGTTTATCACCAGGAAAGGAGACTTTAACATAGAAGGCCTCCTTACCATATACAAAAAGAGCTTCATCCCCAGCCTTTTATATAGGCTGGAGGCCCTTTCAACAGACCACTCTACATATTTAGAAGATATTAAGAGGAAATTGCTGAGATCAATATTGGGTGTCCCCAATGTGGAACCTGTTGAGGCCTTAAAATGCGAGCTTGACCTACCTCCCATTATGTCCTTATGGTTAGTTCAGCACACTAAGTTTCATTTAAAACTGTGCCTCCTTCACTCCAATACTTATACCCTGCTGAAACTGGTAGCTTTACACATCTCAGACATGATGTAAAACCTGTCTACTTAGGATTTGCAAAACTCTATGCTAGTCCATCTAAATGATATTGACCTGACTTTAGACCAAACATTCACTCTCCCCAATGTCCATACATTTCTAAATAGTCAAACCATGGAGTGGGGTCAATGTGAAAACATTACTAAACTTCACAGCAAAAAGAGCTTTGCAGAATACTGTACCCAGGAATCTTCATACATACCCCCTGCACATACTTGACAAAACTATGTTCTCCTAAACTGCAGAGATTTATCATCTATCTCTGCTTCAACATACTCCCTACCAATGAGTGCCTAGGAGGCTGGCAGGACATACCACTTAATTAAAGATGGTGCCATCTTTGCGACCCATGGCCACTCAAACCTGCCACCATGCCCTCAAGTAGTGCCAAGTGCTAAATGCCAACTTTATAAAGAGATATTGCCATTTTGGAAGTCAAGAGGAACACTTATCCACAGATCAATTTTGGAACTTTTTGAATGTACACTTTAACAGTGTTGCAATATCTGACGTCTTAAGTTAACTGTGGCTACTGGTTTGGTTATGAATTTATGTAAATGTGACTTAATATACATGTGATATTTGTGTTCTTTTAAAATTTACAATTTTACTGTCTATATATGGAAACTTATTTGAATTTGTAATTTGATGTACATTTTGCTTATTTTAGTTTTTTGGTTTGTTTTTGTAGTGCAAAAGTTTTATGTATAAACCAAACACATTTAATAAAAAAAGGTTTAAAAATGTATTTTTATTAGCGGCTTGACTGTTCACTGCACATTGGCCTCAGTATCTTTGCATCCCACTTCTGTGGGAACTTTGGCAGCCTGACATGCATAAGTTAAAAACGATGAGACTTACATATAGTCTGCTATATTGACATTTCCATGTTTGACAGATAACAACATTGATCTTTCATGATGCATCATTGATCTGCTTCCTTCAGACTGGAACATTAGGGAATGTGTGTCATTCACCAATATTATGGAGGGTTTGGAAAAAATTAATAAAGGTACCCTTCTACCTTAAGTGATGATAGAATAAGCCATAGCTTTGTCAAAGCACACCAGCCTTCCGCAAGGTTGTTAGCGGACTACGTAATGCTCCTTCTGTTTATAGTGAGGCATTGCACCCACCCAGAAACCCTTCCCAACACAGACCCCCTAACCCCTTAAGCCCAACAAAGACACTTGACAACAAGTGGTGTGTGGGATGAAAAATTGGACCGTGATCGGACCGTGGCTGATTTTGCCGCGGTCGGAACGTTCGCATGAGAAAGGTGCGAACTAACAAAAGATTGCACCTTTCTCATGCGAACATATGTACATACTACGGGGGCTGCAGGGGTTTCCCCCACAATCCCCGCTCACTATACTGTGAAGTATAGTGATCGGAGTGTTGCTGGGGACACCCCCGTAGCTCCCGCAGTCTTTTTTTTTTTTAACTTACCTGCAATGCTAGCACCAAAGATTTGAACTTTTGGTCTTCGGACCTTTGGTGGTATCATTTTTATAACTTTCGGTCCTTGTGGACCTTTATTGTCGGTAAAAAGGTACAATCCCTGAAAAATCACTTGCAGCATGCTTTATTAGTCAGGAGTTCACTTACAATTGCTCCACGATATGACGTCACAGTGTCAGGATTCTACGCTGAACTGGCACACTAGCCGTTGGCCTCTCACCTGGTCAACTGGGGAACGGCCCTAGGGTTGCTTACTCTAGCCTTCCTTCTGGAGGAACAGCTGGTCAGCCCTTTCCCTCAATGAAACCTGAGCACTCCAATCCCTCACCCACCCTTTTCCCGTTTCCCATTTACTTTATTTGACCCTCACCCCTTTGCATGAACCTGATTACCTCTTGTCTACAAGCTTGGCCCCCGGCAATAGGGTGTCTCTCATCACAGTTTCGAATCCCCCCTCCCACAGAGCAATGCCCATTGGCCTCGATGAAGGTCTTGTGACCCCACGTGTGCAGTGGTCTAACTCTTAGTTGTGCTGGACCCTTGTGGTCTCAAAAAGCACTTTTTTGTGTGGATGCAACCTGTTACTCCTCTGCAGGGCTCTGAAAGAAAAACAAACAGCATTCCTAAAGTGGACAAATAAAAATGAATACAGTAGACAACATTGTTGTTTACTGCCTCTAGGGATTCACTGTCTGGAGGCTGGATTGGATGGATTGGCTACATCAATGCCAGAAAGGCAAGTTTCTTCACCTGTAGCATCTCACCTACCTGAGCCTTGTACCTGGGCCACCCATTTTCCTGCCTCTCATCCCCAGATCACGGCCCTAATTCCTCTCAATGCCCAATTAGATTGTGGCTGAAGCCTCAACCACCAAATGCTCTATATTCATCTCCCTCCCCACCTCTCTGCTTGCTATCTCACCCCCTGCTAGTGTCATCTTGCTCACGGGATGCAACTAAGGGTGCGGACCACTTAAAAACCTCTGCTTGGTCAGCAGAGGCCCCTGCATAGAAGTGGCAACACCAGCCTTCTGCAAGATTGTTAACGGAAGTTAGTACCCGGCGAGGGTGCAACAAGCCTTCTGATTGGCCCTCGCCGGGGAATTACTAGGCCGGGAATCACTTGTACGCACTTATGTGCCTTTTGTTCTTGGTGGGGGAATATGCCGCTACCCTGACTATCTTGCTGTGCTCAACTTTGGCCTTAGGGGCCATATATAGTTCACTCAGGGCCACATGTAAGGGACCATGATCTCTCCAGACATCTAACTCAGTTGCAGTGACCTGTTGTGTGATTGCCTGCAAACACACATGTTGGTCCTGCTCAGTCCACTCACCTCTCACAAATAGCTTATGTAAGAGGTTTTCTCTAGCTATCTTGATATCTCCCAATGTCGCCATTCTGGAAATTGATTTCCTTCCTGACATACAGAAGTTTATTATTTTATTTTGCAAAACAGACCGTTTCCTGAGAGCGTTCCTTTTTGAGGGGTGCTTTTACAGCGTAACACAGTGTGGTAGTCCAACAGGATTTATGTATCCTATTAGCACACTGTATTAAGCTGCACAAGTGGTAGATCTAATCCGGAAGTCCCGCATGAGCCCCCAATCTGTAAGTGACTTCAATGCAGCACTCCAACTAAGTCAATGCCTAGTCTGGGATGCCCAATGGAAGCCCTTATTTATATATTTTAATGTCAAAGTTCTTAAATCTGGATGGTGAACCCTTATATAAAGCCCCTCTCTATGGATCTCCCCGACCTCACTGAGCCAAGAAGTAGGTTTGTTTTGCAAGTTAAAAGGTTTATTTGATTACTGTCCATATTCATAAGTGTGCTATTCAAATATTATTTTATTCATAAAAGTGTGATATATATATTGTTTAAAGGCATGGTCTAGTAACCATTTTTATTGTCCCTTCGGGTTGGCCATGTTTTTTAAAGCCTAAGTGGCTCGATTTTAGAAAACTTTCCTATGGACCTTACCCGAGTTTTCGTCCATTAAACGCACGCGAAAACAGGCACCAGGGAGCTGCCATTTTGTGATAATCCTATCATTTCCCCCATCGCCCTGGCTGACCTGCTTTTGCGGCACTAAATCATATCCCCCGCCCCTGACATTATCAAAACATTCATATTCCCCGCCTCTCTCCGTGACGTTAGTGTGCTGCGTAGGCAAACGCGCCCAGTCGTCTTCTACGCGACTCCACACAGAACCCGGAAACCAACACAAACCATCTCACAACACAGCGCGCCACAATTCGGAATATGAAACTGTACTTTAAAATCAAACAGCAACACGGTACATTTGGTAAAGTACATTTATTTGACATTAAAAGTTTAGAGAATATTCAGCAATTGCCATATGAACTCGGAAAGCCATTTATTTTCTTTTATCTGTATCCGCAATGGTACACAGGGTGTTGCTTTTCGTTAAAAGAAGCACTTTGGAAGCACGGTGAACCGCAAGGCTGTTCCATCAACTAGGCACTAGTCCATCGTAAAGGTTGATATGTTGCTTCTAGCCACTAGTACAGCGTAAGGGCATGTGGGCCCTTGCCGATCGTCCCATAAAATTGTCAGTGTGCTCCAGTTGTTCACACAAAGCTGCAGGTGTCTACTGTAAAAGCCATCTGCTGGTGTCTCAAACTGATGGCAGTAGCAGAAGGGGAGCAAATACCTGTTATGAAAACAAAAAAAATTATAATTAGTCTCGCCAGCCGATCTTCATTAATATTACTCATTTTATTTATTACAGCCGATCAGAAACTATTTGCTTGCAAGGATAGTTCAATGGAGTATGTTCGGCTCTAAAATCAATGCGAAAAGTAACGAAATAATTTGAGGCCAACACACAATGATAAACGACAGTTAGTCTACATGCGTGAGGAATGATATGATATATGATATGGCATTTGTAACGCTCCTATACTCAAGTGTTTCAAGGCGCGACGAGGCAGGTGGGGAACAAGGGCAGACAAACAACGATCCTACTCGGCCAGGTGTCTTTCTGATCGCGCATGGGGAAGGGGTGAGGGGGGTAAAAGTGCTGTACATGGTTAGTTGGATACAAATTAAATAATAAGGCCAGCTGGTGGCAAGTGCAAGGTAAATGCCGGGAGAAGGGGCTGAAGGATACAGAGACAGTCCCGTAGTGCAGGTAGGCAGTGCAGGGAAAAGTGGCTGGGCCAAGGACCGAGATCGGTGAGACCAGTGGACCTGCATGCCCATGTGCCCACTACGAACACGTTTTCCTTGCTTTTCCTAGCTCTTCATTCATTCATTTATTCATGCATCCATTCATTAAATCTTCATTCCGGTATAAAAGCGTCTAAAGATTTACTTACATTATATTTGAAATTTCCATTGCGTCTCTTTGTAATGCAGTCTGTAAAAAGGACCGTGCTCTTGACAACGATTTTTCGTATACTGAACTAAAATGAAACTCAGTCTAGTTTCTGAATTTTCTGCCTTATCGTCTCTTACGTTATTGCGCACCCCCTTCAAATGTAGTTCTTTCGGCATGGTCCCTGTCTCAAGGTCAAAAAACAATAGACCCTTATACTTCCAGTGCGACTTGTGGGCCTCATCTGGGCGCGAGCTGAAAATCAAAGCCGCTGTCCTTCGCATTCTTTATTTGCAACATCACGTAGTATAGGCATCTGTGAGAACTTGAAGTTTAGAATCCCTCTATGTAGTGCACCTCAATGTGCAAATGAGAGCTGGCTTCTCTCCCAAATGCCACGGCCCGCTTGGCGCGTTCTAAGTGCCCCAATTTTGTCCCCGTTGTCTGCGAGCTTTGAGGCCAAATTGAGACATTTAATTTTTGGCGGAAAGTCAGGGAAAGTATAAAGTACCACAGGAGTTGAGTTAAAAGTGAGATTCATTGTTTGTTTGTTTGTTTTATTATTTGCAATACGCAAGCCTCCCCTCCGTTAACAGTGCGCAACAGTGCGCAGCATTTACATTTACATGAGATGAGACTTGAGAAAAATATATACATACACATATATGAGGTGAATATAGAGAATTCAAAGATGACACCCAGCTTGTTCGCCACCCATGATGGTGAAGGTAGGGGTTAGGGTTACAGGTACACTGTACAGTAACATTTATTTACAAAAAGACAATCGTATTGCAATTATTTAAACCAGGATTTGTACTTCACAACCAGCTGTGCTTCGGGTGGGCATGGCACAGTCGCAATGTTCGGTGGCAATGGATCACTGCTCTGCACAGAAACATCCAAAATTCCATATCTGTGCTTCTCTAACACAGCAACAATAAGGCCTTTCACAAAGTCGAACTGCATTTCATCATAGACTGCTTTGATTACCCATTGCTTACTTCGTTTTGAAAACACCTTAGTGTAGCGAGGCATACTTTACCCCTAGTTCTAGATTGTTCACGTCCGACATTGCTGTTATGGGCCAAGACCGCTAGTAGAGTGCGATGTTTCATGCCCCGAAAGCTAAAATGCAAGCGCTTTGGCCTGTACTTTAGGCACATATTGTGGAACACCTCCAAATCTCCTGTGTGACAGAATTCTGTCAGTCCTCTCAAATCTCTTGATAGAGTTTTGTCGAAAACAATCTTCTCAATGGCTTTGTGTGTCGGTGAAGATGGAATCAACCACTTCTTCTTCCGTGCCTCCTCTGGGGACAAAGGGCCATGTTCACATTGGTGGAAATGTTGATTTGCTGTCCAGCGGTGAACGTTGGTACAGTGGTGCACTGACCCTTCACAAGTTTTTGAGCTCCACCAAAGACGGTTGGTGATAGAATGGGACCACTGCAAAATACTTTCAAAACCTTTTTTTTTTCCTGCAGCTGAGATTTTCTTACTGATTGATTTAGCAAGATGCCATACGTCAAATTGATGATTCATATGTGGGAACTGCTCTCTCATTGTCTTGGCAATTGAAACGTGTCTGTCCGTGGCTATGAGGTCGATGTGCATTCCCCTTGATTGTAGATATTCCACTGATTTTATAAATCCTAGTTTCTCCATGGCCACTGACGATGTACATTGTGTTACCTGCACGACCAACAAACTCACAATTTTCTTACTATCCATGTCCTGAAAGTGGTAGATGCAGTACTTGGCAGAAAATCCGGGGCTGTCGCACTGTCCATCACCGGCTAGCCTGAATCGTTTGTCTTCGAATGTACTTGCTAGAGACAATTGTTCAATTTTCCAAGCATCACTAATGGCCGGAAACAGATAATCACGTTGGTATATGTAGTACAGCGCTTTAGAAATGAAATGGAGTCCCACAAACTGAAAGAAAGCCTCTAACTTTCTAAAACTGGAGCCACTAAAAAGTGATGCAGCTGCACACAGTAGATTGCCTGCTGGCAGTTTCTCCAGCATCGGTTGTGCAGACCATGAGAACCTATGATTTAATCTACAGGCGGCATTTATTTTGACGTTACTGCCTTTTATTTGGCGAGTCACATTAATCAATGGCTTCCCACATACTTTCCCTTTGATGGAATGCACACATTTCAGCATACTTATAATTTCCATCAAACAACTGTCGAATACAATGTATTTGCTCTCTTTCATTAGACTGTCTTCCTGCGTCAACGTTGTTTCGGCCTGTGACGTTGTGGAGATTTCAACACATTGGAAAGTAATATCGCTGATATCAAGTTCTGATGCGTCTATGGATGCTGCAGCTGGTTCATTCTCTGTCATTTCGACATCTATTACTTCAACATTGATGGGTGAACACAACAATGTCGACAGGTTTTTGGGTGGCACATTTTTGGCGGGTGTAGATTGTGTGAATTGATCTGCAACTACTTCAGAGCTATCTTCAATACATTCAATAACATCTTCTTGTGGTGGTGCGGTCGCACTGTAGCTATGGTCCAATGCAACTTTGCTGTAGTCTCCAAACACAGTTAATTCATGTTCTGGCCATTGGACATGAGCATCTCGAGCCTGAACACGCCTCGCCTCAATTAATAATTCCTCCATAGTGTACATGGTCTGGCAAGCAACATCTCTCATTCGCTTCACTGTCTGTGTATGTATAGTTCTGACACCCACGGGTAACTGGAGGAGAGATTGGAAAGGGATGTTCAGTTTAAACACAAGATAAAGTGTAGTCCAATTGACTGGAAAAAAACATAAAATAGTCCCCAGCACAAACATTTTTTTAAAATTATGAACTGTTTGTAACTAACCTTTTTTTGTTTTTTTTCTTTGCAACTTTTTTGACTTGACCTTCAACATCTGCCCGCTGTAGCTCCGATTCGTTTCCGCATGTCCTCCCTTCCTCTTGCGCTGCAACAACTATATTTTCTGTATCCGCATAGACAGCACGGAATGAGGCTCCATCGTCTCCCTGAAACATAGTACTTTCATTACTATGTATCAAAATATTGTTAGCATAAAACACACGTGAGGACGAACACACGGGTACATCTCAATAGCCAAACACGATTTAAACATATTGTGTAACAATCAAACGACAAGTATTCGACCAGTGATGATCTATTTCGATGGAGCTGTCAGTATCCATACCTCTGGCTCTGCATGGACTGCCATGAATGGTTGTATTGGAGAGGAGGCATCCGCAACTCCCTGAAACACAGTACTTGCATTAGTATGGTTTTCAATATTGGAAACATAACACACACTTGGGGTCGACGGCACAGGTACATATAAAGAGATAACCACAAATGATGCATTGTCTAAAACAATCAAGGAAAATATAAGTATGCAGATTTCATCGACTTATTTCTCCGATTCCTTTACATCTGCATCATCTAAATTGGATGTTGTGATTGTAGTGGAAGCTTCGTCGTCTCCCTGAAACACAGCACTTGCGTTAATAGGGAAGCAAGTATAGCAAATGGAATCACGTTATATGATCACGCATGATGGAGCTGTCAGTATCCATACCTCGTGCTGCTGAAGAATATCTATGGATGTTGCAAATGTAGTGCGCACTTCAGAAAGCTGTTGCGCCGATTCGTATACGCATGGTCCCGCTTCCACTTCCCCTGGAATTACTTGAATGTCAGGCTCTGCATCAAGTGCAGGGGTTGACGCTTCATCAACTGCCTGAAACATAGTACTTGCATTAGTGAGGATTACAATAGTGAAAACATAACACACACCTGGGGTCGACAGCACAGGTACATATCAACGGCTAACCATGAATGAAACATTGTGTAGAACAATCAAACAACAAGAATTCCAGCTCTGATGATGACGCTCGATGGAGCTGTCAGTATCCATACCTCCTGCCGGTGAAGAACATCTAGAAATGTTGCGGATGTGGCGGACGCTTCAGCATCTCCCTGAAAGACAGTACTTGCATTAGTATAGATAACACTAATTATAACTGAAAACAAACACCAGTGGACGATAACTAAGGTGTATATCAATTGGAAAGCACTAACCAAACATTCGGTAAAATAATTACACGATAGAATAAAACTATTACTTGACATGCATAAAACAAGTCTGTAGTGGATTAGCCTAGTAAGATTACCTGATACGCGCTAGAAGTGGTTGATAACTGCAACCACGTCAAGGATGTAGAATGTTCTTGCTTCAGATTCAAGGGATAGTCAAGAAGTTGTAAACGTAAAGTAATGATTGATAATGAAATGCCAATATTAAAAATAGCCATGTAAGGCGGCAGAATACTTGAAAAATGCTCAATACAGCACAGTTCCCTGTTCCCATATATATACATTGCATTTGTGGGTTATGAAATCGAAAAAGAATATATTGATAAATGTCATTATTCAAAAAACTATACACTCATATCAATATCGAAATTATTACAAGGGATAGAACACCTACAATATCAATTAATCCATTCGGCTACCTACACACTACCGCAAGGCCTAAAGCTAAATCCGGACACTTGACTCACCGGTGGCGGAATGTGGAGGAATAGAGTGGGAATAGGGTTTTCGAGCAATTTCCGTGTCGTTCGCCGTTTATTCTTCTTTGTTACCCAAGATGTTGTGTACATGTCCAAGGAAAAGTGCCGGCTGCAGTTACGGTATCGATCACCCCTCTTGTCCTGTAAGACTTGTTGGACTCTACTTTCCAGCTCATCCAGTGGATATCCGCAATGTCTGACCCATTCTCTTATTCGATCAACAGTTTTCGGGAATACATGCATTGTAGTGCCTTCAGATTTCGCATGGGTCTTCGAAGGGCAACCGCTAATCGAACAGGCTGGCATTGTTGATAAATCTGAAAATAAATATCGACATTATTATACAATCTTCAAGAATAAAGATTTGATACAAAAGTAAATGAATCATACAATGATCAATGCAAGGTTTGTTTTGGTCGCAGGAACTATACCAGTTCATTATGTGCGGCTTAGTATTTGCATAAGTTGCAGAAATGTATAAATGATGTGACTAAAATCTGAACATGTGACTCGTCCCTTGGATGTTCTGTCTTGCACGAGAAGGAAACATGCTTACATTATAGACTGGACCCCCGAATGATGCAATTCGATGACAATAGACACAGATGAAAATAAATAGATCTATTGATAGCATAGCAATGGAAACTCAAGTCAATAGCAATGAGACCAATGAACATAGCACTATTGTGTACTCTACTCGCAAATAGATAGAAATTTAAAAATCTGCGAAATATGACTAGGATACATGGCCTTACCTTGACCAACAAACAGTTGGATTCAGCAAGCAGAGCAGTATGTTGCAGGAGAATAGGTGGGTGGCCACAGGTAGCACACTGATGGGTTTGCTCTAAGCGGTCACAGAAGTTCACGGATAGCACGACGACGAGCAGATTAGCATAGATCTCAGTGGTTGCCAGGTAGCACGTTCAGGAGTTGACTTGCAAAGCACAAGGATGTTCTCATGAGACATATCAAGTGGTTTAAAAAGTATTAGAAACAGGGGTGTGTTTTTGAATGAATGACGTATGTATGTCGTGGTCTTGGGGGGGCGGCCTGCTTGAAGGGGAGGCCTGGCTGGAGACACGGGGTCTGAGGAGGCCATGTGACCGATGGCCCCTTGGCGTGGGATACCTTTTGAAGTGTACATGCAGTTTGGCACCTTGGCCTTTCGCGCCCGTGACAGCCCCCCATGCCAGCGCTCATCCCCGGGTGTGAACCGCCTTTGATAGAGGGGGTGGGATGGTTGGGCGAGGGGCGTGCAGATAAGGCACAGGAAGACTGCTGAATGGAGACACACTTATGTGGATTGCAGGGGGGCGGCCTGCTTCAAGGGGAGGCCTGGCTGGAGACACTGGGTCTGAGGAGGCCCTGTGACCGATGGCCCCTTGGTGTGGCATACCTTTTGAAGTGTACATGCAATTTGGCACCTTGGCCTTTCGCGCCCGTTACAGCCCCCCATGCCAGCGCTCATCCCCGGGTGCGAACCGCCTTTGATAGAGGGGGTGGGATGGATGGGCCTGGGGCGTGCAGATAAGGCACAGGAAGACTGCTGAATGGAGACACACTTATGTGGATTGCAGGGGGGCGGCCTGCTTCAAGGGGAGGCCTGGCTGGAGACACAGGGTCTGAGGAGGCCATGTGACCGATGGCCCCTTGGCGTGGGATACCTTTTGAAGTGTACATGCAGTTTGGCACCTTGGCCTTTTGCGCCCCTGACAGCCCCCCATGCCAGCGCTCATCCACTGGTGCGAACCGCCTTTGATAGTATATCGTTGCTTATCAATAACAAATGCCACATACCAGAGATTCTTGTGAGCACAGACCCACACTTCAACCGGTGTATTATAGTGGTCAAGACCCAAAGGCCTGTATAATCCAATGGTAATTATTAGTATAGATATATGTGTGACTTTTATAGAGACATAACCTACTGAAAGACTTTGAACAAGTGTTATTTAGTGCATGCATTATCGAGAATATGTTATGTTAGCTTAGATAGATAGTGACCACCCTGCTTCACAGCAACCAGACCTTCACCCATTCGGAGCACAGATGTCTGACGTCCATCCTTGAATGGAGACACACTTGATTCATTAAAAAAATCGAAACAACCATTGTTAAAATATATGTGGTGTTTTATTTTGTATCTTATTTTCATGACACAAAAATACAAGACTTTAAAGATGATACAGGTCAGGTTGCAGCACAGCGAGAGAAAATCCCCTGTACTGACCGCTGTCACTCGGGAACGTTTCTCTAATGGCACGAACGGCACAGGCGGGTATCCCTCTTCGAACGCGGTGTCCAAGCCTCCCGTGGAGCCACCATGTAAAGGAACGATAGGCCACCAGCTTGTATCACCTGTGAAAAGGAATGAAACAAACTGTTTTTAAATGACCAAGATAAGTTTAATAAACGTTTGTTGTCAATGACAATTCTTGTAACTAATGGCATTCTGCACGGACAAATGCTATCTAGACAATGCACACTATTGAACGACTTACATGTGTTACAATGATATGTAGATGTAATTTTGGATATAGTAGAAGAACATGAAATAGGAGTGGCATGACAAGCAGAGTATACTTACTCGTTACTCGGATTACGAGGACGAACAGTTGCCTGAAGTTTGTGCATAAGCACCATCATTATTCTCAACACGGCCCGTGTGAGGCAGGCTGCCCTGAAGTCTGGCAGCTCGGTGATGCATTGCGGTCGTGGCTCGCCTTCCGAAATGTAGGCCAGGCACCCCGAGTTTTCTCGGCAGCAGCAGTTCGCCTCCTCGGTTGGCATTAGCTCACACCGATTGAATATGCACCAGGTGGAGACGCCGTCCATGCGACTATGCCCAGGCTCTTCATCTGTTGATTCGTCCTCCCAACTGCTGTCCGAATCCCCATAGTTTTCACGTGCTTCCCTTTACATTAGTTCCTCCTCGGTATACTCGGGCTCGTACATGTAGGGCATTATTGTAGCCATTGTGTGGTAAACAAAGTAAAATAATTTACCGAGATGGTACAGGTGTTCACACGGGCTACAAGCGGCGAAGGTAGCTGATCAGAGCACAGAAACGAGTCACAAAATACTCTAAGAAACACAGAGACAGGAATGGAATCGAAAATCTGCTGCTGTGTGTTGTGAAACGGTCTGTTTATACTTATTGAGGAAAGAGGCGTCCTGCCATTTCCATGGCGACACGTCATTAGCTGAAGCGCAGCGAATGTTGACACAAGACGTGCTTTGGCGTTGGGAAATGGGCGGTACGAGTCTGCTGATGACAGGCTCAGGGCCGGGGGAATTGATTTAGTGCCGCAGAAGCAGGTCAGCCAGGGCGATGCAGCAAGTGATAGGATTATCATAAAATGGCAGCTCCCTGGTGCCTGTTTTCGCGTGCGTTTAATGGACGAAAACTCGGGTAAGGTCCATAGGAAAGTTTTCTAAAATCGAGCCACTTAGGCTTAAAAAAACATGGCCGACCCGTAGGGACAATAAAAATGTTTACTAGACCATGCCTTTAAACAATATATATATATCACACTTTTATGAATAAAATAATATTTGAATAGCACACTTATGAATATGGACAGTAATCAACAATGGGTAATATTACAAAATTGACAATCTCTTTAATCACTTAGGAGTATGGATATGAATGATACTGTAGCAGAGAATACTTTATATGATTCAAGGAAATGCAATAATGAGAAAGATGCAACACCGAAATAAACTTGATATGATTTCAATGAAAAGATAATATGGTCACTTTTTTCCCCTGTGACTACTCACTCCCCCCACTATGCAGTATGAAGAGATGGAAAGGAGGGTACACAGATTTCAAGAATACAATTAAGAATGCAGTTCAATTCCAGATCCCCCCAGCAAGCTTAGAGAGACACAGGAATGATTTTAAACTATAGGTCAAAATGCTTTGGAATGTGATTGCAATGGATGGAAAAATATACAAAAATGCTTTTAATTCAATAAGGGATATTCGGGATAAGTGAGAGTTACTTTGGATTAGTTCAGGTCAACACTAGCAATGATTCATGAGTGATTATCAGATTGAAAACGAAATTCAGCAATTGAGAACAAGGAGCAGCTATTTTGACAGAAAATGAAATTGAACTAAATTGCAATTCGCGGCATTTTTTCCGCATGCATAAATCGCGGTTACAGAAAAACTATACGGAAAGCTGAGGATCTTATCTTTAAAATGACAGTTACATCTTGCTTCTAGGACATGCGTTTCAAAAGATACAGACTTTTTGTGGAGGTAGATTTTCAGAAATAAAGTCAAGGTTTCAGAATGACAGAAGGCGCTTTTACAGATTTGAAATCACAGGATGGATACAAAATTCTATAATGCAGTCTGGATAGGTTGAAATGAATGGCAGAGGATTACTTTAAACTAACAGATTGGTTCTGTGCAGTTCTAGACTAGATACTCACTCCTAGTTTTGGAATGGAATATGGAATGGAATGGAAATGGGCCTCGTCACCGATCTGGTCAGGTTTGGACTTCACTCGCCACCGGATGGTCTCAGGCACTGGTTCTGCTCACAGCATGGCCTCTGATCTGGGTCTGACGAGTCTGGATAAAGCACTGCTCTCTCTGGGTCTGGATCTGGGTTCTAGCATAGTGTTCTTAGCTAGAACAGCAAAACAGCTCAGCCAGGCTGTTGGATTTTGAGATGCCCCTGGGAAGCTTTAGGGGTTAGAATCAGGTTGCAAAAGATCCTGAAGGCCTATTGAAAAAGAATTCAGCTTTTGGGATTGGGCCTTTGCTTCAGGTTCTAGAGCTTGGTTCTAGAGTCTGGTTTCTGGATCTATCTGGAGTCTGGATATTGTCTGGATCTGGTCCGGCAGAGTGCTGCGCAGAAATCAGTTGAAGTGGGAAAATGAGTGTGTCTCATCTGTCCTGAGCAGTCTCTTTTTATGTGTTTTCAAAGTGGGTGTGGAGGCTGATTCTACATGCCCAACCCCCTAAGGATTTGATAGGTTAGAGGATTCCCTGTGACCTGAATGGAGAACGGATTAGCGTGTCAGAATGAGTCATAGTGATGCTGTGTTTATGGCTTAGCTGTAATCCCTCCCCTCTGCTTTCTCATAGAAAATCAATGTTTCCCAAAACACATATTTCCCAGATACACAAGTTGTTCATAGTACAAATACACCTCACAGATTAATTAATGCCGGTCTCTGTTCAAGTCCCTTGTTCCTACGAGCTTGGGTTCAGAAATGACAACTTATTCACGCTTTTGGTGGGTTTGCCAAGATTGGTTCCACACCAAATTTTACACAGACATACACACCCTCTCTAAGCATATTACTGTAAGTTCTTATGTTCCTAGCAACAACACTGCAGCTACAATATTAATAATTACGGGGTTTGGTCTCAGAACATCAAATGGCATCCAGCTTAGTCTTGAACTGTGAGTGCATTTTTCATTTTAAGAATCTCCAAGTTGTACAAATTTGTCAGCTTGGAACACTTTGTAAATTGCAATTTTATAAAACATATATTTGCTCTCAATTGAATTCACATCTCAGTCTGGTCCGCCCCTAGAAGCTTGGTGAGTCAGATGGTCACATGGCCTGTTTCTACCAGAGCAGTTGTTGTGGACAGTTACACCCAAATCAGCATATTCTATTCAGCTGAAAGAATCCATTGTCTCTTTTTCCTGTCAGCAGAGCCCCAGTCCAGGGTGCCACTCCACAGTTCCTTTTCACACCAACTTGTCAATCTCTTGGCTTGGGGCAGAAGGAAGCTTCTTTTGTTCAGGGGGAGGTGTGGAATCTGTCTGATCCCAGTGTGGGAGCACGTTTTAACTCTGCCACCAATGTTACAATTTGTCTTTTCTTACAATATAACCCACATGTTTAATACATACATTAAACAATTGCTTCCTTCAAGTCATTTCAGAATATAGTTTTACATTGTCTCTACCCCTTAGGCTTCTGATAGCCAGTATTTCTTTGGCATAGTTTGGGTTCAGTTGTTCAGTTTTTCAAAGAATTGTTTTAAAACGCCGGCTTTCTGATAGAGGTGAGCAACGGTACTACACCCATTTTGACAGCTGTCTTTACATCAATATCTTTCAAAAAAAGGGATTTTACTTGATAGCGTATGATTCTTGCTGACCTTGTACTGTTGTGGATTCTTGCGGCAGAGTCATGTGGATCACCCAACAAGAAGGTTGGATCTTTTTGGTGATTTGTGAGCCATGATTTTAGCACATTTTGACAATCAAGAAAATGAATTCCCAAACAGCTCTGGGTTGCTTTTGGCAATCAGTATTGCTATTTCCAAGTGGTTTCAGGCTACTGTGTGGGTAGCCCAATGGTGGTTTTTGGCAGTGATCTCCTGTGCTCACTAAAATGGGCAAAAGTGGATGGCAGCCTATTTTTCAGGTTTTTATTGTGCATTTTTGGATGGTTTTGAGCGAGCAGCATGCTTTCCAGTGGCCATTCTGATGTTTCTGCAGCCAGCAATGCACAGTACTGTTGTAGGGCTTGGATGTGTGGGTTAAAACATCCCACAAGCCCCCCTCTTGCGATGGCATTGATTTTCCATCAATGGAACTCGCAAGACTGGGATGTTAGCCTCATCTTCTTCTGATTCCAAGATTGCCAAGTTCAGCATCTTTTCCTCCATCAGGGGTGGATCGATCGGTTCTCCTCGCCAGTCCTGATGGGAGTATTGAGCGATACCCCGGCCCCTTGGATCTTTGCTCCCGGTCCCCGGGTCATCCTCCTCGGTCAGTCTCCATGGTTTATCTCTCCTAGGATGACAAAGCAAAGCGGCAGAAACATATTCGTAGACATTTCCCCACCCCCCCATGTAGGGCTTGGATGCGTGGGTTAAAACATCCCACATTACGCTGCAGCCCCAATTTTGGTAGTCTTAGGAGATTCTGTAGTTCCTTTGGCAGCCTGAGATTGAAACCACACACTGACCTGCTAAAGAACATCATACAATTAAAAAAATCAGATGTCTCAGACAAATCATTTACCATGTGTATATGGACAACAAAATGGCCATATTCCCCACCAATCCCCCTTTCCCTGTGCTACACGACCCAACGCCAATCTGCAAAGGTATTTCATACAATTAGAAACAACAGATGCTCATGGCAAAGTATTGCTGTTCAAATGTGGAGAACCAATTGACCCATTCAGCACCCAAAACTCCCACTACCCCATGTTGTGCATAGCATCCCAGGTTGTCAAACACAATGAAAAGAAACCCATCAGAAGCCAGTGGCAAAGGTTTGCCATTTGGATTTAGATAACAAAGACCCGTTACTCCTAACCTACCGAAAAGGTGGGCACCCAAACCACGCGTTGACCCGCAAAGAAATGTAATGGAGTCAAAAGCATCAGGCATCAGTACGGATTGTCGATGTGTGAAACCCTTCTAGAAATACGGTTGTTGCTGCCCATATATGACATTAAGGGGTTGTGTACGTGCCCTGAGGTAAATTATCCCTATCCACTGCCATTTGCAAATCCCTACTGAACTCAAACCGAGTTAAGGTTGTGTCCCATCCTTGTGTAATAAAAGGTAACCACCCCTGGGTGGTGGACCTGCCTTCAATTTCTTCATTGCAATGACCGAACAGTAATCTATGATACCAAGACCTTCCTGATCAGTCTTTGACAGCTGAATGGACACCTTTATCACCTTCATCCCCTCTCGATGTAGACACATCACTGATCCATGAGGTTCGGATGCTGCTGTCCGATGCAGATCTAGGCATGAGCTTGTTGACTTTCATGGTCATGAAGAAAGCCAAAGAAAAGGCCACCCTAAAGAGCCACATCTCGTAATCAGAGAAGCAGAGAGAGCCCAAAACATCAATAATGTGTTGCAAGCTTGCACAATCTATGGGTGTGCGATTGTCCTTCACTATTAAAGTGCCACTGTCCCAACCATGCGTGACAGTGAGTTCTAGGAAACTTCGGCTGGGAACTGAAAAGCTTGGGTTTACCAAACATCTGAGGAAATTGTCATTGCCTTTCAGTTTGCCATCAGTTTGGCTTGCAAAACCAATGCTGGATAGCACTAAGACCATTTGTAGGACAGTTGGTTTGGTGAGAACTACCTTAAAGGCTACACCATTTCCTGCACAGATTTTAAGATATACATGAAGGATGGTAACAAATTGGTGGGTGGCTTTGGGTAACTATTAGAATGTCACAAGAAGAGGGAAAAACCTTGAGCATCTCCTTCAGTGGGACCTTGAATTGAGCTCATCTGATGCTAATGAGAGATGAGAGCAGTGCACTTTATACAACTTAATTGTGTTTCAAAGCGCCACAAGGCTAAATGGGAAGGGGACAGGGGAAAAATATCAATGGCAAAACAGCACAATACAGTCATGATCCTACTAGGCCTTGTGGCATTCAGCCGTGCAAATGCAATGAGGAGTAGTGCAGGAGATAGGGAGGAGGGGGGGACCAGAGGAGTGGGCAAGTGCAGGTGTAGGGCCCGGAAGGGAAGTTCTGAGGGGAGCCAGGGTGGAGAACCTCAGGCAAAGTGCAAGTGCAGGCAGCTCCCACAAAGAGCCTCTAAGCAGGTCCCATAGGGCAGTGCAGTGGATGGGTTGCTCATATCTACTGGGAAGAAGGGCCTGAAATTCTGTGAGATTCATGAGGATCAGGTCACCAGTCACAGCGGCATTGGGGTGATTAGCAGGGAGGGGAATGAGGGAAAGAGGTAGAGGTAAGCAGAGTTCTGAGCAGTTTCCGGAACTTGAGGAGTTCCGTCTCAAGTCTGAAAGGGACAGGGAGGCCATTCCAGAGGGAGGCGCCAGCTGTGGAGAGAGACCTGCCCCCCCCCACTCTCTGCTTAGAGAAGCATTTAACAGTCAAAGAGTTGGAGTTAGAGGAGCGTAGGACTCTAGCAGGGGAGTATTTAGTGAGGGAAAGTTGGAGATAGCATGGTCCTAGGCCCCAGAAGGGCTTTTGGATGATGCAGAGAGTTTTAAATTTGATCCTTGTAGACACCGGGAGCTAGTGGAGAGATTCTAGGGCTGGAGAGATATGCTCTCTGGTCTTGAGGCCAAGGATAAGTCTTGCAGCCCTATTTTGCAGCTGTAGGGGGAATGGGAGGAAAGAGGGTGATTGAAAAAACAGCTGTTACAGTAGTCCAGCATGGAAAGGACCAGAGATATGGAGACACTGAGCTTCTGGGGGAAGGCGAGGAAAGGAAGTATGGATCTGAGAAGGTGAGGCTGGAAGTGAGACTTCTTAGTAAGTTTCATGAAGTCAGGGATCAAAGAGAGAGATGAATCGAAGATGACCCCAGGTTTTTTAACCTCACAAGATGGTGGGGGTAGAGGGTCCAAAGAGGGTGGCTAGGGGGTAGGAGGAAAAGAGGGTGCAGGTGTCCCAATCAGAAGGATCTATGTCTTACTGGCATTAAGGCAGAGATCATTAGCTCCACACCATGCCTGAATGGTGAACAGGCAACTAGGGACCAGAGAGGAGGAGGAGGTAGTAGTGGGAAGTTTGAATGAAAGCTGTGTCGTCGGCATAACATGGCATAACACAAAATGAGATTTGTATGCACTACGATAGCATAGGCTGTGGCTAATTTAAGCCGTATTAAAGCTATGCGTGTGTTATCATTAAGAGATGTAAGAATTTGAGCTTTTCACAAGCAAAACAACCTTCCTGGGATACAAATGCCAAACTGATTTTTGTGGAAGTGCCTATTCTACTCACTATACTCTACTGCAAATTTGGTAGTAGCATTTGTTTTCCATTATTTTAGTAACATAGGTGATGTTTGAAATAGACTTGTAGGTAATAGAATATGACAGGTTCTTTCTAGAATTCTTTTTTTTTTTTTTTACAATAGGCAATATTATTGCTTCCTTCAAGGATGTAGGGATGATTCCTAACTTGGGCAATTCTAGGTTTAACTAATTTACTTAACATCCTGGCAGTACGAAAAATAATTCAATTCCCACTTGTATGAGGAGACCAACCTGTGTTACAGTAGAGGGGAACCTACAGTGCCTCACAAATGGGCGGGTGGACCTGAAAGCTCTGAGCTTAGCTGATGGAATGTGCTTGAGGTACATGAATTATAGATTTGTACATACAGATATTGCCTTCCCCTAGCAGTATTACATGTGGTGTCACGTGCCTGGTATAGGTTTGACTGTGGTTTATGCACTCCTGACCCATATGTAGCACAGAGAGTTATAAACGCACACACTATCTAATAACAATATTTGCCCTGACGCCAGAAGGGATCATTTACAGTAGCAGGGAAAATAATTCTAGTGCAAACCTGCATTGACACTAGGATCATTTTTGCTCAAGGCCAAGCACAATACACATTTGCAATTGCACTGGTGCACGTTTTCTGTGATATGAGCTCGGGAAGGCTCATTGGCATGTGCTGAAATGGTGTCTGTCAAAGGTTTTCAGCATCAGTTGGGACGAGTGAGCTTTCTGCCACCCACTACTAATTTGCAAAGCTCTTTTTATCTATTTGCAATCGTGGTTCAGGGAGTGGGCAACACCGTTCCTGCCCAGTGACAATATTGTCAAGCGAAGATCAGCAAGATCAGCACGAATGATAAGGTTTATGGTCAAAGGAGACCAGACAATGAGGTTTGATGGTCTCCAGGGCACCCGAATCCTGCAGCACCTTGACCTCAGCCATCCCCAATGTGACCAATAAGCCCCAAACCGTTGTGTGGCTAAGGCCAGAACTCGGGGTCCTTGGGTGCTCCCACCTCTCTGGAGGGGCCCTGCAGGTCAAAGGGGCCCTTATGGAGGCTTTTGGAATCCCTTAAGAGCATTCTGGGGATGCTGGAGACAATAGAACCGCAGGAAAAACTTGAGAGCTACATTTCACAGCATTCAAGAGCAGCCTCCATCTTGGAGATAGGACACATTATGCTGCACCCCAATTGTATGGATGAATGATCCTATGGGGGGCTGGGAGGGGGGATATGAATGAAATTATTCAGAGATCTGCCAGGGCCAGCCAGAGATTCTTTCTCTAAACCCACCCCTTACCTATCCATAACCTCACCCTAATCCTTTTCCGGTCACCCTACTACTCCTCTGTCTATCCAACTAGCCCGCTCCACACCCGCTTCCCTCCTTGGGTCAACTCCCCGGGCAATTAACACTATCAGCACGGTCAGCTTGTCCTAAGAGGGGATGGTATTTTGCATTCTGATCATGCAGAGGAGCACAGATGTTGGAACCTCACTCTCATCATTACCATGTTTATCAAGGTGCTGCTGGCCCTGTATGCAGCTCACAAAGTGATTGTATCATACCAACAAATGTAACGTCAACACCATACCAATGTGAGCCAACGCAACAGGTGTGTTAATGTTGGTGTTAGGTTCCAGACAGCGTGGATAGTGTCAGCATTTCCTGCTTCCTTTCTGGACAGAAGGCTGGCTATGCGCGTGCTATTGACATCACTGTTATTCTTCCTTCTAGCAGCAGTGTGTAGAATTCCTGGATGCAATTTGCTCAAGATGGTTCACAATCACTCACACCACACCAAGGCAATCAGTTGAAACTTCATAATTGGTTTACCAAACAATCATCTCCACTTTCTGGTCTGTGTTCCTTGAGAAGACGTTAAAATGCTGGTTTGCATAATGTGTCCATTTGGGAATGGCACTGATTATTTGTGTGTTTGGGCTATTCTCACAAGTGAGACTGTCACAAAAATACTGCTGTGCAATATATCATGTTGTTCAAGTCCCAAAAAAAATCAGGTCCTCCTCTTATCATATAATATGCTGACAATGTGCATCACGTTGCTGTGCTTCTGCATACACTGTTGTTTTCCATAGAGTGCCTTAATATAGTATCATATGGCATTTTCAACGCGCCCATACACAGGTGTTTCAAGGAGGGACGAGGCAAGGAAAGGGGAACAGAGGTAGGACAGAGACAACGATTTTACTAGGCCAGTTGACATTGAGATTGCGCAAGTGCAGTGGAGGGGGGAGATGAAAAGTGCTAGATGAAAGGGGAGGGGGCAGTTCTGTACATTGGATCAAAACTATAACAAGAAGTGTGGCCATCAGGTGGAAGGTGCAAGGTTAAGTGCAGACAGCAGGTGTCCAAAAGTGCAGGTAGGAGGACTGTACGGTTACAGATACAGACCCAAGTGCAAGGGTTACCAGGAGGCAGTGTGGGTGTGCAACTGGGCGGGCAGGGACCTGGGCCTGAAATCAGAGAGTAGCCAGGTGACGAGTGCAGTATCAGACAGGAAACCAGTAGGGCAGAGGAAGAGAGAAGGCAGAAGCAAAGAGGAAGGTCTTGAGGTGTTTCCGGAACCGGAGATGGTTCTACTCGAGTTTCAGAGAGGCAGGGAGGATGTTCCAGTGGAGGCCCCAGCCGAAGAAAGAGATCTACCACCAACTTGTTGCTTGGAGAAGCGACTGTCTCATTCATTTTAATAAACATCAGATTTCAACATGGGCCACTGAGAAGCTTCTTCTGTGTTTGGAGCCAATGAAGGGCATCAGCAGAAATACAAATAGCAGAGGGACAGCTGAGCATTCTGATGAACAATTGAGGGTCAAGGGCAACATTAAATGGAGGTGTAAAAGTAAGGTGTATTGTTTTTACGCCTCCATTTAATCATGTGCCCCATCTTGCACCTCCTCTAAGGCATAGTATGGCAGCAGAGTGGAGTGTGCATCTCCACTTTGCTTTCCTCCTCTGTTCCCGGGGCCTCCGCTTTTACACCTGCATGAGGCTTTCATGCAGGAGAAAAAACAATTGATTCCAAGGAAATGTGATTTGCTATTGCATCAGCTCAACAGCAGGTGGATTCCATTGGAACCAATTATAAAACGCAACCTTCGTTGAAATGACCCCCAAGGACAACGAATGCTGACCTCATGGACTGCTTCGCTGATCATCCTTTTTATAACTGGGATATGTCTTTTAGGCAAAGGTTTACCATCTCTGCAGGTGTTGCCCTGCTAAACGTTGCAAACTCTGCCGGAACACGGTTACATGTGAATATGTGTCTGTAAAAATGCATCAGGATAGGCACATTTCTTTCCCTGACCCCTAAAATACTTTCCCCAAATATTCTAGGTGGAGCGTAATTTACGATTGTAAACCCCAGTCCTAGAATATTTGGGGAAAGTATTTGATTTTATGGAGGGTGCATATTTGGGGAAATGCTGCCCCCCTCGAAGCATTGTCCTTGACCAGATATGTTACTGCATACCCTGAACAGATCAAACAGTCCTTAAAAGAGTGGGAGTTGTTAAGAGGAATCTGTGTGACAGTTTCACATTTCATTCATTTGGAGTTGAGGAGCGGGAACAAGCAAATAACAGACTCCCTTCACAATCATGGGAATCCTCGGGTGTAAGATGTCCTGATGTTCTGCAAGAAGTCGATCTGGCAAATGCCAGTAGATTCCGTTCTTACAAATTGTAATTGTATACTCATGTTTTCACTCCTCTTGAACGCCTGACTGCAGCCACCTTCCACTAGAGTAGGGGTTGAGTGAAGACAACAGTGGATCATGAATATTCACATGTATTTTATTCATTTCCATATGGGGATCACCCAAAAAGACCAGCAGCATTTGTCTTGCCAGCTGAACAATGTTTGATTCCCAGGGTTGTCATGTTTCGACTATATTGTACATTCTCTCTACCCGTATGTCAAAAGAATGTCTCTGAATAATTTAGATTATTAGCAGGCAGTAATTCCACCTGGCCCCAATTGGGTCCAATAGACTCCATAATGTGGACTAACTCATCCAGTAAATGAGGGAGAAATTACCTTTTCTGTAACAGTAATTCTGTTTGGCAGTAATTTAGCACAGCTAATTCTGGCAACCATATAATGAGGCCAAAAGTGCTATCATTCAATCTATTAGACGACTGTCAACCTAGTCATGTGTTTTAGTCAAAGAAATATGGGTGAATGAAATAAGCAGAGAAGACACTTAGAATGCAGTAGCTGTCGGTCTTTCTTTCATTGTCCTGTGAGAAAGCACCCAAACCTTCCAAAAACATAATGCTTAATGTTAGCACTGAAGATGTTACTGATAAGATGTAATGGCCTCTTTCAAGGTTAAATTACTGCCGAACTAAGTTACTGTTACCACCGTTATTTGGGTCTGTGTTGCTGCCAGATTACGGGTGATAGTATGATGGGGTTATTACCCATTCTTGAAGTGCATAGGACTCCAGAGGATCTTTGGAGGAATTACAAGGGATGGTAATTCTCCCTGCAGTAATTCCACCGTTTTCTGGCATTAAAGTGGAGGATTTACCACATACCTGGAGGTAAAGCCTCCACTTCGAGGTCATCATAATTTAGATATGTGGTAGAAATACGAATACGTCTCTTACCATCCAAATAATTGACGGCAACAGAATTACCACCAGTATTTTACTGTCAAACGTGTAATGTGTTTTAGATAAACTAAATATTAGCTTGCACCGTAGTCCCTGGATTACTAACCCACATGTTATCCCATTCCATTGGAAACATCTACTGGGGGTAAAAGTGTACACAGAAGCTAAGGACAGAAGTGAATGTAAAGCAAATTTTCAA
Organism: Ambystoma mexicanum; assembly: GCF_040938575.1. NCBI lineage: Eukaryota > Metazoa > Chordata > Amphibia > Caudata > Ambystomatidae > Ambystoma > Ambystoma mexicanum. The sequence goes on along the minus strand of NC_090928.1, from coordinate 166,271,931 downwards.
ACCAACTGTGAAGTGTATCCCACTTAAGGCAAAGGTGGGTCCTAAAAACTATTTAATATGGGATAATATTAGAGGGATTCAATTGCCTTCTAGCCAGCTTCTGTTGAACGGAACAAGGGCCTGCTGGAAGACCATGGACCTGAAAGAACTTGTTTGCAACATTGCCGTAATGAATTAGACACATTTATGTCAATATTTTAATAGTTTGAGATTTGCTTATTCAAAATTTTACCGACTAGCGGTCCACTTTTTTTCATTTCTGGGGCCAGATTACAGAAACTTTGCACCGATGCAAGTTCAATCACGCTTGGTATTATTTGCATTAGACATTCAACACATTTTTGCACTGGTGCAAATCTGGCTTTAGAGTCTATATGCAATGGCATTAGCACTAGGGAAAACGTAGCCCTGGTGCAAAACACATTGAATGCATATGCTTTTTATCGGACTGTGCAAAGATTCTGTACTTTGGCCCCTGATGTTAATGAGTAACGAATATAGTGTATTTAGATTAGAAACAAATACATTTGATTACATTTGCAATAAAAACCTAGAATGTCTGGTATCTTTGAACAAAGCGCAATTTTAATGAATTTTGCAGGTAGTCATGTTTCATTTCATTTGTCATATGTATACTCTGTTTACTTTTTATCATTAAAGATTTGTAAAAAGAATATTTTATGATGTAATCAAAAGAAATGTTCTGAAACAAATCAACATTGATAATGGTAACAGCTGGGTAATCTGTGCATTAATTAACAGTGCCATATCCGTGCTCAAGTGAATTTCCCTATCTATAGCTCAACTAGCACACCCTGTGTGGCAAGAACTACTTCATTATAAAATTGTGATGTGGCCTTCTGTGCTAACGAGTCGAGTCAAAAATAAGTTAATTTCGAGCACAGAACCGGTTTATAGTCATAATATCGAAAAAATAATGTCGAATTACAAAAATGTCGAAAAAAAAATGTCGAATTCAAAAATGTCGAAAACACATACATATAATAGAAAAAGTCATTAATTCGAAAATAAAATGTCGAAAAAAAATCGAAAAACCAATGTTACAATAACTATGTAAAATGTCACACATACTAACGTTTTTTATTGGGGGGTCTCCCCCCTAACCCCCCCATCCCAAACCCCTACCCCAACCCTCCACTCCTCCCCATCCCCCCAACACCCCCCATGGATATACCTTTAATTTTTTAAAAAAAGTATTTAATAAAACATTAATTATATAATTAATTATTAAAAAACCCCATCCCAAACCCCTACCCCAACCCCCCCTCCTCCCCATCCCCCCACTCACCATGGATATACCTTTAACCATTTAAAAAAATTATGTGTTATAAAATATAATTAATTAATTATTTATTTAAACATTAATTCGAAAAAAAATCGAAAAAATTCGACATTTTTGTAATTCGACATTTTTATTTTCGACTAAATATTTTCGACATTTTGACTTTCGACATTATTGTATTCGACATTATGACTGGACACCCACAGAACCCATAAACCGTGTTCACATAGCATCTATATTAACCCTAGTACAAATGAAAACTTGAAATGAAAACTGCACAAAAGGATCATACACTAGTGACAGTAGCTATACAACCAAATCAAAGTAATATAATACAGCGATAATATTGAAATATTGTTCTTTAAAGTATTGCATGGGTTCGACCAAATGAATTGATCATATTATTTCCTGCACATGCATTCAGCTTCCCACGTGAACTAATCAAACTACCCTAATCTGGGTTAGAGAGATGCTTAGCATATATCAGCCAAACAATTTGTAAACATATTGTCACCACAAATACAAACCTGTGAGCTCTCCACCAACAAACAACAAATGCAGCCCTTAATGGTCTTACCCTTCGCAAACTAAAATTAGTAGTGAAGGATAGGGACAGAATAAAAGAAAAGGACTTATTTCCTACCTTTGCACCAATCTGTATTATGAATCTTCCACCAAGAAGTAAATGAGGACAAGGGGAGGATACCCAAGCACAAATAAACCCACCAGGGTGACCTAGCACAAGTATCCACTCTGGTGACAATGGGACACTCATCAAAGATTGACCTCACTCTGTCAAGCTGGTTAGGTCCTTTCAGATATATTCAGTTTTACCATTGTATTCATAGCCCTAACTCCACCCTTTGAAGGCAGGGATAATACCCACGGTGACTGAAGTATACCAACCATTGCCTTTAATAATCAATAAGTGTGTGAGAGGTGCAATTATTCACACAGTAGAATAAGTTTGATAGATGGATTTGAATCAATGCCTCCCTTGCCCAACCTATTATGCAGAAGGAGAATAGGGGTTATAGATTGTGAAGTCAGAAGAGTTTTAAGCAACAATATATTTGTAATTGACAGGCACATGATGTTACTATTTCCCTACAGTTCCGCACCTTAATGCGCCAAGACAAGCGACTGAGCCCTTTACACTCACAGCACAGGTTAAATCACATTTACCACCAAATCTCTTTCAAAATATAATAGTTACACTAGCTCTTCTGGCAAGGGTCAGATTCCTTATCTCCTTCTTAGGTTGCAATCCTCCAATTTGGCTAAAGCGCACCCCTGAGGTTGTCAAATGGACTAATCCTCTCAATCTTAATTAGCACATGTAGCAGATGGAGCGGATGTAGGTTGTGGTGCAGATGTAGGTTGTGTGAGTAGATAATAGAATGGAGGTGATGTAGGGTGCATGGAACGCATTGGAGTGCATGGAACGGTTGGAGTACATGGCATGGACTTGAGGGCATAGAAATGTGCGACATACATGGAACAGTCTGGAATGCATGGTACGTTTGAAAGAGCATGGAAAAGAACGGCTCTGAGTGCTTGAAACGATCGTAATGCATGGAACAGTCGGAGTACATGGAACGGATGAGTACATAGAACTATTGGAGTGGGCACGATCTCAAACACCTAAGGTAAACCACCATATCACATCTCCACGCTTACTCTCTTCTTACAACACCACTCAACTATACCACCGATACTATGACACCATTCGGTATAGCTGTTCTCATACCATCATCTGCCTCATACTCCCATCACTCTAACTAAACTCTGCTAGTTACGCACCCCGCAGCCTAGGCGTTCTCCTCAGGCCAAACGCAGCCAGAATCAGTCTGGATAAAACCTCCCAGAGCGAACACATGCTCTTGATCTCTCAACCACCACACCTACCGCTAAAAAGCAGCTATCACACAAATGCCACACCAGCTGCACACATATCCGGTGCTCACACGCACCTTTGACTCTCTCTATTCTCTCTACTGACTTGAACTTCGGTTCCCGAGGGCGTTCAACCTACCAGCGCCTTGAGACCATACCAATGGTACATAAGGCGCAATATAAATGCAAATTAACTTAACATAACGTCCTAAGGATACATTTAGATTTTGTAGCTTCTGGGTATACATTTAGTTCTGTCCGACGTTAATTACCAACCCCTTGTATTACAGATGTGTCTAACCTTAATCAAGGTCAATTGTAACCCTACATAGGTTTTACAATTTAAGCTGCACTGTCAACAAAGGGGTATATCTCATACTTCACGCGATTGAAACACTAGGATCATAATTAGGTGAAAGCATTTATTTTGACCAGTCTCCCTCCATTCTGCCGATAAAAACTTTTTGATGTTTCACACCTTTTCCTCATCTCACTACAACAGAATTGTGACAAAACAGGTTCTGGTTTGCTGTTAAAATTTCCAGCTGGGAATGGCATCTTCTTCTGACTATTTGAAAATCAATCCCTGTAATTCATAAAAACAAACGTTCGCGAATAGTGGATGTAATCTAGACGTCTGGTCAACAGTTCATACCCTCTTAAGAAGCCTCACTTCTCAATATTCTGATATTTAAAACATTATTTTGATTACCCCAACTGTCTATTATACATAGTAACATTTTCCCATACAGCTTAGTTGAAGAGACTATGAAAGAGGTAGATCTATATTTAGCCTGGTTTTCTGGTTAACCTGTTTTTTAAGCTGGCATGGTCCAAAAATTTGGGAAAATCATACTACTATGTATTTCTTTAAACAATGTAAAAATTAATGGTTCCCAGACATTTGGTCCTTCTTTAAACAAATCTAAAGATAATTGCTCCAGGCTGAGTGTCTTGCCATTATTTTGAGAGGGCAATGTAATGCTTAGTATATTGTGAAAACTATGTAACCATGGTAAATTGTATCAAGCCATACTCTGTGATCAAAGGTTGGCAGTTATCCTCCTCATAGAGATTCATAAAGTGGAGAAACCATTTCTCTTCTGTAATATGGATATCTAAGGGTGCCTACCATGCATCTGCTTTTGTCACCATGTGCCAAAAAGAATTATGAATCACATGGGGCATCATAATCAGCAAGCCGCCGCATTAAAACAAAAAAAAGTCTTCCTTCTTCTTGTTGAGGACAACATTTTTATAATTAGTTTTAGTCAGAAGTCCTACTTTTTACCACATGTTGTAGCCCTCAGTACGTTTTGCTGGTTTTGCTGGTTATTCTAGCATTTTGAGGTTTTTTTCTCCCAGCCAGGCTTAAGCCCAAGCATCACTGAGAGTGTGGCTTTGGTTTAATGTGCCTAAAGATCCTTATGATGCCTAATGCAGGGATACCCCTAAGCTTCCCCATAAATTTCCACACAGAAAACCTTCTCTCTGTTAGACATGTGGATAGGCTGCTGGTGCTTTTTTCCTGTGTGAAATGTTCTATATAACATTGTTCCACCAGATGGAACCTATTCTTTCTGGTTAGACTTTCTTTACCTCAAAAACCTGATGGGTCACATGACTATACCTTGTCCTTTGTGTGTGTGTGAGAGGAGTCAGCTGTCTTTTCTTACTGGATATGTGTGCCCCATGTCTGGGTCTGTAGTCAAACTGAAACAAGTTCTGACTGGCATAGGCAGATGCCTTTCTGGATAAATATGGATTTATTACTTTGTGCGAGGGACCATTCCAGCAGGGATAGTCTCCCATTTGCTGACCACCTGTCCATTGGAATGATTCTTGGTGTATGATTAGGTTCTGTGTGCAGTCACTGCATGTTGAAAACCTTCCTACCCACTCACATTCTCTACTGCTGTTACACTGTCCCTGCATTCCTGCAAGGCCTGCATCCTAGGGAACCACCGAGACTCGGCACCAGAACCTGTTCTGTCAGTTCCAGCTGGTCCGATAGCACAACGAGTAGAGCACTCGCTTTGACATCTGGGCAGAGCCTGCTGACGCAGGTACGAATCCCACACACCGTGAGTAATAATAAGCAGCGCTCAGATACCTGAGGGTTCGTAGCGCTATATAAATGCCAAATTATTATTATACTTTGACACTCTGAAGAATCTGGAGGCAAAGCTCTGCCTCTCCAGAAAACCAGAAGGTACCCTCTGTAATGCTCAATTTCCCTGATCCCTTGGGGAGAACTGGATTGCACATCACTTTTTAAAGACCTTGTATGCATGAAGCTCCTCACCGTTCCTGCATAGCGGTACAAAAAAGCAGATTTTCTGTGCCGAACTGACCAGAGTATGTTCATCCCATGGCATTACACCAGTGTTCTGGTTCCAACTCCTTCACTTGGGGGGAAGCATCAGAGGCCTGTGTTCTCCTCTACTCCTATGACCCCACCACTGAACTTATCTCATAGTCCTTCTTCCATGGTTGGGTTCTCTCTGATGTGACTCTTCAAGCAAATCACAAAAAATCATTCTTCCCTGGGTCTCGACTTTACATCCTCAGCCTAAGAAACAGAATCCGGTGCCTAAGGACAATGTAGGAACCCTACATCAACGACTACTGCCAATTGCATTCAGTTCACACTTCAGCTGCTCTGACCTGACACCTGACCTGTAAATTGATGGATCTGGAATAATTGCTCTTCCCTAGGAACTTGGTGTCCCTTCTGAATCAGTAAGTCATCACTAGATCCCGCATTTTGATAACATAATTGGTACCAATCTGTCTGCATCCCCAGATTTGGTGTGTATTGCAGCTGAGTTGATACCTTCAGATTGTGACATCACCTTGCTTGAAATTTACTTTTTCATACTGAACCTATTATTACATCTAATAAACCTGAAGCTATTGCTGCCAGTCTTGATGTTCTTTTTGGTCTGTGTTCCTCTTTAATGAAATTGAAAATGCTGATGTATGTACTAATGAGCTGGGGCTGACAGAGTTAGAGTGGGGATAGAAATTGTTTAGACATTACTAATAACAAACCAGGCGCAGGCTTTGGAGCAATTTCAGTTTGTAAAAACAGTGTAAATGTATGTATTGTGACTCAGTATCACTTTGCGAGGACGCATGATGTTGTAATCTTTTATGTGTTTAAGTGGTTTATGTGTGATTGTCTTTGTTGTCTGGTGTCTTGTGAACGCTTATATGATCTATGATCCACTGATATATCAAGAATGTTTTGCTAGTTGGACGTGGTGGTGCATCTGCACCTCATTTGCAAGTAGATGCCTCCGGGTCTGTTACTCTACAATGTACAATGCTAATACACCTAACGAATATTAAACCACAGTTGCACACATCCATGAGTCATATTCAAGAATCGATTATTTCTTGGTCTCTGATAGAATTGTTGAAAAAGTTACTAGCACAAACACAATAGAAAATGGAATTTCAGACCACTCCCTAATACTGATGAGACTAGTGTTAGGGGTGGAGCGATCCACAAGGCCCAAGTGGCGTCTAAAAACCTACATATTGCAGGAGCAAGGAGTGCTTATGTCCTTAAAAGCCTTTACTGCAAACCTTTTTTAAATAAACACAGGATCTACATCTGACTTGTTTGGGATTGCTTTAAGGCAGCAGTCAGGGGTGAATTGATTAACATCACAGCCCGCCCGTGCGAGGAAAAGGGGAATGACAGAATTAAAGAGACTGGAGAATAGACTGGGTATATGCCAGAAGAAATACCAAATGAGGTGAGGATAAAGCCAAAATGGATAGGATGTGAGAGCATCACAAACGTGAGATGGACGCACATATTGAGAAAGGCACATTCTTTATGAGACAGAAGTACTGGGAACAAGGTGATAAAAGTAGTAGGTTGCTTGCCAACAGGTTGCAAGGCCTGATTGACAATTCCTTTGTTCAGAGGGTGGAAGGTGAGGGGGGAGGAGAATACATTTATAGGAGTGGAAATATGTGAGTGTTTTAGGAAGTTGTAGGCATCGCTATACATGGAGGACCGGTTCCCGACACTTGAATGATTGAATGGTTTTTTTGAGAAAATTACCTTGCCAACACTGTCTGTAGACCAAGCAACCACTGTCGACCGGCCCATTGGGAAAGAGGAAATATTGACTACCATTAGCCAATTCAATGTAGGTAAATCACCAAGCCTAGACAGATTACCAGTCAAGTTCTACCGAGCACTGGATCCTGAGCTAACCCTATTTTTATGTAAGCTATACAATCATTTTATGGGCGAAGGGACAATGTGCTCAACGATGAAAGAGGCATGTATTGTAGTGATCCCAAAGCAGCGTAGAAAACCCAAAAAATGCGAGAATCATAGGCCAATATTGTTGTTAAACGTTGACCTCAAAATATTCACCAGAATAAGGACCAATCGGTTGGATAGATGTATTGGAGGGCTGATAAGTCGCTCCCAAGCAGGGTTTATACGTGAAGGGTATGGTTATGACCACATTAGGATGATTATGGACATAATGGGACTCCCTAAAGAGAAGGTCAAGAATGCACTTTTAGTCTTCATGGACGCAGAGAAGGCCTTTGACCGGGTCAATTGGGTCTTTTTGGCCAGCAAACTAAAAAATATGGGATTCAGGGATACCTTTTTGAGAACTCTAAAAACGGTGAACTCGTCCATTAGTGGTCGAATATGGGTTAATGGTGTGCCATCTTCTTCCTTCTTTTTGACAAGGGGCATTAGAAAGAGCTGCCCGTTATCGCCTTATCTTTTCAATTTGGTGCTGGAACCACTGATAGCGTACATAAGGCAAGAGCAAGGTCTTCAGGGACGTAAATGTGGGTACAGCGAGATTAAAGTACTATCTTACGCGGATGACATGACAATCATATTGACCAACCCAAGTGAAGGGAGTGATGAACTAAAATGCTTGTTTGAGGAAGTGGGGCTCTTGTCTGGTATGATATGATATGATATGTCATTTATAACGCGCCTATACACAGGTGTTTCAAGGCGTGACGCGGCAAGGGAGGGGAACAGAGGGAGGACAGACAACGATCCTACTAGGCCAGGTGTCATTCAGATCGCGCAAGTGCATGGGAAGGGGGCAGGGACATTGCAGTACATGGGAATAGATAAACAGTAAGTAAGTAACGGCCAGCATGTGGTAAGTGCATGGGTAAGTGCAGACATCAAGTGTCAAGGGCTGGTAGGGGGACTGTAGGGATACAGAAACAGTCCCCAAGTGCGGGGGTTACCGGGAGGGCAGTGTGTGACGCTGGCAGTAGGGCCTGGGCCCCGGGATCAGAGGGTGTCCAGGTAGCCAGTGCAGTTCCAGTTACAGAAAGGAGGTCAGCAGAGGAGAGGAGGAGAAAAAGCAGAAGCAAAGAGAAAGGTTTTGAGGTGCTTCCAGAACCAGAGATGGTTCTCCTCAAGTTTAAGGGAGGCAGGTAGGCTGTTCCAAAGGGAGGCACCGGCCGAAGAAAGAGATCTACCACCAACTCGTTGCTTGGAGAAGCGACTGTCCTTGAGGGAGTTGGAGGCGGATGAGCGGAGAGCTCGAGATGAAAGATGTTTAGGGAGAGAGAGTTGATAAGATTAACTGGGATGAGACAGTGTTTTTTCCCCTAGACATCGCTCAATCAAGGGGTGGTTTTGATTCATGCAGCTGTCAGTGGAATGTTGGACAATTAAGTATTTGGGAGTCTACTTGGTCTGTGCCTTAAGAAAGATGGTGTAAAAAAAGTGTAATTTAACGTACCTGGAATCATTGAGGTAATACGAAGGGATATACTGAAATGGGGCCAATTAGTGCTGGGGCTTTGGGCAAGGGTCAATGCCATTAAGATGGTACTTTTGCCTAAGGTACTCCACATTGTCCAATCTATTCCATTAAAATGTACCCAAAAAATCATTGGCCGTATTGATAAGATCTTCCAAGACTTCCTATGGGGGGAAGGCAATAGGCCCAAGATGCCAAAGTACATCTTAATGCAATCTGTACAGGAGGGGGACTTTGGATATCCCAATCTAACTAATTACTGTAGAAGGTTTGTTCTGAAAAAATGAGCACTTTACCTTTTTGGGACGGACAGTGACATGGCCTACTGGCAAGTTATTGAGAGAGAAATTCTCACTGTATGCTTTACAAGGTATGTACACAATGTGTAAGATACCTAATTCCGCCACCAGATAGCTAACCGTGGACATTACTAGAGAGGTCCTGCAAGAATTCATGACTGCTAGGGGGGGAAATATTTGGATCCATTACGATGCACCTTTTGGCACAATCTGGAGCTGCAGATTGCAAATGCGTCATTGTGTTGGCAGAGCTGGGTAAAAAGTGGTATCCTCAGAATACGAGATGTGTGGGTAGGTGGTCAAATGGCTCCATTTGAACGGCTCAGAGAAATCTTCGGGCTAGGGGGCAGAGAGCATAGGCGTTACATGGATCTAAAATGCCTCCTAACTGAACGACAGGAAATGCTAAGTACCCTCATGCGAGAGAGACCTACGGTCTGTAATGTCATTCATTCCTCTCCATGTGCAGTGTCGGCATATATGAAATTGATGCTGGTGGACAGCTCACATGCGGATGGATGGGAGAAACTGCGTCAAGCTTGGGTGGAAGAGTTAGGCATGGGCGTTTCCAAAGAGGAGTGGGATAGACTGCTATACATAGGTATGCAGTCAAGGATGGACCTGTGTTTGTGGCATGTACGGCAAAGAATCCTTAGCCAGTTGTACTGGACCACTGTGCGGATGGCTATGGTAGGGCTGTCCGATAACTACACCTGTTGGGGCTATGCTCGTAGTGGAGGTACCTTATTGCCTATGTTATGGGTATGCCTCAGAGTGTCTGAGTGGAGTGATGTTTTAAGCAGATTAGATCTTGTGCTGGGGAATACACTTGCAAGAACACCTTACTCAACTATTTTGTTATCAAGCAAAGGGAGAGACAAAATGGTACAAATTATCAATTAATGGACGAATAGAGTCCTTGTAGTAGCGGCAAAGCAAATATTAAGGGTGTGGAAGTCGGGGAAAAAAACGAATGTTGAGGACTGGTTGCTAGATCTGCGTATCTGATTATGAAAAAGTTACTTTTAAGAAGCAGAAAAGGGAGGAACGTTACTTTGAAATTTGGGGATTGTTCAACGAGTTGTATGGCTAATGTTAATTTACGGAATATATGATAGGCAGAATATAATAAGAGGAAGCTACCAGAGTTGCCTGTTCTATGTTGTGTGTTGTTTGTCAGTGATGTACTGTTTGATGTTGCTAGTTGTTTTAAACCATTGCTAAGATATAGAGGCTTGTTATTGTAAGATAAGGATTGGATTTGCAGTTATCATTACTGTTGTATTTAAACACTTGGATACTGTATATATTGTATTACTCAAATGTGCGCCTTATGAATATGTTTCCTTTTCAAATTACAAACAAAGAGATTTAAAAAAATAGTTGGTTTAATGTTGTTTAATAGCAATGATCATTGTAATACTTCATTGCCTATTAATAACATATTTTGTAACAGTCTGATGTCTCTGTTTGCAATCTCAGTGCTATATTGCCTGTAGATTAACTTGTTGTCCTCCCTAGACCACCTCCTGAAAATGGGCAATCACCCACCAATCCCAATCCCAACATCTTGCCGGCACAGGAAGATAGTTTTACTTATGGTAAAAGAAATTGGTTCGGCGTAAACATAATAACAAGAAATGGGCCAAGAATAAATTACAGCATAATGGCAGGATGGCACCCACTGAATTAGAGTTGGCTAGAAGGAATGGTCGTTCGCTAGCTGTGTCCCACTCTAGTGATTTTGTATGTATTAGTGTGGGTAACAAAAATGACCTGATTGTTACAAAAAAACAACCAACTTATTTGTCTAGCAAACCGTGGTACTGCTTCGTGGCCCATTGGACTCAAAGCAGCCGAGCAAGCACTATCTCATTGGCTATAAACGCTCATGATATTAACCAGGATATCTGCCCAGAGCCACTTTCTTCCCTACCTCCCGCCCCATCCATGAGTATTTTCTAGGTGAGGGAGGTTGTTTTGTTTGTTTTAGTGTTTTAGTTAGACTGTGGGACGTTCTCAGTGAGAAGACTTTGCATTGCTTACCTTCAAAACAGACTTGGTCCACCCTTTTAGAGGGCCTGCTCGGCCTACTCAAGGAAGAGTATGCCACAAAGAGTTTAGCCTGGGAAAATCTATGAAGCTTGTTGAGTTGCCCACTTCTGCTGAGAGCCCGTTTTTGAATCGTACAAGAGTATTGGAGTTATTACATCATGTTCCACTACAAGGGATCACCTCAACGGACATTGTGTATGTAGAATTACCAGACTTATCTAGCCACGATAACTGGTCATTTGTCCAATTTGTCTCACCAATTATAGTGGACTTGGTGATGTCCTTTGCAGCATCTTTATTGAAATTGGGATTTGATCTTGTTGTATGTAAACAATATTTACAGGGTGGAGGTGTTGAAGGTGCACAGAAACAAATTGTGGACACCGGCTTGCAGTAGAGCTTTTCTACTGAGATACAGATCTTGTTGCAGGCCTGTGGTAATCATAATAGGACCCCTAGTGGTAACAAGCCCAGAGAATATATGTTTTTTGAGAGAATTCTGTGTAATGTAGAATGAGGTATTTTGGGGGACGGGGGCATTGTTTTGATTTCATGGAATACCAGGGGCATTCGTTCATTTCTTAGTTTGGCGGAGCCGGCTTTAGTATTCACTAGTGAAATGTTTGTCCTTCCGGAAACCGGGATAAGCAGTACATTATTGGTTGATGGGTTCAATATTATACATTGACCAGTTATTCAACATTGGTTGCGAGGCCCCTTGCATGGTTTGTTTATAGGGGCAAAAGCCTCGCTAACTATTCGGGAGAATTGCACATTTGGGAGTTCCCCCTTTGTATTATGTGCCATCAATTCTGGTCTGGACCCCTTGGATAAGTTACTTATCATTAATGTTTATGACCCTCTGGGAGGGACAGATACAGCTTCCTCTCTCAGTCTTATAGAGTATTATTGGGGATTGGTTGCAGGATATCCTGGAAGTTGGTGATTTTAATTCATTGGCAGCAACACTGACTAATGAGTGGAGTAAAGCATGTGGATTGTTTGGGGCAACTCCTCCTCTAGAATTGGTAAATAACATAAATGTGCCCTTGATGACCATGTAATTAGTAAAGGGCCTGAGATGGCTTGAGTCCTTTAGAAGCTGTGGCCTGAATTTTCTTAATCCCACCTTTCCTCAAATCGGGACAAGAGTGGATTATATGTTTGTGAGTAGCAGATAATGGAATAATTTTAAACGACTTGAGTTGGAACACATTATACTTAGTGATCATGTGCTCCTGAAACTTATTTTTGGCAATAGGGGAAAACATAACCCCCTTATGAGAGTTACAAATCTCCAGTTTAATAGCATAGGTTTTAGGATCATGTGGAATGACTCCAACATTGACAAATCCGATCAATTGTTTAGAGTTTTTCCTTAAGAAGCACATGCTTTGGCACTTATGAGTAACCCTGAGATTCTTGATAAAATTAATATATTTCGACAAAAAAACTGCAAAATGTAAGGTTGTGCAACATAATGATAAAAGTTATGATAATATTCAAGATGTGGCTATTCAGGATAGGAAAAAAAGTTATGGGAAGAGACATTTGTGGGATTAAAAGTTCCAAATTAATGTGTTGGGCTTACAAAGTTAGGCTTATGTCCACTTTGCGAACAAACTATAAGAACTGGCTATGATTCTATAGGCAGGACATTAACAACGCTAATTGGAGGATGATTTTCAAACAAATTAGATCCTATGACTCCAATAGGTTCTGGTATTTATATAGGCAATATCTCACAGAGGATGACTTTAAAGAAGCTAACTCCATATCTGCTGCTGACTGGTCAGCCTATTTTGGTAGTTTGTATTTCGTTGAAAGCATGGAATGCTATCATCTGGTCCTTGCTGGTACATGGCATTATATTGACCCCCCCCTTTTGAATTTGAAGATATATTGAGTTGAACTCTAAACTTAAGCCCGATGGTCTAGCCAATGCAGTTATAATGCATAACCAGGAGGAATTGGCTATTTTGCTTTTAAAACTATTCTCCTCTGTTTGGCAAAGCAGGGTTATAACTAATAGTTGGAGGAGGTCCATTTGAAGTCATTTTTTTTATTTTTAAAGGAGCCAGAATTCAACCCTCCAATTACCACCTTTTAGCGATGTTAGACTCTTGTTGTAAAATCTTTAGCGCTCTTTTATTGGGTGAAGTTAAGATTCTGGCTAATAAACGTTGTCCTTATCCGCAGAATGGTTGTAGGCCTGGATATAGTGCACTGGATCATATTTTTACTTTACATTATATTATTACAGGTACTCTTCGTAATCCAGGGAGTACATTGTACCTTTGTTACCTCGATTATTCCAGCACCTTCAATTGTGTTAATAGTGAAAGGTTGTGATGGAAAATGCAGGGGTGGGGCATTTTTCCCCTTGTATCAGACTTTATCAGATCCATATATACAGCCACTACAGTGTCGGTTTGTCTCGATATGGGAGGTTCCCTTACTGGACCTATTGAGACTAATAAGGATTTAAGCAGGGATGTATTATTGTCCCTGTTTTATATAACCTTTATGTGGCTGACATGGATGTAGCATGTGTGGCACTCGCTGCTTCCCTCCTAAGATTGGTGGTGTAGGGATCTGATGACTTTTATATGCAGAAGACACCATTGTATTAGATAAGACCACCATTGGCTTACAAAGATCCTTTGATGCCCTTCATGGTTATGCCATAAAGAACAATTTAACCATCAATCTTCAGAAACATAGGGTGATGATTATTAGAGCTAATCTATGGAAAAAGAAAAATATACCCTTTTGTTGGTAGCTTAATGGTGTACCGCTGGAGCTGGTGGACACCTATCCTTATCTGGGCATTCCCATTGTGAACAGACCTACTCTGTCATTTTATGAAGAAGCACTGTCTGGGAAAATCATCAACAAATGGAATGTGTTCCAAAGATATTTAGCTAAAAGTGGACGGGGGACACTTACTTGAGGGTTGCCTTGAAGTTTACAAAAGGATTATTACACCATGAGCATTCTATTCATTGGAAACCCTCCTAGAAAAATATATGTCATTGTTTAATAAGGTGAAAGTTAGACTCTGGAGATTGGTCCTGAGATTACCTCGATCTGTACCGGGGGAAGCCATTAGATGCAAGTTGGATCTTACCTCACTTACAACTCTCGGGCAAATTCACTAGAGTAAATTGTATTTAAAGATCATGTAAGCACAGGACCCACAAGAAACTTTGTTTGGATTTATTGCTGGTGCTGCTTGTGGTGGTCACCAGAATACCTTGCTGCAGGATTTTCACCAAACGGTTTATACCTTTTATCAGAAAATCTGTTTAGCCACCCCTCTGGGAAACAAAGCTCTCCAACCTGATTTCATGGTGCAAAAAAAGTAAAGTAAAGCACCTAAAGGGATATGTTCAACAAATCAGATGGGTTACGCTTAAGGCAGGGCTATGCACTTTTTATTACTCAGGGAATAGAAATGGGGACACCATGTGAATATTTAATGAAACCTTGTAACTATGATTTTAAACTGTTTATTTTATATCATTGTTTTAACATTTTACCGTGTAAGGATTATGTAGGGGCATGGTCGGGTCACCTCGTGAGGATAGAAAGTGCTGTTATTGTAAACATCATAAAGAAATGGCCAGTCCCAAACGTATGGCTTGCCCTACACTGTTACCCTATCATTTGAAGGGCTATAGGAACTTGATCAGTCACCCTTCCATGGTTGTTTCTGATCAATTTTGGTGAGCTATATCTGCCGTAGAATCCTTAGTCATTACTGGTGCTGCTTATTACATTTGACAAAGAGTCATTAAGGATGTATTGTAATTGGTGGGTTAGGGGCTTAACTATGATATGCCCTTTGCTATTTGTACTCCTTTTAGAGTTTGTATTTTTATCATTGCAAAGTGTTATGAATTGGGATTAACGTTCACTGTACTGTTGTTCTGTGTATGTGTATTCAACTATAAAATGTATGTATATCAAATATATTGTTTAACTGCTATTCGTGGATAATGTACATTTAAGAAAATGTTGCTGTTAACGGTAAAGATTAACATGTTTATCAGGTGCATCATTCCAGATGTGCATCTGTTTACCTTGTTGCTATCTATTTGTCCAGTACTAGCACAACATGTTATGGCGTCTTCTGGGAAACATAGAACCACCCAGCAGGATTCCATACTTATATGTATATATGGCTTGGTGAATGTTCAGATCAGCAGTTATAGTCTGTACATGGGCATATAATGTCAGTACCTACCTCTAAAGTAGTTAGGCCTAATGGTATTCCTGGTGGTGTTAAGATCATAGTGAAATGAAAGAAGGGCCTGATTCAGTAAAATGGCCTATCCCAGGTCAGCTTGTCAGAGCTCCTCATGTGGATACAATTCTCACAGCGTATACTTCCTGTTAGCTTTGGTGTGTTGACAGTGCATCCCCATTTCTAAAGACAAGGGTTCCATGCTTCCAAACTGACACAATTCTATTGCACAGAGTTCCGATGGCAACACACAGCTCTTCATCCTTTGTAAACATGTGCACACATTAGCTATGAGAAGTGGAGGCAAAGAAAGAGAACACATATCACATTCATAATGATGCAGAGGTGCCAATGGTGTACTTTGCACTGGCTGCAGTGATGGTCTTGGTCATTCTGAAGTAGACAGTAGTAGACTGATGAGTTGTGCTTACAATTTTGAACACTCACAATGTTTACTTGTGATAACGTGGATTTATGTACTCAATGTCCTGAGTGACATCACAATTGCCACCATCAGCATAAAACTGCACATTGCTGCAATGGGTTGAAACAGCAATGGCTGTGCAAAGCAAATAAAGTCTGCCATCTTTCAAAATTGAGGACAGACTGCAGTCCTGCTGCTGATAAGGGTTCTGTTGGTGTCCAGTGGGGGGATAGATATTTGTGTTTCTTCAGTACTGCATGTGGTTAACCTTTGCGATGTAATGAGAAGCATTGTGGTTGAGGGGTTTTGTCTATCCACCTGTGGTTCCACCACACCAGGTAACTATAAGCACCTACCTATAATGTAATCACGATTTTTCTCCCCTAATGAGTTGAAAAATCTTTTCTTTGCACTTTAATTCTGGTAGGACTTCCTGGATTATCCTTATTTTGTCAATGTTCCATATATTTGAACAGTGGGTGGTCTCAATGTGCTGTGGTTTTGTTCATATGTGTGTATGTTGATCGATCCCATATATGAAGAAGTACATATCAGGAATGCAAAGTAGGAAACAGGATTCAAATGTGATAACATGAAATCTGGAGCATATGCAAAATTCACCATTCTGGAGAACAATTATGTACGTTGTGGGAATGTCAACATTGGCAATGACTTTATGAAAGTTGTTGCATGGGAGGTCCACTATTCAAGATGGCTGCCCCAAACTCAGGCAGGATTTCCTTGGAGTCTGGGAGTGATGATTTATTGAGCCCCTGCCCACTACCCACTGCTCTCCATTCCTGAATTCTTCTAGTTCATTGGCCCTTGATGCTCCGGCTTGTCTCGATTGGGACTACTAGTCATGTTAGGAATGTTGGTCTCTGCGGGATTAGAGGGATTTTAGTGTTTGAAAGCCACACCGACCTTCAAGGAGCGCACAGGCTGGTGATCATCACATGGAAAGTGGCCTTGAAAAGAAGTGTGCAATCGGTGATGCAACATGGAATGATGATATACATTTCGTATTGGTCCAGACTGTGATCTAAAGCAGTTGAGCATTAGGTTGGCTGCAATTATTTACGAGAGACAGTTGAGTGAATGACAATATTAAAATATTAAAGGTTTCAATTACCATGAGCACTGGTGGAAAGATTAATCTGCTTATAGCTATAGCCAATGCACAACTTGTGGTTGTTGGTCACAGTTTACCATGCACAATTAATGCACCCCCAGTACATAAAGTGGCATCGATTTCTGTGCTGATAAGTGCAAGGTTTGCATACCTATCACTAAGCCAAGTATATTTGGCTGCTGTGGACACCTTGATTGGCTCTTTATTCCTTCATAAGCTCCAGATGGTGACAGCTCTAGTTGAGTAGCATATGAAACTTCTACTCAGCATCAAACTACTACCAACCCAGCTGTGATCTCAGCCATTAAGGTGAAACAGGCACAACAGGAATGTTATACCTCCTTTGTATTTTCTATTAAGATGGGCGGAAGACAGAGGTGTTAGCTAGCACAGAGGTGGTCCGACCCACTATAGAACAGTGATACCAAAATAAAAGGATGTACATCCACATGTCTGTACAAATAGGAGACTTTAGTTTGAGAACACAAACACACTAATCAAAAGCACTATCACCTCTATAAGAGTTAATAGAGTGATACTTTTATTGACCTTACACACAGCTTTCTGCAAACATGTATTTCATGCTGGGGAATCCAATTGATTCCTATGGAATCCACCTGTCTTGAACACATGTTAAAAATAAGCAGAGTCCATAGGAATCCATTGTAAATGACTCCCACAATCATTTATTGCAGGAGGAATTTACACTTTCCAAAATGTGTGGAAAAGTGAAGAGTAAAGGCAATTTCACATGTGTTTTACTTTTTGAATTTCCCATTTCATTTTTGACATGAACACAATTGCAAGAAGGGGACATTTTTTCTTAAATGCAAAAAGACATTGGCCATCTTTACGAGACTGCCGGTTACCAGGATATTACGGGTGCTGGATACAGTGCTAAGTTCCCACTCCATGGAGTACCACAGGAACCACTGCTCAGTGATTTTTCTGCCGGTAGGGACCTGACCTGCTGGTAGTTCACTGCCCCTACCGGCAGAACTGGAGTATGCCAGTCTGGAAAATGTGCCGATAACTGTTGTTACTGCCACATTTTTCCAGCCTGGCATGCTCGTAATGAGCCCCAGTGTATTCTGGTGCAATTACCAAAATTGTATAACATGACCTTCAAATTGATTCTAACGCATATAATTGTGTTGGTGTAACCTTTTCTGAAGGGTTAAATAAACAATGAAACTTAGATAAGGAGATAACACAAATTCCTCAGGAAAGCATTGTGGGATATATTTTTGTAATAATTATGGCGTCTGACCAGAGAAACTCGATTGAGACAATACCGGTTATCAACCAATGGGCCTCATTACAAATGTGGCGTTAAGACAATAACGGCATCGGTAGTGCTACCGTCGCTGTTGTTACCATGCAGCCACATTACGAGTTCTGCTTGCGGGTGCCGCTCTGCACGCCTAGTCGGACCAAGCGTGCAGAGTGGCACCCGCAAGCAGAACTCGTGATTGCACCGGAACCGTTATAAACGGTGCCGTGCATCCATGCTCCCCATGCCCATTCTGCCCTATGGGGAAGAATGGGGATCGGGAGCCCGGCTATTCTGGCACTTGTGAATGGGCAATTACCGGCCCATTCAACCCGTAATGGGCCGGTAATAGCCCATTCGCGGGTGCAGGTAGCGAGTTTGGCAGTAGCCGTGCCCTTATTAAGGGCACGGCTACTGCCAAACTCGTAATGAGGCCCACTGACTGAATTCCATTTCAGCCCCTAAAATCTTTCAGCCATACTTAGAATGGTCCCCCCTGCTGAAACATCATATATAAATTACAGGAGAGCATTTTAACAGTCTGAGCATAAATGCATTGATTGGATATAGGATGTGTCAGCCAGTAAATGAGACTTTATTATCCCTTTTGCCTGGGGATTCTTGATACTGATATCATGCATTATTGTTTCCAATCTAGAATATAAGGACATAGACGCAATGTGGGCTGGCCTTTCTGTATTTACTTACAGTCAAATTGAAATAATGCATTGGCAATCATGAACATTCTTAGAATAGCACTTTCATCAGTGAAAAGTGTATTCCATAATAGATCCGGTAGTTGTTGTATATTCCAGTTTTCCTATTGATGAATAATGGATTGTTTTATTTATTTATTCTTCTTGCCTTCTCATAAGTGTCTCACAGATTTGGTTTATGACATATATTCCTGGTGTTTTTTTTGTTTTTTTTTATAAAACTGCAATCATAAAATGTTATAAGTACTTTTTAAAATGTTAAATGCGTATCGCACACTGGTGTTAACTAATCCAAATAATGGTAATGACTGACTGAAAATATAGACTAGTTCAGATACTTGATTTATCTTGGATTACATTTCATTTAAAGTTCATTTGACATGCTACGTATACGTTTTCCAGTCAACTTGGTTCATCCGGGTCCTGTTCACAGTGGCAGATGACTTGGTTACCCAAATTGGCCCCAGTCGTTCCCTGACACAGCGTTTTAATGTGCAGAGTGCCGGTGGCAAGATGCTGCCATTGTCTTGTATCTTATAGAACTTACACACTTTGATTTTTAATATGGCAGGAAGTCGTGCCCTCCTAATTTGTTCTTGCCACAAAGCTGTTGATGGTGGATGCAGAGATGCTGTTCTTGTGCCAGAAGGTGACTGTATGCACATTCAGACCTGACATGCTGCCTCTGAAAGGTGGACGTTTAGTTCTGTCTCTCTCTCCCATCTCTGTAACCGTGGCATTCTCCAACCTCCTTCTACACCAATGTATCTCTGCATTCCAAAATCAAGTTTTGCAGAGAATTCTACTCTGATGAGTCACAAGCTTTATCTCTGTTGTCATCATCCTCATTATCAGTGGATGTGGCTGGTGGTGCAGGAGACAAGGACGTTCCCACACCTTGCACCTCTTCATCTATTCTTCCTGACTCGATAGTAGATGCAATCATTTGCCTAGCAGGGACCCCTTCCTCCAGATTTCCAGGGAGGGGCCTGCATCAGACTTCGAAAAGAAATATTTTATTTTTTAAGTCACTCTGACTTCAGAAAGAAATGATTTCCCTTAAGGCATAACAGAAATAATTTCTTAATAAAGGCAGAGTGACTTCAAGAACATAATTCCCGTGCTTTCCCCACCCCATGACTTGGACTCATCCATGTCAAACAATTTCTTTTTGATGGAATAGTGACTTCAAAAAGAAAGTATTTCACTGATGATGTAAATAATATCAATGAGATTGAAGCCACTCGTTTGTGTGTTCTCAAGAACACAGGTCTTCTTTTCATTTTGTGGGCAGTGCAGTCATGGGTTCCAGTATAGCAGACATCTCCCTCCAAAATTAAGGCACCCCTCCCATCTCCACTGGCCATTTCCCCTGGACAGAGAAGGGACCCAGGGTAAATCTGAAGCCCATATGGCTGGCATCCATTGTTGGAATTGACAGGTGTGGTGGTTTCAGTGAGATCCCTTTACGGAGAGTTATTTCCTCCAACCCCCATGCTTGAGTGGTCTTTGAGGCATTCTAAACTTGTGAGCTGTAGTCCATATGCGCTGAATTTCAGTGCATCAACAGAGGGGTCACTGGGGTCTTGAGGTGATGTTTGGCTCATGAGATGATAATGACGATAAGGCCATACACCCCTGTACCATGAGCTATTGATAAGTTATTGCCAATCTCACCTGCAAGAGGGACAAGAGTCACTCCTTCAGTCACTACTTCAGTTTGTGTGCTCTATGGTGCCCAATGTCCAATAGACCCCTCAAAATGTCCGACTTTGGGTTGATGGATAACACATTTAGCTTCTGAATCCACCTAAACTGTTCAGGTAGCCCTCTCGCTGTACATGTGGCCCTCTGTGAATCACCTAAAGATTGGGAATGGAAGAGCCAGTCATTTAGCTATTAGTGCACTGTTATCACCTGGCTGAGAAGCACCTCCATCATCAGGAACACGCTCTTTGAGAAGACTCTGGATAGATTGTATCCTAAAGGGAAGTACTCTACCATTGGTAATGGAATGTCAGGAATTTTCGTGCGTCCTGGTAGGATGGGAATGTTGAAATAGGCATCCTGGTGGCTTCAACATCATGGGGATGACACTCTTCAACATCTTCATTTTGATGGCCAAGTCATTCACATACTTGTTGACCCTTGTGAGATCTCTGATAGGCCTCCATTCTTCTGATGCATACGCCGCCAAGAATATTATCATGCCAATCCCATTGCTCTGTTTCACGCAGGGGACACCCTAATGACTCGCTTCACCGGCAGCATGTGGATCCCTTCCCATATTGCTCTCTTTTTGAGAGGTTCTTTGGGACTTGACGTCACCATCAGTCCAGACTCAGGGGGATAGAAATGCACTTTTTACACTGTACCCTGTGCAATATGTCCTCCTCTCAGGCATCTTTGACTTCTTTTAAACAGAGGAGGCTGAAGGATTAATGGTGGCCCCGAACTGCAGTTGGAAGGTAGGGCTCAAGGGTCTGAGAGCCAGGAGGTAGTGTGGGGGGGATTATGAGAGATTAGCCCTGTTCTTGATGTGTGTTAGCTACCTCCGCCGTGAATGGGAGTCTCCATGAGACTGAAAGGATGCCTTAACCTAGTATTTTTATAGGTTGTTTGCTTGAGTCTCCCTGAGTGTTGTGGGGCCAGACAGGGTTTTATTTTCCTTGGCCTATTTTATAAGCTTATTGATTTGTGATTCAAAATCATTTGGCCAATGAAGGGTACGTGGAGGAGATTTGCCTTCTGCAGGGTGTCTATAATCCATGTTATTAGCCAGTAGAACCTCCTTATGGGTCCCCCCAAAACACCTTCCAAGGAAATGGCTCTATTAATATCAAAGGTTACACCAAATGCCAACATAATCTCCTCCACAAGTAGGAGGTCAGAACAATCCCCTCCTTCTTGCAGAGATCAGTGAGTGAATATGTGGTATAGGGAGAGTGCATTGCTGTTCTGAGCACCACGCTTTCTGCTCTTTGTGATCTCCTCGTTGCTGTCTTCATTTTTTCATACATTCTCAGCTGGAGCGGCACCTTCCATTCAGCGCAGCTGCAAATCCTCGGTACATCTCTACAGGGGATACATTTTGTCCCAGCACATGTGTACATTTGCCTTTTCTGGTTCTTTCCATTCCATTGTCATGGTGGCCCTCATTACGACCCTGGCGGAAATCGAAAAACGATGGCGGAAATGCAATACCGCCATCGAATAGCGCTCGGTGCGACTATGACCCGTCACCGCAAAGTACGAAGCCATTAGCGACACCGTAGTGAACGCCAACGCTAACTGCACCAAGCACGCGCGCGCGCGCCATGCCAAACCGCAAACACCACCATGGCGCAAGGGTACGCCAATTCCGACCCTAGCGGACATGTACCTAACGCCATCAGGCATGGCGTAATGTACCATTCCGCCATGGCGAGAAGTACGGCATCGCGAATCAACCGTAAACGGCCCCACTGAGTGCCTGTACACCGCTCCCTGCCCACAAAGTACAACTCCCCGTAGGTGCAATGAAGTCACAATGCAACCATTGAAATGTACAAGTCACCCATGCATGCCAACGAACAAAAGCAACACAAGAGGGGCCAATGGGAGCTGCAGGGCACAGATGGCACGAATACAGAAGCCATCCCAATGGACATGACCACAGTCCCCCACCAAGAAACGCACGCAAACACAGGCACCTGTGACCAGCAATATTCCGAAAATCACATCATTCCACCAGTCCACCTGGCTGACCGGCATCTGTTACACAAAACCCAATCCCCCGCCCCTGAGCATGACAACATTCAAACTGTCATATAGGCAGCCCCCATCCCTGACCTCACGGGCTTAGTAGGCAAACGCGCCCAGTACAGTACCACGCAACTAAACCCCGAAGCTGGAACCCAATGCAGATCTCCTCACAATACATCGCCCCCCAAATAGGCATATGCCACATCACTTGCAAAGAAAAACGCTACACGGGCCAAATCAGAATAGCAATTTATGCACATCAAAGTCACCAAGCCCATACAGCCATCAGGCCATGAACTCCAAAACACTAATCACCATTGTGGGCTGCATCCGCAAGAAATGACCAGCCACTACTTGTGTGTCGCCCTGTTCCCCCATGGTACACAGAGCCACATTCACGTACGAAAAGGCAACATGGAAGCGCACAGAACCGCAGGGCCGTCCCAATGGGGAGGCACTAGTCCAGCTGAAAGGCCGAAATGTTGCTCCGAGCCACCAGTACTGCGTAAGGGCATGTGGGCCATTGGCGATCGTCCCATAAGATCGTAATGCTGCTCCACTGATTAACACGAAGCAGCAGGTGTCGGGAGTAAAATCCATCTGCAGGAGTGGCATACAGATGGCAGTGGCAAAAGGGGAGGAGATACCTGTCAACCAAAAGAAAAGAAAAAGAACAGAATGGCCATCAGAACTACATTCGAACAACTCACTTCAATGATCACACGAAATCCACAGCCATATGCATGCTAGCCCACTCAAAAGGATCATCACCACCCCAAAACCACTTGCGACTCATAACCATCTATATCGAGGTGCAAACACCATCACAAACGAGTGTACCTGTGCATGCGTCTGTCAAAACAGAATCCATCAGATGGGAATGTTAACGTGCATGGACACAAGTGTCTGAGGGCGCCTCGAGACAGGGAGGGCTCAACAAGGCCAGATAGACGATGGTCCCACTATGGCAGCCCTGCATCACATAGCGTAGGGGAGGCGGATAGATCCCAAGAAGCCCTGTACATGGCAAACTCTGTATCAAATCACCTGCCCATGCATCCATTCATCATTCCCTCATCCCGGGATCAAAACGCCTGAATAATTACTCACATAACATTAGAAACATCCATTGAGTCTGTGCGTCATGCAGCCTGCAAAATCCACAGTGCCCCAGCCCGTAATTCCAGTGTTGTGAAGTAACATGTATTTGGGAACGGCCGGCCTCATCGCCCACGTAGCTATTGCGCATCCCAAACTATTCATATCAATCATTGCTCCCTCGCCATGGGCCCTGTCTCAAGGACATTGAACAATAGAACGTTATATTTGCAGTCAGACCTGTGGGCATCTCCTCGCCGCTAGCTGAAGACCGAAAGCGCCGCCCTTCGAATTCCTCATTTGCAACACCACGTCGGAAAGGCATCTGTGGCCGTTTGAAATCACTAATTATTCCATCGAGTGCGGCTGTGTGTGAAAATGGCAACTGCCTTCACCCACGAATGGGACGCCCCGCCCGTCGTTGCAACTCGGTACAGTGATGCATGAGGGCCCACCGTTACTCGAGTACTACGTTCCACTGACCCTTCACAAGTCTGTTCGCGACTGCACAGATAGAATGGGAAACAATGGGACCATAGCCGAATGAACATATCAACCAATCTTACACGGCCATCGGGTACAAATACATGATAGCAATAGCAAGATACCATTCCCCGAATTGCAGCGTTGTGCGCGTGACGTGCTCGGCCAAAGGGGAGGGCAGTTTGCACAGGTGGAATGAATCACCACAGGTGGAGGCCATACAGCCTGAAAACACATAAATTGCACAGCCAGTCTCCTCCCACAACCACACCGAAATGCTACCGGCAGGACTCGCGATGTTGGCCCTGGGGGACCTGATAGCACTGCAAGTACTCCAACTCCAAGAAGAAGACGAACACCAACTACAACCGGCCGCACGGAGGAGACGCAGGAGGAGGGCAAGGCAGGGCCAGCAAGGGCTGCCAGCACAGCCACTACCACCACGCAGGCAGCCCGCAATCCCACGCCTCCGAGCACATCCGTTCAACCTCACTGATGAGCAGATCCACACCCTCTACCGTTTGGACCGGGACACCATAGCCGCCATTGTGGACATGACACAGGCTGACCTTGTCAGCATGATAGATAGCCCAACCGCCATCCCACCCCTACTGAAGGTGGTGTCTGTACTCCACTTCCTGGCCACAGGCACCTACCAGCACACAGTCGGACAGTTGCATGGCATTTCTCAGCCACTGTTCTCACGGACACTATTGCAAGTGCTCGATGCCCTCCTGCAGCACGCAGACGACTACATCTCCCTACCACGCTCGGAGCAGGAAATTACAAACACGAAAGTGGGATTCCATGCACTTGCCGGCATACCGGGTTGCATTGGTGCCATCGACTGCACCCATGTTGAATTGGTCGTCCCACATGCCATGGAGGCCCAGTACCGCAACCGAAAACAATTTCATTCCCTGAATGTACAAATGGTGTGTGACTCCAACAGGATCATTACACATTGTTGTGCCCGATTCCCTGGATCAACCCATGATTCTATGGTCTTGAGGAACTCTACAATACCACGCTACATGGAGCGACACGCAGGGAACAGATCCTGGCTACTCGGTGAGTCTCATTACATGCATGATGATGTGGGGTATGTGAATTGGCAATGACCTGGCAGGAAGGGGGGGGGGGTGTGCGTACGTATCAATGGCATTCCACATCATACGTTTCTCGTCCACATACAGGTGATGCTGGATATCCACTGAAGAGATGGCTCCTCACACCAGTCCGGAACCCACGGGACCAGCATGAGGAGGACTACAACCATGCCCACTCACGTACCCGTGTAGTCATAGAACAGGCATTCGGCCTACTGAAGGGCCGTTTCCGCTGCCTCAGCAGGTCTGGCGGGGCACTCCTGTACCGCCATGAGAAGGTTGCAAAGATGGTGATGGCATGTGTCATGCTCCACAACATGTGCGTACGTAGAAATGTGCCCATGCCCCCTGACGCAGAACTGCAAGCACCTGAAGATGGTCATGATGAGGGTGGGGATGTGGCAGCACCTCATGGAGTCTGCGAGGCACCGGAGGCCCGTGACATTCGTCAGCATCTCATTGATGTATGCTTCTAGCACTCACGCCTGGTGGCTGATACATGGACACGGGACTCGTGGCACTGCGTGTGTCTGGGACATGCACAATATGGACTGTACGCCTATGATGGCCTAGTACACAAAGATCAATGTCCACACATCTCATTGGTTGATCGTGCACTTTTTATGGCATATGTGATGTCATGTTGAACACCCTATCGACCCGCCACCCAAGTGAGCCCAACACACCCCCTCCACCCCCCTACCTCCCCCCCGAACACCAGTGTCCAAAGATGCTCATTGTCAGTGGGCTGTCGCTATTGCATGCCCCCTCTGCGGGTATCAGGGGCACCCCTGCCTGTGGAGCGCAGGTTCCTTCCAGATCTACGTTGGGGGCTGCCCTGGACGGAACTTGCAACGGATGATGTGTCTGCCTGCTCACGTCCATGCATGTCCCTAAGGGTTTGCGAGAGCTCAGTGAGCACACGGCGCACTGCGGCAAGTTCGGCACATACGTCCTTGGCCGTCGCATGCAGTTCCCCCCTGAGGCTCTCGGTGCTACTCTCGATTTGTGCCCTAAGTGTCTCAGTTGATGTTTCTATGTCTGCCTTAGTGCCCCCACATTCATCAGCATGGTCCTTGAGGAGCGTGGCCAGTTGCTGCTGTTGTTCAATCAACTGGTCGAGGGACTGTTGCCTCTGCTGGGCCAAGGCCATTTGCGGGGGTGTCACAGAGGGGCTGTTGTCCTCATGTTGCCTTGCCACAGGGCTTGTGGGGGATGGCCAGTCGTCGTCTTGTGGGTGCCCCTGCGTGGTATCCTCATGTTGTACGGGATGGGACAGACAGGGGGATTGGGACAGGTCATGGATGGATCTGACTTCGGCATCCCCGTTTTCTGTGTCAGAGCATGCTGCCATCAATGGGGTGTCACCTATGGTGCTGCTGCCACCAGAGGCAGTGCCTTCTGTGGCATCCATTGGGGGGACCTGTGGTGGTGGTGTTGTGGGCATGCTGGCTGCTGGGGTGCCTGTTGATGTTCCCTCCTCTGTGCTGCCACCTGATTTGTGCTGCTGCCGTGTCTTGATGCGTGCAGCTGAGGTGGAGGGTCTCTGGCCGTTGGTCTTGGCCCTCTTTGCAGGTGTGCTGGTAGGGGTGTCCTGTAGCTCGTCGTTTGGATCGGACCCTGTGGTGGAGTAGAGGAGGGCGAGGGTTATTGATGGGTCTGTGGGAATTGGAATGGCATTGTATCACATGCATTGGGGTGGTACCTGAGGGTGATTTGGGTCGGGGCCTTGGAGGTGCTTTGATTTGTGTGTGGAGTGAGGGTGCAGTTGTTTTGCAGCCTGCAGTTAGGGTGTGCCTGCTGCACGTGTAGTGCGTGTATTAGGGGTTTTTAATTATTTATGTATTTATTGTGGGTTTTAACGTGCGCTATCAGGCCGATGTGTGTGGACGTTCTCCTGGACATGTGTTTCTGTTGCACTATGTGGACGCATGGTACTTCACATGGATGGACTGTGTGGATTTGGCATTGTTTTATCTGGCCCACCTACCTGTATCTTCGGATGTCTGCACTCCTTTCTCCATCCCTCCGACTCCCTCTATGCTCTCCATTCCGATGGTGGAGGCACAGATTTCTTCCCAGGGGGTCAACTTGATGGGTGATTCAGGACCTCCCCCGGTGGCTGTGGCAATGTTGCGGTTGGCAGAGAGTATGCTGCGGACGCGTATCCGCAGGTCGTCCCATCGCTTGCGGCATTGCTGTGGGGTGCGGGGTGCGGTCCCCACCGCACTTACCCGCTGTGCCACCAGAGCCCATATGGCCTTCTTGTTTGCAAGTGCCGTCCTGGTCATTTGCGTGCAGAAGACGACGGGAGCATTCTCCTGGAGGGTCTCTGTTAGCACGGTGAGTTCCTCACGGGAGAAGTGGACCTGCCGCTTGCGGTCGCACGCTTTCTTCGCTGCTTTTCCCATTTTTCTTGGTTTCGCTAGGGTGGTTGACGGGTTGGGGTGTGTTTCAGGGTAGTGATTTTAGTGGTTGTGTGGTTTTAGTGTATTTATAGGTGTACGCCGGGATGTTTCCCGTTCCGGGCCCATGTTTTAACTTCCGTTTCCGTATATTTCCGGGCACCGTACTTTCCGGTAGGCGCACACTGCGGTGACCGCTAAGAGGGGTGGCGGTATTGCACCTAGGGCGCCGTACGGCGGCGGTGTGGGCCGTTTTGGGGTCATTTCCGCCATCGCGGACTTTGCACTTCCGCCATGCCGTGGTGCTCGTGCCCGATGGGTCGGAATGGGCCGCACTTTGCTCCTTCGTGCAATGGCGGAAACGCTATTTACGCTGTGGCGCTCCGGTCAGTCGCTTTCCGCCAGGGTCGTAATGAGGGCCGGTGTCTCTAATACTATTGAGTATAGGGAGTACTGATGTGTGTGCTGGGACATGCTGGCTGTTGTGGTTTCCACATGGGACAGAAAACCTGTGGTGGATGGAAGAGCTTTGGGATAACTTATACTCTGCCCTGACCTGGGAGGGACTATGGATTTATTTTTTATTTTTGATGGGTTAAGCAAATCGGTAGTTGCCTGTCTCGGGAGGTTGGATGCCTCAATCTGTTACGACAGTGACAAGAAAGAGAGGTCAGGAGATATTGGTCCTGATAGGCTCTCCTGGGCGGGCTTTTTCAAAATGACATCTTGCCCCTCATCTTGTTCCACGGGCCCGAGAGCAAAGGGAATTGCAACCTAGTTATCATCCCTTTAGCAGTTGCAATTTATCTATTAATCCCGTTTGGAAGCAACTTGTTTTTTTTTTAAATCCAATCCTGCTTTGAATAAATATTGGTAATCTCTCACCTGTGAAATAACACTAGCATTGAAAGATTAAGTGATGCGTTCCTTTTACAATTTCATTACATTCTATTTCTCCTAAATTCCTACACGCCATTATTGACCTATTCCCACCCATTCTACAATGGGTGCCCCGTGCCGTTTTCACCCACCCCTACATTTTTCCATTTCTAACTTTTATTTTCTATTTTGTTTCTGCCCTTCTTCCCTTCTATCCTGATATGTCCCTCAATCCCTTCTTCACTTGTATAAATTGAACCTATTTAGCCTACTTACCTACGTATTCTCCTTTCTTTCTTTCTTTCTTTCTTTCTTTCTTTCTTTCTTTCTTTCTTTCTTTCTTTCTTTCTTTCTTTCTTTCTTTCTTTCTTTCTTTCTTTCTTTCTTCCTCAATCCCTCCAACCCTCCGTTTCTCCCTCCCTCCCTCCCTCCCTCCCTCCCTCCCTCCCTCCCTCCCTCCCTCCCTCCCTCCCTCCCTCCCTCCCTCCCTCCCTCCCTCCCTCCCTTCCTTCCTTCCTTCCTTCCTTCCTTCCTTCCTTCCTTCCTTCCTTCCTTCCTTCCTTCCTTCCTTCCTTCCTTCCTTCCTTCCTTCCTTCCTTCCTTCCTTCCTTCCTTCCTTCCTTCCTTCCTTCCTTCCTTCCTTCCTTCCTTCCTTCCTTCCTTCCTTCCTTCCTTCCTTCCTTCCTTCCTTCCTTCCTTCCTTCCTTCCTTCTCTTTCCCTTCCATATTCATCCTCTCTCTCTGCATTCGACCCCACTCCCATAAAGGGAAACATTTTAGTCAGCACGTGAGGTTCTCTTACATCCTATTATACACCGTGCAGCATGTCTTTGACATAGTTATTATATGAATAATCTTCAAGATCATCTAGTGAAATAATACTTCGCCAAGGAGAATGGTCAGGACGCCACTGAGTATTTGCAGCCCGGATTGACATACATACGCTTGCTGATGCCTAAAATATCTTAATCCCCCTCGAAGTATGCCTTTCAGCTTGGAGGCTTGTTTGTGTATTCCTTATCCGAGAAAGAGATGTGAATCACACATTTTGACATTTAAATTATCTAAATAAATTGGTTCCTGTGCTATTTTCAGTGGCTTTATTAAGTGTGATCGACATCTGTTACGTCCTTGTACCTGAGAAATAGTACAAACAAGTTAGCATTGAACATTGATATCTCTTTCTACTTGTGCTGTTCTTAAAGGCCTTTTCAGGCGTGCAAATTAAATCGCAAATGTCGTTTGAATTGTTGTCACTAATAATGAGAGTTCTTTCATCAAACACTACATAATGACATGCTTCAAACACAGCAGATAAAGACAACACAGGTGTAGAAGGTGTTCCTCACAGACAGTGGAATAGCAAACAATACGTGTTTTAATACATTAAAGAGCACCCTCTCTGAGAAACATTTGCTAAAAAACTAGAGCAGTTGTAATTGTTTTTTAGGGTAACACCAATAAAAAAATCCAATACATGCAGTACACAGGAACATTCATGTTTTAATTAATGTAATGCTTTGATATTAAAAATGCCATGCCACAATGAAAGCATCTCCAACTGCCTGCACATAGTAGAGCTCTATATACACGTAATAACATATTACAGTAAAACATACCATGCCACATTATGACATACCTAGACTGGATGCATCAAAATTGCAGTCGTAGCAATAACACTTATCATGGTAATTTTAATACAGATACCCAGACAAATATACTCTGCCACAGTAAGAAATGGCTAGAACGGCAGTACCCAAATGCCAGTCTAGCCAGGTAATTACACTTAGCAGGACTGCTTTATCTGAGATGCCCAGTTAAACAAAGTCAAGCCAAATTAAGAAATAATTAAACTGCCTGCACCAACATGCCTGTCTAGCCACTAAACACACATCTCATTCCTGCTTAGCCTGGTTAGCCTGGACATGGACGGCCATTACATTGTAGTGTGGGGTATAATCAAAGGCACCAAGCCAACAGAACTCGAGGGCCCACTGGAAACATGACCTGCCAGCATTCATAAAAAGAATATCACAGCCTGCGCCCTGGAAACGGGCCTATCAAGGCAGTGTGGCTTTCTGCGTGCAACCCAAAAAAGGGCAGTGTGAGAAAGGCTTACCTGTCATTACAAAAGGAAAAGCAGCATTTTAATTCACAGTTGCAGAAGAAATGCAAAGGCCCATTTCACGTGGAAAGCAGGATTTTCAAACACTGACAACAACATGACTTTGCATGGACGTTGGCAGTTTAAAACAAAACATGAGAAAAATGTACCCCATCAACATAAAGATGTGAGGGACAAAACATGATGTGTGTTGACAAAGAGTCTGTGGTAATAGTGGGTCTCGGGGGTGAAGTCACGAGTGAATTTGAAGTTAACCAAGGAGTTAGGCAGGGGTGCCCTCTGGCGCCTATTCTATTTTGCATTTATGTAGAGGAGGTGGTAACTGTGCTGCTCGGAAAAGGTATGGACCCGCCCAAAATGGGCTTCTCAAGAAACCCGGGCCTGTTCTTCACCGACGATGTAGTGATTATATCCACCTCCCAAGAGCCTAAACCAATCTCTATCTGGGTTCATGTAGAAGATTGGGGAGTAGAGACTGTCTCTGAATGTGGAAATAAAGAGAACAATGGCTTTCAGGCCCACCTTTGGAAAAAAAGTGAACATATCTACCATTTTCCCTTGAACAGGTCAGGCAGCATGATTATCTGGGCACTCGATTCAGTGATAGTGAGAACTGGATGAGCCAAATCATCAGAGCTTGTGCTACACTGAAAAAGTATGGTGGGGGCTCACATGCTTTTTCGACAGACACGGTAAGGAGGTGGTCTCTCCAGCTCTGGATTTGTGTAAGCAACAGGCGACAACAGCTGCCCTCTTTTGAGCAGAATAATGGGTATGCCAACTTGAAGCCACTGAGCGTGGTGGAAAAAAAACATCTAAAGAGATTACTGGGCCTCCCGTTATCTACACCAAATAGGTAAGAAAGTACGAAGACCCTTATTGCCCGACCAAATGCAGAAGGATAAGGTCTAGTTCAAGTCCAATTGCAGTAGCCTGCTCACAGAAGCGAAAAAACCAGAACATATGCCGCCCTTCTAAAGATACATCCGTAGGTGGAAATGTTATATGAAAAAGAAGAAATCTGTACAGTGCAAATGCAAAATCGGATGCTACTGATACAAGCAATGAGAGCAGTTCTGATACCGACTCCTCGATTGCTGAGTGTACCCCAAGGTACGGAGACAGTTCAATCAAAAGGGTTATGATTCTGCAAAAGGGCAGGGGGATCGGCAATTGGATTGCTTCGAATTGGTAGAGCAGGTGATAAATCAACTGCGACCAAACATAATTTCAGCCTTAACAATAACTGTCGCGCCCTTGATAAAACTTTATGAACATTTAAATGAAAGCCTAGGTGAACAAATTTCCCTAATGGCAATAGTGAACACAAAATTAACAAAGATAGAGCAAGCGCATCAAGAAGACAAAATCCATCGCTCTAATGACCAATTTTAAAATGAGGTTTTTGTTGCACAAGTAAAGGAATAAGTAAAAAATAGTGCTGACGATAAAAGTCTTCTTGCTGAAGTAGCACGTTAGGCTTTAACAATCTTGAAAAAACAACATACAATTGAAAAACCAACACAAGTAAAAGAGATCGGTGTAAGTGCAACAGAAATCATAAAAGAAAATAATATGGTAAACAGAAGGAGAAGTGAAAACAAGGATATGTTTACGAATCAAATAACTGAAAAACCAGAGTATTGCACAATGAATAATAAAGATGTCCTATCTCCCTCATCTATGTCCCGTGTAGACTTAACAGACGTAGACGAGAAGTTGAATTGTAAACAGACCGAAAAAACTCTCGCACATGAACGGAGAGGAAAAGAGCTTCCATCCAGCGGTTGTTTAGATGACGAAGTGAGAGCTGGCCAACCCACAACGTCGTTGAATGCAGAGGGTATTAAGGGGACTGTGTGCCCTGATGAGGTACGACACCCAGAGAAAACATCAGATAAAAATGGGACTTTTACCATTTTTGATAACAACAAAAGGGAGATCCCTCCTAAAGGTGGAGAGAAAGGAAATCTACCCAAAAAACAAGTAAAGAAGACAAAAAACATGCCAAATAAAAAAAAAGGTAAATGCGAAAAATTCTTGTAAATGTTTGCGAAACATCAAATCTCTAAATGTAACGATTCAAACCTCTACAAGTAACCAGAATTTGAGTTCAAAGATTCACTCTGCGCCTGAGGTACTCAAGACCTGAGAGGAGAATCAAAAACAGGAAGGGAAATTTGAAATCATTAATGACGACTCAGAAGTCAATGAAGAAAAAATAATAGAGGATCTGGCAAACCTATCTACATATGATGCTATTAGCTGTAACTCTTTATTTGAAGAAGAAGACGATCTGGAAACACAAATGATGTTGGAGTGGCACCTTAATCATAATGAGACTTAAAAAAGAATTTGTAATATAGTAGTTACTCCAGAGAAAGAAAACAAAAAGATCATACAAAGTGATGGATCAGAAGATGAAAGATAAGCTGAACGTAACAACAGATGGGAAAAAAGCGCTGTATATCCGCAAAGCAACAATTTTGATCTAAAACACGGCAAGATAACGCCATTAAATGAGGACTCAGGAAGTGATAAAGTGTCAAGACACAACAAACAAAGTGTTGCTCCAAGGTTGGAAGATGAGAAGGAACCTTGGAGAGAAGACAAAACAGCCGGAATCAAAGAAAAATAAGCAACAGGACATAACCTCAAATTTTTGCATAATACTAGAAAGAATCCGACCCTCTGAGGATGGTCTCATCCTAAACAGATATACTGTTCTCCAGCTTTTGAATTATATACCACAACTGCGCTCAATAACAACGAATGACATTAAAACTGTGGAATTTATACATGACTCAATAACTGACCGTGTATTGCTACACATTTATTCAAGAGCTATAAGAGACATTTTAGTTGAGAATACCAACGAATTCAAAGCCTTAGGTTTTGGAATAATGGAACCAGGGGGTGAGGAGTACAATCTAAGAAATCAGACTTCATCAATCCAAAAACCCAACAGAAATGAAGAGAAGATCATTAAAGAGATAACTACTGGCAGTTTAAAAGTGCATTTTGACAAAATGAGAAACGAATTGGAAGATGAACCTGATTTGAATAAGGATGGAAACAAGGGAGAACAGAAGAAACAGATTAAGATCACATTTGCATGCAAAAAACAGAGCGAAAACAAAGAGCGGAGGGAAAAACGGAAACCAAAGAGGATGATAATAAAAAGTTGAGCTGGGTAGCTGCCTCACTAAACAATCTACAAAAGAAGTAATGCCAGGAAATAACCAGTCCTTATGAAATTTTGATGGGCACATGGAATACGCGAGGATTCATGCATTTGTTGAATAATAGTTTGAGTAATATCGCAAATCTGTAGATAATTTGCCTACAGGAAACGTGGTTGATAAATCAGCCAATAGTAGAAGGCTATGAAGTAGCTTGGAATCCGGCCATTGAGCAGTCGAAAGGTAGACCGATGGCCGGCTTGCTAACACTTGTTAAAATATCTAAGGGATTGAGAATATCAAAATCAACAAATCTCTCACCATACATTCAACATGTTATTATAACTATCAACGAAGAGAATGTAGGTGGAAATAACACGAATATCCACGTAATCAATTTATATTGGCAGCACGATGCATCAGATGAGTCGCTATATTTAGACTCAGTGGGTGACTTAATAGACTCAATTTTAACTAGTGAGAAGAATCCTAAAATCATATTCTGCGGAGATCTCAATATGGAATGCCTGAGGGTTCAAAAACCAAGAGATCCATCATCTACAAAACCCTCGGCAAAAAAAAAAAAAAACTGGTTGATAGCCACTTGGACTGAGGAGATGGAGGTTCGAGGTATGATGAGATTAAATAGAAACCTGAAAGGAGATATTCCGCCCAAACCAACATGGCAAAATGACAAATATGAAAGTATCCTCGATTATTTCTATGCGTCACGAAATCTGACAAATAACATTTCCAACTTAAATGTAATGGAGATGCAACATAGTGATCACGATTTGGTTAAAATTACTCTCTTAGGGCTACCAAGTAAAAAATAACATCATTGGAACTATACTATAGAAGTGAATCCTGGGAGAAATCGACTGAGACTCAAAGAAATTCAGATCTTCACAATGGCGGAAGAAATGCTAGAGGAGAATCCACATGATAATGTGAATACATTAGAATATTCGACTTTGCTCCAAATGTACATGGAAACTGAAAAAGGGAATAAGATCAATAATTTCAAAAATATACACGTGTACGTTAAAGAGGTAGTAGAAAAAAAACGTGAAATGAGAAAAACAATTAGGTCCTTGCATATAAATGGAGTACCAAACTACACTAAACAGAAAAAAGAAGTACAAAACTCCTATAAAAAGTGGCTTCATTCACATAAAAGCATCATGTTACAGAACGATGCAGAAAAAATGCTACACATTTTGACAACCAAAAATTCTCACTCATTTTGTGAAGTAATCAACAACATGGCTGTGCCCCAAAATGCCATACAAAATAATGCGGTAACAGAAGCCGACTGGTTAGAGCATTTCGGGAAGCTGTTTGGTCAAAGTATGCTCTATCAACAACATGACCAAAAAATATTAAGCAAATGGGATTTATCAATAGATAAGTCAGACATTTTGGATAATATCAAACGACTAAGCTCATCAAGAGCCCCTGGCCCCGACAGGCTCACAAACCAGATGTTAAAACTCCATCCAGAAGCGCGGTGCAAATTCTGCTTCACGTTGTTTAGGAAGATTATTGCCAAAAAACGAATCCCAGAGTCATGGAAATCGGCTATAATTGTCCCTATATTTAAGAAAGGAGTAAGAACGGATCCTAAAAATGATAGGTCAATTGCCCTATTAGATGTCGTAGGGAAGATTTTTGCGACACAACTTCTAACCCAACTGACAACCTGGATAAAAGTGGCAGATATTGCGGATAGACAACAAACTGGGTTCGTCAAGGGAGTTGGCTGTGGACTAAATTTACTACTAATCAATCTACTAAAGATGGAAGCAATAAGAACAAAAACAAAAATATACTTAGCCTTTGTAGACTTAGCTCATGCGTTCGATTCAATCAATCGCGAGCTACGATGGAACAAATTTACAAACTGGGGATGTCCAGTAAGTCTGCTTGCCGCCATCAGAGAATTGTACTCACAAACAACGATAAAAGTCAGATTAGATCAAACAGGAACCCTTTCCTTAGAAATTAAGACCACCAGAGGTGTGAGGCAGGGATGCCCTTTGGGAGCAACTCTATTCAGCACTTTTATCTCAGATATTGGCACAGCCTCTGCAACTATAAGATCATTTGATCCAAAAATAAACGGAAACAGACTGGGATACATCCTTTATGCTGATGATATCGTAATAATTGATAGAACACCCATCGGTTTACAAAGAAAACTGACAGCATTGAAGGAATTTGCTGACGCAAATGGTTTGGTGATACATCCATTAAAACTGAAATATTAGTGCTGCAAAATCTAGTTGGAACAAGCAAGTCGAAGAAATTTGCCTGGAAAATAGACGCAAAGCCTATTTTACTTACCATGGAATCGCAATACCTAGGGGTGTTGATTAACTCACGGTTAAATGACGACAACATGGTGGCGAAAATACGACGAAAATGTAAATCTCTAACAGATATACCCTGAATAAGAAATTTGGAAAATTGTCAATAAAACCCGTAGTTGAATTCTACAAGGCAAAGGCTATCCCAGCTTTATATTTTGGTGCTGAAGCAATGCTAGGATGCCCGGCTGGGATCTGGCCATGGTGTGAAAATAGATTTTGGAGCAAAGTACTAGCACTCCCTAGAGGGACACCAACTGCTTGTATTAGATTTGAGCTCGGCCTGATTTCAGTCAATGCAAAAGTTATATGGAACATGCTATCTATCTATAGGAAAGTCTTAGGAGCTGACGATCTTCCACAATACCAAATCCTAAGTAGAAATCCAAAACATCTAGATGCTTCAATATTGAGCAGTTGGAAACTAAAATGTGCAACTCTTTTGAAACAACTTCAGGCGGAACCAGAGACACTAATCCAAAACCCAAATGCAGTGAAAAAAAAGCTATGGTTACAGGATTGGTGTGAAAATCAAGAGCGAAGAGCTCGACACAGATGTATGGAGGAAATTGCCTCAGAAGCACGTGCAATGAACACCCTTCCAAATTACTTACAAAAGTTTCCGTGTAACAAAAAAAGACATATGATCACAAAGTTTAGGATGAACCTGTTTCAAACAAAAGTAATAGCGAATATCAGAAAGAATGAAAAAGATCTAGATGAATGCTGCAGATTCTGTAAAACAGAGAAAGAAACACTAAAACATCTAGTGTTATACTGCAAAGAATTGCGAGAAGAAAGCACTCTGCATTTAGGATCAGAAATATCAAAAAGACCCTCGCGTAATGGTGAAGAGTGGTGGATTGCGTTCACAGAGGGAGCTAAATTGAAACTAACTTTCACTCTAATATCTTTTCTGGAAAAATTAGAGAGCAAAATGCTAACAAGTTAGAGAATAGATAAATGGCTAAGGAATTACTAAACATTCTACACGCTACTCAGAGATTAATTGATATGTAACGTTGAATCAGAAATATTTGTAATTCTTTTGCCTTTTTAGTAGAAAATAATTGGAATATTATGTCGAAATGGAAAATATATTTTTTAAAAGTTTGTAATGAACTATATAAAAATAAAAAAAATAAAAAAATAGGCTGCTCCACCTAGAATTGGATCTATGCCCTATAGATTCAGTCGCATCAGACAGACCAATCCTGTACTGGCTATGGCTGTGGGTGGTGCCCGAACTGGAATTTTACAGGGGCGATATGACGCATTTATTGAGCAAGTGTCGGGCAAAAAATTACCATGAGAGGCATGGTCTCACTCCTGCCTGTTAAATATTGTGACATCAAAGAGCATAAAGTTAATGTTAAAGGAGGACTCATTTAGAAGCTGTACGATAAAATCCTGTAGGAACCTAAAGCTAGTCCCAAACTATGTTTGAATGAAGGTAGAATTCTGATTTGATCCGTCTCTGGAATGGATCAGCCCCCCATTTGCCCATACCCTCTTTGTTAATTTCAGACTAGGCACATTGACGGTGGGATCATTTACAGTAACATGGAAGCGGGGAAACTCGATAAAGTGCCCCCTGTGTAAAGTAATAGATGAAACTCTGGCCCACTTTATGTTCCTCTGACTGATCATGCAGGGCCTTAGGAAATTCTACTTAATCCCCTTGCTAAGCTCAGCCAGAGTGCGGACAATTACGGAAGCACTTGATTTCTGTAAGACAGCCGGTGACCCAAGAAGGGTTTTAAGGTGGCTGAATGTATCCATAAGGCCTGGCTGGCAAGACTAAAAGAGGAGAAATACTTTCAGAAGAAGTGGGGTCTTATGACGTGTCCTCACTAAAGCACTTCAATGCTTACTTGAGTAAAAGCTGTGTATCTGGGATAATTGCTATCCAGGGGGGCTGCAAGAGCATATACCTACAATGGGTACCTAGTTTCTCTCCCCTCATGCAAAACCAGCTAAGTGGAGTATAAAATAGCAAACCCCAAAAAGGCTGAACAGAAACTAATTGGTGGTTTTAGCCTTTGTATTCCTTCCTTCATACCTGTATCTCTATTTGCTAACTGTATTATGAAAGCATTTTTATGTTGACTCAAGTAAAAGCTATGTGCCCGGGAGAACGGATATCCACAGGGTATGTGAGAGTTTATGTCAATAATAAGTATTTAGTATCTCTCCCCCCTTGTGATACCGACCAACTGGAGTATGAAACCCCAAAAATGTTGAGCAGAAATTGATCAATGGTTTTAGCTTTTGTATTCCTTCTTTTATAATTGTAAATGTACCTGCTTACTGTAATATGAACATTCATTTCAAACCTGTATGTTTTGGTAATGGCCTGAGGGAAATGGTAATGTAATGATATTTTATGAAATGTTATGAAATAAAATGCATTTGTAAAATGTGTTCTTTTATGGCTTTGATGCCGAATAATAGATTATAAAAGTAAAAAGTAATGTATATTATGCTTCACATGCAAAATGAAGGCACAGAACAGCTGAAATTTACCATCTGACAGCCACAAGAAAACACCAAAAGGAGGATTTTGCTGAAATTGCATATGGGTTGAGTGGTCTAGTGCTGGAAAGTCCTAAAAGCTGACTGGGTCCTATGGTGAAGAGCTGGGGAACATCTTTGAGAGTGGAGTGAGCCTACCCCTGCCCTGTCCTCCCAGTCCTAAAATGCAGCTGTCCTTCCTGAATTTTAAACAGGGATTTTCAATGTAAGTAGGATTTACCCCTTTGAACTCAAAAGGGGGGAATCTGCTGGCCTTAAATCCTTTCCATTTTCAGTGGGTCGGTGGGGGTGAAACTTTGTAGATCCTTAGCCTATTTAACTAAAAATATGAATGTAATTAACTCCCCTTGGCAGAACACCACAGGGTTATTTTTGTTAAAATTCTAAAATAAGAAAGCACATTCCCAGTGTGAGCTGAAAACTATAGACTGTAATTTAATTCTATTATCCTATAGGTCCAGCTTCCCCAACACAGGTGTAGGTGGGCTGGAAATCCCAAATTCTGAAATCATCCCAATTTTTTTATTGTCCAACTCCCCCAACACAGGCCTTTAAGTGAGGGGGGTCTGAAAACAAACGGGTAAATGACCCTATGATTATTTTTAAAGCAAATGTGTGGGTAAAATCATAATTGACATCTGCATTTGTACCAATCTATAAACCAAACTGCTGGTCTATTATTGTGACTCAAGACAAATACATTGGTGACCTGATATACATTTTGGTGTAACTGCATTGAGGTAGATATCAGGTCACTGTGCATTGTTAAAAGGCCACTGTAATGCTTGACCCCTGAGTTCTAGGGAGGTATA
The DNA here is from genome assembly GCF_040938575.1 of Ambystoma mexicanum. NCBI lineage: Eukaryota > Metazoa > Chordata > Amphibia > Caudata > Ambystomatidae > Ambystoma > Ambystoma mexicanum. The sequence continues at coordinate 166,232,063 of NC_090928.1, read as the reverse complement.
TAGGTGTAGACAAATAAGACTGTGTAGAGTGATAAGGCAAAAAGGAGATTGAGTAAGAATAGATATTTGATTTGGCATTGTGTGTAGAAATCAAGCAGGAAAGAAGTGCTTTTTGCCCATGTGCAAAGAACGTTTTACAAAAGTTGCAAAAAGCCATTTTAAAATGTCTGCCATAGAAGTGTATGATACCAGGAGGCCCCTCCTGGCTAAGCTATTCATTCGATGAGAATGGGATGAGGGCAAAGCCGGGAGCTAGCAAACTAGAATGGTGCAACAGGTCACCTCAGTGAGCACTGCATTTGGTGGGAAGGTTGGATATTGCAAAAAGTATTAGAGGCATTTTATATGACCCAAAATGCTCATGAAGAACTGAGTCAAAGGGCTCAGCTCACAGCTTATTTATACTTCCACTTGCAGCTAGTGAAAGCACGAGTGCAAAAGAGTGAGGCTGACGTGATGAAACAGACGGAGACCTGGAAACAGTCTAAGAAAGAACTCACACAGCTTGTAGTAGAGCAAATGTTTTGAGTTACAACAAGTAAGGCTCATTGATCAACTACAGGATGAGTTGAAAACACAACATCAAGCCAGTAAAGAGAGAGAGAGAGAGAGAGAGAGAGAGAGAGTTTTCAGAACTGCATAATGCATGCACTGAGGGTGCAGACACTGTAAGTCACATGCATTCCAAAATTAATGACAGGACTGGTCATACCAGAGGGTTGTCAGATGACATTTTGTCCCTCAAAAAACAAATTGGAGATGGACTCACAAAAGGATTTTGTTGAAATGCTGAAGAATGTAAATATTTAGAAAGAATGGAATTTACATCTGGTAAAAGACTGCAATCAGGTTGAAAGTGGATGCAGAGAAGGAGCAGTCAGGTCCTCAGCAACTGACCAGAATTAGAGAACAAAGAATGGTCTATTAGAGGCAGTCAACTGTAGCGATGAGCATGAGAAAAAGATTATTCTCCTGAAGGAAAAGTACCTTGAATATGCACAAAGTGACAGTAGCATGGTTAAAAAAAAAGAATGCAGATGGCGTGTGTTTTATTAGTGATATTATGAGATATTTATAAAGAAGAAAACACACATAACTCAGGAATACGATTGAGACTATGGTATGTGCACTTTTCAAGACATCTTTATAAAGCAGAGTATCATTGAAAGCCAGACATGGTGGTGAGAAGAGGAAATGAGGAGAGGGCATGTAAATCATGTGACAAGATAGTTTGAAATCCTGGACACTGGTGCAGTTATTTTCCTCTGATTGAAGCTGCTTTCCAGGGCACAACTAAAGGACACATGTGGGTGGACAGCATATCCTTTTCTCACAGGGCGGACGCAACCGCTTGTTTCTTTCTTTATAGGTTGTCAAGCTTGCTCAAGTATTTGGCTGCAAGGATTTTACTCAAGTTGTAATTTTCCCAGTGCAGACACTTACTCACAAGACCCCAGCACCAGTTTCATATTGGAATTTTGTAAGACCCCAGCACCGGTTTCATATTGGAATTTTGCTTTCCAAGGAGTATTACACGACAGATTGCTGGGTTTAAAAGGTGAGCACATTTAATACTTGGCTAGCATATATATTGGAACATTTCCTCTCTCATGTAATTTTTCTGTTGTTCGTTCATTCGTTTTTTTAAAGTCCAATGCTATTTTGTCCTGCGCACTTTCTTCGAAGGACAAGTTCAATTGAACTACATATGTATTTATCACTTTACGATATATGTTCACTCACTGTGCATATATTCATGGGTACAATCTGTTGATTTTCACTAAGGGGGCAAATGTGCCCGGGCATATGTTATTTTTGAGTCTGTATTTTTTTTATCTTTTCAGTGCTACTTAAATGTGGTTAGTTGTGGTTGTGCAATCTATCACAATGGTCACCAAGAGACGGCCATTAAAAAGGGTGCTTGTAGCACGCTGCTTAACCAAACGGAGAGATCCTGAGGAAATAATTTAATCTCACTGCAAATTGCCTAAAAACATTGTGAGTTCTCAAAGTCTTTAATATTTTATAGATAACAATACCACTGTCAAAACAGGTCAACATGAGTTTGTGATTGATGAACATCTTTGAGTGATGGGTTGGAAGTGTTTTAAAATATTGAGTGGCCATGCCCACTGGACATGGACAAAGACCATGGCTGGTGCTCTGGTATAGTTGTAAAATGGACAGTCCCACTGGACATTGCCAAAGGTCATGGCTAGTGGTCTGGTGTCTGATAGTGTTTTAAAATGGTCAGTGGGCACAGCTGAAGGCCATGGTCATGGCCATGTGCGGAAAAAATCTCTGTTATAGCAAAACCCTTGAAATTCAAGGAAAAAACTTTAGTCACAGAGACGTTAAGGTGAACAATACATTTGATGTCATCTGTGAGGTCATCAATGTGCTCATAGGCTACACAATAGGGGGTGTGAAGTTAAGGATGCTTTAGCTGAATTTCAGGGGTCTTGTTGTGTTAAGGTCTCACCTTAACATCCCTGCAACTAAAGATTTTTCCTTGAACATATACAATACAGGGCCTGCGGTAACAGCCCTGTAGTTATGGCTAAATTGCTCAACTCATAGAAAGAGCATTTTTTGGACAGCTTATAACTTTGCCCCAACTGGACGAATTCTCACCAAACTTTGCAAAACAAGTATATGACCCGCCCCCGGATCATTTTCCAACATTTGATGGGGTTTCATCCAATAAGGGGGTAAAGTTATGGGGTGTCCCTACATTTGTGGAAATCCTCCTAGACACAAAGACAGATATTCTCCAAATTTGGGCCAGGAGCAGCGTTGCAGCATTGCAGCGTCGCAGTGTCGCAGCATCGCCATGTTGGATCTGCAGACAGCCGCTGTAAGGAAAAAGTCTGGAAAACAGATTTCAGGTTATTTGGGTTGAAAGATGGCCTGGAAAGGGTGGTGATATGGAGGTCATTTTCTAGGCAAATAAAAGGTTTATGGGAGTGCCGAATCTGCGGACATCGCCGCTGAACACAGACAGCACAGTGAGAAGAAAGTGTGGAAAACACATTTGGGGTTATTTGGTGGCCGAAAGAGGGCTTGGAAAGGGTGGAGGAGTGTAATAAACTTGACATGGAACTGTTTTTATAGGTGAAGAAAAATGTGTGCAGGTGCTGCCGAGTCAGGGGTCAACTTTAGTGTGCATGGACATCATTGGGATGGGGGGGTTATGGGTGAGTTTTGTTAATTGATGGTGTATTGTATGGTTTAATTCTAATGTGGTGGTTGTGGCCATTGGCCAGATTTTTGTGTTCATATATATATATATTTACATATATATATATTACATGGCGCGGTAGTGGCCACGTAGTCATGGTTAAGTTGCTAGACCCATAGGAAGAGCACTTTTAGAGCGGCTTATAACTTCGCTCCCCCTGGACGAATCCTCACCAGACTTTGCAAAAAAGTATATGGCCCACTCTGAATTGTTTTGCAAAGTTTGGTGAGGTTTGGTCAAGGGGGGCAAAGTTATAGGGGGGTCCCAAAAATGTTCTTTTCTCCATAGACTGAATGGAGAAAAAACTTTCCTCATGCCTACAGCCCAAACCGCTGGACGGATTTATACCTAATTTGCGGCAGGAGCAGCGGGTTGGTCCCAAAAGCGTGCTTTTGTAAATTTGGTGGAAATTCATACAGTAGTTTTTATTAAAACGACCAAAAAGTAGTGATATCTATGTCCGCTCCCCGTACACACTTCTCTGTTCGTTCCGCAGACAGGACACCAATTGGCCAATTGGCTTACGCCATGTCCACAGACAGAAAACGTGTTCGCTGATTGGTTGGAGTGAAGCATGAGGTACATCACATTTTCTCGATGCGCCCGATATTTTGGATCCAGGGATATCCGTGGACAACGCAGCATGGAACCCAGCATAAATCTAATTTTGGGGAGTGTGTTGATGTCTAGGAGTGGCTGGAGAGGGTGGGGAGTGAGAGATGGGTCAAATGCTGTATCTGTTTAGGTGGGAGGTGGCCGTGATGTGTTTATGGTGTCTGCAGTCACCGTGGTTGTCCACGGACATACCAAACACTGGGCGCACCACTGGGTTTTTTACTATACTTTGATGTTGTTTTTGGGTAGTTAGTAGAGCATTGGGTGAAGAGGGTATGTGTTGAAGAGTTTGTGCATTGGCTGTAATTATTGTTTCAGAATGTTAATTGAAATGGATAGGTTTTGAGGTGGTTGTGTTAAGTTTTTGGGTTGTGGTCATTTGGCAGGTGTTTGCTTGCATGGATGTGTTATGCTGCGGTGGTTGTGGCCAGGTCCTAGAGTCTTGGGTGCATTGGCAAAGGCTCTAGGCCCTTTCCACAACCACCGCAGCATAACACACCAATGCAAGCAAACATTTTGATTGTGGTATGTGGACTGCTTAGGGGATATGTTTTCAAAAGTTTGTGTACTGATTGGCATTAGTGTAATAGTGTTTATGGATAGTGACATGATGTGTGGTAGTTATTTTGTTGGATTGTGTTCAGAATGTTGGTACTCAAGACTAGGCATTTTGGGATGTATTTATTGGTCAGGTGTTCGATTGCATGGGTGTGTTAAGTTGCTGTGTTTGTGAGTCCAATCATTATATACTTACTGTTTGCTTTGTTGAGGCTGTATGTAGAGTTTTGGCCAGGCCATGCAGTCAAGACTGTAGGGTTTGGCTACAATCACTGCAGCATAAGATACCTATGCAAGGAAACATTTTGGATTGTGGTAAATCATCAGGTGTTTGCTTGAATGGGTGTGTTATGCTGCGGTGTTTGTGAGTCCAATCATTATATACTTACTGTTTGTTTTGTTGTGGTTGTATGTTCTTTTTTCAAGACATAGGTAATTAGAGCAGTCAATGTGATAAAAAGGACACCCTAAACCTACTCATACTTTAGACGCAACTACATACATTGGTTAAAGAACAACGACCGCTAATTCCATCCTACACACCTCCGTTACCCACTATGTAAATATATATACTTGTAAATCTGCAAACCTTTGTCTTTATCGTGACTGCTGTAACCATCTTTGATCCTATTGTAATTATTGCAATGGATTGTAACATGTAACTAAGCTGTGAATAACCTTGACGCTCCTGCGCCTTTGTTCCCTTGGGTTTGGTATGCAATACAAATGAATAAACTAAACTAAACTAAAAAAAAACAACACATGTTAGTGTAGGTAGTTTGTAATGAGTTATTGCATTGCATAGTAGACATTTCTGTACTTTGTCAAACCTCATAGTTAGTACTTTACAAGTACTATGGTTCAAACCAGTGTACTGTGCAATTTGCTCAGTTCCTGTGTTTGTTCATGAAATCAATGGCTCTGTGGGAAAAGAAATCCATGCCGGATTAAAGAAAGCCTTTCTACGTTATGGTACAATATATTTCTGTGGTTGATTTCAAAAGCAGGAATTAAAAAGGTGTATGGTTTTTGGTTTGGAAGTGGTGGTAGTATAGTTGCAATTAGATACCAATTGCCCTATTCTAATTGTTTGTTTCTTGTTGCATTTTAGTAGTATTCATTTATCTTTTTTGCTTGTTGGAGAATTTTGGGGCAGTTAGATACCTGTTGGCGTATTCTAACTGTTTATTTTTTGTTGCATTTCAGTATTTTTTCAGTATTCATTTATCTGTGTGGTTATTGCAGAATCTTGGGGCAGTTAGATATGTTGATAGTTTTGGGGTTGGTGAGGGTATTTTTATGCGTAATAAGTGTTGCAGGCTTTCCTTAGAAAAATGTATATTGACGTGTTATGGTTGTAGTTTATGGATTTAAAGGTTATTGAGGATATTTTGTTGATGTTCATACTCATATTAGTTATTACATTTTGGTTTTAAGAATATTAAGTAAGCGTTTACAAGATTTGCTGGTAATCTCTGCTTTAGAGTAATGGTAGTATCATTACATTCAAACCATCCACAATTCTTTTTTATGTATGCAGTGTAGTGACATGCATTGGTTGTGGATCATGCGTGGTAGATTATACCTACTGTTGTGAAGGTTTTCTTACCAAGTGATACTTGTCCATGTGTGAATCCAGTTAGCTTGCAGTTGTTTTTGGTACCATCTGCAACTGTATTTGTAAGGTGGAACGATTATCGGAATTGCAGATAGTACATAATCTGTCATGGTTTGCAGTTCGTACAAGTTGCTGAAATGGAATGGATTCACAGTTAGGTATGGATACATACACAAATAATTAATTAGGGACGTGTTCCTGTGCCACATGGCTGCAGAGAGTGCATGTATGTTTCGACATCTATGAAATCTGAAAGATTTCATTCAGAGGTATGTTTTTGTTTTCCAGTAATTGTAGTAAGTACATTAGACATTCTTGTGGATCTTCTTGTGTTTTTATAGGGAATTTGACCATCCCAACACAGTAGTACAATTCCTGCCTTATTCCAGAAACACTGTCAGTGTTGTCAGGATTGTTGGTTGCATTTCTGTGAAGGACTAACATTTGCAAACACAATTGGTCTGTCCCGTTAAAGTAAATGTTTTCAACAATTGGTGGCAACAATAGAATATCAATTTACACCAGTTGTATTTGAAAACTTGAATGGACCAGACAGTTCTGTGCCCAAGTTATTTGTTCGGAGTGTGCCTTGTTTCTTTAAGGAGGTAGTTGGTTTTGTTTGTGCACAAGATCCTTCTTTGGTTGCGGTCATTGATGAAGTATTAGCTTCTTTTAATTTCTTGGGAGGTATTGCTGTGAGATCCTGCATAATTTGAGTCTGAAGTAGTTTTCTTTTACACACTTTTGCTTTTTGACGAACAGGATAGGTTTTGAGATGGGGTGTAGAGTACACGCAGTCTATTGTATTCTAGAATGCAAGGAATATTAGCGTTTACTTTACTTCCATCAAAGTTGACTAGAAATAGTCCATCAAGTGTACGTAAGTGTGATAGTGCTACATAGCTCAAGCCTTCTTTAAACACTGTGCTACCAATATTTATCAATGCTTTATCTAGGGTAGACCTTGTGATTTATGAATAGTGACAGTGTATGCTAGAGATAGAGGAAATTGTTCTCTGCGTACTTACATGTTTTTGAAAAGAAGGAATCAGGCTGTTGAGCATCATATCCTTTTAACTTCTGATAGTTTGTCAAAGTGAATATTGACAAACAGAATGTTGTTGTCACATGGGTATGTTTGAAAGTCAACAACTGTACCAAGTGCTCCATTAACTAGTCCTTGATCCACGTCAAGGTTGCGTTTAAGCATTGCTCTACAGTTTAAAGATAATTTTAATATTTTCTCCAAACCAACTGTGATAGAGAGTTTTCTAAGGTATTTAGTCATACTGTGTTAACACATGGGTAGTATCATACCATGCATGTCCAGTTTGTCCATGGAGTAAATTTCAACTATTGGTTGCATTTCTTTTTTCAACATTGTTTCATTGAATTGAGCACAGCTTGCAAGAGTTTGGATCAAGGACATACAGTTTACATTTGTGTGTACTAATTGTTCTATAACATCAGTAGCACATGAGTTATGGCCATAGAGTGCATTGATGTGCCTGGTATTTAATGTAGATTGTGCGTGTTGAGATATTACATCAACTCTAATACTATTGAAATAGTTGGCATACGTGAGGTCTGCAGACTGATCGTGCAGCGTATTTTCAGTTAATTCTTTGGGCCTCAATACACGGTAGGCGGTGAGCCATGGCGCTGTTAGCGCCATGGCTCATGCCGGTAAAATACCGGCACCGCCTTGGTGGAAAGGGGATTTACCGCCCCATTCCAAGGTTGGAGGGGCGGTAAATGCCCCTTCCACCATTGCCCTTCCCCATTCCCATTTCTGCCCCATAGGGCTCTATGGGAATGGGGAAGGCGCTAATTACGGCACCACAATTTTGCGGTGCCGTAATTAGCTCCGAGGTCCCTTTGCGGGTTGGATTTTAACGCCTGCAAAAAGCAGGCGTTAAATCCCCCAACCCGCAAAGGGACCTCGTGGTAAAGCGGTAAGGATTTACCGGTACCAGTATTTTACCGGTACCGGTAAATCCTTACCGCCATCCGTGTAATGAGACCCTTTGTGTTGGAAATGTTGTCAAAGGTTGACATTTCCTATGCTGCCAAGAGTTTTACAACATAGTTTGTGCCCTAAGGTTTTAAAAATAGGTTCACCTTTAACTGGTGTTAATTGAAGAAGATCTCCGAAAACAAAAATATGTTTTCCTCCAAAGAGTTCTTCTTTGTCTGTTTTCAGGACCTCTTGTAATCTGAGGTGAATCATGGCTAACATTAGGTTGGAAACCATGCTCACCTCATCGACTAGCAACCTTTTCATTTGTTTCAAAACTCTGCATAGTTCCATTGCAGCTTCTGGAGAAAGTTTATAGTAGTCTAATTTGTTTTGGTGTTCTACTGGAAGGAGTAGTAATCGGTGTAAAGTGACACTGCCTATGTTGTAGGCGGATAAACCTGTGGGGGCAGTTGCAACAGATGACAGTTTGTTGTTTGTCATTTGTTGGAGGAATTTGCTGATGATTTTGAGTAAGAATGTTTTGCCTGAACCAGCTTGACCACTCACGTATAGCAGTATAGGTTTGTAGTCTTGACAGGTACAATTTGTAGTTTCATGCTGCATACCATGTTCAATTTGTTTTGCTATTTCTAGGAAAATGCTATGCTGCTCATTGTTTAGTTGTGATTTCAGTAGAGCAAAGTCTCCTGCAGATTGCTCCTACTGACACATGTAGGGTAATTCATAGAATTCAGCACACAAGGGGCGCACGCGGCTGGCGCACAGTGTGCACGTGTGAATTTCTGCACCAGTCGCGTGTGCTAAAATCCATTTCTGCGCACAGCGTATTCATGGATTTTAGTTTCCAAAACCAGCCGTGGCGCAGAGTGGCGCAGTGACCCTGCTGCAGCGCCAGTTACGCCCCTAATCCCTCCCTGTGCGCCATGCACAGCGCACAAATCCCGTACATGGCGCACAGGCCCCCAACCACGAAAACGCCTGTAAAACTCCCCGCGCACCCCTCCGAATAAACGTACCCCGCTGCACGGGGAGTGTCACATGCGATTGGAGCGGGTACGTGTATAACAGGGGTTCGTAGGAAGTTTCACACGCAAAAGGCCCTGTGCGAGTGGGGTACGTGTATTCCCGGGGTGCGCGGGAAGTTTCACATGCGATTGGAGAGGGGAACGTGTATTTCGGGGGTGCGTGGGAAATTTCACACACGAAATGCCCTGTGCGCGTGTATAACAGGGGTTCTGGGAAGTTTCACACGCAAAATGCCCTGTGCGAGTGGGGTACGTGTATTCCTGGGGTGTGCAGGAAGTTTCATACGTGATTGGAGAGGGGAACGTGTATTTCAGGGGTGTGTGGGAAGTTTCACATGCGAAATGCCCTGTGCGAGTGGGGTACGTGTATTCATGGGGTGCGCGGGAAGTTTCACACGCGATAGGCCCTGTGCGAGTGGGGTACGTGTATTCATGGGGTGCACGGGAAGTTTCACACGCGATAGGCCCTGTGCGAGTGGGGTACGTGTTCTTCGGGGGTGCGCGGGAAGTTTCACACGTGATAGGCCCTGTGCGAGTGGGGTACATGTATTCCTGGGGTGCGCAGGAAGTTTCACACTCGGTTGGAGAGGGGAACGTGTATTTCGGGGGTGCGCAGGAAGTTTCACACACGATAGGCCCTGAGCGAGTGGGGTACGTGTATTTCTGGGGTGCGCGGGAAGTTTCACACACGATTTTGCTGTCAGAGCGGGGTACGTGATTTTCGGGGCTGCGCAGGGATTCCTACACGTGAATTGGCAGTGTGGGTCCTCCCAGCTGTTCCCTCTACACCCTCCAGGGCCCCTGCAGAAAGCCCACACCACAGGGGACTACCCTGCACCCCTGGTCATGTCCCGTATGCAGCCCATCCACCATGGGCATGCCCCCCAGCCAAGCCACATGTCACCTTGCACTACTGAACACCAACTCATGTCCCCCAGCACCCCCACCCCCCAGCAGTCAGGGGCACCTGCCAGCATGCCCCCTCTCAAGTCCACCAGCACCCCCAACCCCCAGCAGTCAGGGGCACCTGCCAGCAGGCCCCCATTCATGTCCCACACATGTCCCCCAGCACCCCCAAACCCTAGCAGTCAGGGGCACCTGCCAGCAGGCCCCCACTCATGTCCCTCAGCACCCCCCCAGCAGTCAGGGGCACCTGCCAGCAGGCCCCCACTCATGTCCCCCAGCACCCCCACTCTCCAGCAGTCAGGGGCACCTGCCAGCAGGCCCCCACTCATGTCCCATGCATGTCCCCCAGCACCCCCCCAGCAGTCAGGGGCACCTGCCAGCAGGCCCCCACTCATGTTCCCCATCACCCCCACGCCCCAGCAGTCAGGGGCACCTGCCAGCAGGCTCCCACTCATGTCCCCCAGCACCCCCACCCCCCAGCAGTCAGGGGCACCTGCCATCAGGCCCCCACTCATGTCCCACACATGTCCCCAGCACCCCCACCCCCCAGCAGTCAGCGGCACCTGCCAGCAGGCCCCCACTCATGTCCCCCAGCCCCCCCACCCCCTAGCAGTCAGGGGCACCTGCCAGCAGGCCCCCACACATGTTCCCCTGCCCCCACGACATGACGATCCTCAATCATGTGCCTAATTGCCAGCCACATCACACCCCACGCCACCCCAGCCCAAAGACCCAACCAAGTATTGCATCCACCCACATAGAAATGCCCATTGCATGATACAATCCGAATGGCAACTATGTAAATGAACACATGTCCGTCACACACACACAATGGGTGCAAGTGAATGTGAAAACCCACATCATGACATGCATGAAATCAATGAGAGAATACCACACATCAAAGTATGAAACAAAAATGTATTGAACCCAAAATGAATGTAATGAAAAGAAAACACACAATAATGTGAAGAAGAAATAAAACGCAGCATGTCCAGAAAATAATCAAAAATATGAAATCAGAATCCAAAGAAATACAAATGAAAATGTGTCCAAAGCCTCAGTCCAACAAAGCAAATCCAAGGGAAAAAAATGAGTGAAATCCATTGCTCTGTGGTGAAATGAAAAAAAATAATAATAAATCCACAGTTCAACTATATACAAATCACCAATCCAGGGTCCATGAGCCCAACAAATGAAATGAAACCTACAAAAAAGACTACCTAATAAAGAACTATATACAAAAACGTGGTGCATTGTCCAATCGCCTAAAAATAAACAAAAACAGAAAGGAAACCTAACACTATCTAACTATTTACAATGGCAGCGGGCTAGTGCGACGGCTCACTTATTGATGTGCCGGGCCAGGGCATCATCGAACTCCCGCTCAATGTCCTGGAGGCGGTCCTCTTCCATGGCCCGAGGGTTCGCAGGGACGACGACATGTTCAACTCCAACTCCCTGCAAATCGCCTCGAGGCACTCGGCCCGCCTCAGGGCCCTCCGCATGGAGTTCTCCGCCCTGACCATTGTGAGCCGTGCCTCTTCCGCCCGCTGCCGCTCTGCATCTATGGCGTGGCCCAACTGCTGCCACAAGGAAGACACTTGAAATCCGGGGTCCTCCTGCCCTATGGCCGATGCCTGCCCCTCTCATGTTGAAGGCCCCGAGCCATAATTGCTCCCACCATGTTGCTGCTGCTGTGCCTGTGCCTTTGCCTGCGCCCTGGCTCTTGCTGCCTGCACGTCCTTTTCTGGCTGGGGTGCAGTTGTCGTGGTGGCCACCCCTGCTGGAAGTCCGACTCCCGACTGTGGCAGGGATGTGTCCTCCACCAGCCTGGCCGCTGGGTCAGGGGCAGCTCCACAGGGTACCCAGGTGACACATGGGTGGGAAGATGGCACGGAGGACGACTGGCACATAGGGGATTCAGGTGAGGAGGGGGTCGCAAGAAGGTCCAGCACATGGAGGAATCCAGCACCGGTGACCCGTCCCAGTAGGTCAACGTGGTCAAAGAGGCATGCGAGACCACGTGCAGTATCTCCACGAAAAGACTGCAGGTCACCTCGCATGCCCCGTTGACGCAACGCTATCCCACTCAGGACAGGCTCAACACGGTCCCGGATAGCCACGTCTGCAGGGAGAGGAAGGCCAGTTGTCGTGAGCTCATCTCCTCCCTGAAAACGGGTCTGGATGTAGGCATCCCTGCTGGTGCCAGATGATGCAGTGACAGGATCAGGGACAGGATTACACACAGGCACCTCCGCGGCGGCCTGTGCTGCCTCCTGTCCCTGCCCCTGCACTGCACCACTAGCACCAGTGGAATCCCCACCTCCAGACCCCGTGTGTGTCCCTCCCACGGTCTCCTCCTCCACCAAACCCCCCACCAACCTGGATGACTCTGTGCCATCTTCCTCCGTTGGACCCTGTGGGGTCTCAGCTGCCCCTTCTGCTGCCGAGGAGTCCACCTCTGACCTCTGCCTCTTGGACCTACCCTCGGCAGCTGCAGCCTGGGATGTGGCACCAGACTCCTCACTCCCCGACGAGATGACAATCTGGGAGGGGAGCCAGGCCTTGCGTCTCCAGCTGGTGGTGCGATCCCTGCCGCTGTGCTCCACAGCACCCTCTCCGCCCTCTTCATCAGTTGACGCTGCAGACAGGGAGAGATAAAACACAGACATCAGGGCACTGTACAATGGACTGATACACACATGACAGTTGCACATGAGTGGCAGTGTCAAACTTCAGACATGGCATCACACTCCACGACACACATGTCATTTCAACTCACACACATGAGCATTTCCACAGCAATATTGCACCAGGCAGCAACATCCATACACATACAACAGCATGAACAGCCGAAGGTGAGCCTGACATCACATGAAACACAGGGAGTGCACTAGACACGCACTCACGCCACCACACTTACATGCATGTCTACATCTCCTCCAACTGTCACAGTGATGCGATCGCCATACATGTCACATCTGCCATTCAGCCTTCTACATATCAGTGTCACGTGCATCCATGTTGCATCACAGTTGCACACTTGTCAAATACACACACATGCACATGTACACAGTGCAGATACATGCAGCAGGAAACACCATCCATGTGTGACACCACAACCATGCCAACGTACATACACAGAAATTCAAACATGTGTGCTACCACACCTGCATTTGCACAGCATGCTTACCAACACATACACCATCGATGTGTCTCACACCTAAGAGGACTCACATGTGGCAGCCTCATGCCCCTGTTCATACACATCCCTACATGGCCCTACGAAAACACATGTGCAACCTGCACACTACTAGCACACCACCACACGCACAGCGTCCAATCAGTATGCATGTACACTTACCGCTCGACTCCAGACAGGTCTGCCTCTCAAGGACCTGGACGTGGAGCGCTGGGCATATGTGTTCCAGGACCCTCAACTAGTGGTCGGACAGGTGGCCCCAGCGCCCCTTGGCATCCGCTGCCTTCAAGAGGCGCCGGACCTTGTTGAGGGTCCTGGACCTGAAGTCCTCCCAGTACTTCTTGACATGGTGTAAGTCGCGGACTGCCACCGCCCCCGCGTGGATGGCAGTCACGATGTCCATCCAGATCCTGGTTCGTCCTTCATTGTCGGCGCGCAAACTTCCAAAGAGGGCATAATACTGCCCCAGGACTTGCTCCACCAGGACACCAACTTCCCTGGCACTGAAGCTGGTGGCCCTCTGCCTCTCTGGCTAGGGGTTGCCAGTGGTGCCAGATGGTGTTGTGCCCGACATTCCAACCCCAGAGGCAGGAGTGGGTGGGCAACTGGGTCCTGGGGCTGGGCTGTGGAGCGATGGTATCCCAGTCATGAGTTTTCAGTTCCAGCAGGGGTGGTCACAGCAACTGCACCCCTGGCTGACGTGCAGGCAGCAAATAGCAGGGCACGTGGCAGCAGGCAGTCAGGCAGCAGCAGATGGCAGGTAGGAGGGTGCTCGGGCTCTGGGGGTCAGTAATTCGGCCTTCTGGGCAGGAGCGTGGTCTTCCGTGTGTTGTTGCATGGCCAGCTTGATACAGAGTGATTTGGCACGTGAAAATCTTGCACGTCAGCGTGTAATTCGAGGAAAGGCCCTTCCCACGTAAGCATGTCAGCACACGGACGTGGTTTCATTGGACCAAAGGCCCTTAGCGCGTAAGCGCTTTTGTGACGTGACTCGCGCGGGCGTTTCCCTTGTGACGTGGGCATAGTGGTTCAGCGCGGGTGGAAAAACTGCACGTCCGCGTGTGGATGCGTGTAATCCGAGGAAAGGGCCTACGCGCAAAAGTGATGTGATGCACGCAGGGGTTTCCATCAACACAGGTGCATGTTCATCGTACACGTCCAAAAACTGCAGGTCCGAGTTTCAGCTCGTGTAATTGGAGGAAAGGGCCTTAGCGAGTACACACGTAAGTGACGCTGTACGTGTGGGCCACTTTAAAAGGTATGTGTAGGACTCCATTCCCTTGTAAGTGCTTTTCGTGGAGAGCGAGTGGGTGAATTCTGTACTTCTTGTCGGTTTACCCGCGATTACTTCAGAGCATTTCAAGTTCGTACTCCCTGTTACCTCTGACAGCGTTCTTTATTTTTTTGGGGCCTGTTTCCTCAAACAGCGTTCACTTCTTCTTTTGTCCTGTCTCCTCAGACAGCGTACAGTTCTTCTTTTGGCGGGGGTGTTGCCTACACGCACACACGTGTTTTTTTCATGTTATTTTTCCAGGCAGATGGTGTGTCGCGCACGCATATACCAACTGTGCTTGCCCCGTGTGTCGCGTACCCCTTCAGAGGTCATTGTAGGCTGCGTGTAAAACACATACGCTTGTTTTTGTGTTTCTGGGTGCCACAGCGTAGTGCAGGTTCATTTTTCCACGCACGTGGTCTACGAGGGGTCGCGTGCACGTTACTTTTTGTTTTTGGGGTGCCTGTGCGTTGCGTGACCCGTCATCTTCCCCCAGGGGTCACAGACAGTCTTGCTAGAGAACTAGGGTATGAATTCCATCTAGCTAGTACCCTACCCCTTTCACCCCCAATTGCCCAGGACAATTGTTTACTGCAACTCCCATACGCACAACAACATCAGTGCCATGGTTCGGAGGCGACCTAGCGGTAAGGGAGGCAAAGGTGGCCAACCTCCAAAAGGTGGGCATGGTGGGCGCGGTAGGGGACGTGGCCAGGATTTGCAGGGTGCCCCTAGACCCCCATGTGTGGAGGACAAATCAGGGACACCCATGCCCCCCCCGGTTGAGGGAAATGTGGCTGACAACCTCCCAGCTCAGATCTTGTTGGACCAGCCCATTGTGGCACCTGAGATGGCACAGGATGACTCCCAGGCTGACTTCCAGGTCAGCAAGTCTAAACCACGGGTGTCGGTGCAAGTTGGTGTCACCAGGCCACGTGGATCTGGGGCAGTGATGTAATCTGCAGCTGCAGCTCTATCCACCCCAGCTCTGAGTCTCCCAGCCGGGACAGTGTCGGTCCTGGTCCATCAAACTGCGTTGCCCCTGCCAACATCACACTTCAGCCAATGCCTGCACCAAGGCCTATGGTGATTGTGCCTTTGCACACTCCCAGTACCCAGTCCACCTGCGCTTCTGCCCCTACTGACCAGAGCGGCACGAGCCACTCAGGCTCAGCTCCACCTTTGAAGAAGAGGAAGAAGGGTGCTCTCGCACTACAAGCTGAGACCCCAGACATGGCTACACAGTCCGGCACGTCAAGGAAGCCTAGCTTTAATGACCCTGAACTTGATGCACTTGTGAGCTATGTGTCGGTGCATAGCCGCGAAATGTTGGTGACTGCCGGGTGCAAGACCACACCTGGTCAACGTAGGGCACACTGGCAGACCATCACGGACCGCATAAGTGCCTGTGGATGTGAGGCACACAGCTGATGATTGCTACAAGCGGTGGAATGACCTGAAACGCAGAGCAAAGAACAAGCTGGCCTCAAATCATGCCGCTACTCTGGTGACTGGCGGTGGGTCTCCACAAGAGGACAACAAACTCACTGAACAAGAATCTGTTGCTGGGACCTTCGTCACAGAGGAACAGATCCAAGGTGTGGGAGAACTACCTGATTACGACGCATTGTCCGGTGAGTGCCCATGCGTGTGTGTGTAATCCATGTGTATGTTGTTTGGGTGATGGGTTCTGATTGAGTGCCAGGTGAGGGTGTGTACTCCTGAGTGTTATGGTCACCCATTTGCTTCCTCCCATACATTCACGTACCTTGGATTTGGGTATGACTGTATCTCTTCTGCCCACAGTTGCCAATTACGCCTACATTAGTGCACTTTACCTTGACCTGTCATCTTGCAACTACATTGTTCAGATTTTGTAAGTGTTCATTCAGGCTGATTGTTTCCACTCTCCCATTTTTACTACGCATTTTTCTGCCCTATTGCAACATATGTGATATGCTTCGGTCATTGTTTACAGCCCACACTGGGCCACTACTTTTATCTGGTTATGTTAATGATTACACCATTCAGGCCGATGGAGTATTGGGCTGCTGACATTTTTTTATTAGTGCCTGTTTGCATGTGGAAGATGACAGATGTTTCCTGTAATGTTAAAGTGACCAACCATTTATCAGCCCTCAATGACTGTGTTATTGGACACTGGATGTGTTTCAGTGTGTGGCACATGCATATTTTGCAACAATATTCAGCAACAATCTTCGCATCATGTCGATGTGACATGGATGTGTGACAGTACTCATTCACTGAAATATTGCTGTAGTTTTGTAATTTACCGTGGCCATGCTACATGACATCTGTGTTGTGGCATGTGTCATGTATGTGTATTGGACATGCCACTCACAGCCTGATGTGTGATGCCAGTGCTACCCAACATGCTGCAAATGTGTTGCATATCCATCTTGCTCTCCCCAGTGTCTGCCTTTTTGACTCCACTTCCAACTCTTTGACAGTGCATGCATGGCAGGGTTATAGTCATCTGGGACATGTGTAATTTATGTACTGGATCTCTGGCTTGTCACGGCCTATGTGTGTGCTATGGTGCTCATGCTCTTTTCCATTTGTTGTCTTTCATGTTTTTGCAGGTGATGACGCACTTGGTGCTGTTGAGGTTGAGGAGATGGTGCAGACCCAGGAGGAATCTCAGGCACAACCGGGCATCAGTGGGGGACGTGGTGTGGTGGTGGGTGAAAACCCAATGTTACTGCAGACCATACTGTCCAGGGGTGCTTCTGGGTGCATCTCCCCAGTCCCCTATTCAGGTGCTGAGTCAGATGATGAGACTTATGTGCAGTCGCAGGTAAGTGTTTCTGGCAGGGATTCTGTTCTGTCCAACCCACATGGACCAGGGGTAGAACCCTCTATGGGGATTTCAGTGTTGGTAGGTCCACCTTTGGCAGTTACGGATGCAGGTTCGCACTCCACAGCCTCTGATCTGTTCCTGGGCCAGCAGATCGGAAGGGGGAATGCAGTCCTGCAGCCTCAGGCAGTGCCAGCGCAGCAAGGTGCAGATCGCCTTGCCCCAAACAGGTGGTGCCCGTCGACGCGGTGGCCGTGCCCCACCAGGCAATACTGTATGGGAAAACTCCATGCACAGTATGGCAACCCAACAGGCAGCATCAGTAGAAAGGATGGCTCAGGCAATGGAGAGGGTGGCCACTTCCAGTATCCCCCCTGAAAGGCAGATGGAGCAACAACAGCAGGCAACAGACTCCATGTGCCAATCACACAGAGAAGACATGTTGGCGTCCAACAGGGACAGACGGGCGGCACTGGAGACTCTGTACAAATCCATATCAATACAGTCCCAGGGCCACAGGGAAGCCCTGAGGGTAGAACTACATAACCTCAGGCAGACTCTGGTTGCACTTGAGGCTTCCAGTAATTTAAGGGCAGAACAGCAGCTGGGGCAGCTCACACGTTCGCTCTCAGCTGAGCTGCATGCAACACGTGAGGAGATCCGGGCATCACGCGAGGCCATGTGTGCAGAAATGCAGGCAACCCGTGTTGTGCTGCATGGGGATCTCCGCACTTTAATTCTCCAGAATCAGACCTTCCAGACCCGCATGCTTGCTGCCATGGAGGACCATACCAGGGCTTTGCGTGGGCTGCCTCCCATAGTGCCACTGCCTCCTGATGCAGCAGCAGAGGATGAGCAGAGCGACAGCAGTTCTCCCACAATAGCATGGCCGTGCAGGCCATGAACCCAAGGAGGTATTTCTTTTTCCGCAACATCCATGCAGGTGGGTGTTGGTGTGCACCCTGTCCTCGAACCTCCTGGGTGGCGTCCCCGAACCCCCCTGTCCCCCACATGGCCATTTTTGATTTTTTTTTTACAGTGTGTTGCCTTGTGTGGCTCCCGTGGGCATCCACTGTATTCCGGCTGGGCACATGCATGCTTGTCCTGAGTTTGGGTTAGATGCTTGGGTTTGTGAGACACACACCCCTCCTGCTTCCCGTTTACATGGGCTTGCAAAGGGTGTGACCAAGTGAAAGTGAATTACACAGTGACGTTGGGCTCCCATGAGCTGTGTGGGCAGTCTGTAGTCAATACTGTCTAGACATCACTAGTGGATATTGTTGTTGTATTGCACGCTGCATGGTGTATTGATATGTGCTTGTGCATCCATGTCTTCCTCCTAATCTGCAGGTTCCTTCCTCATGTCTTCACAAGGCCATCTACTTTGCAGATGCAGTTCATGTTGTATGCAGTACACTGAGACATTTGCGTGGCAGCAACACTCTACAGTTGTAAGGGGTCGATGTGCTGGCGTATTCAGGTTGTAAGACTACCACTACTTGAACTTAGTACTGTCATGTTTTTGCATTTTTCCATGGTGTGTAGCAGCATTGTGTTGGTGGTAAGTATTTGGTTATGTGTGCTGTTAGTTATGCATTACTGGGAGCATATTGTGTGTGGGCAGTTTCCATTAGGGACAGTGTACTTTGTGACACTTGTGTCAGGTCTTAGGCATTGCTTTTTTTGCTTTCACATTGCATGACATGCCATGGTGTTTGGTGGTGGAGCTGGGGAGGGGTTGGGTGACATGGCGCTGTTCTCATGTTGTATTTAGCAAGGGGGTAATGAATTTAGCAGCATAGATGTATGTCTTTTGATGACACAGCATTGGTGGTGTTTGGGTAGGTAGGGATGCACACAATGTAACACTTCCAGGTGACCAATCTGAGGCTGGTATGGTTGTGACAGTTGAGTGTCCCTTATGTCATCATCATTGATTGTCAGCTGGTATGTGCCAGGGCTGTGTGCACTCCACAGGGGTGTGATTTTATGTGAAGTAATTAGCCACCAGCTGCGTACGGGCTGCCTCACCACGTGCCATTTCCCCTCCCATGTGCAGCGGGCGTGCATGTGGTTGGGGATGTGGGGGAACCACCATGTCCATGGGCAGGCCCTGGCGTGTTGCAACGTTGTGCAGGACACATGCTGCCACTATGATCCTGCACACTACTGGGGGAGCATTTAACAGCTGCCCACCAGAGCGGTCAAGAGAGCGAAAGCGTGACTTGAGCACTCCGAATGTGCGCTCCACTATGCCCTGGGTTGCAATATGGGCTGTGTTGTATCTTACCTCGGGTGGCGTGGTCGGGTTCCGAATTGGCGTCATCATGTGGGTGCTCAGAGGGTAGGCACTGTCCCCTGGGGAGGTGGTGATGGGTATCATTAGTGGGGTTGTGACATTACTCAGTATCTGGCATGCATGCATGTGCTGTGGCATTTATACTCACCAAGCAGCCATGTATCGCCATGCCGCCCAGCTTCTAGGTCCAGGTTTAGGGTTGACAATCTATAAATGAAACTGTTGTGGGTGGACCCTGGATAGTTGGCATATACTGAGGTGATGATTCCCTTGGCATCAATACTACCTGCACGTTGATGGAATGCCAGTGCTTGCGGTTTCTATAGATGTGCTCAAATGCCCTGGGGGGACATAGAGTCACATGGGTGCAATCAATGGCACCTAGCACTTTGGGGAATTGTGCCTCCCCATAGAAATCGTGGATGGCATCCTGCCTTTCTGCAGGTGTTCTGGGCAGGTATATGTGCCTGCGGACTGATGGGCGTGCAGTCATAATGGCCAACACCTGGTGTAGGCAGCGTGACTGCGTGGCCTGTGACACCCCCCCACTTTAGCACTTGTCCACTGAAATGATCCAGTGGCCAAGAAGTGCAGTACATTGAGGACCTCCTCCAGGGGGCTGAGTGCTTGGGAGCACAGGGTGGGTGATGTGAGGTCATCCTCCCACTCACTCACCAGGTCGAGTATTATGTGAGGTGGAAACCTGTACCTCCCATACACCTGGTCATCAGGCATCCCAAAAGGGCTGGTTCTGGGTGTAAAAATTCTGGGCCTGACTATCCTCCTCCTCCTCCTGCGGTATCCCACGACCACTGCTGCTAGGAATGGTATATTCATTTTGGCGTCTGAGCTTGTTTGTTGTTTGTGCAAACTTTTATGCTGCGTGGGTCCACGTGCGCCTGCTTCCTGCTGGCGTACATGTTTCTGGATTAGCGCGTCTTTTTTGGCGCACTCATTAGGCCTGTTCGATTCCATGAATACGTGTTGTAGACGCGCGTGTGGGCGTTCCACGCATTTGCCTTCTGTACTTCCCCCATGACGCCCACATTTTCACGCGTTGTTCCCCATTCTGCGTGTTACGCCCCCTGTTCTGCCTACTTTTGTTGTGTGCGCAGTGCTACGTGCGCTTTCGCTGTGCGCTTAGCACACACTGTTGGAGACGTGTGCGCCAGCGTGCGCCACACAGAATTTTACCGCACTTCCAGGGATTTACATGCGCACGGACTTCCATGAATCGCTGTGCGCGGGTTTCGCTGTGGCTTCCGCACTTGCACTGCGATTCGCACGCTTTCGCACACTTGCGCCAAAAATTTCAGCGCACATTATTCCATGAATCGGCCTCATGGTGTTTTCTACTTCAGTCATGGCTAATCCTGCCTCATTTGATATTAGTGGCTGTCCAAGTGGTTCTTGGCTTCCTGTTACAGAAGGTTGACTGTTACCAGGAGTGTCTACATTTAGTTGCACTTGGAGTTCTTCTTCTTGTTGCTGTTCATTGTGTAACGTTGTTTTGTTCTGCGTAAAGTTTTCATCTGTTATAGTGCTTTCATTTGCTTTGAAAGCATCATCATAGGAGTCGTGGGTATCTAGTAAATCTTCTTCTTTTCTCCATGGTTTAAAAAAGTTGTAGTAGGGCCCGATAATACAGTTCTGTATGTTAAGGAGTTTTTAATGACAATTTCATGTCATTAAGCTTTGTTTGGTAAGTTTCACTAGCCTGCCTTCAGATTTTTCGACTCTGTATCTACCTTTCTTCTTATCTGGTTTAATATTATTTTTGTATGTGAAGTTTTGGGCTACGTGGAATAGACACATGGTTTCCAAAGTGGTACTCATGTTTGGGTAGTATGTGGCTAGTAAGTTGTTTTTCAAAATGTCTTGGCTGTTGGGATCATTTTTGGCTATTGTTTCTATGTCTTGATTTGAGAACTCTTTTCTGGATTTAGCAGGACCAAGGCTTAGCCATACTATGTTTTCAGATTTCACATACAAGCCACTACTACCGGTCTGCGGCTTCATAGCAGCCACATGTTCTATGGGAGAGCATTTTTATGCCTAAGCTGTACAATTCTTGTGACAGTGTTTTGTCAGATGATATATCATCCCAGCGGTCTTTCAGCTCTGTTTTTTCTGCTTCAGTTAAGTAGGCTGTAACATATTGTGCAACTGCATTGGAATTGTCTGCAATGTATTGCACATCTATATTTGCATTCTATAGGAGGGCAATGATTGCATTGTAATTAATCATTGATATATTTTGATCCGTCTGTTCTTTAATGCAATATGTGTTCTTAGGTGATTTACCTTTGACACAATGTCTAACTGAAGACATGAAGTTGTTCACTTGATCTGTTGTTGAAACTGCTCTAGGGAAACCAAAGCAGCACTTGATGTAGTATTTCCCTTGGATTGTATATTTGTGACAACAATACTTTCCACATTTGTGTCTTTGAAATTATAAAAAATTTGCATGTAGGTCACTATGTGTAATTTATGAAGAGATTTCACTAGTGACATATATGTGAGTGAACTGTAAAACAGTGGCATCAATGTCATGACCAAATTTAGGAGCATCTTTAAACCACAGAAGCATGTGGATTTGTGGTGCTCCTCTACCTTGGTATTCTTTGCTCCAAGAGAAGTGTTGCACTTCTCCAAGGGGAGGCATTGTTTTTTTTTCTTTTTTACAAATGAAGTGTTGCATAGCAGTGAAGCAATGGTTGAAATATCTTGTTACGTTTACAGGATCTAGAGAGCAAAGTTCTCCTGGTGTTTTCATATCTATATTTGTTTTATTTTGGTTTCTCATGCATATACTGCACAACTTAATGTCACAAACCAAGTGGATGGGCCAAGGTTTCTTATCATACAGCGTACATATGCATGACGTCGGAACCAGTATTCTTTTGTACCACTTATGTTTGCTAACACATTTGTAATGTTTGATTGTAGAACTTCTTCTTTTTCTTGCACTTTGAGTAGTAATTGCTTAACGGACATATTTTGAAAATTGGTACCTGATTTCAATGTGTGTGCAACTTTGTAGCATAGAGTTCTAAAGTTTTTCATACCCTCGTCCACTGCTATGGATGGCAGTTGGGTTTCTTTGCTTTTGTTTGTATGCTTCTTTATTGAAATATGGTTCTGTGCTGGTGGTGTGACTCCACTTCACCTCCACAGATGTTTGCAAAGCTATCTTTGTTGATATTTCGTTTATTGAGAAGTCTTTTTTATAGTTTAGTAGTTAGTTTCGTTAGTGGTTTCATTCTGTTTAAAACTAAAATAAATAATTTCCTTTTGAGAAGGATTGTACTGTCTATGAGAGCTTCCAGGATTAATTTTCTATGGTAGGTTTTAAGGGTTGTGCATGATTTCTCTCTTGTTTTTATAAGGTTCTGAAGGACTCTCTGGTGGAACATTTTTTGTAAATAATTTTTTTGGTATGCTTACTTGTGGCTACATCAAGATTTATAGGTGCAATGTTTGCACTAGTTGTAGCTGCAATCTTTCTGTTTAGTTTTACATTTTGAAAGAGGAGGCACGTTTCTTTACTGGAAGCTGCTTTTGTTTAGCTTAGTGGCTGTATTAGTTGTTTTGTTTCAACTTTTTGTATAAATTCTGCTAGAGGTGCTTATTTTGTACACTTTTATTTTGATTTGCTCTACTTCTGCATTGCTTTCTACGGAGTTGCTTTTTAGTAGGCATTCATTGGGGTCTGTTGGAGAAAAGGGAAAGTGTGGGTTGGGACGTTGTGCAATGTATGTGTGCATTGTGCATGAGTGTCTGAGTATGATGGTAGGCATGTATGTAGAGGTGTGTGATTGTGATATGGGCTGTTACTTCAGGTTGAGAAGGCTATTCTCGTATTTGTGTGTTACTATACTGGTGTTCAGATGACAATACAAAGTGTGCACCTGCTGAGGTGCAAGCAGTAATACTGAATCTAATGCTGCCGGGTTAATACAATTGTTTGTTTTACAATATTAGAATTCTACAGTGTTTGAGTAACAGTTACAACATAATGCCAATATTGCACTTACTTTTTTGGATGCAAAGAGTAGGTTTCTTCTGAGTTCTATTTTGTACTTCAGACGCTGCTGGTTTTCAGGAGAGTGCTGTTCACTGCAATTGTGAAAGAAAGAAATTAGTACATATGTGTGTTAAAAGCACTGTTGTTAATGTAGACATGTGTTTCTTTGTTTTTGTAGAAATACTGCTTTCTCTTAAATGTGCATAGCATGTACATGCAGTTTCCTTTGTCTAAGTGCTTTCTGGATATTTTACTTACAATCTGTCAGTTGAACTTGCCTTAGGAATGATTACAATAGTAAGCACACAGAGCACACTTGGCTTTTTAAGGCAGTGTTACTTGATGATAGGAGATAGGAGAAATAACAGTATGCTTTTCTTGCTACTTACAGGGTAAATGGCAGGAACTCTGGTGAAAAGTATGCAATGTATGTATTTACAGTGCACGGTACCTGCTACTTTCCCTGGATAAGTAGTAAAAATGTCATGCTGTCACTTCTCTCATCTGGTGTGATCGGGTGTCACTTTAATGGTGTGTGTTTTACAAGTTTTCAATTACCCATATAACACAGAACAGGAAACCTTATATTGCATGCCCTTGAATTTGGTTCTTGACATTTACAATCATACTGTTATTTCTCCCATCTTTTAACATGAAATTAGACTGTGTTAGAACGCTGTGTGTGTTGTGTCTTATTACCATTGTAATCATTTCTAAAGGAACTTCTAATGATAGATTCTAAGTAAAATGGCCAGAATGTGCACAAAGTAAATTGTATGCACATCATATGCACTATAATGCATGAAATGCTACTATGATTGAAATGTGGATAAATAGGTGGTAGTGGTTATAAAAATGACAGAATAAATGAAGAGAATAACAGTTTGCACATTCCAAATGAAAATTTGGAAAGCACACAGCTTTGCAAGTGACACTTGATCATAGTAGATGGGAGAAATGGCAGTAAGCTTTTTTGCAGGTTATACAGGGTAATGGCAGTTACCCTTTTCAGATGCATTTATACAAGAGCTGTACATGTACTGTGCACAAAATATACCAAATGCTGTTGGTACTCTTGTTCTGAGGAGAATTGCCTAGCATTTCGGTGCTGGACTGCCCCAGAGCAGGACAAAGACTGATATGTTTGGGATATTTCTTCTCTGTGAAAGATAGTGAGCTAAAGGCTCTGGGTAAGGCTCTTGTAACCAGGACTCATGTCTGGCAGAGAGTCTCCCAGGACCCCCCTTGTTATCTACATATTTCAAGTAACTTTGGGTCTCACCCTAAGTTGCAAGGGGACTCCAGACGTGGACCCCTTGCTCACTATTCTTAGCGAGGCACAGCTCACCCTACTGATGAGGTTCAACCAGACCGAAACACGTGTCTGGGGTTGCTGTTGGTACTCTTGTTCAGAGAAGAATTGCCTAGCATTCAGTGCTGGACTGGCCCACGGCAGGACAAAGACTGATATGTTTGGGATATTTCTTCTCTGTGAAACTTAGTGAGCTAAAGACTCTGGGTAAGGCTCTTGTAACCAGGACTCATGTCTGGCAGAGAGTCTCCCAGAACCCCCCTTGTTATCTACATGCACTGTGCACAAAATATTCATACTTGTAGTTTGTGTTCATGCATGTGGATGTGCATGAATCTGTAAGCAGAAATGTTGGAGAGTTTTCCCGTAGTTAATGCTTTAGGTGCTTTGCAATCACAGTAGAATTGTACTCATAGTGATCAACAATACATCTAAAGTGCTGAACTGTGATGATGGAGTTAGATATAGAGTTATTTGATGTGGTTGGTGGATGGTTCTGTGACTGCTTAACAGTAGCCAATGAGGGAATGGTGCAGAGAGTGATGTGGAAAGGGTAGAAGGACTGCACCAGTGATGTGCGCTCCACGGATACCGCAGCTGTTCACAGACACCGCCGCTGTTCGTGGACAGGGTTTTGCCACATCTGGGGTTTCTCAGAAAATCCAGCATGGAAAGGGGACTGTAGGAATTAGCCAATCAGGTGTTGAAGTTGTTCTTTGCGGGAAGAGAGGGTGTGTGTGTGTGTAGTGAAGATGACAGAGGTGAAGAAAGTGAGGGTGTTGGTTGTTGGAGATTTATTTGTAGATGGTTTGGAGAGGTATGCTATGTTTAAACATAAGGCTGCCAGTTTTGGTTTTGAAGGAGTGGAGGTTTTCTGGTCAACTGTGCCTGGTTCCAATATGCAGGCAGAGGTTGGAGCTTGTAAGACTTGCATGTCGAAGAGTCCAGATGTAGTGGTACTGCATTGGGGTGGTGTCCATTTGCGATACATCAGTGCTCCTAGTTTGTTGAGTACTCTTGAAAACTTGGTTGAGGCAGTGATGGAGGTTGTTCCAAATGGCAAGGTGTTCTTTTTTTAAATATTGCCTAGGGTACTATGGGACAATTCTAATGTTTTTTGTCCCCAGCAAAATGGTGCAAGGTGTTTGGTGAACAGAGGGATATCTCCTTTCTTGTGTAGCAGTGGAATGGTGTCTTGTAACAATAACAATATTGATTTTGTTAATGGTGACTATTTTAAAGCAGATGGTATTTCTTTATCCATATTGGGAAATGCTATGTTATTTCAAAATATAAGAATTGCTTTACAGAGGATAATGTGACGACATTAGGAAGAAAATAAGTGGAAAAAAAGTAACAAAATGAAAGGTTTTTTTATTATAAGCACTTTCCAACAAAAAAAAGGCTCTTTTCAGAGCCAACCTCAAAGGGGAAGCAGGTTACACTATTTACATTTTCATTAAACCACTGTCAGATTATACGATTTGTCCGGGGACACCGCTGTAGTTCGCAGACAGCGTGTATTACAAATGAGGCTGAGAGGCATGCAAATTAGACTGTGCAGGGCAAGGGATTTGTCAATAAGGTTTTCTGGGTGTGATGGGTAAGGATAAACTTTGGCAGAAAGTCTGTTTCTGAGAGGAGAGCAGACAGCTATGGCTGTGTCTTTCAGAAGGCAGATTTTCGTGGATAAATTGGTTGGAGGTGCATGCAGATCACTGTGGAGTGGCTGCACATCTTGGATTCCCTCATTTGGGTGTGCACTGGCATGGAGTGCATGATATGAAGTGGCTGGATTTGGTTCCTCTTTGTGCTACTTTGGTGACACAGCGTCATCCTGACATTATTATTATTCATTGTGGTGGGAAGAGTTTAGGAAATGGCTCTGGAATCTCTTTGCAATTTGCAATGAAAGAAGGAATCCGGAAAGTCATGGACATGTTTCTGAACTTCCAAGTAATTTTTTTCTCTTATTACGCAGAGACAAATGTGGCTGCGTTCTTCTTCATTTGGTCAAATTGGAGAAAGCAAGGCGCAATGTCAACAAGGCTGTTTGCGCCTTTTTGAGAGATGTTGGTATGCCCTCTTTTCACAATGAAAATATTATGTTTCGTAGTACACACATTTTTCGTAGAGATGGAGTGCATCTTACTTTTGCTGGGAATCAGATCTGTCTGCGAAATATACAAAAGGCATTGCAACCCTTTTTGGAATTATAGTAATCCTTTTTCCAGTAGGTGTTGACCACTTGAAGTTTTCCAAACACAAAAAAAAACACAGCAAAAAGGCTCTTTTGAGAGCCACCACTTCCACCCGGAGAAGAGTGCAATGGTTTTGATATTGCAGGACCTCTAAAATGTGAATGTCCGCAGACTTCTAAAAATGCACAGGGCCCTGCAGCATTTCATTGTCACTTCTATTTTTAAACTGTGAAAGGCGTTTCTGAAAAGAGCCTTTTTTCTGTTTTTTGTGTTTTGAAAGGAAGGGAAGGGAGTGTAAGGAAGGGGCACCCACCCCGGGGATAAGAAAGGGCAGGTGGAGAGAGGAAGATGTAGGGTGGGCCTTAATCAGGTAGTGGGCAGCCCTTCTCATGCTCCCGGACCACAGCCTCGAAAGCCTCGAAAGCACTTCCAAGAGTCTCCCCGCAGTACATAAACAATACTGTGATCCTCAAAAGGTAAGGGTCTACTGTGTCGCGTATGGCCTGCGAGGCAGCTTGATGGATGTGCTGCCCCACAGGAGTGCCTCTTGTGGTGGCAGGAGCAGAAACGGAGGATGCTGCAGAGGAACTCAACCTATTACTTTTATCACAGGGGACAACCCGCCGAATTGCCCCAGCATGGAACAACCTTAGGTGTTGCTTCATGGAGGTAGTACTGTAACTGTACAAACCTAGTTTGCCACGAATAAGCACCATCTGGCACTCAGTGCAGTGCACCTTGTTTGCACAAGCTTTCTGTACCCCTTCAGGAATGGCAAACAAACTCCACACCCAAGATTCACTGGGGCAATCTTCATCCAGCTCTGCATCCTTATGCCTGTTCCCCTCTCCAGGCCCTTGGGAAGGTGCTGGTGGTGGAGTGGGAGGGGGTGGTGCTGAAGCCGAGGTAGCTTCAAAGGTGGAAGCCATGGTTGCCCTGTCAGAGCAGGCAGAGTAATGGCAAAGCAGACACAGCACATACAGGACAGCAAGCAGAGGTCAGCAGCCAATGCAGTGTTGATACCATACCACACCAGTATTGAGAAATGCTCACTCTAGTAGCCAGAACCACAATGAGGAGCAGTGCTGGGGTGTGGCCTTTTATAGGGGTGCTGGTGCGTGCTTCGCGGACAGCCACACTGTCTGCGAACACTTTGAACACCGAAAAGGGCTCAAAAAGTTCCAAAAAGTATCCAGATCGCTAGGGAGATTGTCTGGGACATGTGCAAGGGTGAAGTTTCACAGCAAAATACTTTGGATTGCTCAAAAAAGCACTTTTTGTGTGTCCGGGGGCCCGGACTGTGTTTGCGAACAAGGACCCATGCTTAGTGTGGGTGTGGTCACATGTTGACGTCGCGGACGTGTTCGCGAATGGGACGGGTGTCCATAGGACACCGAATATGCGGGGTCAGTTGTACGCATGCGCGCTGGTGTTCTACGTACAGTGTTCAGGTCCCCAAACTAATTAAAAGTGCGACACACATGCGGCGGACAGTTACAAACAGGCGCGATGTTCGTAGGACCCGAGGGTGGGGTGTGCATGTATACAGGTTTCCGCCGGACAGGGTTTGGGTCCCCAAACTAATTAAATGTGGGCCATAACTTTGTGGACATGCGAACGGGTTATATGTTCTACAGCCACATTTACTCTGATTGCAGACAATACAAACAGAGGGGATGTTCCTAGGACACCCTATTTTCACTAATAGCGGACATGCAGACAGATTATGTGTCCTACGGACACCCCCATTTTGATTACGGACAGTGCGAACAGGCATAGTGTCCTTAGGACACCCCCATTTCGGTTAATTGCAGATAGGTGGACATATTATGTGCCCTACAGACACCTCAATTTTGATTATGGACAGTGCGAACAGGCATAGTGTCCTTAGGGCCCCGCCATTTTGGTTAATTGCGGACATCCCGGACAGTAGCGTCATTTAATTTTTTCCTTGGTATGGTTTTCTACAAAGTTCTTCAAAATAATGAAATTGGTCCTTAATTGATCAATTTTTTGTTCTAAACGCTGTATATGAAGTATGTAGTTCATTACACATCTCCTGATCATCCCTGATACTTTTTGCCAACATTACATTCACAACCCCTTGTATGAAAACTAAATGCACATGTGATGTCATCAGTGATGCCATTATTGATATTTGTGATGTCATCTTTGATGTCCTGGGTGTTAGTCTTAGCAGTGCACGGTGGTGGTGCGAGTTATGGTTGCTTAGCTCACCATAACTGACAAATTTCATTTTTTTTTTATTTTACTTGTAACCATAACATCCTTTTAACAACGTTTTTTAACTGAATTTCATAGATTTTTAGTAGCGCAACATAACCATAATGTCCCTTTAACAAAGTTTTTTCACTGATATATATATATATATATATATATATATATATATATATATATATATATATATATATATATATATTCAGTGAAAAAAACGTTGTTAAAGGGACGTTATGGTTAAGTTGCGCTACTAAAAACCTATGAAATTCAGTGAAAAAACTTTGTTAAAGGGACGTTATGGTTCCAAGTAAAACCGAAAAACCCTTGAAATTCGCCAGTTATGGTAAGCTAAGCAACCATAACTCGCGCCACCACCATGCACTGCTAAGACTAACACCCAGGACATCAAAGATGACATCTCAAGTGATATTTTCACCAAATGGCCATGCACCCAAGACTCTATGCCCTGGCAACAACCACCGCAGCATATCACATCCATAGAGTCAAACATTTCAACTATGATCTATGGGAAACTTTTAATGTCCGCGAACAATGTGAGTGTTCTTAGAACACTTTGAACTTGCCAGCGAACAATACGGACACCGTTTTCAGGACACCCCCTAAGAAAATTTCAGAACAACGCAATAGTTCTTAGAACACTTTCAACTTAACAACGAACAATACGGACAGCGTCCTAAGGACACCCCCTACGAACATTCTAGGACACCGGGAGTGTTCTCAAAAACGTCTTCAGAACACCCCCATTTTGTTTATTTGCAAACATTTCAGGACCCCGCGGGTGTTCTTAGAACACATTCAACTTGACAGAGAACAATACGGACAGCGTCCTCAGGATACCCCCTACGAACACTCCCCGGACACCGCGAGTGTTCTTAGAAGTGTCTTCAGAACACTACCATCTTGTTTATTTGCGAACATTTCAGGACACCGCGAGTGTTCTTAGGACACATTCAACTTGACAGAGAACAATACGGACATCGTCCTCAGGACACCCCCTACGAACATTCTAGGACACCGGGAGTGTTCTTAGAAGCTTCTTCAGAACACCACCATCTTGTTTATTTGCGAACATTTCAGGACACTGCGAGTGTTCTTAGGACACATTCAACTTGACAGAGAACAATACGGACAGCGTCCTCAGGACACCCCCTACGAACACTCCCCGGACACCGCAAGTGTTCTTAGAAGCGTCTTTAGAACACCCCCATTTTGTTTATTTGCGAACATTTCAGGACACCACGGGTGTTCTTAGAACACATTCAAATTGACAGAGAACAATACGGACAGCTTCCTCAGGACACCCCCTACGAACATTCCAGGACAACGGGAGTGTTCTTAGAAGCGTCTTCAGAACACCACCATCTTGTTTATTTGCGAACATTTCAGGACACCGCGAGTGTTCTTAGGACACATTCAACTTGACAGAGAACAATACGGACAGCGTCCTCAGGACACCCCCTCCGAACACTCCCCGGACACCGCGAGTGTTCTTAGAAGCGTCTTCAGAACACCCCCATTTTGTTTATTTGGGAACATTTCAGGACACCGTGAGTGTTCTTAGGACACATTCAACTTGACAGAGAACAATACGGACAGCGTCCTCAGGACACCCCCTACGAACACTCCCCGGACACCGCGAGTGTTCTTAGAAGCGTCTTCAGAACACCACCATCTTGTTTATTTGCGAACATTTCAGGACACCGCGAGTGTTCTTAGGACACATTCAACTTGACAGAGAACAATACGGACAGCATCCTCAGGACACCCCCTATGAACACTCCCCGGACACCGCAAGTGTTCTTAGAAGCGTCTTCAGAACACCCCCATTTTGTTTATTTGCGAACATTTCAGGACACCGCAAGTGTTCTTAGGACACATTCAACTTGACAGAGAACAATACGGACAGCGTCCTCAGGACACCCCCTACGAACACTCCCCGGACACCGCGAGTGTTCTTAGAAGCGTCTTCAGAACACCACCATCTTGTTTATTTGCAAACATTTCAGGACACCGCGAGTGTTCTTAGGACACATTCAACTTTACAGAGAACAATACGGACAGCGTCCTCAGGACACCCCCTACGAACACTCCCCGGACACCGCGAGTGTTCTTAGAAGCGTCTTCAGAACACTCCCATTTTATTTATTTGCGAACATTTCAGGACACTGCGGGTGTTCTTAGAACACATTCAACTTGACAGAGAACAATATGGACAGCGTCCTCAGGACACCCCCTACGAACACTCCGCGGACACCGCGAGTGTTCTTAGAAGCTTCTTCAGAACACCACCATCTTGTTTATTTGCGAACATTTCAGGACACCGCAAGTGTTCTTAGGACACATTCAACTTGACAGAGAACAATACGGACAGCGTCCTCAGGACACCCCCTACGAACATTCCAGGACACCGGGAGTGTTCTTAGAAGCGTCTTCAGAACACCACGATCTTGTTTATTTGCGAACATTTCAGGACACCGCGAGTGTTCTTAGGACACATTCAACTTGACAAAGAACAATACGGACAGCGTCCTCCGGACACCCCCTACGAACACTCCCCGGACACCGCGAGTGTTCTTAGAAGCGTCTTCAGAACACCCCCATTTTGTTTATTTGAGAACATTTCTGGACACCGCAAGTGTTCTTAGGACACATTCAACTTGACAGAGAACAATACGGACAGCGTCCTCAGGACACCCCCTACGAACACTCCCCGAACACCGCGAGTGTTCTTAGAAGCGTCTTCAGAACACCACCATCTTGTTTATTTGCGAACATTTCAGGACACCGCTAGTGTTCTTAGGACACATTCAACTTGACAGAGAACAATACGGACAGCGTCCTCAGGACACCCCCTACGAACATTTCAGGACACCGGGAGTGTCCTCAAAAAAGTCTTCAGAACACCCCCATTTTGTTTATTTGCGAACATTTCAGGACACCGCGGGTGAACACATTCAACTTGACAGAGAACAATACGGACAGCGTCCTCAGGACAGCCCCTACGAACACTCCCCGGACACCGCAAGTGTTCTTAGAACAGTTTCACTTTGCTTGCGAACAAAACGGACACATATCGAGTCATTAGAACACCCCGTAGTCAGTTTATTTAGAACATTTCAGAACACCCGTGATGTCCGCAAACAAATCGAACACAAAAAGAACATCTAACAAATAAAAAACACAACTTTCATCCTATCTCATACACTCCCACCCTCCCCAAACACTCTTACACACCAACACACTCTACAAAATACACATTTTGAACAAAGTTTCACTGCGCTGTCCGCGAATCCAAGATGGCGGGCGCTACCGAAAAATCTGACGCGCTTCACGCTCCACGCCGTCCAATCAGCGAACATGTTGAATGTCCGCGAACATCACGCAAGACAATTGGCCAATCAGGACACTATCCGCGGAGCGAACAGGGAAGTGTGTCCGCGAACCGAACACAGATATCACTAATTTTTTGTACCTACTTTTTGGTCATTTTAAAAAAAAATACTTGACGGATTTTCACCAAATTTGCAAAAGCACGCTTTCGGGACCAAGCCGCTGCTCCTGGTCCAAATTTGGTGGAAATCCGTCCAGCGGTTTGGGCTGTAGGCGCAAGCAAATTTTTTTTCCCATTCAGTCTATGGGAAAAAAAAACGTTTTGGGACCCCCCTATAACTTTGCCCCCCCCCCTGGACGAATCCTCACCAAACTTGGCAAAAAAATTCAGAGTGACCCAAATACTTTTTTTGCAAAGTTTGGTGAGGATCCGTCCAGGGAGAGCGAAGTTATAAGCCACCCAAAAAGTGCTCTTCCTATGGAAACAGCAACTTAACCATAACAACATGGCCACTACCGTGGCCATGTAATATATATATGTATTCAGTAAAAAAAAACTTTGTTAAAGGCACATTATGGTTAAGTTGCGCTACTAAAAACCTATGAAATTCAGTAAAAAAACGTTGTTAAAGGGACGTTATGGTTCCAAGTAAAACTGAAACCCCCCTGAAATTCGCCAGTTATGGTAAGCTAAGCAACCATAGAACTGGATGTAACTGTTCTTGGAATATACTCGGTGTCCGAAATGTCCTCAAATAACCAAAATGGAGGTGTTCTAAGAACACTATACCCGTCCGTACTGTCCGTAAGCAAGATTAAACTGTTCTTAGAACATACTTGGTGTCCGGGATGTCCGCAATTAACCATAATGGAGGTGTCCTAAGGACACCATACCTGTCCGTACTCTCCGTAGAACATCTACGCACATGCTGTTAGGGAGAATTCTCATTCTATGGCTAATTTCCCTCACCTAGTGAGTCCCCCAGCAGCTTTGCTGGATTTCTGGAGTTTATTTTTCCACTTGGTAAGAGTGTGCCTCTTTCCCCCACTCTTACCTGTGTTTTGTCATATGCATTTCTACTTGTTGTGTGATCTTGGACTCTGGAGCACACCACTCCATGAGCCCAACTTTTTGTGTGTGGTACACAGCTGACTACTGTCCCCCAGAAACAGGTAAAGTTGCCATTAACTTTACATAGTCACTTTTAACTACAGACCCAGTACAACCCATTTTACATGGAGTACTGGAAAGGGTTAAGTCATACCCCTTGTTATCTGTGCCGCTCTGAGCTTTGTTTTGCTCTTTTAACATTTAGACTTGGCAGGTGGCAGTGGTATCTACCCTGACTATTCTACCGCGATTATACTATATACACGTGGTATTGTTTTAGGCAATTATATTAGCCTCGAACATAAACCTGCTTGACCAAATACTCTTTCTTTTTGCTCTCGTTGGGTTTAGTCACCATTTCTTTTTGTTAAAGTCCTTCTTGTGTTTTACTTTGCGCGGCAAAACAGGTTTTGCCTTCTTTGTTCACCGTCTTTTGGCAGGCTTCTGCCAAGGAGCCCTCCTCTAGGCGCCTGGGTGTCTAGGTGGGCTGAATTTGAGGGTGGGGTGTAGTCACCCCTTGCACAGGGTATCCTAGGAAACCCAAGTTGCACTTTGCCATGATTGGCTGAGTGGTTGACCGGGCTGGACAACCCCCCTGCTGCGTGATTGACAGCCAGGCTGTGTGAATGGGGGATTTTCGCATAAAAGGCACAACTCTTGGGCTGGAAGTCAGAGTTGTCACTGGAACTACAAGGAACCGAAGAGAAGCAGAGAAGAAGACGGCTGCTGCAAGTAGCCCGTTCCGGTGAAGCCCTGCTGCAGTTCTGAGCTATCTACCCTTCGACGACCAGAGAAGATCCAGTCCGGAGTCTTCTTCCTTTGAGCCTGGTGGGATCAACCAGCTCATCGTCCACAGACAGAGAATTCTCTTCATGGTCGAAATCGCTGCACCCTGCTGTAGTGGTCCGGATAGCCATCTGAATAGCCTCTCCTGTTTTAAAGAAGCGCACCTTTTATTCACTGTCGCTGCTGATGGCCTCATCTCCTCCAGACGTGCTCCTTCTCGTCTCCACGACCGAAGCAACAGGAACCGTGGGTCTGCAGGAAACTACCAGGAACAACTGCTGTGGCACCAGCTTCTTCATTGAATAAGGTACTGTTTCTGCTGCAAGGAACTAGGGTGAATCCCTTTTCTCCTCATCCAAGGCTTGCCCTTGTCTTCCTTCCCTCTTATAACTTTTGCTTCCTCTGTTGACAATATCCAAGTACTCCTGGCAACATTGAATCTTGAACTAACTGACTGTGTGATCCTCGACAACAGGAACCCAGTTCCACTTGACACTGGCTCCGGCCTATTGACTTTTGTATTTTTATCAGCAAGTGTTCTCTGATTCTGTCTGCCTTGACAAAAGTATTGCCTATGATTTTTCTCCCCAACTCTCTCTGGTTAGCCCAGGTGCTAAGTGTGTTTTTGCCCCGGTAACATTTCTTGCTGCGGACACGCGTTTCGTTAATACGACCGAGCTATCAAAAAGTGATTGCATATGTATTCCTGGTAAAGTCTTTTGTTTCACAACACCGGTCCGCCAAAACATAAGGTTGAGCTAGTTGGTGGCAAGAGAATTGGTTGTTTGTAGTGTATTTTTTGTGTGGTTTTGAATTTATAGAAGTGTTGTGTTTTACAGATGGTTTAAAAATAAATGTACTTATATTTTTTACCTGAAACCTTGAGTCAGTGTTTGCTTGAGTCACGGTAATTGTGGTCCCTTTGTGTAATCTTTACTACTGCTCATATACTCTTGAGATAAGCCTGCTGCTCCGCTACTGCTACTACTTTAACATAGTAGTACAGGCTTGTACCAAAGGTGAACTTGTATTACCACTTGTGGTCTTAATTGTGTGTAGTGGTCCCTAAGGGCACTGCACAGGATTCTGCCTAACACATGCGCACCACACCCATAAGACCTACGAACATTGCGACTGTCCGTAACTGTCTGTCTCACGTGTGTCACACTTTTAATTAGTTTGAGGACCCGAAGACTACCCGTAGAACACCGTGCGCATGCGCAGGACTATTCACGGACGTATTCGCGTAGTCATCATGTAATCGCACCCACGCTGAGCGTGTGTTCTGATTTGCGGACACTGTCCGGGTCCTTGAACATTTTAAAAGTACTTTTTTAGGCAATCCAAAGTATTTTACAGTAAAAATCCACCATTGCAAATGTCCCAGACAATGACTTTTGCTTTCTAAATACTTTTTGGAACTTTTTGAGCCTTTGTGGGGTGTTCGATCTGTCTGCGGACAGCTGTCCGCGGAGCGCGCACCTGCACCCCTATAAAAGGCCACACCCCAGAGCTCATCTTCATTCTGTCTTTCTACTATTGAAGACTGACCTGCTTTTGCGGCCTTTGCTGTTGCATCATCATACCTGATGGCTTCCATGGCTGCTGTTCATCCAGCTGGTGCTGCTTCTGCCTCAGCATCACCCCCTCCACCACCTACACCTCCCCAAGGGCATGCAGAGGGGAACAGGCATAAGGGTGTAGAGGAGGAGGATGAAGAGGATGAAGAGGATGAGGTAGTGGAAGTCCCTACTACAAGCACTCGCCGTGAGTCTTGGGTGTGGTGGCCTTTTTAGCATTCATGGTGACATACCAAAAGCACATGCTAACAAGGTCACCTGCAACCAGTACAAAATGGTGCTGAGTCATGGGAGGCCTGGTTCTTACAGCTTTGGTACGACATCCATGAAGCAACACCTAAAGTCGCTCCACGGTGGGGCCGTTCGCAAGGTTGTACCTTGTGGTAAACGTAGTAGGTTGAGTTCCTCTACAACATCCTCCGTTTCCACTCCTGTCACCACAAGAGACACTCCTGTGGGACAGCGCATCCCTCCAGCTGCCTCACAGGACATCCATGAGGCTGTTGACCCTTATCTTTCGAGGTAAGGGTCACAGACACATACAATACACAATATTGTGTATGTACTGCAACGCAGTACTCTGCAGGGGGTGTCGGAATAGAAAGTATATCGTGCCTCCTATTGTGGAAAATATATTTAATATTGGCCTACGCCAAGCTGCTCGAAAGTCGCTTGTGAGAGAAATCTCTGTTGCAAGGTCCTGACCTTTAATCCATGTAGGTCGCCATTTTAGGTCAAACCGGCATTTTAGGATTTGTGTGGAAAAGTCACCCTGTGAGCTAAAATGGTGGACGATGTCATTGCAAAATACAACATGGCCGTCTTGACCTCTGTACATCGCTAATGTGTAATCTGCCTGCAGGCTACTTGTTGAGGTCATGAACTGAGAGCTCGTCCTACGTTGACCTATGTGTAAAAGGATCACTCGCGCAATGAAACCAATCCACAAGTATATATTATGATAATGTATTTACATATTGAACAAAGAACATCTATTTTACTACATTGTATTTATGTTTAAGAAGACATGCAATGCGAAACTTTAGAATACACAGTTAATGCATACGCTTATTGTTAGATGTAATAAAAACAAACCAGATGGATGCGGTTATTTGGGATTCGGCAACAAACCCTAGAATTGGTGATGTATAAAGTGGAACATTAACCCGAAGTAGGGCTGGACATAGTGCCCACAAAATGTATAAAAGGCGAATGCATTCTAATGTACAGTGTCTCTCACTGAACACACTGAACCACGCTGGAGTTTGTTGTGTTGTACTGAGGGCCGATAGCTATCTGACTTTGCACTGTTTTTTTAATTGAATTCAATAGAGAATAAAGTACTTTGTATGTTCCTTTGTAACCCGTGTTCGGTGTATTTCCTTTTGGGGTACTCAGCCTCAATATTTTGTTTCTGTTTTCACAGTTGGCGCCCGAATAAGGACCCTCAAGATTGATGCCGGATTGTTGAAGGTTGACACACGCTATCGGACCGGGATCGGACAGTGTGACAAAAAGTAAGGGGTCCCTGGATGAGACGCGACACCTCAGCAGCGCTGCACGATCCGATCCCTGGACGACTAGCCTGTGGTCTGAGACGGCATCTTGACAAGGGTCTACTTATCGAGGAGGGCAGATTTGCCGAAATCACCATACACGAGGGAAGATTAGTTAGGTAAGATTCTTAGAAGTACCGATCGGTGCTCCTTAGGTTTGGCCAGGTGAGTCATGACCCGACTCTGAATTTAACCCTGGCAATTTGAATTTTGGTGCATTGTATCTGCAGACACAATTATTGACCAGGTAACACCAAGAATTTGAGATATGCCTGGGAAATTGTCTACCTGCTTTAGGGTATTATTCCGCAGTGATAGACAATCTTTGGAATTTAGCAGTTCGCACCACAGGAGGGGTCGCCGGCATGTACTATGTACTGTAAGCATGGCATTGGAAGTATAGTATTTAATGATATTTGGCACAGACAAACCAAACATGCCTCCGAACTTCAGTGGCCAATCAATGGTAGTTTTGAGATCCCTCGCATTGAATATTTGGAGTCATTATTGTTAAAGAAAAAGGCTAGACCTGCAGCATTTGATGTTTTGCAGAATTGGAAAAAAGAAGCGTTACAACAACTTAAGAGTAGAGAGAAACATGCGCGCCATCATAAAACGATTGCCGAAAAAGCATTATATATGACCAGGTTAAACAGTCTGAATCGGCTAAAAATATGGAAAGGGCTTTCTCACTAGGTATTCAGAAAATCTACCCTTCCAAAGATCTTCATGGTTCTGAGTTTTTTGAGAAAATATTAAATGAACGAAGGCCTGGTGCCTCTGCGCCACCTCCGTATGTTCCTCTTCCCGCTGCTGTACCTTTTCCTGTTGTTATTCCCGCTCTTCCTGCTCAACCTGTTGTTCCTACTCCTCTGGCTTTTGTCCCTACACCTGCTCCTCCGCCTCTTTTTATCGCACCAGTTATAGCTACTCCATCGAATTTGCCTGCTCCCCCTCTTCCCAGTGGTCTTGGGCCACTTGTAATCGATCATGGTGCAGGTTCGAAGGTTGTTACTTGCAGTACTGTACCACCGGAGAAGAAATATGAGTTAATTGTATGGGCTAAGCATTGTATGGAGAAGGATGATCAAGCTAGTGTTTTTTCCACACTTTTTAATATTGAAAATTTTCCTGAGAAAAATGTTTTTATTGAAGGTTTGGGGATTCAGTTACGTATAATGTGGAGAAAATTGAATAATGCGGACGTTCCGCAAGGGTTAAGGGATCTAAATACTTTAGCACTTTCCAGAGACACTGTGGAGAAGGTAAATGAGCATGTCAAGAGGTTATTTGTGTCATGATGCCTACCCCCGGAGCATCAGGCCAGGCCCAGCACCCCCGGAAGCAGGCATCATGCCCTCAGGTAAAAGCACAGCGGCCCCTTATAGGGACTCTTTGGACTCAGTCCAGGCGCCTTTGGCGCCAGGCTCATAAAGGGAGGTGTTTTGTGCTCTTACCTGATGCAGACCATGCTGCACGCTTCAGGCCTCCCTGAGACCTGAAAGGGACTATTTTTTCATAGGGACTATTTTGTCACACGGGCGTGGCCAGGGAAGGATACGTACCTAGTTGGGGAAGGATACATACCTGGGACTTCTTTGGAGGCTATTTAAGCCACGCCGAGACAGCATCTCATGCTTCGCGTTGTTCTGCTTTCTGCAGCTTAACGCTCACCATGTCTGCTCCTGCTCCTGGACTACAGCCACACCCGTCTTGAACCTGGTAGACCTGCAAGGAAGGAAGAGAAGAGAAAGGTGAAAACCAAGGATTATTTCAAGCTTCTTACCTGCATCCGGAATCTTCTCGCCAGCATCCCTGAAGGAAGACTTCAATTTAAAAGCATCGCGTTGCTCGCTGCAGCGCCACGCTTCACTCACCTGTCCTGTCCTCGAGACATCTCCCGGCTCCATCGCGGCTGTCAGCATCGGACGCCACATCTCTGCACCTAGGGGAGAGAGGAAGAAACAAAAGGTGAGCAGAAGGACACATAGAAGGAAAGCCTGATTAACAGCCATAATACTTACCGGCTTTTCTTCCACATTTCGGGTCGGCGCCGCCCCGTTGGCAGGTACCGTACCCCGGCCCCTATGGGGAAAGGACTAGAGACATTTCAGAGGAATGATAAGGACATCTAGAGGGATCGCCCTCATTACTACTCACCTCGGCAGGTTAACCCCTCGACGCATCGCCTTCATTCTGCACCTGAAATAAAGGACAGATCACAGGTGAGAAAGACAGCATAAAGGGGGCCTCACTTGAATTTTGAACTTTCATACTTACGGCGCATCGCTCAGGAAAGTCAAGTGGATTTTGCCAGCGCCATTCTGAAAATCAGTGAAGTAACTGGACGAACGCGCGCCCCTGCACCAGAATCAGGATGGAGAGTTCAACCTTCCAAACCATAAGGTGAGCTTAAACCGGGTTTGGAGGAATAGAGAGGAACGGAGGGGGCTAGGGGGGAGCTAGCACACCATTCTGCAGACTGTTAATCCCCTTTCTCATCTGCGCGGGAAGTTTCACACGCGATTGGCCTGGGTACGTGAATTTTGGGGGTGCGCGGGAAGTTTCACACGTGATTGGGCTTGGTACGTGTATTTCAGGGTTGCGCGGGAAGTTTCACACGCGATTGGCCTGGGTACGTGTATTTCAGGGGTGCGCGGGAAGTTTCACACGCGATCGGCCTGGGTACATGTATTTCAGGGGTGCGCGGAAAGTTTCACACGCGATTGGCCTGGGTACATGTATTTCGGGGGTGTGTGAGAAGTTTCACACGCGATTGGGCTTGGTACGTGGATTTCAGGGGTGCGCAGGAAGTTTCACACGCGATTGGCCTGGGTACGTGTATTTCAGGGGTGCTCGGGAAGTTTCACACGCAATTGGCCTGGGTACGTGTATTTAAGGGGTGCGCGGGACGTTTCAAACGCAATTGGCCTGGGTACATGTATTTCAGGGGTGTGCGGGAAGTTTAACACGCGATTGGCCTGGGTACATGTATTTCAGGGGTGCGCAGGAAGTTTCACACGCGATTGGATAGGGTACATGTATTACCGGGCTGCGCATGAAGTTTCACACTTGATTTTGCTGTCAGAGCGGGGAACGCATATTTCGGGGCTGTGCGGGGAGTCCTACATGTGAATTGGCAGTGTGGGTCCTCCCAGGTGTCCCCTCTACCCCCTCCAGGGCCCCTGCAGGCAGCCCACACCACGGGGGACTACCTTGCACCGCTGGTCATGTCCCGCAGGCAGCACATCCACCATGGGCATTCCCCCGAGCCAAGCCACATGTCACGTTGCAATATGATCACCAACTCATGTCTCCCACCACTCACACCCCCCAGCAGTGCAGGGCACCTGCCATCAGTCCCCCACTCATGTCCCCTTGCACACCCACCCCCCAGCAGTTCAGGGCACCTGCCAGCAGGCCCCCACACATATCCCCCAGCTCCCCCACCCCCCAGCAGTGCAGGGCACCTGCCAGCAGACCCCCACTCATGTCTCACTCATGTCCCCTTGCACCCCCATCCGCCAGCAGTGCAGGTCACCTGCCAGCAGGCCCCCACTCATGTCCCACTCATGTCCCCTTGCACCCCCACCCCCAGCAGTGCAGGGCACCTGCCAGCAGGCCCCCACTCATGTCCCCTTGCACCCCCACCCCCCAGCAGTGCAGGGTACCTGCTACAGGCCCCCACTCATGTCCCCTTGCACACCCACCCACCAGCAGTGCAGGGCACCTGCCAGCAGGCCCCCACTCATGTCCCCTTGCACACCCACCCCCCAGCAGAGCAGGGCAACTGCCAGCAGGCCCCCACTCATGTCCCCTTGCACACCCACCCCCCAGCAGTGCAGGGCACCTGCTAGCAGGCCCCCACTCATGTCCCCTTGCACCCCCACCCCCCAGCACTGAGGGGCACCTGCAGCAGGCACCCACTCATGTCCCACTCATGTCCCCTTGCACCCCCATCCCCCAGCAGTGCAGGGCACCTGCCAGCAGGCCCCACTCATGTCCCCTTGCACCCCCACGCCCCGGCAGTGCAGGGCACCTGCCAGCAGGCCCCCACTCATGTCCCACTCATGTCCCCTTGCACCCCCACCCCCAGCAGTGCAGGTCACCTGCCATCAGGCCCCCACTCATGTCCGACTCATGTCCCATTGCACCCCCACCCCCCAGCAGTGCAGGGCACCTGCCAGCAGGCCGCCACTCGTGTCCCACTAATGTCCCCTTGCACCCTCACCCACCAGCAGTGCAGAGCACCTGCCAGCAGGCCCCCACACAAGTCCCCTTGCACCTCCACCCCCCAGCAGTGCAGGGCACCTGCCAGCAGGCCCCCACTCATATCCCCCTGCCCCAGGTCATGACGATCCTCAATCATGGCCCTTATGGCCAGCCTCCCCAGCCCAAAGACCCAACCAAGTATTGCATCCACCCACATAGAAAAGGCAATTACATGATACAACCCCAATGGCAAGTATGTAAATGAACACATGTCTGTCACACGGACACAATGGTTGCAAGTGAATGTGAAAACCCATATCATGACATGCATGAAACCAATGAGATAATACCACACATCGAAGTATGAAGAAAAAAATGTATTAAAAGCAACATGAATGGAATTAAAATCAAACAAACAACAATGGGAATAAAAAAAGAAAAGCTGCATGTCCGTAAAATAATGAAAAACAAGAAATCATAATCCAAAGGAAAGGTGTCCAAAGTCACAGTCCAACAAAGCAAATCCAAGGGAAAATCATTGCTCCATGGGGAAATCCAAAAAAAGAGATGAATCCAATAGTGAACTATATACAGATGAACAACCCAGGGTCCATGATCCCAACTGAAGAAATGAAACCTATCAAAAATACTACCTAATGAAAAGCTATATACAGAAACGTGGTGCATTGTCCAAGCGCAACCAAAATAAAGAAAAAACCAAAGAAAACCTAACACT
Organism: Ambystoma mexicanum; assembly: GCF_040938575.1. Classification (NCBI taxonomy): domain Eukaryota; kingdom Metazoa; phylum Chordata; class Amphibia; order Caudata; family Ambystomatidae; genus Ambystoma; species Ambystoma mexicanum. The sequence goes on along the minus strand of NC_090928.1, from coordinate 166,189,414 downwards.
ATTTAACTATTTACAAGGGCAGCGGGTTAGTCCGATGGCTCACTTTTGGATGTCCCGGCCCAGGGCATCATCGAACTCCTGCTCAATGTCCCGGAGGCGGTCCTCTTCCATGGCCCCGAGGGTTCGCAGGGACGACGACATGTTCTCCTCCAACTCCCTGCGAATTGCCTCGAAGCACTCGGCCCGCCTCAGGGCCCTCCGCATGGAGTTCTCTGCCCTAACCATCGTGAGCCGTGCCTCTTCTGCCCGCTGCTGCTCCACATCTATGGCATGGCCTAACTGCTGCCACATGGAAGACATTTCCCGCCCTGGGTCCTCCTGCCCTCTGGCCGATGCCTGCCCCTCCGATGACAAAGGCCCCGAGCCATCATGGCTCCCACCTTGTTGCTGCTGCTGCTGTGCCTCTGCCCATGCCCTGGCTCTTGCTGCCTACACATCCTCCTCTGGCTGGGGTGCAGTTGTTGAGGTGGCCACCCCTGCTGGAGGTCCGACTCCCGACTGTGGCAGGGATGTGTCCTCCACCAGCCTGGCCGCAGGGTCAGAGGCAGCTCCACAGGGCACCCAGGTGACACATGGGTGGGAAGATGGCACGGAGTACGACTGGCGCATCGGGGGTTTAGTTGAAGAGGGAGTCGGAACAAGGCCCAGCAAACGGAGGAATCCGGCCCTGGTGACCTGTCCCAGTAGGTCGACATGGTCAATGAGCCATTCGAGATGACATGCAGTCTCCCCATGAAAAGACTGCATTTCGCCTCGCATGGCCCGTTGACGCAACGCCACACCACCCAGGACAGGCTCAACCCAGTCCCGGATAGCCACGTCCGCAAGCAGAGGAAGGCCAGTTGTCGTAAACTCATCCCCTGCCTGAAAACGGGTCTGGACGTAGGTATCCCTGCTGGTGCAAGATGATTCAGTCACAGGATTGGGGACAGGATTAGACACAGGCACCTCTGCGGCGGCCTGTGCTGCCTCCTGTCTCTGCCCCTGCACTGCACCACTAGCACCGGTGGAATCCCCACCTCCAGACCCTGTCTCTGTCCCTTGCACGGCCTTCTCCTCCACCAAACCCCCACCAACCTGGATGACTCCGTGCCATCTTCCTCCGTCGGGCCCTGTGGGATCTCAGCTGCCCCTTCTGCTGCCGAGGAGTCCAACTCCGACCTCTGCCTCTTTGACCTCCCCTCGCAGCTGCGACCTGGGACGCGGCACCGGACTCCTCACTCCCCGACGAGATGACGACCTGGGAGGGGAGCCGGGCCTTGCGTCTCCGGCTGGCGGTGCGATCCCTGCCGCTGTGCTCCACAGCACCCTCTCCGCCCTCTTCATCAGTCGATGCTGCAGACAGGGAGAGATAAGACACAGGCATCAGGGCACTGTACAATGGACTCATACACACATGACAGTTGCACACGAGTGTCATTGTCACATTTCAGACATGGCATCACAATCCCCAACACACATGTCATTTCAAATCACACACATGAGGTATTCCACAGCCATATCACAACAGCCAGCACCATCCATACACATACAACAGCATGAGCAGGCAAAGGTGAGCCAGACATCACATGAGACACAGGGAGTGCACTAGACATGCACACACGCCACCACACATACATGCATGTGTTCACCTCCACCAAGTGTCGCAGTGATGAGATCAGCATCCATGTCACATCTGGCAATCAGTCTTCTACATATCAGTCCCACATGCATCCATGTTGCATGACAGTTGCACACTAGTCAGATACACATACATGCACATGTACACAGTGCAGATACATGCAGCTGGAACCAACATCCATGTGTGACACCACAACCTTGACAACTGACATACACAGTCATTCAAACATGTGTGCTCACACATCTGCATTTGGCCTGCATGTTTACCCACAAATACACCATCCATGTGTCTCACACATGAAAGGACTCACATGTGTCAGCCTCACGGCCCTGTACATACACATCCATACATGGCCCTACAAAACCACATGTGCAACCTGCACACTACTGGCACACAACCACACGCACAGCTTCCAATCAGTATGCATGTATACTTACCGCTCGACTCCAGACGGGTGTGCCTCTCAAGGACCTGGACGTATAGCGCTTAGGCATACGCGTTCCAGGACCTTCATTTGGTCTTCCGACAGGTGGCCCCTGCGCCCCTTAGCATCCGCTGCCTTCAAGAGGCGCCTAGCCTCGTTGAGGGTCCTGGACCTGAAGTCCTCCCAGCGCTTCTTGACATGATGGAATTTGCGGACTGCCACCCCCTCCGCGTTGATGGGAGTCACGATGTCTGTTCAGATCCTGATCCGTCCTTCCTTGTCGGTGCACGACCTTCCGAAGAGGGCATCATACTGCCCCAGGACTTGCTCCACCAGGACACCAACTGCGGTGGCAGTGAAGCTGGTGGCCCTCTGCCTCTCTGGCTGGGAAGTGCCAGTGCCGCCAGATGGTGTAGTGCTGGACATGGCAACCCCAGAGGCAGGAGTGGGTGGGCAACTGGGTCCTGGGGCTGGGCTGTGGAGCGATGGAATCCCAGTCGAGAGTCTTCGGTTCCAGCAGGGGTAGTCACAGCAACAGCACCCCTGGCTGACATGCAGGCAGCAAATGGCAGGACACGTGGGCAGCAGGCAATCAGGCAGCAGCAGATGGCAGGTGGGAGCGTGCTCGGGGCTCTGGGGGGCAGTAATTCGGCCTTCTGGGCAGGAGCGTGGTCTTCCGTGTGTGAACGCGTTGCCTGCTTGATACAGAGTGATTTGTCACATGAAAATCTTGCACGTCAGCGTGTAATTCGAGGAAAGGCCATTAGCGCGTAAGCGCGTCAGCGCACGTACGCGATTTCATTGGACCAAAGACCCTTAGCGCGTAAGCGCGTCTGTGACGTGACGCGCGTGGGTGTTTCCCTCATAGCACGTGATGACAGAGCACACATGGAAAAGCTGCACATCCAAGTGTCAGCGCATGTATTTGGAGGAAAGGGCGCATACACGCATAAGTGACGTGTACGTGTGGGCCGGTTTAAAAGGTACGTGTAGGACGCCATTTCCTTGTACGTGCTTTTTGTGGAGAGCGAGTGGGTGGATTCTGTACTTCTTGTCGGTTCACACGCGATTACTTCACAGCGTTTCAAGTTCGTACTCCCTTTTACCTCTGACAGCTTTCATTTTTCTACTTTTTTTGGGCCTCTTTCCTCAGTGTTCACTTCTCCTTTTGTCCTGTCTCCTCAGATAGCGTACAATTCTTCTTTTGGCGGGGGTGTTGCCAACGATGAGACCTATGTGGCGTCGCAGGTAAGTGTTTCTGGAAGGGGTTCTGTTCTGTCCAACCCACCTGCACCAGGGGTAGAACCCTCTATGGGGATGTCAGTGTTGGTTAGTCAGCCTTTGGCGGTTACGGGTGCAGGGTCACACTCCACAACATCTGATCCTGTACCTGGGCCAGCAGATCAGAGGGGGAATGCAGTCCTGCAGCCTCAGGCAGTGCCGGCACAGCAAGGCGCAGATCGCCTTGCCCCAAACAGGTGTGGTGCCCGCCGACGCGGAGGCCGTACGCCACCAGGCAATACCGCATGGGAACAATCCATTTACGGTATGGCAACCCAAAAGGCAGCATCAGTTGAGATGATGGCTCAAGCAATGGAGAGGGTGGCCACTTCCATTGTCCCCCCTGAAAGGCAGATGGAGCAACTACAGCAGGCAACAGACTCCATTTGCCAATCACACAGGGAGGACATGTTGGCGTCCAACAGGGACAGACGGGCGGCACTGGAGACTCTACGCCAATCGATATCAATAGAGTCCCAGGGCCACAAGGAAGCCCTGAGGGTAGAACTCCATCACCTCAGGGAGACTCTTGTTGACCTTGAGACTTCCACTAACTTGAGGACAGAACAGCAGCTGGAGCGGCTCACACGTTCACTCTCAACTGAGATGCAGGCAACTCAGGAGGAGATCCGGGCATCACATCAGGTGCTGCATGGGGATCTCCGCACTATAATCCTCCAGAACCAGACCTTCCACACCCGCATGCTTGCTGCCATGGAGAACCATACCAGGGCTTTGCGTGGGCTGCCTCCAATAGCACCACCACCTCCTGTGGCAGCAGCAGAGGGTAATGAGAGCGACAGCAGCAGTTCTCCCACATTGGCATAGCCGTGCAGGCCATGAGCCCATGAAGGTGTTTTTTTTTCCCAACATCCACACAGGCGGCTGTTGGTGCGCACCCTGTCCTCGGACCTCCTGGGTGCCCCCCCGGCCCCCACATGGCCATTTTTGATTTTAGATTTTAGATTTTTTGATTTTAGATTTTTAATTTTTGATTATTTTTTAACAGTGTGTTGCCTTGTGTGGCTCCCGTGGGCATCCACTGTATTCTGGCTGGGCACATGCAGGCTTGTCCTGAGTTTGGGTTCGATGCTTGGGTTCGTGAGACACACACCACTCCTGCTTCCCGTTTCCATGGGCTTGCAAAGGGTGTGACCAAGTGACAGTGATGTACACAGTGATGTTGGGCTCCCATGAGCTGTGTGGGCAGTCTGTAGTCAATACTGTGTAGACATTCCTTGTGTATATTGTTGTTGTATTGTACACTGCATATTGGAATTATGTATGCTTCTGCTTCCATGTCTCCCTCTGAATGTGCAGGTACATTCCTCATGTATTCACAAGGCCGTCTACTTTGGAGATGGAGTTCATGTTGTATGCAGTACACAGACAAGTTTTGAAGCCTGCAAGGAAGGGGGCGATGTGGTGGCATATTCAGGTTGTAAGACTACAACTACTTTAACTTAGTACTGTCATGTTTTGCTTATGTTTGAGCTTGTGTAGATGCATTGTATTGTTGGTAAGTATTTGGTCATGTGTGTTGTTAGTTCAACATTACTGGGAGCATATTGTGTGTGGCCAGTTTCCATTAGGGACACTGTACTTTGTGACACTTGTGTCAGGTTTTGGGGATTGCTTTGTTTGCTCTCACATAGCATGACATGCCATGGTGTGTTGGGTGGTGGTGCTGGGGAGGAGTTGGGTGACATGGCACTGTTCTCATGTTGTATTTTGCAAGGGGGTAATGCATTTAGCAGCATATGTGTCTTTTGATGACACAGCATTGGTGGTGTTTCTGTAGGTAGAGATGCACACATTGTGACACTTCCAGGTGACCAATCTCAGGCTGGTATGGTTGTGACAGTTCACTGTCCCTTGTGTCATCATCGATTGTCAGCTGGTATGTGTCAGGGCTGTGTGCACTCCACAGGTGTGTGATTCTAAGTGAAGTAATTAGCCACCAGCTGCGTTTGTGCTGCCTCACCCCGTGCCCTTTCCCCTCCCATGCGCAGTGGGCGTGCATGTGGTTGGGGACGTGGGGGCACCACATTGTCCACCGGCAGGCCCCGGCATGTTGCAACGTTGTGCAGGACACATGCTGCCACTATGATCCTGCACACTACTGGGGGAGCGTATAACAGCTGCCCGCCAGAACGGTCAAGGGAGCGAAAGCGTGACTTGATCACTCCGAATGTGTGCTCCACTATGCCCCGTGTTGCAATATGAGCTGTGTTGTATCTTACCTCGGGTAGCGTGGTGGGGTTCCGAATTGGCGTCATCATGTGGGTGCTCAGAGGGTAGGCACTGTCCCCTGGGGAGGTGGTGATGGGTATCATTAGTAGGGTTGTGACATTACTTAGTATCTGGCATGCATGCATGTGCTGTGGCATTTCTACTCACCGAGCAGCCATGTATCGCCATGCCACCCAGCTTCTAGGTCCCGGTTTAGGGTTGACATTCTGTAAATGAAACTGTCGTGGGTGGACCCGGGATAGTTGGCATATACTGAGGTGATGATTCCCTTGGCATCACATACTACCTTGACGTTGATGGAATGCCAGTGCTTGCAGTTTCTATAGATGTGCTCTGATGCCCTTGGGGGACGTAGAGCCACATGGGTGCAATCAATGGCACCTAGGACTTTGGGGAATTGTGCCACCCCATAGAAATCCTGGACGGCAGCCTGCCTTTCTGCAGGTGTTCTGGGCAGGTATATGTGCCTGCGGACTGATGGGCGTGTAGTCATGATGGCCAAGACCTGGTGTAGGCAGCGTGACTGCGTGGCCTGTGACACCCCCCCCACTATGGCACTTTTCCGCTGAAATGATCCGGTGGCCAAAAAGTGCATTACATTGAGGACCTTCTCCAGGGGGTAGAGTGCTTGGGAGCAGAGGGTGGGTGATGTGAGGTCATCCTCCCACTCACTGACTAGGTCGAGTATTATGTGAGGTGGAAACCTGTACCTCCCATACACCTGGTCATCAGGCATGCCAAAAAGGCTGGTTCTGGGTGTGAAAATTCTGGGCCTGACTATCCTCCTCCTCCTCCTGCGGTATCCCACGACCACTGCTGCTAGGAGCGGTATGTTCATCCTGGCGTCTGAGTTTGCTTGTTGGTTGCGCGCACTTTTATGCTGCACGGGTCCACGTACGCCTGCTTCCTGCTGGCATACGTGTTTCCGGATTAGCATGTCTTTTTTGGCAGGGGCGTGTGGGCGTTCCGCGCATTTGCCTCCTGTACTTCCCTACCCACCCCAGTAATACACGTACCCCACTCGCCCAGGCCCAATCGCGTGTAAAACTTCCCCTGAGCCCCTGAAGTACACGTACCCCGCTCGCCCAGGCACAATCGCGTGTAAAACTTCCCGCGAGCCCCTGAAGTGCACGTACCCCGCTCTCCCAGGCACAATCACGTGTAAAACTTCCCGCGAGCCCCTGAAGTACACGTACCCCGCTCACCCAGGCACAATCGCGTGTATAACTTCCCGCGAGCCCCTGAAGTACACGTACCCCGCTCGCCCAGGCACAATCGCGTGTGAAACTTCCTGCGCACCCCCGAAATACACGCTATTTTTGACACAGCGGGTGTCCGTGTTTGTCGGGCACCCCTTTGCACGTCATTTGTCCTAGAGGGCCACAGTATGGGACATTCATCAGAGCTGTATATACAGGCTTTTTGTTAGCACACTTTTTTTAATGCGCAGGGATGCTACCGCCTGCCTTCGTGTGGTGGACATGTGTTGATGTATATAGTTGACTTTTGGTTTGTGTCATGAGATCGCCATTTCACTGCTGGGGGGTGGGTGTGCAAGGGGACATGAGTGGGACATGAGTGGAGGCCTGCTGGCAGGTGTCCTGCACTGCTGGGGATGGGGGGGCAAGGGGACATGAGTGGGGGCCTGCTGGCTGGTGCCCCTCAGTGCTGGGGGTTGGGGGTGCAAGGGGACATGAGTGGGGGCCTGCTGGCTGGTGCCCTGCACTGCTGGGGGGTGAGGGTGCAAGGGGACATGAGTGGGACATGAGTGGGGGGCTGCTGGCAGGTGCCCCCCAGTGCTGGGGGGTGGGTGTGCAAGGGGATATGAGTGTGGGCCTGCTGGCAGGTGCCCCTCAGTGCTGGGGGGTGGTTGTGCAAGGGGACATGAGTGGGGGCCTGCTGGCAGGTGCCCCTCAGTGCTGGGGGATGGGTGTGAAAGGGGACATGAGTGGGGGCCTGCTGGCAGGTGCCCTGCACTGCTGGGGGGTGGGGGTACAAGGGGACATGAGTGGGGGCCTGCTGGCAGGTGCCCCTCAGTGCTGGGGGATGGGTGTGCAAGGAGACATGAGTGGGGGCCTGCTGGCAGGTGCCCTGCACTGCTGGGGGGTGGGAGTGCAAGGGGACATGAGTGGGGGTCTGCTGGCAGGTGCCCTGCACTGCTGGGGGGTGGGGGTGCAAGGGGACATGAGTGGGACATGAGTGGGGGGCTGCTGGCAGGTGCCCCCCAGTGCTGGGGGGTGGGTGTGCAAGGGGATATGAGTGTGGGCCTGCTGGCAGGTGCCCCTCAGTGCTGGGGGGTGGTTGTGCAAGGGGACATGAGTGGGGGCCTGCTGGCAGGTGCCCCTCAGTGCTGGGGGATGGGTGTGAAAGGGGACATGAGTGGGGGCCTGCTGGCAGGTGCCCTGCACTGCTGGGGGGTGGGGGTACAAGGGGACATGAGTGGGGGCCTGCTGGCAGGTGCCCCTCAGTGCTGGGGGATGGGTGTGCAAGGGGACATGAGTGGGGGCCTGCTGGCAGGTGCCCTGCACTGCTGGGGGGTGGGGGTACAAGGGGACATGAGTGGGGGCCTGCTGGCAGGTGCCCTGCACTGCTGGGGGGTGGGAGTGCAAGGGGACATGAGTGGGGGTCTGCTGGCAGGTGCCCTGCACTGCTGGGGGGTGGGGGTGCAAGGGGACATGAGTGGGACATGAGTGGGGGCCTGCTGGCAGGTGCCCTGCACTGCTGGGGGGTGGGGGTGGAAGGGGTCATGCGTTGGTGATCAGTAGTGCAAGCTGACATGTGGCTTGGCTAGGGGGCATGCCCATGGTGGAAGGGCTGCCTGCGGGACATGACCAGGGGTGCAGGGTAGTCTCCTGTGGTGTGGGCTGCCTGCAGGGGCCGTGGAGGGTGTAGAGGGAATACCTGGGAGGACCCACACTGCCAATTCAAGTGTAGGACTCCCCTGTACCCCAGATATACACGTACCCCACTCTCACAGAGCCTGTCGCGTGTGAAACTTCCCGCGCATCCCCGAAATACACGTACCCCGCTTGCCCAAGGCCAATCGCGTGTGAAACTACCCGCACACCCCAAATTTACACGTACGCAGGGCAATCACGTGTGAAACTTCACGCTAACCCCAGGAATACATGCACCCCACTCGCACAGGGCCTATCGCGTGTGAAACTTCCCGCGAACCCCAGATTTACACGCACCCCGCTCGCTCAATCGCTTGTGAAACTTCCTGCGCACCCCCGAAATACACGCACACGCTATTTTTGACACAGCAGGTGTTCGTGTTTGTCGCTTACCCATTTGCACGTCATTTGTCCTAGAGGGCCACAGTATGGGACAATCATCAGAGCTGTATATACGTGCTTTTTGTTAGCGCACATTTTGGTGCACATTTTTTCCATGCACAGGGACGCTACCGCCTGCCTTCGTGTGGCGGACGTGTTTAGGCCTGTGCGCATCTTCGCCCGTGCGCTGGTTTGCCCTATTCGATTCCATGAATACGTGTTGTAGTCGAGCGTGTGGGCGTTCCGCGCACTTGCCTCCTGAACTTCCCCCGTGATGCCCACATTTTCATGCGTTGTTCCCCATGTCATGCCCGTGTTACGCCTACTTTTGTTATGTGCACCGCACTATGTGCGCTTTCGCTGTGGCCGTAGCGCACACCATTAGATGACCTGTGTGCCGGCGTGCGCCACGCAGATTTTCAGCGCACATCCCAGATTTTACTCGCGCACGGACTTCCATGAATCGATGTGCGTGGATTTTGCTGCGATTTTCGCACTTGCACTGCGATTCGAACGGTTTTGCACGCTTGCGCGGGAATTTTCAGCACACATTTATTCCATGAATCGTAGCCATTGATTTATTGTTTCCAGTACTTCTGCCCGTAGATTTATGGAAACAAGTTAGAACTATTGACGATGTACCCGGTTGGCAGATACATGGGCGAATTTAGCTAGACTCAATGGGGAAAGGCCAGCTGGCGAAAGACCACAACAGGTGATATTAACTCTGCCTGATAGAATTATTGCTAAATTAAAAAACCATAATTCCCGAAAAAATAATTATTTGGGACAAGCTTATAGCCTGTGTCCAAGGAAAGTCTGAGGGTGCTACCGAGTTCTTTAATCAGTTCGAACAGGTATTTTCAGATTTCAGTGGACAAGACTTAGGCACAGAGTCTGGGAAAAGATTATTTGTGGACACATTTTACGTGGATTGCTGCCTGACATCCAGTCACAGATTATGTCCTCTGAGAGCGCTTGGCAGGCAAAATCGCAATCAGAAGTACTGCATATGGCTCAGTACTATGAGAATCGTGTCAATAATGAAAAAGATAGGATTGAAAAACGGAAAGGTGATTTAAAAACAAAGGTGCTATTGCAGCAAATTGTTAGAGGCCCTAGTGGGGGTAACTCTCAGGTTAGAGGTCAGTATGTCCCACAGGGGAATGTGCCCTTGGGTCCTGTGATCATTAATCAATGTGCTTATTGTCGTCGAGAGGGTCATTGGCGAGCACAATGCCCCTTCCTTCAACAGAGGTCGAATAATACATTTGGTAATATGGGTAGGCGATCCAGAGGTCACCCGACGTAGGGGGCCCTGATAGAGGTCAGTTTACACAGGACCCTCAACAGCCTTTTTCACAGGACAATCAGACTCCGAGTGTGGACACTAGGAACATATTCCATCATCCTTCCGCTGCATATTTATCTGAAGAGCTTCCCTTTGACAATATTCTGTTTCGTTAGGATGGAACCTACACCTATTGCCATCAATCAGAAAGGTCCCTACGTTGAAATGATGGTGGGAAATAGGAAACATCAGTTCTTAATAGACACTGAAGCGCAGAAGTGTTCCATTGATCGTTCGCGGGTTCCAAACATTCCACTGTCAGTGCAAACCAATGTTTCTATAGGGTTTTCCGGTACACCAGTTGTTTGTCCGGTCTCTATGCCGGTACCTATTTCTTTGGGTCCCTTTATGGACCAGTGACCTTTTCTATTGACCTCGGATTGCGGGGAAAACTTGCTGGGGTTGAATTTGTTGAAAGAATTGAATGCATTGATTTCTTGTTCTTCCGATGGAGTGCGCTTGACGATTTCACCACAGCAATCCTCTGCCTCGCAATTTCTGACTAGACCTTTGCCTCCAGAATTCATTGATGTACCAGAGAACTTGTGGGCTGTTGACGACAATGATGTCAGTGTTTTGCAGATTGAGCCTGTTAAGATTGTTTTGAAACATGGAATTGAGCTGCCACGCGTTCCCCAGTATAAGATTTCGGCTGAGGGCGAGCAAGCTTTGAAATATATTGTTTCCGATTTTGTGCACCGCGGTGTGATTGAAGAAATTTCAGGAAGTTTGTGTAATAGTCCGATTTTACCCGTGTACAAGAAAGGCAATAATGTAATTCCATTCCGTTTTATAATTGATTTACGTGCCATTAATAAAGTTGTGGCACCACAATTTCCAATTGTGCCTGATGTGACAATAATCCTAACTATGATTCCAGCTACAGCTACTTACTTTAGTGTTGTGGACCTAAAGAATGCGTTCTTTAGTATTCCTATACACAAGGATAGTAGATATTTGTTCGCATTCACCTTAGGGGGACGCTCATTTACATTTACTCGTGCACCTCAAGGGTACATAGAGAGTCCTAGTATTTATAGTAGGGCTTTGAAAGAACAACTTGATACCCTTGAATTGCCCTCTACCTTTACTTTGCTTCAGTACGTTGACGATTTGCTTCTGGCTGCTGACTCTGAGAGTGCCTGTAAGGAGGGCCCTGTGTTACTACTTATTCATCTAGCTAAGCATGGTCACAAAGCTTTGCTTAAGAAATTTCAATATTGTTGTCAGGAGGTTGCCTATTTAGGCTATCTCCTGCCAAAGGAGGGAAGAAGATTGACACCTGAAAGAATAAAACACATTTCTGGCATGTCTGTCCCAAATACGCAGAAGGAAGTTAGGGCCTTGATAGGTATGGCTTCTTACTGTAGGTTGTGGATCTCAAATGTTTCACTAGTGATAAAACCGATGCTGGCCTTGACGAAGAAGGACATTTCTTCGCCGTTGCCATGGACCTCGGAACATCAGCAATCGTTTGGCATGGTTAAGACTGCATTATGCTCTGCACCAGTTTTGGGCACACCAAACTATGAAAAGGCCTTCGTATTGTTTGTGCATGAATGTGATGGATGTGCTTTGGCTGTATTAATGCAGGAGCATGGAGGGAATAATAGGCTGTGCGGTTACTCTTCCTCCGCCCTTGACCCTTTAGCATGCTCTTTGCCAAGATGTTTGCGCGCTGTCGCTGCTGCTACTGCGTCTGTAAAACAGAGTGAGGGAATGGTCCTAGGCCATGATTTGACCCTGATGGTGCCTCACTCTGTAGAGGTTCTATTGAACCGAACTCAAACACAGCACCTCACTTCTGCACGGTTGACGAGATATGTATTGATCTTGTTTGCCCCTCACATTCAAATTAAGAGGCGTTGTGTCCTTAATCCGGCTGAACTCTTACCTTTCCCGCAAGATATTACTTGCGGAGATGAAGACTCACATGATTGTTTGTATACGACCCAACAAGAAACAAAGGGCAGGATTGATTTGAAAGATACCCCTTTGGATAATCCGCAAGGAGAGCTGTTTTGTAACAGCTCCTGCTTTAAACTTCTGGATGGTACATCCACAGCCGTTTATGCAATCACTACCTTGAGCACGGTTGTGGAAACTAAGAGAATTACGCATAATTCTGCGCAGGCCGTAGATTATAGCATTAACCCGAGCTTGTAAACTTTCCAAAGGGCTTGTAGTAAATATATATACTGATAGTCAGTGTGCCTTTGGGGTGGTTCACAACTTTGGGAGACTTTGGTCAGAAAGAGGATTCCTAACCTCGCATGGCACCAAGATCCAACATGGCACCCTAATAGTGAAACTACTCTCAGCACTTGCGCTCCCTACTCAGTTAGCAGTTGTAAAATGTGCAGCACATCGCAAGATTGTAGATTACATTGGAAAAGGGAATGCTTTCGCTGATCAAATAGCTAGACAAACTGCCACTGATCTCTTTACGGAGATATATGTTTCTAGGGAGACTGAAAATGCTTATGTGATGGATGAGGGTGTGGGGTATGTACGGGATATCCAAGCCGATGCCACATTAGAAGAAGCTAAGAGGTGGTAATGGGGAGTCCTGCCTATATCTGGAATTTTCCAAAATGTCGAAATTTGAGAAATATTGAAAATGTACTACTTTCAGATTATTGTAGCCAATTGACTAAAAACTTGTATTTGATTCACCACCAGGTACGAGGGGCCTTAACTGTGCGGTACGAAGGCCCGGGCCACGGCATACGACCGGGGAGCTGGGTGCTCATTAAATCATTTGAGCGCACCTCCTGCCTCGCGCCTCGCTGGCGTGGGCCATTCCAGGTCCTGTTGGTCACCCAAACAGCGATGCGGGTAGCTGGCCGAAAGAATTGGATCCACGCATCACACATCAAGAAACTTCCTCACCATGTGCCACACGTTACAGAAGAAGCAGAACCCCTCGCTGATACTGCAACTGATGATCCCAAAGCAGTAAGCAGCACTGAGAGTGTGTCGGAGAATATCTCTAAGCCAGAGAGGCTTGGGGAAGCTGCCATTTTGTTTCCACACTCTCCACAAATTTTGCACCCGGAAACGGCTGTTTCAAATATAGCCTCTTCATCTGTCTCTGATACGTTGCTACCAATGGGAAGTGACGACACATTGTTTCCGGATCAATCAGTACCAGGAACAGCCAGATATCACTTGCGTCCGAGAAAATAGACATACAGCACGGTTCTGCTGTGCATCTGATAGACATAAGGGCACGGTTCGGCTGTGCATTCAAGGAAGGAAAAGAGTCATCGAGGGATTGCTTTTGCCCAAATTTGAGAAAGGGGATTCTGTTGGCTAGGGTTTTGGAAGGACACAGAAATCGCGCGACCGGGGGGTCGCCAGCAACGAACATTGGGGTTTCTGTTTGAATACTGCAATGCCTGCTACCGCCGCCGCTCGTATTGGACTTGTAAATAAGGGGGTGACCAACCAGAACAACGGACAAAATGCCTGGGCCCCGAAAACGTATTGCTGTATTTTTGTAATATTTGGTTTTATAATAGTCACTGTTGTAGGGCTTTGGTATTTAGAAGAAGCTTATCCTTTAGAGTTTTCGCTACCGACTAAAACGTACCCACTGTCCATACACCTTTTGTGCATTTGCATACTTTGTCCCCTAGAGATTCCCAGCACAGACAAAGGTATCATAATAATACACGGTTACTTATCATGAACGCTACACATGCCATTTTTAATAGTTCCAATTGCTGGGTCTGTTCACATTTACCGCAACACGCGGATAAGGGGCTAGGTTGGTATATTCATCCTTTACCGTTGACAGCTGCTTGCTATGCTTCTCTTAGAGCACTGTTCTTTGGCCGATGGAATGATAGCGTCTCAGGGAACTTTGATGGCACCAATTTGAATAGTTTTGAGAAACGTGTTTTGACTCCCCTGGGATGCTCTCTTTTTGCAAATAGGATTAAACCGAATGTTGCTTCAATTAGGCCTTCTGATAGACTGTCCCATCCCTTTCAATCTTTGATTTCCTTTAAAATGGCTCCGATAGGCAATAAGGATGCCATGCCTCCTTCTTACACTGTTAACCATAACCCCGATTCAGTTTCTTTCTGCATACAGAGGAATGGCACTCGGTCAATGGGAGTTTTTAAAGGTTGTACCAGTGCTGCAAATTTGACTGGGGAAGACAGAACTTTGTATGTAGGCAAACCTGTCTATTTTGTTTGCGGTAATGTAGTGTTTCCATGGTTGCCAAGGGATTGGCAGGTTACCTGTTATTTAGGGATCCTGTTACCTGGGGTGTTCATAGCAAGTACTATAGAAATTTCAAAAGCTTGTCCACGACGGGACGAGAATGGTGACACCCCAGCACAAGTCTTGGGAGATATAGCGAAATAAATTGTGCCATTTTGGGGGCAGATAGCGAATTCAGAGGATATCAGGAGACTAGCGAGAGTACTGGAGAGAACCATCAACTGGACCACGGATATACTCGACAATATGACATTAGAGCAGAAAGCAATACTATTAGTAGCACTCCAAAATCGTATGGCATTAGATGTCATTTTAGCTGAGAGTGGTGGAGTATGCAAATTAGTGGGGTCCGCTTGCTGTGTTTTCGTACCGGATTCCTCCACAACTATCTACAAGGCAATACAGAATCTGCACGCCCTTAGTTCCGAAGTGGATATTCCTGAGGGAAATTGGGATCTCGGCGCTTGATTCTGGGACTTCTGGGATCTTGGGGTTGGAAGGTACTTTCGGTCTTATTAACTATTTTAGGAATTCTGTTGTTCCTTTGTTGCTGTATTCAGTGTCTGCCTGGTATGTGTTCGATGCTAGGGGGATGTTGCACACAAGCAATAGATTCGATAGGACATAAGGTGTATGCCTCAAATAAGACTTCCAAAGAATATGTGTTAAAAGATATATTAGTAAAAGACTTAATGGCAATAGATATTTCAGATAGTGATTCAGGGTACATGGATACTGATGCATGGAGTTATTCGCAAGGAGACCCAAAGGAGTTTTTAGCACTTGGTATAGGCCAAAAGGAGGGTTTGTCGGAATAGAAAGTATATTGTGCCTCCTATTGTGGAAAATATATTGAATATTGGCCTGCGCCCAGCTGCTCGAAAGTCGCTTGCGAGAGAAATCTGTGTTGCAAGGTCCTGACCTTTAATCCATGTAGGTCGCCACTTTAGTTCAAACCGCCATTTTAGGATTTGTGTGGAAAAGTCACCCTGTGAGCTAAAATGGTGGACGATGTCATTGCAAAATACAAAATGGCCGTCTTGACCTCTGTACATCGCTGATGTGTAATCTGCCTGCAGGCTACTTGTTGAGATCATGAACTGAGAGCTCGTCCTACGTTGACCTATGTGTAAAAGGATTACTCGCGCAATGAAACCAATCCACGAGTATATATTATGATAATGTATTTACATATTGAACAAAGAACATCTGTTTTACTACATTGTATTTATGTTTAAGAAGACCTGCAATGGGAAACTTTAGAATACACAGTTAATGCATACGCTTATTGGTACATGTAATAAAAATAAACCAGTTATATGCGGTTATTTGGGATTCGGCAATGAACCCTAGAATTGGTGATGTATAAAGTGGAACATTAACCCGAAGTAGGGCTGGACATAGTGCCCACAAAATGTATAAAAGTTGAATGCATTCTAATGTACAGCGTCTCTCACTGAACACACTGAACCGCGCTGAAGTTTGTTGTGTTGTACTGAGGGCCGATAGCTATCTGACTTTGCACTGTTTTTGTAATTGAATTCAGTAGAGAATAAAGTACTTTGTATGTTCCTTTGTAACCCGTGTTCGGTGTATTTCCTTTTGGGGTACTCAGCCTCGATATTTTGTTTCTGTTTTCACAGGGGGAGAGTCTTCGGAGTACTTTCGAGGTGGTGGTCATGGAGCATGAGAAGGTGTGCCCGCTACCTAAATAAGGCCCACCCTACATCTTCTTCTCTCCCCCTGCCCTTTCTTATCCCCGTGGTTGGTGTCACTTCCTTACCCTCCTTTCCCCTTCTTTCCTTGTGTGTCGTGTGTAAAAAACAAAAAACAAAAAAATAAAACAACAAAAACAAAAAATAAAAAGGCTCTTTTCAGAGCCGCCTTTCACAGTTTAAAAATAGAAGTGGCAAATAAATGGAGCTGGGCCCTGTGCATTTTTTTGAAGTCCACAGACAGTTTGCGGACATATAACATTTTGGGGTGCTGCCCTATCAAAACCATTTCACTTTTCTCTGAGAGGAAGTGGTGGCTCTGAAAAGAGCCTTTTGGTGATGTTTGTTTGTGATTTAAAAACTTCAAATGGTCAACACCTACTGCAAAATGGATGGCTGTAATTCCAAAAAAGGTCGCAATTCATTTTGTACATTTCTCAGAAAAATCTGATTGCCAGCATAGGTAAGATGGACTCCATTGTGAAAGGAGGACATGCCAACATCTCTTAAAAAGGCACAAACAGCCTTATTGACATTGCACCTCGCTTTCTCCATTTGTGGAGCAAATGAAGAAGAAAGCAGCCACATTTGTATCTGCGCAATACGAGAAAAAATTGCTTGAGAATTTGGAAATCCATGACCTTCACAAGTCCTGCTTTCATTGCAAATTACAAATAAAGTCCAGACACATGTCCTAAATTGTTCCCTCCACAATTAATTATAATTATGTCTGGATGATGCTGTGTCTCCAAAGTAGCACAGAGAGGTACCAAGTCCAGCCACTTCATTCCATGCACTCCATGCCAATGCACTTCCACTTAAGGGAATGCAAGATCAGCTGCTACTCCACAGCGTTCTGCATGCACCTCCAATCAATGTATCCATGAGTCTTCCAAAATCCAGATAATCTGTTTTCTGAAACACACAGCCCTAGCTATCTGTTCTTCTCTAAGAAAGAAGACTTTCTAACAAACGCTCTCCTTACACAACACTTCCAGTAAACTTTGCTGACAAATCCCTTGCTCTACTCAATCTTATTTGCATGCCTCTCCACCCCAAAAATCCCTGTATGAAATGTGGTGTCCGATAATCTGAGCATGGCGAATGTAAATTTAAATAGTATGCCCCATTTCCCCTTTGAGGTTGGCTCTGAAATGAGCAGTTTTTTTTTTGTTTTTTTTGCAGATGCTTGACAGACACCTGTTATTTTGTATTTCTTTTTCTTTTTTTTTCTTAGTTTACTCCTAAAATCTTGGCATTTCCCATATAATATAAAGAAATGCAATCTTCTTTAAAATAAACAGCATTACTGGAATCAATATTCTCATTATTACAGAAGGACATACCAGCTCTAACCATGAAAGCACACATTCCTCGGTTGATTGCACACCTAGCAATGTTTTGCTGAGGACAAAAA
Organism: Ambystoma mexicanum; assembly: GCF_040938575.1. NCBI lineage: Eukaryota > Metazoa > Chordata > Amphibia > Caudata > Ambystomatidae > Ambystoma > Ambystoma mexicanum. Next base: position 166,171,838 of record NC_090928.1, on the reverse strand, counting down.
ACAGAACTATTGTCCCATATTGCCCTAGGTACTAATCCAGAAAAAATAAGTTTGGCATTTGGAAGGATGTTCATTACTGCTTGAACCAAGTGTTCCAAATCTGCCAACAAAGTAGGGGCACTGACATAGCCCAAATGGAAAGCACCACAGTGAAAAACTACCACATGGGGACTGTTCATCCTGCCCATATCTTCACAAACTTGTACAATTCCCTGTACATTGCAATCAGGCACAGTGCTCCACACCACCTCCACTCCTTTAGCATCAAAATTGTTTGCCACATGCCTGCATTGAACATACTGCTATAAACCATGCACAAACATGTCTCCAAGGACCAACACCCTGACTTTACCTCTGCCATCTTCATTACACAGAGCCTCTTTCAACACAAATCCACAACCTCAACACCTGATTGGCTAATCCCTACAGTCCCCTTTCCATGCTGGATTTGCTGGAAAAACTGAGGATGTGGTACGCCCTGTCCCTTTCCACTTCACTCTCTGTGCCATTCCCTCATTGGATACAGCTAAGCAGTCACACAACCATCCACCAATCACACCCAAGACCTCTAGATCTAACTCCATCATCATAGTTCAGCACTTCAAATGTACTGTTGATCACTCTGAGTACAAGTCTCATATTATTGGAAAGCACCTACTACAAAAACTACTGTACACGTCTCCAAGATTTCTACTTGCAGCTGCATGCATATCCACATTCATGAATACAAACCACAGGTATGCATATTTTATGCAGAGTACATGTATAACTCTTATAAATGCATATAAACAAAGTAACTGCCTCTTAACCTGTATAACCTATAAAATGAACTTACTATTATTTTTCCCATCTGCTATAATCAACTGTCACTTCCAAAACTGTCTGCTATCTAAATTCTTTTTTTACACACACAACTATCTAAAAAATTATAATATTAAAAGATGGGAGAAATAACAGTATAATTGTAGAAAAACACTTTATAGTGTATTATAAAATTACACACAGCCAGGATAAATTCATGCACCTTTATACACTCACACAGATGGACATTAAAAAGCTCACAGCTGAAATAACACCACTCCCTGTACATCACATCCTTCTGCTTTATTACCCACACCTTCACAAACGCATACATTCTATGCTGTTCTATACAGTTTCTCCAATTTACCTTACAAAAATTGCAAAACAAGTACATAATTATTTCTTCTATCTCCTAACATGCAACAACACAGCCCTAAGAAACCAAGTGAGTTTCATACACTTAGTATTCTACTCATTTGCAAAGCATGTTGAACTAAGATATTGTAAGTAAAATATAAAGGCTGCACATAGTCAAAGCAAACTGCATGCACACACTATGTTCAGTTATCAAACAAGAATACTACTACAAAAACAGACAAATCAACGTCTAAATTAACATCAGCGCTATAAACACACAAAATTACTAACTTCTTTCTTTTACAATTGCAGTGAAGACCACTTTCCTGAAAAGCAGCAGCATATGAAGTACAAACAACAACTCAGAATAAACCTGCTCATTCCAAACAAAAAAAGTAAGTACAATACGTCCATAATATTCTTACTGTTACTGAAACACACTGAGGGGTTGATTCATGGAATTTGTGCACCAAAACACAGAGATTTGTGCACCATTCTGCCCACAAATCCCTGTTTGTTAAACAGCGATTTACAGGCACAATGGCCCACAAATCCCTGTTGTTTGGCGCACAAATGACATAACTCAGCCCCTAGAACGGTAGTATTGCAGAACAAAGAACTGTTTTAATTTGATACCATTAGATTTACTATGAGTGCTTCTCCTCCTCACTAGCTTACTTTCTACTGTCATCTGAACCCCAGGATACTAACAAATAAATACAAGAATAGCCTTCCCAACTAGTTTTAGCTGTGCAACGTACAATGACACACCACCACATACATCCTTAACGTACTCAGACACTCATGCACACAGCACACATACATTGCAGAAAAGCCCAACCCATACCTTCTTTTTTTTCAACAGACCCCAAAGAATGCCTACCAAAAAGCAAGTCCGTAGAAAGCAACGAGTAAATGAAAATAAAAGTGTCCAAAATAAGCATCCATCTCTAGCAGAATTTGTACAAAAAGTTCAAACAAAATATCTAATAGAGTCATTAAGCAAAACAAAACAAGCTTCCAGTACAAAAACCTTCCCTCCTCTTTCAAAATGTAAAACGAAACAGAAAGTGATTAACAAGAATTCAGCTACCACTACTGCTAACACTGCTCCTATAAATCTTGATGTAGTGGCAAGTAACCATACCAAAAAAAGAAGTATTTTAGAAAAAAAATCCCGGGACAGAGTCCTTCAGAATCTTATACAAACAGTAGAGAAATCATGCACAACCCTTAAAACCTACCATAGAAAATTAATCTTAGAGGCTGTCATAGAAAGTGCAATCCTTCTCAAAAGGAAGTTATTTATTTTAGTGTTAAACAGAATGAAACCACTAACAAAACTAACTACTGAATTACAAAAAAGACTGAATGTCAACAAAAATTACTTCTTAAATATCTGTGGGGGTGAATGGAGTCACACCACGAGCACAGAACCATATTTCAATGAAAAAGCATACAAACAAAAGCAAACACAATTGCCATACATAGCAGTGGACGAGGGTATGACAAACTTAATAATACCACAATGCAACAAGAAATACTGCTTACAAAAATATCCTCAGAAAACTCACTATCACCTCCCCATTCGACTGATCCAGAACGTCCAGTATACAAATGGCCGTGCAAATCAATGTGTAACATTGCCAAAAAATCTTTCAAATCTTTACACCAGTTCCTCAATCAGTATGTGAAAGGGAAAGACAAAATCAAAATCAAACTAGTACAAAGTATAGATACCTGTCCAGTGCGCAAATACAAGTGAAAGCCACATACAAAATGCAATAACTGTACAACAGACTAGCAACAGTTGTACAGATGGCAACCTTCTACTACACACATACAAAAAAGATATACTAAAATTTAAAAGTACATCCGCTGAAGTACCAAACCATGTGTGTGTGTGTTGCCACAGAACTTTTTATAAAAGTAACACAAAAACTGTAGACGTAACATACAAAATAGAAGAAAATTAAGATTCAAAATGGTTTGAGCTCTCTACCTTAAGCAGAAAACAAATACGAAATAACTGACCCCTTAATACTTTGCACTTACTGCACTAGAAAAATTGACAACAACCAAACTCCTTCACGTGCTATCACAAATAACTTGGAATTATTCCCACTACCAAAACCCCTGCAACAATTCAATGTATATGAGAGCATCATAATTCAAACAGTGCACCCATTTTAAGCAATAATGCACCTTCAACCAAAAACAGCAAAAATTCCTCCCTCTGAATTAGTGAAAGGCATTTGTAGCAAAGTAGTTTATTTACCATTAGATCTGAAAGAAAATGTGCACACTCTAGCAGTGCAACGTCCAATAGAGCAATCTTTAATTGTCTTAGTAAATGGTGTACCTACAAAAGACAAAAACATTTGGCAACAACTTGTAGACTTACATAAAGTTAGACACGCCTTGCAATATCTAAAAGGCAATAATGAATACTACAAAGAAATTAATATTGAAGAAAACTTGTGGGAAACCACTGAAATAATTCAAGAGTCACCAGAAACTGGTCAATTTGAACTTCAAGATCCTTCTACAGTATCCAATATTTTAGACCATTATACAATTCATCCATTACATTCTAAAGACACCATAGATGATGATAGAAACATACCAAATGTGACAAACCAAAGTATCACCAATCAGCATATGGGAAAAAAGTATAGAAGCATGTGCTTTTCCTCTACTCTTTCCTCCTGGGAAAGGAGGAAGGTACGATGATAGCCCCATTCAGATAACAGCATCAGAATACCACTCCTTACGAATGTATTCTGAAGATCCCAGATTTAGACAAAAGTGGAGTACCCACTTTCAAAATATGTCAGCTACGCAATTACTACAAAAAGTGCAAGAAAAAGCTGATGTTTTACAATCAAGCATTACAGATCTGTTAGCAAACATGCGTGGTACTAAAGAGTACTGGTTCCGACGTCACGGAGAGGTACGTTGTATGATAAGAAACATTGGCACGCCCACTTGCTTTGTTACATTAAGTTGTACAGAATATGCATGGGTAGATTTACATGATTTCCTACGCATATCAAACAAAAACAAAACAAATATAGATATACTAACACCTGGAGAACTTTGCTCTGTAGATCCTGTTAATGTTTCAAGATATTTCCATCATCGCTTCATTGCTATGCTACACTTTATTTGTAATAAAACTGTTCCTCCCCTCGGAGAAGTGTGACACTTCTTTTGGAGAAAAGAATACCAAGCCAGAGGAGCAACACATATCCACATGCTTTTATGGATTAAAGATGCTCCTAAATTTGGTCAAGACAGTGATGCCACTGTTTTATAGTTTATCCAAAAAATATGTCACTTGTGAAATTCCATCAGAAGCAAAAATAGTGATCTTCATGCACAAGTTGTACGATTTCAAAGACACAAATGTGGGAAATATTGTCATGGCAAATAAAAAACAAAGGGAAATACTACACCAAATGCTGCTTTGGTTTCCCCAGACCAGTTACATAAACAGGTGAAGTGAACAACTTCATGGGCCTCATTACACGGTAGGCAGTAAGGGTTTACCGGTACCGGTAAGGGCACTGGTACCGGTAAACCCTTACCGCCTTACTACGAGGTCCCTTTGCGGGACCCGACCTTAACGGCTGGTGTAGACCAGCCGTTAAAGTTGGGACCCGCAAAGAGACCTTGGTGCTAATTACGGTACCTCAATTTGCGGTACCGTAATTAGCTCCTTCCCCATTCCCATTAAGCCCTACGGGGCAAAAATGGGAATGGGGAAGGGCCATGGAGAAAGGGGGAATTACCTCCCCGCCAACCTTGGAATGGGGTGGTAATTCCCCTTTTCTCCATGGTGGTACCTGTATGGTACCGGCGGCAACCATGGTGCTAATAGCACCATGGTTTACCGCATAACGTTTAATGAGCCCCTATGTCTTCAGTTAGACATTGGGCCTCATTACACAGAATGCAGTAAGGGTTTACCAGTACCGGTAAGGGCACCAGTACCGATAAACCCTTACCACCTTCCTACGAGGTCCCTTTGTGGGACCCGACCTTAACGGCTGGTGTAAACCAGCCGTTAAAGTTGGGACCCTCAAAAGGACCTTGGTGCTAATTATGGTACTGCAATTTGCGGTACCGTAATTAGCTCCTTCCCCATTCCCATTGAGCCCTATGGGGCAAAAATGGGAATGGGGAAGGGCCATGGAGAAAGGGGGAATTACCGCCCCGCCAAACTTGGAATGGGGTGGTAATTCCCCTTTCCTCCATGGTGGTACCGGTATGGTACCGGTGGCAACCATGGTGCTAATAGCACCATGGTTTACCGCATTCCGTGTAATGAGGCCCATAGTGTTAAATGTAAATCACCTAAGAACACATATTACATAAAAATAACAGAAGAAGCAACATATATCAATGATTACAATGCAATCATTGCCCTCTTATGGATGCAAACATAGATGTGCAGTACATTGCAGACAATTCCACTGCAGTTGCACAATATGTTACAGCCTACTAAACAAAAGCAGAAAAAACAGAGCTTCAAGACCTCTGAGATGACCTATGATCAGACAAAACACTATCTCTGGTAATTGTACTGCTTAGGCATAAAAATGTTATCTCAAAGAGAATGTGGCTGCTATGAAGGTGCAGATCGTTTAACCGCTACTGCTTTGTATGGAAAATCTGAAAATATAGTATGGCTAAGTCTCGGTTCTGCTAAATCTAGAAAGAGTTCTCAAATCGTATGACGGCATAGAAACAATAGCCAAAAATGATCCTAACAGCCAAGACATATTGAAAAATATTTTACTGGACACATACTACCCAAACAGAAGTACCACTTTGGAAACCATGTGTCTATACCTCATAGCCCAAAACTTTGCATACAAAATAATATAAATCCTGATGAAAATAAAGGTATATACAGAGTGACAAATTGTGAAGGCAGCTTAGAGAAACTTACCAGACGAAGCTTAATTAATCATATCAAATTGTCATTAAAAACTCCTCAACATAAAAAACTATATTACATGTCCCTGCTACAACTTTTTAAGCCATGGAGAAAAGGAGAAGAGTTACTAGATATCTATGACTCCTATGAAGATGCTTTCCAAGCAAATGAAAGCCCTATAACCAGTGTAAACTTTACACAGTACAAAACAATGTTGCACAATGAACAGCAACATAAAGAAGAACTCCAGGCCCAACTAGATAAGGACACTCCCAACAGTAGTCAACCTTCTGTAACAGGAAGCCAAGAACCACTGGGACAACCACTAATAGTAAATGAGGCAGAATTAGTTATGACAGAAGTAGAAAACACCATATCTCACTCTGAAGAAGATACAGAAGACTTAACTGTACTGCAATCAAAACTGAACAATGAGCAGCATAGCATTTTTCAAGCAGTAACAAAAGAAATTGCACATGGTGTACAACATGAAAATAAAGAATGTACCTGCCAAAATTACAAACCTATACTACTATACGCCAGTGGTCAAGCTTGTTCAGGCAAAACATTCTTAATCAAAATCATCAGCAAGTTCCTTCAACAATTGACAAACAACAAACTGTCAGCTGTTGTAACTGAAACCACAGGTTTAACTGCCTACAACATAGGCAGTGTCACTTTACACCGATTACTACTCCTTCCAGTAGAACACCAAAACAAAAATTAGAATATTACAAACTTTCTACAGAAGCTGCAACGGAACTACACAGAGAGTTAAAACAAATGAAAATGCTACTAATAGATGAAGTGTGCATGGTCTCCAACCTAATGTTGGCTTTGATTCACTTCAGATTACAAGAAGGACTCAAAACAAAATACGAAGAGCTCTTTGGAGGAAAACACATTATTGTTTTCGGAGATCTTCTTCAATTGACACCAGTGAAAGTTGAACTTATTTTTAAAAACTTAGGACACAAACTCTGCCGTAAAACTGTTGGCAGCATAGGAAATGTTAACCTTTGGCAACAGTTCCAATACAGAGAATTAACAGAAAACATGTGCGAGTCTGCAGATCTCATTTGCGCCAACATTTTAAAAAGTATTAGAGTTGGTGTACTAGCTCAAGAAGCTCAAGAAATATTAAAAACATGACACATCCATGCACTTTATGGCCATAACTCATGTGCTACTGATGTCATGGAACAATTAGCACACAATAATGTCAATTGTATGTCCTTGATGCCAACTCTTGCAAGCTGTTCCAAATTCAATGAAACAATGTTGAAAAAAGAAATGCAACCAATAATTGAAATGTGCTGCACAGACAAACTGGATGTACATGGTATAACACTACCGATGTGTCAACAAGCCACACCGAGTCTAAATACCTTAGGAAACTCTGTCTCCATCATAGCTGGTTTGAAGAAAATATTAAAATTATCTTTAAAATGTAGAGTAATGCTTAAATGTAACCTTGACGTGGGGCAAGGAATAGTTAATGGAGCACTTGGTACAGTTGTTGGCTTTCAAACATACCCACTTGACAACAACATTCAGTTTGTCAATATTCTCTTTGACAAACTATCAGAAGTAAAAAGGATAGGATGCTCAACAGCTCGATTCCTTCTTTTCAAAGACATGTATGTACTCAGAGAACAATTTTCTCTAACTCTTGCATACACAGTCACCATTCACAAATCACAAGGTTTTACCCTTGATAAATCATTGGTAGATAATGCGAACACAGCCTTTAAAGAAGGCATGAGCTATGTAGCACTATCACGCTTACGTACACTTGATGGTCTATTTCTAATCAACTTTGATGCAAGTAAAGTAAACGCTGATATTCCTTGCATTTTAGAATACAATAGACTACATTCACTATCCACCCCCATCTAAAAACCTATCCTGTTCCACAAAAAGCAAAACGTTGTAAAAGAAAACTACTTCAAACAGGAATGCAACAGGATCTCACTGCAAATCCTCCAAAGAGAGTAAAAGAAGCTAATACTTCATCAATTACTACAACCAAAGAAGAATCTACTACTCAAAGTAACTCAGGTGCTTCTTCAAAGAAGCAACACACACTCCAAAGAAATGACTTGGACACAGAACTATCTGGTCCATTCAAATTTTCAAATATAACTGGTGTAAATTGCTACGCAAATGTAGCAATAAATACTCTATTTCAATTGCCACCAATTGTTGACAACATTTACTTACACAATACAGACCAATTGTGTTTGCAAATATTAGTCCTTCATAGAAATGCAAGCAACATCCTGACAACACATATAGTGTTCATGGTATAAGACAAGATTTGGACTACTGTGCTGGAATCGTCGAATTCACTATAAACTCACAAGAAGATCCACAAGAATGTCTAATGTACTTACTACTGGAAAACAAAAACATACCTATAAATGAAATCTTCCACAGCTCAAACATGTGGAAACATACATGCACTCTCTGCAACAATGTGACACAGGAACAAATCCCTAATGAGCGCTTCATGTATGTATCCATGCCTAATTATGAATCCGTTCCATTTCAGCAACTTCTACAAAATGCAAACCATGGTAGATTATGTACTTCCTGCAATCCAGATAATCGCTCCACCTTACAAATACAAACACATAGTAAATACGTAATATTAATGCTTCTATGTTGCAATGCAGATGGTACCAAAAACAACTGCAAGCTGACTGGATTCACACATGGTCAAGTATCACTTGGTAAGAAAATCTTCACAACAATAGGTATAATCTACTAAGCAGGAGCCACAACCAATGCAGGTCACTACACTGCATATATAAAAAAGAACTGTGGATGGTTCGAATGTAATGATAGTACCATTACTCTAAAGCAGAGTTTACCAGCAAATCTTATAAACGCTTATTTAATCTTCTTAAAACCAAAATTTTATAACTGTTCTGTACATAATCATTAACAAAACTTCAATTAGAAAACTATAAACAGTTAGAATACGCTAACAGGTATCTAACTGCCCCAAGATTCTGCAACAACCAAACAAATAAATCAATACCACTAAATTATAAGAAGAAATAAACAGTTAGAATACGCCAACAGGTATCTAAGTGCCCCAAGATTTTGCAACAACCAAACAAATAAATCAATACCACTAAAATATAACAAGAAATAAACAGTTAGAATATGCCAACATCTATCTAACTGCCCCAAGAATCTGCAACAACCCAACAGATAGATTAGCAACTTGAGAATATAAATAAAAAATGATAACCAGTTACAATTCGACACCAGTTATCTAACAATCTGCAACAAGCCAACAGATAGAATATTAGCCAGAAACAACAAGTAAACACTGAAAACAAAGAAAGAAATGTACTGTACCATAACAAAAAAAGGTTTTTTTTAATCCAACATGGATTTTTTTTCCCACAGACCCAATGATTTAAGCAACAAACACAGAAACTGAGCAAATTGCACAGTACACTGGTTTGTAAACTACTAAATATGAGGGTCAAAATAAAGCATAGATGTCTATTATGCAATATAGTAAGTCTTTATAAACTACCTACACTAACATGATCTTTTCTTTGATCACAGAAATTGAAAAAGAATATCTGCTCCAGTTACCCAATATATCCAATCACAAAAAATCAAGCAGTAAGTATATTATGATAAATACAACTCATAATTACTGCTCCATAACACAACCATTGAAGCATACATCTAACCATACACCACAATACAAAATGTTTACTTCCATGGATATGTCATACTGCAGTGCTTGTTACCAAACTCTACAATCTTAATGACATCACGTAGCCAAAACTTCACATACAAACTCTACAAATCAAACAGTACACAAACTGTAGATTTGCACCTATTTGATAGATGTTTCATTCTATGGGTGTGATCTATGGATGTGATATGCTGTGGTGGTTGTGGACAGGGCCTAGAGTCTTGGGTGCATGGCCTACGGCCTATGGCCTTCACTGATTGAATTGCATCCTGGGATCGCCAAAACCCTAGCTAAGGTGAAAGAGAACTTTTGGTGGCCTACTTGGCGTAAGGACATCATTCAGTATATTCAGTCCTGCGGTGTCTGCGCACAAAATAAATCACAGAAACAAAAACCATCTGGTCTCCTACAACCATTGGACATTCCTCCAGTTCCATGGCACACTCTTTCCCTTGACTTCATCACTGAACTACCTCCAAGCCAAGGGTTCAACACCATCCTTGTAGTTGTGGACTTATTCTCGAAGATGGCCCATTTAATTTCCCTCAAAGGCCTCCCAGAGGCAGCCACTTTAGCAAAAGTGTTCCTGGAGGGCGTGGTTAAGCTACATGGATTCCCTTCAGTTCTGGTCTCTGATCGAGGCACCCAGTTTGTTTCAAACTTCTGGAAAAAATGTTGTGCAATGGTGCAGATCGACGTTCGGCTATCTACCAGTCACCATCCCCAAACAGACGGCCAAACCGAGAGAACCAATCAGACACTCGAGCAATATTTACGGTGCATGCTGCACCACGAACAAAGGAATTGGTAAGACCTACTATGGATAGCCGAATATACATATAACAATTCTTTGCATTCAAGCACGGGACAAACACCCTTCCATACCCTTTATGGCAGACATCCACGTACCTCTGAACTAGACCTTCCAGCCAGCTTGGAAATGCCAGCGGTAAAAACTCTACACACAACCATTACTCAGGCTTTCAAAAGGGCAAAGGAACACCTTATTCATGCCAAAGAAAAAAAAAAGAGATTTGCCGACCAACACCGTAAAAAGGCCCCTGATTATCAAGTAGGAGACAAAGTTTGGTTAGCCGCTAAATTCATACCCATCAAGGGAACCCAGACCTTTCCTACCAGATTCTTAGGACACTATACCATTAAGGCAATTATCAACCCAGCAGCCGTGAAACTGGATTTACCACCTAATCTACACATCCACCCGGTATTCCATATGTCCCTCCTGAAACCAATGCAACCCGGCACACGGATTGGGACACCACCTAAGCCTATACTTGTTGACGGAGAACCAGAATTCGAAGTCAAAGATATCTTGGACTCTAAATACTCTAGGACCAAGCTATATTATCTCGTCGATTGGAAAGGATTTGGACCACAAGATAGATATTGGGAGCCCAGTGAGAATATCCACGCACCACGTCTAATCAGGAAATTCCATCGGAACTTCCCAACCAAACCTGGGCGAGACAGAAGGAACACCATGGGAGAGGCCTTAGGGGGGAGTGCTGTCACGACCCTCGCCCAAAACCCCCTCTGGCAAACCCATTGGCCAGGTTGAGTCAGGACTCGGGCCTCTAGAGCCTGGCATCCTCTTCAAAAGCCCTCATGGGGTTAGTCCTGGCGCCTATGGCGCCAGGCTCATACACCATGAAAAACAATGTGCTTGGGAACTACTTTATTGTATTGTCAGCCGACATGGAGGCATCCACATAGTTTGGTTCCTAAGAACCAAGCTATGCGGTCTAGTGTTTTGGGTGTGATAGCCTAGGGACTACTTTACCTGGACTATTTTGTTGGGGATATGTAAACCATATCCGAGCAAGACAACACGCTTCACGTTACTTTGCAGCTTGCAACGTGACACTCACCATGTTCAGCTATTCCCTCGAACCTCGGAGAAGCAGAACCTGCAAGGAGACAAAAGGGACATCATTAGCAGCAGCATCTTACCTGCAGTCTTCATCTTTAAACACTCGCAGCTACTGAGAACAGCTTCCTCGAATCTGCATGCCTACCGGACAAAACAACCTGAAAGAGGAAGATAGAGGCAACATTAAAGAAAGCAGTAGAGACATTTACAAATTACGAACTGCTCAAAAGGCTTACCTGGCTGGTCGCCTCTCGGCTGGCAAAACTCCGGACATTCCACTCGCGCTGAAGAACACCGCGACCTACAAGGAAGGAAAACACAGGTTAGCAAAGGCAAGACTTTGCAGCGCTGTACATAGCGCTTACTTACCGCATCATAGCGCTCTTAATGTGCCATCATTTACCAGCAGGGCTCAACCAAGCCAGTTCGCCACGCTGAAGCTCCACATACCTAAGGGAGAAAAAAGAGACATTTTAAACAAAGAAAGGCAAACGGGCCGGCGTCAGTGAAGTAACTGGACCGCACTCGCCCATGAAAGACAACGCACCCCTCCAAAGAAGGCAGGACGGAGAGCATGCCTAATTCTACCACAAGGTGAGGAAAGGGCGCCAGAGGGACTGAAATCATACGGGGTGGAGGGAGGATACTTACCCCAGTCGGTCAGTCTTGAACACAGTCCTCCTGTATTTCCAGGCAGAACCTTCCCCGCAGACCACATCAGGGCAAAGCTGAGAAGCATACCAGCGAGTAACCCGGCTGGGTGGCGTCCCTGTGGATACCAGGTGAGCGTAACAGGAATGATATAATTAAGTGTACATGGTATTTATGATTGTAGTATAATTGAGGATAGTGCTGCTCGATCTTTCCTCGCCTTTGACACAGTGAACCATATAATCTTCATTAAACGGCTACATGATAACTTTGGCATCACAGACAGGCTGACTTGTTTCCGTCACTAAATGCCCTTCCCAGTTGCAACTGGGCCGTTTCTCCTCCACCGCCTCACTCTCTACTTGCGGTGTCCCCCTGGGTTTTATCCTATCACGGTGGCTCTTCAATATCTATCTCTTCCGTCTGGCTCACCTGATTTCCTGCTTCTCTCTGCATTTTTAATGTTATAATGATGACACACAGCTTTCCTTGAAACTTCCCTCTGTTACTTTTTCCTCGCCAACTTTCATCCCTGATTATCTGAATGCCATCCAGGCATTGTATGCGGCTAACAATATCTGTCTCAATGCCAGTAAAAGGGAGATCTTTCTTATAGGGACACCTGTACCCTATTTCCCTCCTTCTCTCTAGCCACCCTGCTTGGGGTCTCTATGCTCATCATCCTGTAAGGCCAAAAATCTTGGGGTTATCTTTGACTCCTCTCTCTCCTGCAATGCTTACCTTTTGGATGTTGTCTCGAAGGCCCACTTTGAGCTTCACCTCCTTACATGCATTTTACCTTTCATGACATTCCTCCAGAAGCTCAAAATCTCTAGAACCCTGGTCCAGTCTATGCTGTACTACTGCAACAGTGTTTTTATCAACCTCTCATTTTGTTGTCTACAGCCCTTTAGCTAATCCAGAACAGTGCTGCAACACTTATCATTGGCATCAAGCCTAAGGATCGTATCTCTGCAGCCCAGGAATATGTGCATTGGCTCCTGGTGGCTGAAAGGATGAAAATCAAGTTTCTCTGTATTATTGACAAGACTTTCTGTGGCATTGAACCACACTATCTTCAACATTCTCTCTCTAAATACTCCTCTGCTAGAGCCCTCTTCTCCTGTATCTCCAATTATCTGCTTGCAAACACTAATCCCAACAGAGTGTGGGAGGCAGGGGTCTCTCTTCGGCTTGCGCCTCTCTTTGCAATAGCCTCCCTGCCCTCTCAGACTTCAGCTGGACTTACTTAAGTTTCTGAAACTTCTAAAAACTCTACTTTTCTCTTCCTCTTTCCCTCTATCCCTTCCCTGCTAACTATACCACTTCCACGGAAACTGGTGGCCTGGTCCCTCATAAATCACACAGATTCCAGGTCCTTTATCTAGTCGATACCAGTACCTAACCCCTTCAGCACAACCATTGCAGGTCTACCGCCTAGCAGCTGTGCACCCCACCTTCGGGACCCCAGCAGTTAGCCAGTGGCCTTTCACCTCGACATCCCTTGGCACTTAAATCCAGGGCTCCCATCAGCACTTGCCCATCCTTACTCCCCCTTCCATTCATCTGGCACTGCACAATGCAAATGTGAATTTATAGCAGCACTGTGTACAATTATTTTGTATAAGTAAGGGAAATGCAGTTGCAAAAGATTTATAGAACATTGTAAAGTGGCAGTGGGTGTGTGGAAGTTTAATATGTTGATAGGGTTATATGTAGAATTTTTGGAAGTGATTGGTGGATGGATGTGTGACTGTCTGAAATCAGGCAATGAGGGAGTGTTACACACATAAAAGTAAAAAGGGTAAAAGGGCTGTCCTGTGCGATGGTGTTCATGTGCCATCCGGGTCTTTTAATGTTACACGATTGGAAAGGGGACTGTGGAAACTGCGGATAGTCATCAAGGTCCGTGTATTATGGTCCTTATTGTATGCTAGAGAAACGTATTTTGAACAGAAAATTGTTTCTGTCCTTTTATTTTTTTCTCAAGTATACCATTGTCAATTTTTTTCCATTAGCATAGTACAAAATTGTAATGAAAATGTTGGAGTATCTTATTGGATCTAATTACTTTATCGAACAAATATAAAGTAGATGGAGCATATAAATTCTATTTTTTAACTATGAAAGGTGGTCCCTAAAGGAACCTTTTTTTGTGTTTTCTTTTTTTGCAGGAGAATCCAGGAAGTAAGGCGGGGGAGGGAAATGAGGGAAGTGGCACCAACCACACATATGGAGGGGCAGGTGGACAGGGGAAGATGTTAGCTGTGCATTAAATCTAAGGTATGGGGCAGTATTTTTCATAATCCATGAAAGTAGTTCAAAACTGTTCCTCCCTGCAAAGTGGTGTGTTGCACTAAATACAGAGTATTCTTGTCTTCGAAATATATGGATCAACAGTCTCTGTTAAGGCTTGCAAGGTAGCTGGTGGGATCTCGTGCCACACAGCAGTAGCCTGTGTGGTGGCAGTAGCGGTTGAGGAAGATGATGTAGAGGAAGACAGCCTCCTACTTCCTGAGAAAGGAATAGCCTTTGTCAGAGTATCTGGGTAATATGAGCAAGTGTGGCGGTGCATGGAGGTGGTACCAAAAGAGTAATGCTCGTGTTGTCCACGACTGAGTATGATTCCACACTCAATGCATTCAACATTGGTAGCCTGAGCTTTTGGTATCCCTGGTACATGCTTAAAGAACTGACATGATTCTCTCTGGGTGCTGGAGGTAAGCATTTTCTCTATCTCATATTCCTGGTCCTCTTGATCCTGCTCTGTACGATTATACCTTTTCCTATGACCAGCCACTCCAGCTGGTGGTGGTGTTGGTGGCCCCTGGGGTGGAGGGATGGCCATGGCTGATGCCATTTTTGAACTTAAATAGCAGTTGTGCCAATCCTCTTCCAAGCCGGTGCTCTCTCCTGGATTGTAGATGGAAAACCAGCAAGAATGGGTCTAGGAGATGTGGAAGGGTAAACTTTAAGCTTCAAGCTTCCTAGATCGGCTGTAAATGCTTATATATTGTGGGTGAGTATTATATTAGGAGGTTGTAGCAAATTAGGGTGCACTGGTAAAAACCTATTAAATTCATTGAAAAAACATTGTTAAGGGGACCTTATGATTAAGTTGCAAAAATACAAACTTATGAAATTCAGTGAAAAACATTGTTATAGGGACGTTATGGTTAAGTTGCACTAAAGAAAATTTGAAGTTCAGTAAAAAAACGCAATTAAAGGGACATTATGGTTACAAGTAAAATAGAAAACCCCCATAAATTCACCAGTTATGGTAAGTTAAACAACCATAACTTGCACCAGCACCATGCACTGCTAAGACTAACACCCAGGACAGCGAAGATGACATCACAAATGTAATTGATGATGACATTACAAATGTGGGCCACTTATTTTTGTTCACTAACATATGTAGACTAGTTGTTTTTGTTGACTGACAGTGAGAATTTCAAAAATGTAAAAGGTGCTATATATCTAGACATTAACATTTTGATATTTTCTTAAAGTTCTTTCCTTACAGTTTGATCTGAGCTTATGGTGCACATACATGGGCGAATATGCAGGCCTCAAACGCACAATTAATTTGTGTACATGATCATCAACTCTAATGTTATTGTCATTTTCTGATGATGTTGTTTCTTTCCTCCTTACTGCAGTTTCCCCGTATGCGCCTCAGATTTCTATGCATTATGGCTCTGCATGTGTATTGTTTGTACAAACACCAGTGTGTAGTGATTCTTGTATTGCTAATTATTAATTCCAAGTTTAATGTTAGTCAGCATTCTGATAGGTTTGCATTTATTATTTTACAAGCCAATATTACCAGAATAAATATACTGTTCTTCTACGGTGCATGATGCATGCATTGCCTATTTGTATGAGTTGTTAGGTTCCTGTATCAACGACAACACTCCAATATAATGTTTTGCTTAAATGAGTAAACTTTTCATCAAAATTAATTTCATATGTGATGTCATCAATAATATTTGTAATGTCATCTTTGATATCCTGGGTTTTGTTCCTGGCAGTGCACGGTGGTTGCTGAACTTACGGTAACTGTTGAATTTCAGTTTTTATATCAGTTTTAATTGTAACCATAATGTCCCTTTACATTTGTTCACTAAATTTCATTGGTTTTATTAGTGCAACTCAACCATAAATTCCCTATAACAACGTTTGTTCACTGAATATATGTATTTTCACTGACAAAAACCTTAGTTAAGGTGCAGCTAAGTTGCGCAGATTAAACGTAACAAAATCCTTTAAATTCAGTGGATGTGGGAAGTCATGACCAGCTGAACTCTTTGCATTCCAGTTGATGTATCCCATAACGCTATTGTGTATGTCATTATGAATAACTTCTCTTATGACGCAGTGGGGGAAAAATCTGGAATCGTTTGATGAACACATTTGGGGTTATTTGGTGGTAGAAAGAGGGGCTGGGAAGGGTGCGGGAGTGGAACAAAGATGATATGGGTTTATTTTAGTAGGTGGAAAAAGTTCAGGCAGGTGTCGTAGCTGTCCATGGACACCGCATCGGTTCATGGACAGTGCCGTGAACAGGCAACTTGGAATAGACATGTGACAATATTTGATGGATGAAAGAGGGTGTAGAAATGGTGTAGAAATGGTAAGGAAGAGAAATGAAGGTAGTGGGGAGCTGTTTTTAGAGGTGAAAAAAGGATTTGGAAATGTTTCTGAGTCTGCAGTCGATTCTGGTGTTTGCAGATATCATTTCATAGTGTACGGAATGTATGTCTTACATAGTTAATTCTATTGTATTTGGTTGAGGCCACCACTGGAGTAATATGTGTATAGTAATTATAGGTAATGTAGTAGGGGTCTGAACAGTATCACCATAGTCATAATATGTGTATAGTAATTATAGGTAGTGTAGTGGGACTAGAAAGTGTTTATAATATGGAGGAATGATGTAATTGAACGGTATTATTTAGCTGGAATCTCTGGTTTCTTTTCTGTGCAAATAAACAGCACAATGTGTTAAGCAGGATAGCTTAAAAGCTGAAGTTGTATACATATGTTACATATACTTTTTGTAAACCCTCATAAACAGTACATTGTAAGTACTATGTTTGGTACAACATAAATGTATGACACACTGCTGTTGTTTTGTCATTAAATAATCATTGGTAAAAAATCTGTACTGGATTTAAAAAAAACGATGACAGTTACATGAGTGTAAGGGTGATAGTATGGTTGAAGTATGTTGTCATTAACGGAATGCTTGAATTAGTTAGATACCTGTTGCCAAATTCTAATTACATTAGAGGTTAGAAGATGTTTTGTCGTATAACAATTGAGATGGAACATTTGAAGTGTTTTGGAATTAAGGGTATTTGTCAAGTAATTAGAAACAGTTTAGCGTATTCTAGATTGACATCCAAAAGTACTATTGTGGTATAATGGATGTAGTTACTGCTGGCGTATTCTAACTGTTAATTGTGCTATAGTTTAGTGACAACCTGTGGGTTGAAGGAATATTATGTAGGCATTTGTTAAATTTGCTGGTAACCTACGTTTTGGAGTAATGGAGGTATCATTACATTCAAAACAACCACTCATTTTTTTACTTGTGTAGTGCAGTACCCTGAAGAGGTTGTGGCACCAGTTGGTATACTATACCTACTGTTGTGAAGTTATTCTTTCCAAGATATACTTGACCGTGTATGAAGCCTGTAAGCTTACAGTTATTTTTGGTACCATCTGCATTGTATTTTAGAAGCATTACTATGACCTATTGGCTATGTGAGTTTATTTTGTATGGTGAAATGATTGTCTGAATTGCAAAAAGGGCATAATATGCCATGATTTGCATTCTTCAGAAGCTCATGAAATGCAATTGATTCAGAATTTGGTATGGATACATATACAAATCTTTCATTAGGGATGTGGTCCTGTGAAACATGGTTGCAGAAAGTGCATGTATGTTTCAACATGTATGAAATCTAGAAGATTTCATTCATTTATAGGGATAGTTTCCAGTACTTGTAGTAAGCACATTTAGAATTCTTGAAGATCTTCCTGTGTGATTACGGTGCATTTTAAAAGCCCTGCACTGTAGTCCAATTCTTACCTTATACCTGAGACACTCTACGATTTGTCACGATTATTTGTTGCATTTCTGTGAAGGATGAGCATTTGCAAACACAACTGGTCTGAGACGTTTAAGTAAATGTTGAGAACAATTGGTGGCAATTGAAAGAGAAAATTCATTGTCACATTAGTATAAGAATGTTCTCCAGTTGTGCTGCTGAATTTAAATGGACCAGAGAGTTCTATTTGTGGATAGTTTGATGGGCCAAAATATGGAGAAGAGACATGTATGTCTTTCATTTCTGATGTACGTGCAGTTGACTTGGTACTAGACAGATTTGTGGTTGTATTGTTTGATGCAGAAAGAGTTGGTTGTTGTTTTTTTTAACTGCATTGTTGGGAGATCTTTTATAGTTTCTGTTTGTATTACTTGTCTTTATAAATTATTATTCTTTTGAGGTACAGGGTACATATCTAGATGTGGGGTGTATAGTGCCTGTAATCTGCTGTATTCCAGGATGCAAGGAATGTCAGCGTTCACTTTGTTTGCATCAAAGTAAACTAGGAATACACCATTGAGTGTACACAGACGTGAATGTGCTACGTAAATTATACCTTCTTTAAAGACTGTGCTGCCAATGTCAATAAATGCTTATTAAACCTTGTAATTTGTGAATAGTGACAGCATATGCAAGAGATATAGAAAGTTGCTCTCTGCATGCGTACATGTCTTTGAAAAGAAGGAAGCATGCTATTGTCCCTCAATTTCTTTTAACTTCTGCAAGTTTGTCAAAGTGGATGTTGGCAAACTGAATGTTGTTATTATGGGGATATGTTTGGAAGCCAACAACTGTACCAATTGCTCCATTGACCAAATCTTTCTCTATGTAAACGTTACGGTTTAGAAGTACTCCGCAGTTTAGACACAAAGTCAATATTTTCTCCAATCCAGGTGTGTTGAGATACATTTTTCTAAGCTGTTTAGTCGTGCTGTTGCTTGTTGACCCATAGGAAGTATCATGCCATGCACTTCTAGTTTGTCTGTGGAGCTGATATGCAGTATGTGTTGCATTTCTTTTTTCAACATTTTCTCATTGACTTGACCACAGCTTGCAAGGTTTGGCATTATGGACATGCATTTTAGATTGTGTTGAGCTAATTGTTCCATGACATCAGTAGCAGACATGTTCCATCAATATAGCTCATGGATTAGTCGAAGATTTAAGATCGATTTTTAATATTTAGTAAGTAGACCAGTTCTCATGCTTTTTAACATGTTAGCATAAGTGAGGTCTGCATACTGGTGCATGTTTTGAATTAGTTCTTTGTAGTGAAAATGTTGCCAGAGATTTACATTTTCAATACTTCCAAGGTTATTGCGGCATTGTTTGTGTCCTAATGTTTTGAAAATAGGTTGACCTTTCACTGGTGTTAACTGTAGGAGGTCTCCAAAAACATGAACATGTTTTCCTCCAAACAGTTCTTTGTCGTTGGTTTTTAGGACTTCTTGCATTATGAGATGAATTAAAGCGAATATGAGGTTGGAAACCATGCTGACTGCATCTATCAGGAACACTTTCATTTGTTTTATAATTATGTGTACTTCAGTAGCAGCTCCTCCTGATAATTTGTAGTATTGTAATTTGTTTTGGTGTTCTACAGAGAGGAGCAGTACTCGTTGTAAAGTTGCACCTGCTATATAGTAGGCAGCTAATCCTGTGGGGGCTCTTACTACAGCTGAAAGGTTGTTGTTTGTTACATTTTATAGAAATGTACTGATTATTTTAATTAAGAATGTTTTACCAGAACCAGATTCACCACTGGCATACATGAGCAGAGGTTTATAATGTTTACAGCTACAGGTTTTAGTTTCATGTTTAAAACCATGTTCAATTTCTTGAGTCACTTCTAGATAAATGGTGAGTTGTTCATTATTTAGCTGTGATTCTAGCAGTGACTAGTCTTCCTCAGATTGTTTCTGTTGTTACATGGTATGTTCTACCTCAGTCATGATTATTTCTGCTTTATTTTGAATGAGTGGTTCTCAAAGTGGTTCTTGGCTTCCCGTAAGGGAGGGTTGACTGTCCTCAGGATTGTATTTGTCCAGTTGAGCTTCATTTTCTTCCTCTTGTTGGCATTCATTGTCCAACATTTGGTTGCATTGTTTGAAATTGTCATGTGTTATACTGCTTTCATTTGCTTTGAATGCAGCATCACATTATTCACAGTCACTTAATAATAATTTTTCTGTTCTCCAAGGTTTAAAAAGTTGGAGCAGGCCATGTAATACAGTTGTCTATATTGTGGAAATTTAAATGATAACTTTATATTATTAATTAAACTGGGTTTGGTGAGTTTCCCAGGCTTCCTTCACACGTTGAGACTGATTATTTTTCATTTGTTGTGAGATTGTTTTTGTAGGTGTTGTTTTTGGCAATGTCGTACAGACACGTTTTCCAAAGCAGTACTTCTGTTTTGGTAGTGAGTGTAAATTAAATAGTTTTTTAAATGTCCTGGCTGTAAGGATAATTTGTGTCTATGTTTTCTAGTATTTTAGTACTCTTTTTTTGGGTTGAAGTTAGTCCAAGGTCCAGCCAGACAATGTGTTCAGATTTGCCATATAAGGCTGCACCTGTTAAACGGTCTGCAGCTTTGCAGCACCCACATTCTCTTTTGGGAAAGCATTTTTATACCAAAGCTGCACAATTTTCGTGATAGTGTTTTGTCAGATTCTATGTCATCGCAGAGGTCTTTTAGCTCTGTTTTCTCAGTATTGGTGAGATATCAAGCTATTTACTTGTCATTTTTTGCAAACTGGTCTTGGGAAACCAAAGTGACATTTGGTACAGTATTTGCCTTTGTTTTTATATCTATATCGGCAGTATTTACCACACTTATGTTTTTGGAAGCGTAAGACTTGTGTATGTAGGTCACTATATGTGGTTTCTGAAGGGATGTTGCAGGTAATGTATTTTTAAATAAACTGTAAAACAGTGCTATCACTATCATGGCCAAATTTAGGAGCATCTTTCATCCACAAAAGCGTGTGGATATGTGGTGTTCCTCTGGATTAATATTCTTTTCTCCAAAGGAAGTGTTGCACTTCTCCGAGCAGAGGAATAGTTTGATTGCAAATAAAATCCAGTATGCCAATGAAGCAATGTGGAAACTACCTTTATTTTTTTTTATTTTTTTATTGTTTAATCACATTGGATTTTTACAATACAGGTCTTCTCATCATTTCATACAATTATTTATCCGATCAGTTTGTCGCTTTCTGTGAGCAATTTGTGATTTGTTGGTTCATTTGATGGATGTTGTGGTCACTGTTGTGTTTGTTCTTGGTGACACCCATTGTTGTTGAGTAATTGTTGGTCAATGTATTCTAACATTTTTGCTGCTGCAACTTGCCATGTGATTCTATCACCCCCAATGAGCCTGCACCACCAGGTATTTTCCTCGTGTAGTATATTAAAACCGGGCATGTGTGACAGATACTGTTGTCTAATAAAATTCGTTGCTGGGCATGACATTAGCAGATGTCTTATTGTTTCTTTGACAGGGTGGCTGGCATTATCGCAAAAACGACAGTCATTAGTTGCTGTTTGTCCTCTAATATGAAGTATCTCATTTGTTTTCATTATGTTGAGTCGTGCTCGTAAAATTAGATTTTGCGCCTTTTTATTTGGAAATTGGTTTATGAAGCCTTGCAACTCATTTCGTTTCAATATATTATGCGGTAAGTGAGCCATGAGTTTCGATCTTGTTGTAACGTCGATCGTCGTTGCCCAATCTGCATCTTTAATTTTTTGTAGAATTTTACATGGATTTTCAATCAGTTCTTGTTCGTCCGATGCTATATCACATAGTACACCTAGATTTTCCTCTTGCCATGTTATTAGCATCTGACAGTTTCTGGCATCCATTTCGCATTTAATCATGTTGAAGATTTTATTGCTGGTGTCCATTCTGCTTTTCCTAAATAGCATTATGGTGTTGCACACCACTGTGCATTTTAAAGATTGCAGGCTGAGTTCTCGGCGTATGGCCACCCCTGATGTCGATTTGGGTAATTTCAAGACTTTTCGCCAAAATCGGGCCTCTAGTTTGGCCCATATTTGCTTTGGCATCATGGGCATCGCTTCCATCCCATATGTCAAGGTAGGTACGACCTTCATTTTATAGAAGCCGCCATCTGAAGTTGCTGTTTTTTTTCTCACGATTTTGGAAGGTCATAACTTTTGTTTTGCTTATATTAATTTCCAGGTGGTTACTTGTTGCATATTGCTGTAGGGCACTTAACTTTCTTTGCAGACCTATTTGTGTTTGATCAAAAAACGTTAGATCGTCCGCATATAGGAGATGGCCGATTTCTGTGACTCCGATTTTTGGCGGGAAAACCCTTATTGTTTGCCCAATGTCTTGAATGTCTCCAATGTAGCTGATAAACAGCGCTGAGGCCAGCGGGCATCCCTGCTTGACTCCTCGGGTGCTCTTGACTTCGTTGGACAGGTCTCCTTCTCGGCTGAGACGCACTCGCATTTTGGTTTCCTGATGCAGAGCCTGTATCGGGGCTAGTATGTCTTCCGGGCAGTTCCATTCTTTTAGTTTTCTCCATAAGATCGGCCTTTCAATACGATCAAAAGCTTGAGTGAAGTCAATGAAGAGTACAAACAGACACTGTTTGTATTGCAGTGCTTTGCTTTTTAAGATGTTACACGCCAGAATGTTACACGAGGTTCCTGCGTTTTTCTTAAAACCCGTTTGATAATCATCATTGCATTTTGCTGATGCAGCCCATGTTTGAAATCTTTTCATTAGTAACGTTGCGTATACTTTGCCTATCACGTCCAATAACGCAATCGGACGGAAATTTGCTGGATCTGTAAGGTTCCCTTTTTTGTAAATCGGAACTATTATTGCTTTTGTCCATGATTCAGGTATCGACTTTAGTTCTGTGCAGCGTCGAAAAATAGCACTTATGAAGCTTGTCCATTCGTTTGCATATTTTTTTAATTCAGCGTTGGTGATGCCGTCTGGACCAGGTGCTCTGGAGTTCTTTAAGTTCTTGATTATGTTCAAAATGTCTTCTTTATTTTCTACGTTGACCCAGTTTATTGCTTTCGATTGTGTCTCAATGCCGGTATATGGTTCTTCTGCTTTGAAAACTGTTTCAAAGTGTTGTTCCCATGCATGTTGACTAATGTTGTTCAGAATTTGTCTCTCAAGGGTTTGCTCTGTATCTCTTAATAGAGTCCAGAAATGTCTGCTGTTGTTTGTAATGAGAGCCTTGATAATTTGTTCCGCATCAGCTTGATACAATTTATATCTATGGGCTCTTACCCATGCTTTGTATCTTGATTTTATGTTCCTGATATTTGCGGATGTTTCATTGATGAATTTTTTGCGTGCGTTATGTAGCGCTTTTCTATATTCACGTCGTTTTGCAATAAGTTCTTTGTTATATGCATGTTTTGTGTCTGTTTTCATCATGTGTCCTCTTCCTTTTCTCGGACATATGTGCGGAATTAATAGTGGTTGATAATCAATGTCGGTCACTATTGATGTCAGTGCATCTGCTTCGTATTTTGCTGTCGCTTTGATGATCTCATTGGCACTTATTCTTATTCGTGTTCCTTGTGCATTTGGTTCAAATTGCAAATTTCGGCTACTTTTGTTGTTCTCTGCCAGCCAAGATATTACCAACATGTTGTGATCGCTCATGGACGTGCGTCGCACATTGAACTCTTTGATGTCATGCAGTAGTGATTCTGATACAAATATGTAATCAATCGTGGTTGCCAAAGGCGCACGCTCCCATGTTGGTATTCTGTTTGTCGCTGGGAAAGCCTCATCTACGTTGTAAAGTCCATGCATGCCGGAGAATTTGAGCCATTCTTTGCCGCGTTGTTCTGCGGCTTGCAGTGCTATGGTTTTGCTTGCCTTTTGTGTTGTTTTACAATTGGCATTCAAGTCTCCGCTCATGAGTATTGTTGATACTTGATGCTCACGCATTGCTACCTCTATTGCCTCGTTACACATTGCATTGAGTTTTCTTGCACTTGTTGTTGCTGGGTTCCAGTAAGTATTGATTATCATAACTTTTTGTTTTTCGCTTTTTGTTTGTCTACCTCACCCCAGGTGAGTATTACTGCTAAGATTGACTGGTTGGCGGTTATTGTTGTTTCCATTGAAGCTCCACATCCATTTCGACATGCTATCATCAGTCCTGATGTTGGACGTCCTTTAATTCCCCTTGCGGCAGGTGCCAGAATGATCTGGTAACCTTCCATCGTGGGAGTTTGTTGCAGCCATGTCTCATGGAGACATATGATATCAAATTCCCCTAGATTGGGGTCTCCTGGTGTAGTTAGGTGGGAGTGTCCTCTCGTGTTCCATGAGCATAACTTTACAGTTTCGCCCCGCTCATTGTTCTGGTCGTTTGTTGCCGTCTTGTCTTGCCAGGATGGCTATTTGTTATATCGGCGGGACAATGCTTTCGGTAGCCAGCCCCATAGTCCTGTTTTGCTATTCGGTGGAGCTTCTTTTTTCTGTGTGGACGGACTTTTGTCTACTCTTTGTGTCACCGATCTTGTTATCACCTTCTCGTCAGATTGACTTCTTTGTACCTTTCTCGTATGGTATTGCTCACCTGTCCTTCTTTGCGTTAGGGCATGTTTGTTTGTTTCACTTTCCCTGGTCTGTGTTCTGTTATCCCTTATGCATCGACTTTGTGCCACTTTCTTGGCCTGTGTTCCTTTGTATTCTTTTTGGAAGTTCTCCCCCCTTAGTTGGTCAGCGCACATATTGTTGCCCGCTTCGATTTGCTTGTTTTCTCTTTTATTTTCCGATTTGTTCCTCTGTATTTCTATATTTGCTTGATGTTTATTTATCGTGATTTCTTCTATGTGATATCCATGATTATAGAAGTCGTCATGATGTTTCTCAATCATTCGGCATATTGTTCTGGAATTAAAATGTAACAATGCTGCTGCCCCCTTTCTGGTGTGCCAAGGTTCCACGATTTGTATGTCTTCTGATATTATGTGTCGTAGGTCGCGCATGTAATGTAATATGTCCAAAATTGTTCTTCTGTTTAGAATGACCTCTTCTTTATTACAACTTCTTTGTGTTATTTTGATCAACCATCTGCATTCTCTTTTATTGTTTGTTTTGATGTTTTCGGTGTCTTCGTCTATTCTTCTCCCCTGCCTTATGTTGCGAATGGTCGCACCTTGGGCTGCCGTGTATCTTTTCTCTGATTGATCTCGCCTTTTATCATAATTGCTGTTTGCTTTCGTTATTGTTTCCCTATTGTAAGTGGCTCTTTGTTGTTCTCTTTTTGATTTTTGTCGCTGATATTGTGGTTTATACTGTGTATGTGTGTATTCCAATTTTCCTTCTTGGCTCCTGCTTTTATTGCACGTTTGATCCAGATTTTTATTTACTTCTACGTCACTACTTTTGTGCTGATTATGCAATTCTGATTTGGTTTTTTCATTGCTTACAGAGTTTTGTTTTATCGTGTCCCGATTTTTTTTCTCACTATTATGTGCATGGTAGGTCAAACGATTTCGTTTCTCTTCAAGAGTTTCAAAGTCTCGCTCCTTGACTACCTTGTTGCAAACTTTTTTTGATTTTGGCGACAACTCAATTTCTGAGCGATGGCTCATCTTTGTCGGTTGCTCTGTGTATCCCGGCGTTATAGGGGGATTTTCGGCGTCCTCTGTATACAAGCTGACATTCATTAATGTGTCCTCAGGCTCTGGAATTCCTCCTTGGTTTATTAGCGCCACCGACTCTTTTGCTACTTAGTTGCCGCAGTTCTTGTTTCCTTTGACTGTCATCTGGTTTTGTTGATGTCTCTGCAATTTCATGTCCTTTGACGATGTCATTGGTGTCTTCCGATTTTCCACTCTTACCGCTGTGTCTAGATGGTCCTTAACGTTCATGTCTATCATTAGATCTCTGTTGTTATCTATGCAAGATCTTGTGTTTCCCTTATTAACTTCAATATTCGTGGTAGTTTTGTCAAACATCTTGTATGTTGTTGCTACACCATCCTTTTGTTGTTCATTAAGCGAGGGGGTTTTGTTTAACATTAGGACCACTTTTGGTGTGTGCTTTGTGGTACTTGTTGGCTGCATATCGCTAATGCTCCTTGTTTCCATGTTGTCTTTCATTTGGGTCTTAATTTCTACAGTTTTGGTTGTTTTCTGTTCCATCGTTAAATCGATGACCGTTTCAGTTTGAGTTTC
Organism: Ambystoma mexicanum; assembly: GCF_040938575.1. Lineage (NCBI taxonomy): Eukaryota > Metazoa > Chordata > Amphibia > Caudata > Ambystomatidae > Ambystoma > Ambystoma mexicanum. The sequence continues at coordinate 166,145,148 of NC_090928.1, read as the reverse complement.
AGCTTCTTTCTGCTTGTTTTCTTTACCTTGAGCTTCATGCACCGCCCCATTCCTGTCACTGTGGTTTGGTCCATCAGAATTGATTTTTTGATCAGTATGCTCTTGACTGTTTTTATTTGCTGTTATGTATCCTTCCAGCAAGAGGACTTTCGTTAGAACCATGGCAAGAGTGACCTGTTGATCTTTTACTGTGTCATTTAATGTTTCATACAGTTTGCAAAAGGGATTTAGTGCAATTGTTATCGATGACATGATGCTTAGTAAATCTGTTTTCTTTGTCGTTGGCTCATGCAATATGTTCGGAGATTGCAATGCGGTGTTCCTGCTGTGCACATGCGGGAAGTCACTAAGTCTTCTTCTTGGTGTTTGTGACCAGCCGCTGGGGTTCTGTGTTCTCAATGGGGAAACATTGTTCACAGGCTCTGTACACTGTGTTCTAATTTTCATTTGCTTGTCTTGGTATTCTTGCTCCTCGATGTCCTGCTGTGTGCTGGTTCCAAATGTTGGTCTGGAGTGCGGGCTCGTTGTAGCTTTCTTTTGTACTGGGCTATTTGTTGTTTCTTTCTTGGTTCCCCCTGTTATTGTGGGCTGTGGTGTTCCAGATTTTCCTTTTGGTGTGCTCCTCGCACGTGCTTCTTTGTGGTCTACTTCTATCATCTTCTCTGTCTCTGATTCGTTATTTACTTTTTGTGATCCTCCCTGTCCCTCTTTTGAAGTTGGTACAGGCTCTAGCATTGTCACTTCTCTGTTTAGTTTGTGGGCATCAGTTGCTTCCATGAGCACGGCAGGTTGTTCTGTTACTATTCTCATGGGACACGTGACTATTTCTTTGTTCTTTGTCGCTTTTTTCTCGTTTGCCTTATCGCTGATTACTACTATTTCATCCCCTGTTTCATCCCCTATGTCTAGCATTTGTTCGTCTGTCACTACTTCGTGGTCTTGCCCACTTCTTGTTGTGTGTTTCATTTTACGCTGTTTTGCTAGTGGCATGGTGTCGTTTACTGCTGCGAGTATTTCTGCATCGGATTAATCGTTGCATCTCTTGGATTTGGCTAACAGCTGATTCTCAAAGAAATCAGTTAGCAATTTCATTGAACTTGGTTTTCTTGTTGTAGTGATGCCTTTGTTTTTACATAGCCCATCTTTGCTGCTTTGCAAGCTTTTACAATTAACAGTGTTTTTTGTTCGCAATTGCCCCTTTATGTTTTTCTGATGTTTTATATTATTTCGTGTGCTTGTTTTCCATGTTGTGTTCTCCTTTGATTCTCTTGGCCTCTTCTTATAATTTTCTTCTGTCGGTAGGAGGGGCTCCCTGGGCTCATCTTCCATTGCGCTGGTGTTGGTTTGTATTGCTCCCGCTGGGTTTCGCACCTCCTCTTCTATGTGGGCTGCATGCACCTGAGCAGTGATGCTCACGGTTGCAGCTGTAGGTGTAGCGTACCTCGGCTGTTGGTTAACCTGATTTTTCTTCTGGGCGTCTGATTCCTGTTCGCCTCCTCGGGACTCCCCCTCTCGATTTCCCGACTCTCTTACTTGAACCGGGGCCATCATCTCCGTTTGCGTTGTGCTGCAATCATTCTTGGCGTCTTCAACACTCGCCATTGCGCTGTCTCCACGAGCCGCAGTGCTATCTTGCCCCGCCTCCCCTCCGGGGGGCTGTAGCGAGAATAGCATACCTGTGCCCGGTGATGCGGCGCTTTGCGTGAGGTCTTCCCTATTATGTGTTTTTTTTACAGGTTCTGGCACTTTCGGCACATCCTCTTCTATAACGTCAGGCAAGGTTGTTGCATTTAAGATTCTTGCTGCATTTGCATTTTCGTTTTCTTTGATAAGGTTGTGACTATTGTGACTGTTGTCTGTTTGTGCATTAATCATGGAGTGACTTTGAATGGGTAGCAGCAAGTCCTTTGAATTTCTTATCACTTCAGGCACAATTGCCCCGCCTCCTTTCTTCGCGCTGCGAAGACGGCGACTATCTGCTTCCATGTGTTTTACAGTTCGGGGGGACTGGAGGACTGTGGTGAAACTAAAAATCAAATCAAGGCTGAATTGTGTGGTTTCAACCGCAAATACACAGTGCTTGCTTCTTACTGCTTACTGTTGTTCTTGGGATTGAGTTACACGTTACACAGAATAATGACTTGCCTGTGAGTTCTGCGAGTTCTGCCGAAGGTTCCTGCCGTAGGTACCTGGGGGGATTCACCTCAGCCCGTTGCTGTCGCCACGTTAAACCGTTGATCCGTTTAACCGTTTCACTCCCGAGCTCAGAGACAAGCTCAGAGACAAAGCCAGCGCTGGAGCTGGCGCCGGAGAGGACACCACCCTTCAGCCCTTTAGCCCTTCAGTCCTTCAGTCCTTCGGCCCTCCGCTCTCCGCTCTGCGCTCTCCGCGCTCTCCGCTCTATGATCGACGTTCTCTACAAGCTCACTTTCTAATTGTAGAAACTACCTTTATACAATGACAGGTTCAAGACAACAGAGTTCTTCTGGTGTTTTTATATTTATGCTATCTTTATTTTAGTTTGAAGTGTGCAAGAAGGCTTCCTTAGCATACATAATACATCAGCGTGATGTTGAAACCAGTATTCTTTTGTACCATGCATGTTTGCCATGAGATTTGTGATACATGACTGCAAAACTTAATCTGTGTCTTTTTTTTTTTTTAGCAGTTGGGTAGCAGGTATGTTTAAAATGTTTTTAATGTGTGTGCAAATCTGTAACATAGAGTTGCTAATTCACTTTCAAAGAGGAGGTGGAAAATGTATTCGACATTTTGTCTGAATCTGGGGTCTTCAGAATACCTTCATAAAGAGCAATGTTCTGATGCACTCATTTGCGCTGTGCTAGCATCACATCTTCCTCCTTTTCCTGTGTAAAAAGTAGAGGAAAAGAACTTGCTTCTACACTTTTTTCCATATGCTCATTGGGGATCCTTTAGTTTCATGCATTTCATATGTTTCTATTGGATCATCAATGGTGTGTTTGGAGTGCAGTTGTTGAATTGTATAGTGGTCTAAAATGTTGGCTGCAATAACTGGATCTGCACATTCAAATTGGCCAGTTGCTTGTGAGTCTTGAATAATTTGGGTGGTTTCTCTTAAGGTTTCCTCTAGTTGTTGCCAAATTATTTTGTCTTTTGTTGGAACACCATTAACTAGTACAATCAAAGATTGATCTATTGATTGTTCTACTCATAGAGTTTGTACTTTTTATTCTTTTAGATCTAATGGGAAAATACTACTTTGCCACGGGTGCCCTTTAGTAACTCGGATTAAGGTAATTTGGCTGATGTCGGTTGAAGGCATATTATAGCTTGAAACAAGTAAACTGTTTGTATTATAATGCTCTTTGACAAGTTAAGCTGTTATTAGTGATAGCATATGAAGGCATTTGGTTATGTTCATGCTGTGTGTTGCAGTACGTGTGAACTGTTGAGGGGTTAGTTATTTTGTATTGAGTTTCTGCTGTTAGATATAAAGCTAATTGGAACAATTGGGATTCTTCATTGTCTTCTATTTTGTAGGCTAGATCTACTATCTTTGTGTTCTTTTTATAAAATGTTCTGCCACAACAGATATATATTTGGTCTCTTATTACAACAGATGTGTTTTGAAAGTTAGCTATTCTTTTTTTGTATGTCCTTATTAGGACATTGTTGATTATGAAGTTTTCAGTAATGTTTTCTGAAGCTACAGAATTTTCTAAGTCACTTTCTGTTCCAAAGTATTTACCTTGGATGTGCTCTATTTCTTGAAGAATTTTTTTGACTGCTGCATGTAGGAGAATGTTATTTAAATATTGCAGTTAAAGAGCAGCATTTTTTTGCATAGTATTGTCGATGCACAAGTTTCTGTATAGTAGAATGGTGCGTTGATAACATTTTGATGTGATGGAATGTCCTCACAGACAAGTATGGCTGCACACTGGACAGAAGTCTGTGGTTTTCGAGTTGTCAGTTTACTTTTGTCTTTTGTTTTCACATTATGATTGAGGAATTGCTGTAAAGATTTGAAGAATTGTTGGCATACATTACACATTGAGCTGCATGTTCATTTTGTACACTGGACAGTTTGTTTGGGCGAAAGGATCATTTCCTTCAAAGTCTGTTGGGGAATTTTTTCTCTAAGGGTTTCTTTTGCCATGATGGTGTGTTCGACCATTTCATACCCTTGACCATTATTTTCTTTGGCAATTATTTTTTGTTGTTCTTGTTTATAAGCTTCTTCATTGAAATATGGTTCTGCGCTGCGTCTGTGAATACATTCACCATTACAGAAGTTTGAAAAGATTTGTATATTGACACTGCACATGTTTAGAAGTCATATTTGTAATACATTGATTGATTTAGTTAGTCAAATTAACATACACAACACTGTACTTTTCAAAATATTTAAAAAAATATATATGTTAACGGAAGTTCAAAAATGTATATCTGCATTTACAGCAACACTGTATCACTTTTCATAAAAGACAGTAAAAGCATGTCATCTTTGATGTCCTGGGGGTTAGTGTTAGCAGTGCACGGTGGTGGCGCGAGTTATGGTTGCTTAGCTTACCATAACTGGCGAATTTCAGGGGTTTTTCAATTTTACTTGTAACCATAACGTCCTTTTATCAACATTTTTTCACTGAATTTCATAGGTTTTTATTAGTGCAATTTAGCCATAACGTCCCTTTAACAATGTTTTTTCATTGAATTTCATAGGTTTTCATTAGTGCAACTTAACCATAACGTCCCTTTAACAAAGTTTTTTCATTGAATATATATAGCCATTTCAAAATAATCATCAGGATCCAACTTGATTGAACAACATACTTCCTTTATTCGACATCTTACATAAAGAGTCACAGCATTCAAAAGATAAAAAACCATAAAGATATGGCACTCCGATAGTTTAGCAAAATATGGTGGCATTGATGCATTTTGCTGCTTCCTCACCTCTTGTTCTCAACAAATGCCCCATTAGAATGTGAACATCAAAATATCTGGTGTGTGTTTGAAACAAAGATAAAAAGAGGACTGATTTCTTTCATTATTTTGTGTGTGCGTGTATGTTGGCCATCTTTAACTAGTTATCCGTGTACATATTCTGTCCCGAAATTTGTGTATTTTGTTAATGCAGGGGTGAGGCATTTTAGACACCCATATTTGTTCTACTTCAACTTTATGCAAACTAATGTTAACTATTTTGTGCCCAACAAAACTGCACACTTTCCCCTTGTTAAAATGCAACAGTGTTAACAGCATTTTTTTGATGCAGCCAAATGGCTGTCAAATCCGTGGTGCTACATGCCACTCCATTGTTAAAGTGCAAAGTGCTAGCAGCATTTTTCAATGTAAACAGATGGCTATAAAGTGTATAATGCTTTCAAAAAGCTATCTAAATATGCCAGAATGCATTCACTTTACTTTCACAGTGTTGCTGTTGAGCACATAAGATAAAATTAGATATGCCATATATCTCTTAATCACATGATTAAAGTGCAAAGTGCTAGCAGCATTTTCCAATGTAAACAGATAACTATAAAGTGCATAGTGCTTTACAAAGCTTATAAAAACATGCTAAAATGCATTTACTTTTGCAATGTTGTTGTTGGGCACATAGGATAAAATTAAATATCCCATATATCTCTTTTTCCCATATAATGTGGAAATAATATGTAACATTAAATAATATTTTGCAATTCTCTTCCTTAGTCAAATGCCGTTTTAAACCCCTGCATATATACACGTAGTGTCGCTGGCCTAGCATCTCACAATATTCATGCGCCTCTCATATATATGTGTAGCTGGGCTGTACAAATGTGAGTTAAGAGAGAGTTACATAGGGCTCAATATTATTATCTTGCAGTTTATGCTGCTATACTTTCAACTCACAATGCTCAGCTCTATGTTATACCCAACGGTATCATTTTACTGTAGGCTAGCCATTGACATTATACCACAAAAGATGACAGTCCGTTTGGGCCTACTCGTGGCACACACATTGTTTAACAGTTTTTTTTAATCTACAATATTCACGCAAACATTCTCAATAATTGATTAACCTTATCATCATGTAACACATTCTCACCCGGACAAAACAGACAATAAAATGTGCCTGTTTCCTGAAATAAGTACTAAGTGAAAGAAACAACCTACCAAAGAAAAGAGTTAAAAATGAAAATGATAATGAAAGCCCATAGCAATATATTACATTATTGTCAATTTGTTATGGAGCTCTAATGTAACTACTACAAAGAAGCAGATATACCATACATAAGCAGCACAGCTCAGTTAAGTTAGGAAGACAGATTCAAGATCAGCACATTTCATTGCTCCAGAAAAGTATCCAGTTCTTCGTCAATGTTGTGGCCATTCGGGTATTTGCTTTCAAAGCCAAGGATGCAGCGAGTCTCTTTTTGCCAAAGTATTTGCTCTTTATCTCCTCCTCATGGACCAGTTTCGATCCTATAGATGTTGAAGAAACAAAACTTTCCATGTTGCTTTTGTGGCAGTCTGTAAATTGTTTAGCCATGGGGTAGTTGGAATCTTTATCCATAATGACCTTTGCATGCTGTTGGACGCAAATCTTTAATTTGCACTTGGTGCTGCCAAGTACCATTTTTGACAGGCACATGTCAAGACGTACACCACATAATCTGTTTCACATGTGATTCTGTCCAAGATAGGAATGGTGTTCCCTGTTATTGGATGTTTAAATGACGCACAGTTTTTGTCACATTTTACAAATGTTGCACTTTGTTTGTAAAAAAAAACTGTTCTGGTTAGTGAGCCAGTTCCCCATATTGTTGTCTTCCTCTTTTGCCATAGAACCCTGCACCAGTGTGTCCTTAATGGAACGGTTTCTTCCGAAACTGATATCTGGATTTCTATTCAAACTACTGGAGAGGTCGTTATCTGCTCATAGAATTTTCCAGTGTCTTTGCGGTATACGTCTGATCATCGGAGCTTGGCTATTAAATGTGAGAATGAGACATGTAGTGTCTTTTTCTTTATCTTGTTTTACTTGTTTTTGGGATCCTATCAAAAGGCTTTGTCTGTCTTGTTGTCTTGCTTTTATATATGCTCTTTCGTAATCTTTTTGGGATATAGTTGTCTTCTAAAACCTGGAGCCGTGGTTCTGCTTTCTGAATCATAAGCCCCTAGAGTGGTGCTGTTACATCGTATCCTTACGAATTCACCATAAGGAACACTTCATATTAGGTTTTTTGGGTGTCCACTTAATGCATGCAGTGGCGTATTTAATACTGTACGTTTTCTATGCATTTCACATGTTAGTGTCTGATCCACGAACATCAAATTGACATCCAAAAAGGTGATAAAAGTCCGATTATGGGTCTCTGTGAATCTCAAGTTGTTGTTGTTTTGATTCAATACTTTGACAAAGTTTAACCATCCTTGTTCAGATCCCTTCCAGATAATAAACAAGTCATCGATGTATCTAAGCCACAGAACCACATTGTCCGTTTTTTCATCAGACCACACATCTCGTTCCTCCTAGGCACCCATAATTAGATTTGCGTAAGCTGGCACAAATGTTGTGTCCATGGCGGTGCACTGTACTTGTCTGAAAAACTTGTTATTGAAGAGAAAAACACTGTTTGTCAAGCAGAGATCTATCATTTTTTTGACCATTTGTGTATGTTCGAGATAGTTCAGGGATCTAGGGTATAAGTAATGTTGATAAGCCCGTTTGCCGTATTCGATGTATAAAGAGACACAACATCCATAGTTGCCATCATGTAGTTAGATTCTCATGGTATATCACTGATGCAAGATACAAAATCTGTAGTGTCTCTAATGCACGATGGAAGAGAAGAGACACATGGAAAAAGGACTGCTTCTATATATTTTGACATGTTTTATAGAACTGAACCTATGAGAGACACAATAGGCCTCCCTGGTGGCTTTTTCATATTCTTGTGAATATTTGGGAGAAAGTAAATCATTGGTGTAATTGAGTTAGTGGTAAACAAAAATGTACAGTTGTCTTCTGTCAGAATTCTCTTCTGTTCCCATTCCACAGGAAAAAGTTGTACCTTGCTTTCCAATGTTTTAATGGGATTAGTGTCGATTCTTTCATAGCATTTCCTATCATTAAACTGTTTATATGCCTATAATCTGTTTGATTCATTAGGACTATATTCCGTACTTTGTCAGAGGGTTTTATGGTAGAGTTTGTTAAATCATGTAGTTCTTGTAATGCTATCCTGTCTTTTGCTGACATGTTTTCTTTTTTCTTCGCAAATTTTTTAAATCTTCAATTACAAGACTCTGAAAGGCCTCGATGCTGCTCCCAATGTTAGACATTGAATTAAAGCTGGACTTTTGTTTCAGTTTACTTTTTGTAGTCCAATCCATTCTTATGTCTAATTCTACAAGGTCTATAGGTTCCTGTTCCATGTCTACATCTAGTTCCTTTTCCAGTGCAGCTAAATCTCATAATATATTTAATTCGCCTATTGTGATTTCTGTTTTTCTTGTGGCTTCTCGGGTTGGCTGTGTAATCTGAACATTTGTGGTGAAGAACTTTTTAAGGGGTATTTTTCATATGAAATGGTTGAAATCAATTTGTGTTTGTGTATAGTCATTTTGAGCTGTCGGGCAGAAATGTAAGCCTAGACTTATTATTTTGTCTTGATTGCAGACAGGACATGGTCTGATAGATGGATTTTAAAACTGCTGTCCATCTTTGAGCATGTTTCATTTACTTGCCAGAGCGCAGCAATCTGGCCGCGGTATTGTTCGTGGCATTTGTTGCCCCTCTTCCCCCTCAATGTTTTTTCACCCAGCTCTGCCCCTGAACAGACTTTGATTTCCTCCTCTTGACTGCTTTTTTGTTCTTCAATCGTTTTGAAGTAAATGCATTTAGTCTAAAAAATGTATACAAGTGCTTGGTTCTTCGTTTTCGCTGCCTGTAATATCTGACTCTGAAGCTGATGAATCTTCATTTATATCTTGTTCAGTTTCATCTGTTAATGTTGTTGGTTTATTTATGGACGTTTGTCTTAGTTGGTCAAACCTTCGGGCAAAGGTGTAGACCTGCCCTCTCTCGTAGTCTTCCTTGTTGCGTAGGAATTTCGTCTGTTTTCTCTGTTTGATTTCCTCTTCGTAGTCTCCAAAGTTCTTCTCCATGCTGTCTTTCAATTTCTTTCCATCGTCGCTCTCTGGTATCAGTTTTAATTTTTCTTCAACCTCACTGATTTTTTCAAGTATTTTTGGCCAGTCACCACCAGCATATTTGACTAGAATTTGTAAAAAGGTTTTGGAAAATCCATTTGTTGCATCGCTCCACTCCTTTAGCATTATTGGATCTTGGCCCACAAAATACGGAATGGTGAGTATACTTAAACCACGTGGGATCCTCCCTATATCAATATAGTTCTATAAGGAATGCGCTTCCCACCATTTACTAACTTCTTTGCATTGCAATTTTTCCAGTTGCTTCAATAAACCTATTTCACTGTCACTTTGAGGTTCTATGACGGTGCTGGACACAATTATTTTATTGATTTGTAATGTTTAATTAAACAAAGTAAGAGCTTGTGCTTTCCTCATTGCTTCCCTATTTGCTTGGGAGTTTGCCATGCTGTGTCCCTCTTGTTGGAAGTGTTATGGTGTCCCGGGTTGATAATATGCTTCAAGTCATCAATTTTTAGTAAAGGCAGGATTCATGGAGCTCAACTATGGAACTTTATTGCACAGTTAAACTATTCTGTGTTAGTCGTCAATGTTTTGGTGGGTTGCTCAGTATTCGTTGGAATTACAGAACAGCAATCAACAACGCTACAAAAGTACTCACCCAGCTCTGTTTAACCGGTCGTTCACCAACGCTTGGATCCACAGCGCTGTATGGTTTTCCTTTAACATTTTGTTGTTTTCATAATCGAGTTTGCCTTCAATGTTTGCAACCCGAGCTGCAGCGGAACATTCGTCAACCAAGAGCGTGTTTTATCCATGCGCCCAACTGTAAATTATCACCGGTGTTCACTCCGTGCTGTCACGCAACAGCGTGTAGAAACTTCTTTGTTACTGATCGTTCTTCAGTTTAGCGAGTGGCACTCTCTGTAGCCATTTCAAAATAATCATCAGGATCCAAATTGATTCAACAACATACTTCCTTTATTCGACATCCTATATAAAGAGTCACAGCACTTAAGAGATTAAAAACCATAAAGATATGGCACTACCATAGTGTAGCAAAATGTGGTGGCATTGACACATTTACCAGCTACCTCGCTGCTTGTTCACAAGAAATGCCCCATTAGAATGTGCACATTCAAACATCTGTTGAGTGTTTGAAACAAAGATTAAAAGAGGACTGATTCCTTTCATTATTTTGTGTATGCGTGTATGTCGGCCATCTTTAACTAGTTATCAATGTACATATTCTATCCCGACATTTGTGTATTTTGTTAATGCAGGGGTGAGGCAGTTTAGAAATCCATATTTGTTCTTCTTCAACTTTATGTAAACCAATGTTAAATATTTCGTGCCCAACAAAACTGCGTACTTTCCCCTTGTTAAAATGCAACAGTGCTAATAGCATTTTTTGATGCAGCCAAATGTTGTCAAATCCATGGTCCTACATGCTACTCCATGGTTAAAGTGCTATCAGCATTTTTCAATGTAAACAGATGGCTATAAAGTGCAGAATCTCTTTATAACATATACATGCACATATGCATTTTTTTACTTTCATCACGATTGCAAATAGAAACATTTTGAAGTGCAGAGCATTGTAATTGTTTGCTGCTTCATATGAGTAGGTGGTGAATGCCACAATGCATGGCCTTTTCTGGAGTGGTTAAAAAATAGAATATGCCTATTGAGACGCTTATTACAGGGTAAATAACAGGAACCCTATATATATATATATATATATATATATGCATATATATATATGTATATATATATATATATATATATATATTCAGTGAAAAAACTTTGTTAAAGGGACGTTATGGTTAAGTTGCGCTACTAAAAACAATGTTTTTTCACTGAATTTCATAGGTTTTTAGTACCACAACTTAACCATAACGTCCCTTTAACAAAGTTTTTTCACTGAATTTCATAGGTTTTTAGTAGCAAAGCTTAACAATAGTAACTTTGACTTTATGTACATGTAATATGGAACACACTGAACCACTTCTACTGAATGTGATGTCCGCAAACTTTTTTGATGTCCGCGGACATGTTCGGACAACAGTACCACTACCTAAAAAGTCTGGGGGGGGTATGTTTAATTGTTATATTACAACATGATAACATTTAAAAAATTCACAAAGTAGTACACATACATATTATATGTAGTAATACATAAGAAATGTAACCCATATATGTACCACACTAACCATTCATTTAAATACAATATGTTCTAAAATGGAATATACCAAGAGAAGATAAATTGGCTTCCAACATAATTACCTCACAGACACTCCACAACTAAGACCAAGACCAGACCTACAGAGTACTCAGAACATATCTTACCTGAAATAGTAAGTGTACTTCATTTTACTCATATATTTATAAACTTTCTGTATTCGATTAAAAAAAATTATTATATTTTTTTTTTCTCACAGAAATGTCTAGTACTCTGGAATGGCTAGAGGAGGACTTCCCACATGATGAAATGTCAGAATATAGTGAAGCTAATGGTACACACTTTACAACATAAACCATTTAATTATTATTATTTTATATATATTTAACATATATATATTTTTTGTACAGAGCATACCACAATAGAAAATACCTCTGAAGAAACTGTTACGGATAACACTCTTGAAAGCATAAAAGAAAAAAATTGATTTATTGTTGACCAATTTTAATAATTTGAAAACTTTTGTTGAGGATCATTTTAAAACAAAAACCTCATACCATTGTCCCACATGTACTTGTCCCCCCTCACCATATCCCCGTCAATTATCCCCAAACCCTCTCCATATCCCAAAACGTTTTGATGAGACTTCCATCCCTTCTTCACCTGATACCAATCATGTTGAAACCCCTAATTCTCCTGTTTTTGTTTCCGTTTCTGCCTCACCTTCTCTGTCATAAATTGTTAATATATGTTAAATAAACTTACATTTTTATATTGTGTTGTTAGTAGTTTCAGTTTTAAAAAAAAAAAACAATTTAGGTGCCCGCGGACAGCGCGGTTGTTATGAAATGTTCATAAATAAATCAAAATGGAGGTGTCCTGAAGAACACTATACCTGTTCGTACTGTTCGCTAGCAAGTTCAAACTCTTCTAGAACACACGCGGTGTCCTGAAATGTTCGTAAATAAACGAAAATGGAGGTGTCCTGAATAACACGATACCTGCCTGTACTGTTCACTAGCAAGTTGAAACTGTTCTAAGAACCCAATTGGTGTCCTGAAATGTTCGTAATTAAACGAAAATGGAGGTGTCCTAAAGAACACTATATCTGTCCGTAGTGTTCACTAGCAAGTTTAAACTGTTCTATAACACACGCGATGTCCAAAAATGTTCGTTTGATGTGTGACGCACTTTTAATTAATTCAGGACCCGAACAGTGTCCGTAGAATATCAACGCGCATGCGCAAACCAATGTCCGTGCATTTAGTGTCCTGCGGACAGGAGCTTCCTTCGCGGACATGTTCGTGAAGGGATCATGTGACCGCACCAACGCTAATCGCGTGTTCTGAATGAGGACACTGTTCGTGTCCCTGAACAAATTAAAAGTACATTTTCGAGTAATCCACAATATTTTTCCATAAAAACTCATCATGGCACAAGTCCCACATAGTAATCCTGAGTTTCTACATACCTTTTGAAACATTTTGAACCCTTTTTGTGTTCGATCTGTCTGCGGACAGCGCGCATGTCCGCGAACTGCATACTAGCACCCCTATAAAAGACAACGCCCTAGAGCTTATTCTCATTGTGTTTCTGGCTATTCTCCTGTTACTCACCGAAATGGAGAATACGTAAACAGGCCGGACCTCTATTGCTGGAGAGTTGCTTGAAGGAGCTAGGGTTGGAGCCTCCTACCCAAGCCTCCTCTCTGTGAGGGAATGAGCTCTTTAAACCGATATGACCACCTGCTGAACTGTACAGACAAGGGGACCGATCGATCAAAAAAGCGGGGAGAACAGACCGTCTCAAACCCAGGCTGTAAAGGAAAGGATAACAAGTTAATAATCTGCCAATAATGGAACTGGTTTATTCCCAAGACTATTCCCCTTTAGTAGTACCTGGTTTAATCTCCCCTTAAGCCAAAGGAACCGGAGTAACCTATAAAGTAGAGAGTTCTTAGTATATGGCTAATGTATAATTCTGCAGTATGGAAAAACCAAGAAAAACTATACTTTACCCCTGATGGAAATAGGATTGACGTAAAGAGTCCTGGGAACCAACGAAAGTATAAAATAAAAAATAGGGAGGTTAGTAGGGTAGCTATCCCCGAACGGAACGAGGGTCGCACTGGTTTCGGGATGGTGCACCACAGCAAAGCGTTCAAAAGATGCACTTAGGAATGAAGTCGAATTCCACAGAATAAGGGATTCCAATTAGAGTCTTTCTTACCGGAGAAGTTACTATCTCAGAGTCCAGGAAGCAGGCAGGGGTCTGGTACACAGGCGGTCACGAAACACAGCAGAATCAGTGTCCAAGAGTTCCGGAAAGCAGGCAAGGGGTCTGGTACACAGGCGGTCACGAAACACAGCAGAATCAGTGTCCAAGAGTTCCGGAAAGCAGGCAAGGGGTCTGCTACACGGGTGGTCAGATAACAGTTCAATCGGAGATTCAGAAGAAGGAGTCCGTGTGCAGGCAGGGTCGGTACACGGGAAAAACAAGGACTTCGCAATTCAAGATACAGGGAGAGCACTTAGGAAAGTATGCCGGTTGTAACTTTAAACAGAAGCAGCGTTCTGTATGCCGCGCTGGAATAAATAACAACAAGAGGCGTATCGTTTGAAAATGAGGCTCCCCTCTCAACGCCGAGCACTACAACATAGCAGGTTTTCTGGATGCTGTAGTTTGTGTAGAAATTTGCCATGGCAGCTGCCAGCGCGATAAGAAGGGCGCATGCCGGCGCCGTAACCATTTATGAAGGGCGATCACTTTCCTGTCCCTTATTTTAGTGTTAACCGGAATTCCCCAATTGTTCTTGCTCATACGAGAGCAACGAGGCAGAACCCTGGAAACATGGCGCGGCCGAGGGCGAGGTGTAACATCTCCAGAGCACAGCTATTTCTCCTGCAACTTGCAGATTACACCATCGAGATGGCATCCCTGGCTGCAGTACTGCCACCTGGTGCTGCACCTGCTTCAGCACCACCCCCAACCCCTCCACCACCACCACCTTCCCAAGGGCCTGAAGAGGGGAACAGGAGTGAGGATGCAGAGTAGGAAGAAGAGGATGATGAGAATGAGGTAGAGGAAATCCCTACTACGCGCACTAGGCGTGAGTCTTGGGTGTGGCGGTTGTTTACCATTCATGGGAATGGTCCTAAGGCTTGTGCGAACCGTGTCACCTGCAATGAGTGCAAAATGATACTCAGTCGCGGGAGGCATGATTCGTACAGCTTTGGGACCACGACCATGAAGCGACACCTGAGGTCATTTCATTATGGGGCTATTCGCAAGGTTGTACCTTGCAAAGAACATAGTAGGTTTATTTCCTCTACTTCATCCTCTGTTTCTGATCCTGTCCCCACAAGGACCACCTCTGTGGGACAGCGTCTTCCTCAAGCTGCCTCACAGGCCATACAAAATTCTGATGACCCTTACCTTTTGAGGGTCACAGTTGTATTTATGTACTGTGAACCAGTACTCTGCAGGGGGGAGCGACTTTGCAGTGCTTTTGAGACTATCGTCTCTGAGCATGAGAATACCTGCTCTCTACCCAAATAAAACCCACTCTACATCTTCCTCTCTCAGCTCGCCCTTTCTTATCCCTGTGGTTGGTGTCCCCCCTTTGCCCTCCTTTCCCCTCCTCTCCTAGTGTGTCATGTCTAAAAAAACAAAAAAAATACAAAATTACAAAAATCTAAAAAATAAGGCTCTTTTCAGAGCCGCCTTTCACAGTTAAAAAATAGAAGTGAAAATAAATGAAGCAGGGCCCTTTGTATTTTTGAGAAGTCCGCGGACAGTTCGCGGACATCAAAAAAAATGGGTTGATACCCTATCATAACCATTGCAATTTTCTCTGGTAGGAAGTGGTGGCTCTTAAAAGAGCCTTTGGGAGGTGTTTGTATGTCAAAAACTATAAATACTTAACACCTACTTCAAAATGGATGCTGTAAATCTAAAAAAGGTCGTAATGCATTTTGTATATTTGTCAAAAAAATTTGATTGCCAGCATAAATAAGATGGACTCCATCTCTGCGAAAAATGTATGTACTACGAAACATAATATTTTCATTATGAAAAGAGTACATGCCAAAATCTCTTAGAAAGGCACAAACAGCCTTATTAACATTGCGCCTTGCTTTTTCCATTTGTGGACCAAATGAAGAAGAACAAAGCCACATTTGTCTCTGTGCAATCCGTGAAAATATTACTTGAGAATTAGGAAACATGTCCATGACCTTCGCAAGTCCTTTCTTCATAGAAAATTGCAAAGAAATTCCAGACAGATGTCCTAAACTGTTCCCTCCACAATGAATTAAAATTATGTCTGGATGTTGCTCTGTCTCCAAAGTAGCACAAAGAGGTAGCAAGTCCAACCACTTCATTCCACGTACTCCATGCCAGTGTACTTCCACAGGTGGAAATCCAAGATCTACAGCTACTCCACAGCTTTCTGCATGCACCTTCAACCAATGTATCCATGAATCTCCCAAAATCCAAACGATCTGTTTTCTGAAACACACAGCCATAGCTATATGTTGTTCTCTCAGCAAAAAGAGTATCTGAGAAACTCTCTCCTGGCACAACACACCCACTAAACTTTTCTGACCAATCCCTTTCAGTGCTCATTCTCATGTGCCTGACTTCTGAACCCAAAAATCCCCGGATGTAACACCCGATGTCCGCGAACTACCGCCATGTCCGCGGACATATCTTAACATGAACAGTCCTTCTACCATTTCTACTTCACTTTCTGTGCCATTCCCTCATTGGATGTAGCTAAGAAGTCACATGACCATCCACCAATCACATTCAAGACCTCTACATCTAACTGCATCATCATAGATCAGCACTGCAAATGTACTTTGAATCTCTCTGAGTACAAGTGTCATATCATTGGCAAACAACATCTACAACAAATACTGTACAAGTCTCCAGGATTTCTACTTGCAGCTCCATGCATATCCAAATGCATGAACACAAACTACAGGTATGCATATTTTCTGTACAATACATGAACACATTTTCAAACTGACTTAATATTTTTATTTTATTTCTTTATTTATTCAATTACTTTAATTTAAGCATGACATTGAGGCACTATTACCTGGAAGAGTTTACTTACAGAAATAGTGGTATTCAGTGGTACATTATGAATTTCACAAATATAGTAAAGATATTTTGTTTGCTAAAGTTAGTCATTACAATACAATTTGTTAATTAAGAACATTTCATATGTATTGAACTTGTGCGACATATCTTATGTAATTAAGATAGTTTTAATGGTTTTGAGGAAAGCGCTGAGGATTTCAATTAAAAAAATCAATGTCTAAATTAAAAACAGTGCTATATACAAACAAAATTACTGATTTGTTTGTTTTACAATTACAGTGAAGACCATTCTCCTGAAAAGAAGCAACCGAATTTGAAGAACAAAGAAGAACTAAGAATTAACCTGTTCATTTTAGAAAAAAAGTAAGTAGAATATCACAATAATATTTGTATTATTACTGAAACACACTGTAAAGTTAATTCATGCAATTTCTGTGCCTGAAAATAGACATTGTGCACCATTCTGTCCAAAAATCCTCATGTCTTAAACAACGATTTACAGACAGAATGGCCCACAAATTACTATTTTTGGACACACAAATTACCCAACTCAATCACTACAATTTGGATATTATAGAACAAACAACTGCTTTAATTGTATGCATTAGATTTACTATTTGTACTTCTCCACACCACTAGCTTACTTTTTTATTTCATCTGAATCCCAGTTTAGTAGCATATAAAATCAAGAATACCCATCCCTACTAGTTGTAGTTCCCAATGCACAATCACACACCATTACATACATCTTTATCATCTTACTCAAACACTCATGCACAGCACACATACATTGCAGAACACCCCAACCACACCTTCTTTATTTTTTTGCAACAGACCCTAAAGAATGCCTACCAAAAGTCAAGTCCGTAGAAAGCAACGCAGAAGTAGAGCAAATGAAAATAAAAGTGTCCAACATAAGCATCCATATCTAGCGCAATTTGTAAAAGAAGTTGAAAACAAACAGCTAATACAGTCATTTAGTGAAACACAAGAAGTTTCAAGTGGAAAAACTTTGCCTCCTCTATCAAAATGTAAAACAAACCAGAAAACAATTAACAAAAAATCAGCTATCACTACAGACAAAACTGCTTCTATAAATCTTGATAAAGTTCAAAGTAAGCATACCAAGAAAAGTATTTTAGCCAAAATGTTCCTTCACAGAGTCCTTCAAAATCTTATAAAAACAGGAGAGAAACCAGGTTCAACCCTTAAAACCTATCGTAGGAAATTAATCTTAGAAGCATTCTTCTCAAAAGAAAGTTATTTATTTTGGTGTTAAACAAAATGAAACCACTAACAAAACTAATAACTAAATTACAAAAAAGACTTCTCAATAAACTAAATGTCAACAGAAAGAACTTCTTAAGTATCTGCAGAGGTGAATGGAATCACACTACGAGCACAGAACCATACTTTGATGAAGAAGCGTACAAACAAAAGCAAACAAATACAATTGCCATACATAGCAGTGGTCGAGGTTATGAAAAAGTAAATAATACCATAATGAAACAAGAAGTACTCCTTACAAATATATGCCCTGAAAACTTAGAATTACCCCTCCATTCAACTGAATCAGAACATCTAGTGTACAAATGGCCATGCACGTCAATGTGTAACATTCCCAAACAATTGTTCAAGTCTTTACGCCAATTACTCAATCAATATGTAAAAAGCAAAGACAAAATCATAATGAAACTACTGCAAAATATGGATACCTTTCCAATGCGCAAGTACACAGGACTACAAGGACATTCATTGGCCTGCATTACAGGACCTACTTGTAAAACCACCTTCCATGATATCAAACGGATATCAACACATCATTCAACTATAAGAAATCTAGTTTATAAACTGTACTATACTAAAAGTCCTGCTTTAGCACTAGCCAATTTAAATAACATTCTTCTACATGGTACAGCAAAAGACCTACTTGAAGAAATTGACTATATCCAGAAAAAATATTTTGGAAGTGAAAGCCACTTACAGAATGAAATGGTTTTAAACCAAATTAGCAACAATTCTACACATGGCAACCTTTTACTAAACACATAAAAAAAGAAATACTAAAATTTGAAAGTACATCAGCTGAAGTACCAAACCATGTGTGTGTATGTTGCCGCAGAACTTTTTATAAAAGTAACACAAAAACTGTAGACCTATCTTACAAAATAGAAGACAATGAAGATTCTAAATGGTTTGAATTAGCTCTCTACCTTGTAGCAGAAAACAAATACGAAATAACTGTCCTCTTAATACTTTGCAGTTACTGCACTACAAAACTTGACAACAACCAAACTCCATCACGTGCTATCACAAATAATTTGGAATTATACCCACTACCAAAATCCCTACAACAACTTAATTTATATGGGAGCATCATAATTCAAACAGTGCACCCATTTCAAGCAATAATACGCCTTCAACCAAAAACAGCAAAATTACCTCCCTCTGAATTGGTAAAAGGAATTTGTGGAAAAGTAGTTTATTTACCATTAGATTTAAAAGAAAATGTGCATACTCTAGGAGTGCAACGTCCAATGCAGCAATCTTTAATTATCTTAGTAAATGGAGCACAAACAAAAGACAAAGAAAAATATGGCAACAGCTGGTAGATTTACATAAAGTTAGATATGCCTTGCAATATCTTAAAGAGAATAATGAATATTACAAAGAAATTAATATTGAAGAAAACTTGAAGGATACAACTGAAATAATTCAAGAAACACAAGAAGCTGGTCAATTTGAGCTCGTAGATCCTGCTACAATATCAAATACTTTAGACCATTATACAATTCAACCTTTGCACTCTAATAACACCATAGAAGATGCACTGGAAACGTACCAAATGCGTCAAACAAAAGGATCACCAATCAGCATATGGGAAAAAAGTATAGAAGCACGTGGTTTTACCTCTACTCTTTCCTACTGGCAAAGGAGGAAGGTACGATGATAGACCTATTCAAATATCAGCATCGGAATACTGCTCATTACAGATGTATTCTGAAGATCCCAGATTTAGACAAAATGTGGAATACATATTCCACCTACTCTTTGAAAGTGAACTAGAAACTTTATGTTACAGAGTTGCACACATATTAAAATCCGGATCACACTTTCAAAATATGACAGCTACACAATTATTACAAAAAGTGCAAGAAAAGGATGAGGTTTTACAATCAAATTTAAAAAATCTATTAGCAAATATGCGTGGTACTAAAGAGTACTGGTTTCAACGTCATGGAGATGTACGTTGTATGATCACAAACCTTGGCCCACCCACTTGGTTTGTTACATTAAGTTGTGCAGAATATGCAT